>NC_133897.1:139957102-140587519 GCF_964199755.1 Larus michahellis | reverse complement strand
CCAAGGATAGGGACTCTACAATCTCTCTGGGCAAATGGCTCAGGTGTTTGACCACCCTCAAAGTTTCTTATATTTAAGTGGAATTTCCTGGTCTTGGTTTGTGTCTGTTGCCTCTTGTCCTGTCCCTGGATACCAATGAGAGGAGTCTGACTCCACCTTCTTTACTGTCTCACATCAGGTACTTTTATACATTGATAAAATCCCTGTCTGACAAAATTGTCTTCTCCAGACTGAACAATCCCAGTTGTCCCATCTTTTCCCCACATGAAAGACACTTCAGTCCCTTAGTCTTCTTTGTGCCCTACATTGGACTTACTTCAATAAGCCCTTGTCTGTCTAGTAGGCAGCCCAGAACTGGACACAATACTCTAGGTGTGTCTCCTCAGTGTTCAGTAGAGGGGAGGGATCACCTCCCATGACCTGCTGCTGTTCCTCATGCAGCCCAGGATTGTTGTTGGATTTCTTTGCCACAAGGGCACATTGCTGGCTCATGTTCAACTTACTGAACCACTAAGACCCCGAGGTCCTCTTCTGCAAAGCTGCTTTGAAGACATTTGTCTCCCAGTCTGTACTGGTGCATGGAGTTATTTCTTCACAGGTACACGATTTTGCGTTTCCCTGTATTGAACTTCAAGCAGTTCCTGTTGGTCCATTTCTCCAGTTTGTCAAAGTCCATCTAAATAGCATCTGGTCTATCAGTCACTCCTCCTGGTTTTGTATCACCTGCAAATTTTCTGCCCCACTATCCAGGTCATTAATGAAGATGTTAAAACCTGTTGAGCCAGTATTGATCCCCGGGTTACACTACTAGTGATCAGCTTTCAGCTGGAATTCTCTCTGCTGATCACAACACTTTGAAGCCAGCAGTTCAGTTAGTTTTCATTCCACCTCACTGTTGACCTGTCTAGCCCTTACTTTGTCAGTTTGCCAAGGAGGATGTTATGGGAGACGTGATCAAAAGCCTTACGCATTTTGAGTCCTTGTTTGAAAATCTAATTGTTTTTAATACAAAAAAACCCCAAATCAAACCAGAACAAACTGAAACAAAACCAAAAGACAGTCAAAAATTTGTTACTTAGGACTTCCTAGTCAGATCAATACACAGCACAATATCTCAATGTTATTGGATGGAATAAACCCAGAAATTCTCAAACACAAAAGCAAAGAGAAATAAAAATATAATATTGAAACAAATCTGAAGATTATGATTTTAAAGAACGTTTTCAAACTATTATTCAAGGCAACCATCTTCAAAAGGTCCATGAGCAGATTTTCACCTGGATTGAAGTAGCTAATGCAGCACCAATAGAGTAACTATTTTCATCATATGAGACTCTGGTCTTTTCTCTCTAAAATGGTGTGTTCACCAAAATTTTATCTGTTCATTAGTAGCACACAGAAGAGCTCTTTGTATCTATCCAGCAGCAAATGCAAAAAGTGTTGGGATCAATAAGCCTAAACAACATAGCAGCAGACCACTAAACCTAACTACGTGCAGGTAAATGAGGAAAACTCCCATTAAACATATTCAAAGTACATTTATTCATATCAAGGAAGATAACCCCGTTTTCCAGGCTTATGTCCACTTCACTTGTGGATTGCAAATTTTCTTATGATGAGGTTAATTTATTATGAAATTGCAGATGACTTTGATAAGTAACATGGAGAATCCCATAATAATCAATGAATTTATGAGTCTTTTTAATCCATTGGCTCCAGACATTTACATACCTATTTTGTCTTACAAACAACTCCCTTTCCGCAACATCAGTATTCTGGTCATTTGTTTTTTGCCTCTTTACCATACATCTGCAGCAACTCTGGCATGCGCTTTTGAACTGAGTGTTATACATGCTATTCTGTACAAGCTCACATTGGGCAAGTTAAACGAATGGCTCCTTAGCTTTGTTATCCCTTCTGCATCAGCACCACCAGTGTTACCTAGCATTACCCAGCATAGCAGCAGGCCTCCAGAAGATGAGAGCTTACCTGATAGGTATCGTGTAATTTTTGAAATGGTCTGTCATAGGCTTAGAACAAGATCTCAGACAAGGCCAAGAACAAACTTGATTTTCTTATATTTGCAGAGGTGGCTGCAGCAAAATTAGCCACATCTTTAAAGCCATAATCATTTAGATTAAGGTATAATTGCCTCTAATGAGCTCTCTTGGAAGCTGTGAGTTATTTACCAGCAGCTAGAATGGCATTCAAAAGAAATCCCTTCCTGCTTTTGAAATAATGAAAGCAAACATCAACAGCAATAAATGCATGTCCAAACTTGTACTTATACATGAAAACCCTACTGATCAGTTTAAGAAAGAGCAAAGACATTAGCTTTTGGATAATTAAATGTGTCCCTAAAGGTCAAATGAGATCTGCTCATCCTGATCAAAGTTACCACATACATAATGCATCTGACTTTAGCTGACCTGGTGTAGCGAAGCAAATTTCACCCCTGTGACATATAGCTGTTTTTTAACATCCATTAAAGTCCTTTTCTTTTTTTTCCCCCATCAGCAAGTCAATTTTCTCATTTTCAAATCAGCCAAAATACCATTCCAGAATTCCTCCAAGCTGTGTCCCATGTGTGAATGAAGATTCCAACAGAGACAGACCAGCAGTTGCTATGCATTTTCACAGCAGCTGAAAGGACCCAGAGGCTCCCACAGGGCAATGGAGCACAACAAACTGATCATCTCCCTGGCATATATCACTGCAAGATGAAGTGTTTTCAAGAAAGCATATTGGAAAAAAAAATCTGTTCTTCACAATAATTGAGAAAGCATATTTAATTAACTAAACTTTTATTTACTGCTGTTTCCTGAAGAAAAGTTAATTGTGTTGGTTAACAGCCTGTTGCAGGAACAAGGCACTACAAAAAAATAATTACATAAACACAATTAGAAGCTTGGATGGAACCCAGGATTTTCACACTGCATATCCCTACCCTCTCTTGCCTAAGCAATCCATCCTTTCAATTTTTCTTGCTTACTCTTTGCATAATATTTCCTTTCTTTCTGTAGTAGCCCAATATCAATCAACAGAGGAAATGGAGATAGCTTTTCCCTGTCATCTCTTTCAGGTTGGTGGTTTTGAAGTTTGCTGGGGATCTGAAAACCGTGGTCAGGACTTCCTCAGTCTGAATGCAATAAATGTGTGCTTCTAATTTCCTCAGTGTGTGTTCAAGCCACGAGGCTACTAGATCCGTATTTCCTGCTGTCTCTTCTCCCTTTCCAACTGAAGAGCGATTATAAACCATATACAAGAGGGATGACTTTGGCACTTGAATCTAGGACTGGCTTTTGGGCCAAGAAACCAACCTTCAAGAAAGGCTTTATTGCCAAATGTAGGTCAGGGCTTACTTTAGGAGAGAGGCACACACACATCCTTTTTCTGTTCCTTATTGGCTGATGTGAGCAACCACACTCCGTGTGGTTATACAAGCTCATGGTTATACATCTGATGCTGGAAGTTAAAGAAATTATTTCTATTATTTTCAATTGATTGCTTTCATATTTCATGCATTCCACTGTTGATATATTTTACCAAACAGAAACACAGAAGGTCTGAACAAGTATATAGTTCATCTGTATAACACTGTGATCTATTATATTAAGCACAAACAAACCTCAGTCCTAGAAGTTATTTTCACTGAGTTGCATCAAGATCCTGTGCATATCACTTAACACCTGAGACCAAATTTCTCTACTTATAAACTGGAAGCTGCTATATGCACATGCTAAGCAATGTGTGAGTATTTTTGGCCGTAACACCTTCTTGCTGTATGACATTTCATCAAGCTTTTTAGTCAAGAGAAGATGCTTTGCAAAGAAATAGCAAGTTTGATGAAAGAGAAGGCAAGAAGAGACTGATTATGAAAGGAAGTAGAGGTTCAAATCTTTAGTCTGCCATATCCAGCACATTCTAGCAAGAAAAAAGTCTGTCCTTCTTCATATAGTACAATGTAATTGAACCTGGATTTCCCCCATGCTAGGCCAGCTCCCTAACTATATCCACATGTTTTGATATATAAACATTGATTTTGATAATTCTGTTTCTGCTGTGGTGTTTCAAAAGGTTTTGGTCATGTTCCAAGGTGGAATGAAAACAAATGTTAACGTTTCTATGAAATGGAGTTGCTCTAGCTGTGACACACAGCACAATATGTGTTAACAAAGTATATTATACATAAAAACTCTAGTTAAGGGCATGTCTGTACTATGGCGTGTGGATGCTCAAGATAGCTTTAAATGAGCTAGTTTGGGTACTTCTGACAATTTAGACAAAAAAAGCTGTAGATACAAGCTTGTAGTGAGCTCTGTGCCGTACCAATTGGACTGCTTTGATACCTCCACAAGCTTGTTAAAATCTAATTTGCATTCTACTGAGCTGACATACCAGCTCTGGTTGGTCTTTCTCTTGAAAATATAGTGACAACCAGTATTCAAAGAATTTTGTCCACTAATTAGATCATTAGTGCCCTAAGAAAATGTGAGCATCTGAACCTGGATGTACCTAGATAGGAAATTTATCTAGAATAATAAAATATTGTTACTCCCTTAAAAAAATGGAAGACGATACTGGCAGAGGGCAAAAGACCAGGAAGCAGGAAGATAAGGTTGTTGTCCCATTGTCATCATTGTGTCATGTCTCCCTCACACAAGGCTTCAGTCCAGGAAAAGAGGGAATTTTTCCAAACTTCTTAGAGAAGTAGTTTGAAGGCTCACACAGTTAAACAGAAATGTATTGCAGGGTGTCCAGTTTTCTAGGTCCAAGTGTCTTTTGCTCTTCTAGTCCCTACAGTCTCGAAATACGCTGCTCAATGCCATTTTTTCATCTAGCAGCTTTTTTCAAAATTTTCCACGTGGATGCATACTCTATCATGCTTTTGGCAGAAAATCTTGATCTTGAATCATAACACTGCAGGGTTGCATATAACCTGAGCCCAAAGAGTGCACTTAGACCTGGAGCTTAGCAGGGGCAAATAGAGCATTTCTGGATGTGTCTGTCATGGGCTATAACTATTTGGTGCAATGGCAGCTCTTGTTAAAACCTGCAGAAAAGCAGGTCTCATTCAACTATATCCAGTAGGCTCTACTCTGATACATGGTTACAGTCTCTTGCAAATTTTTTCCTTTTAAGAAAATCAAAATAGTTGAAATAATTGTTCTAATGAAATAGCTAATGACACACTAAAGAAAATGATGACGTACATGCAAGATTCATTACTATCGAATGAATAAGGAGACTATCTAGCCATTTATAAGTATAGGCATGGGCATATGAACTTATCTTCTGTTATAAGAAAGTACCTTTCTGTACCTTTAGATGTTCATGTAAAACCTTAATTAAACCAATCTTTAAATTCCTCTTTAAACAAATAAAAACTTTCCTTTTGTGTTGCATCCGGTTTTGCTGTCAGCAAAGATGCTTTGTATTTTCCATCTCGAGGAAAACCATAAATATTAACAGGTAATGTTCTTGTATTTCAAGCCATACACCACACAGTCAACAGCTCACTGGATAAAACCTTATTCTTAGGAAAAATAAGACAGTTAAATGAATATATTTTTTGCCTATATATTCTACAATTTTTACTGTAGTCTAAGATAGAAACTCGACCTTCTTCAAAGCAGAGGGGAGAGAAGGAAGGTGAGGAACAGGGGAAGGGAGAGAGACAGGGAGAGGAAGTTTTTATATTTTTGTAATAGCTAACCTGTATTACTCATAGGGCCATTTGAAATAATTTATGCAAAACCTGTTATAGAGGACATATTTTATTTTATCAAAAGAAGTATAAAAAAGTTTCTGCTTTATTCTTGAAATAAAAAGGGTTGAGAATATGATGAATTAATGTCCTGCAAATCATCTTTTTTTTTCTGTAGAGATTCAGTACTTTCAAAATACAACTGTGCATTTCCAAATATCTATGAGGAACAGTTCAGAGTCATTGAAAAATTGCCTGAAATACATTTATATCTTCTCTATCCACTGACCTAAGTATGATTAATACACAAGTGTCTACATTTATTTTCCCATCCCTTCAGTAACCACTAATATCCTGTAGGTTCTGGCCAGATGTTCAGTAACTGAAGTGGTATATGTACATCTGCCACTGAAAATTATCGCTTGTAATTATGGAAGAAAGCTTCCAAAATAAAGAATATTCTCTCAATTTTTAACTAAAAACATAGTAGCAGGAAGATATTTCACTTTGGAAGGAAGTATTCTTACTTCTCTTTTACAGGTGGGAACAATACAGCACACAGTTGGCTGTAGTCACCAAGTAGGCCATCATCAGAGCTGGTGACAGAAAGCAGGTCTCCTGAACATAGTCAAGTGCTGTCCCCATAAAGCCCCACTGAATTCGAAGCAGAAGAGAAGAGAGTCTGTTGGTTGTAAGCGGTGACTACTAGAATGAGTATCCAGGGTTTGTGTTCAGCGCTCCTGGAACAGAAATCTCAGAGGTAGCCTAGAAGCTGCGGAACATCTTGTCTTTTCTGTCTGATTTGAACTAGGTACATCTATTTAAATACAAATTAATCTCAGATTAACTTTGTACTACAGTAGGTAGGAAACATAACTTCTACAGGCAAATGTCATGAGAGAGAACATTTCTGCTGGCCTGCTTTCCAGCATTTCTTGCTTGTGAAATACCTTTAGCATTGCTGACTTAACTTCACAGAAGGCAACATAACCTTCAAGAACAGCTCTACAAAGGCAATGGGTGAAGTTTGAACTATTTCTTTAGTTTTACAAAAATCTTCCCAAAGGAATACCATCAAGTCTTAAATGCATAAATGCTTTGGAAAGAAACATTAAATGTTATTGCTGTGTTATCTCAGTATTGGTAGAAATTCCTTGAGCTAGACTTTTACATCAAATCCTGTTCGAGCTATAAGGCTCACTGGAGAAACTGCCATTGGTGATAGGAAGCTCTGAATAAAATCTGTTCTTCTTTGAGTTTCAGAATCCAAAATAGATTGGCCATTTTAGTCAAATATTTAACAAAAAAAGGCACACACTCCAGCATTTGTCAAGCTGACCTGGACTTTGCATCTGAACATCATGTCAGAAACACAACTTTATATTTATGAAAAATAACCTAACCCTGATATTTTTTATTTTAATGGAGGTGAGATATTTTTTTACTTAACTTTCTAAATAGGTGTGCTTCCCTGTACCTACACATAGCTATATGCACATAACCCTGTTACATACAGTGGGCAAAGCAATCTAATACTGTAGCACTCGCCAGAACAACAAACATGCATACAGACTTTTTGTGAAGCAAGCTGATAGTCAATTATTTAGGTTCTATACTAGGAATTTCTTACTTTTACAAGTAGACATCTAAATTTCCACTTTGTCCCACTTTCTACATTGATAAACAACATTAATAATACTCAAATTCCAATTTCCAAGTGTTATTAACTCTTACTCTTTTATTGATAGTCTAACACTATTTGCCATAAATAGGTAAAATCTCAGCTCTTCAAAAGCAAGTGATTACACATGAGTTTCAGCTTTTAGTTAGGAAGGACAATCACAAAAAACTCAGTTCACTGGTTTCAGTGAAAAACTGGCAAATACAACATAAATGAGAAAATGTGCTGAAAGAGGAGTAAAATAAAAATGTATAAAAAGACAGGCCAAAATTCTCTTTTTGGCTCAAGAATTTAAAGCCACCCTTGAGAGTTTTAAAAATCTGGGGCTGACAAAGCAGAGCGCTCCAATGTTCTTAGTGTATTTTTTTTGTTTGTTTTTATAGCTTCAGTGGAAAGCTGTGTTATAAATTGATCATAGTTACATTATTATGAGTATGGTTTATATGAGGACTTGAAGCAGTAATCCTACTTTTAGAGCTGAAGGAGAGAATTTCTCTTATCTGAGTAATCACATTTTCTAAGTATTATCTTTTCCATATGTTCATGGACAGGAAAAACATGAAGTCAGTTGTGAAAAGACTTCTTAATCCTTTGCGTTTATGCTTTTTGTTGTTTTAACTTATAATCTTTTAATACTCTTGAGCTTATCATCTAATTTCATATTCTAATTACATTGTTAAGTTTCTTGCAGTGTCATGTATTCCCATGAAAATTTTAGCGCCAAAGATTTAGGGTAACATACAGTACAGGAATTGTTGATTACCTTTTGTCAACATCCAGGAAAATCTCATAGGAAGTTTCATAGGTATATGGTTAGGCCATACAGCTACAAAGGGTTCATTTCAAACTGACTTCGTATCCAGATGCATCTTGCTTGACAAATATTTGCCAAGCAAAAATCAAACAAAAACAAGGCTGTCCCTACTATAAAATGAGTAGTTGATGACATAAAAATTACTCATCTTTTTGAATTCAATATACAGCAGTACACACCTTTTTTTAAAAATTTACTTTTTAGACTATAATTACCAAATTTTTAATTGAAAAAAGTATTCATTTTAACAATGTAGAAACTTTATATATATTAGCTTATACTGGAAACACCTTTGTGTCTAAGAGCAAAAGAGTGGAGAGAATATGTAATCGCCTGCTGGCTACCTAAATTTGGCTTTAGTTATTAAAAGTGAAAAACATGAAAATGGTAAAACAGAAGAAAAGGAACAAAATCAAGAAAAAGCACGCATATGCATGTACAAGTCAGATCAGGTCAGGTTCGGCTATTCTTGTCATTCTCCCCTGACAGGATCCAGGGGGATACCTATACTTCTAGATAAAGATGAGGGAGCAAGCTGAGACAATGAGCCTCTTGCCACCCACATGGCTCAGTAGTTAAACCACCCCTGCTTCTGTTCTGGACTACTGCAGGCAACCATTTCCAATAAAATCATACTACACCTACCAGTTATCAGGGTAAGAGCTAATCATGGGCAGAGATTAGCTCATGGTCCTTTTTTTTTTGTTTAAGAATATGGACATAGCCAGGGTCTTTCACAGCAGGCCAGTTACAGACCTGAGCAGGAATACATACTCTGAGTGAACATTCTTGTCAGGCTAAAGGGCCACTGATTTTAGGCCATTTTCCTGGTCATAATGAATTGGAGTACTACAGTAATAAGCATTAGAAGACACACAGAGGCATTAAAATATATCCCCATTACTCAAATAGTCTCTGCCATGCACTCCACCTCAAAAGACAGTACATCAAAACCAGCATTTTGAAAAGTGTCTCAGTCAGTCACTGAGGCATACATGGTTTCTCTGTGCATTATAAATTACCACATAATGGGGAATATTTTGTTATTTGATAAGTGTGCAGAATGAAAAGCAGATATGAACAGTGATGAATGAGACCAGGTTCTTCTGCCACTGGAGATGTCAATTCCTTGCTCTAAGTAGGCCATTCACAGCTGAGCTCGCGCCTCTTACACTGCTTACCCTATATATTGTCTGTTATCACCAGCTACAGCTCACCCACCTTTTTTTTTTTTTTCTCATTCCATGCCCCTACAAGTGCAAAAAAGTAATAGGATACCTTGATCTCATATTTGCAAGTGCACTTTTGGGCCTAGAGCCTGGGCCACAGATGAAACAGAAAACTCTATTACAGTTTTCTATAAAGTAACCTGCAGCTAATTTTTTAAGGCTTCTAACTAGTCACATCAGCAAGTCCTTGTGTATCAAAGACTGCAGATCATCTATACCCTCCAGCACTTACCTGCTTGCAACTTGGGTGACAGAACATTTGTATCTAGAAACCTGTCAGATGAAAAGCATCCCTCTCATCTGACTGGGCTGCTAACTGTAAAATATAAAGCCTTTTACTCTTGTCATTTAAAGAGGCTCTATTGTCAATCACCTCCATCAAACAAGTAATACATTCATAGCAGTCAAATATCTTAGTTTGATTTAAGCCCCCCTTTCACGCATTAAAGTGTTCTCTTCCCAGTCACCGCCATTCAGTTGTGTCAAAACTTTGTGGCATGCTAAAAACTGGAAAGATAGATATGTAATTTCATAAAACAAATGTAATATATATATATAAAAAAACAGTTTACAAGCTACTGTATTGATTCTCTTGCTCATTCTCTAGACAGTAAGTATAGAAGGAACAGTGTAATTAGGATCTAGACCACATTCATGTTTCAATCCACAGTTTGATAAACAGATTATGTAGTACAAGTCACCCAAGAGATCCTTTCCACCTGTGTTTCTAAAACTGCTTTGGTTTTGTGGTTTTTTTTAAAGTACTGATATCACCAAATTGCCCCTTTGCCCTTAGGAGCACTGACAACAACGAGGGCTTTCTGCAGAATTAATGTCCAGAATCCAGCAAAATACACAAAATAGGGATAGGACGACAAGGATAAATTGATGGCTTTATATAGAATATAAATTAATAAAACTCCTTGCAATGAGTGTAAAACTGGAAGAATACTATAATGACGGGCCGCAGGTTTTACCTGAAGTCATATGTTGCCTGTCTCTACATGGAGAGCAATGGGAAAAGATAAGTCTTGCTGCTTTATAAGGCTCTCAAAGTCTTTCCCTAAACAAAACCTCAACTTTTCTTCTCAGCAAAATAATAGACCTATTCTGTATATCTTTGGAGTAGAACACCACCACTTTTTTCCATTGACATGGTTTTTGGATTCATTCTACCAAATAGTCGCATACATAATATATGTAAAGTGAGGGGGAGAGAGGGAGGGAGAGAGAGGGGATAAGAGAAAGGGAGAGCTCATGGCTACTTTCCATAAAAGAAAAAAGGTTTCATGTGCACTTATGAACAACAGATGTAGAAATATTTAATATTCCAACACTAAGCAAATGAGTTCATCTAATAGCCTTATTATAGAAGACTATGAAGCTGTGAAAATACTTTATCTGCAAGCATACTCAATCCAAAATGACATAGGATTCTGGCTATCCCAAAACCTACCATGCTGGATGAGATGAGATGTTAAATCTCTTGAAAGAAAATATGTTGCTTGGTTTATAGGCTTGCTGTGGGTATTGATTCAAACAAATTGATGCTTTATTATGAAGCAGAGCTGTAAAAAGCTTAAGAATAAATAACAATAAACAAATTTTGCAGTTTACTGCAATACTGCCTGGGTGCAAAGGGATTGCAAGCCCTTTGTATGCTTTAGACTCAAATATGTAATAAGATCTGTTCTGGTGAAGCTTTAAAACCCAACAGGGCTAGCAACTGGCTCAAGAGTCCACCCTTGTGAATCAAATTGTAGTATCAGGTGTTATTCTTGCTCTCACATTACCCACCGGAACCGTTTCTGTTGCTGAGCAGGAGGATAATCGTAGCTTTTTATCAAAGATAGATCTGAGCTGCATTAGACAATATTATAGTGATGCTACAGGTTTGTCAAACTAATTTTCTATGGTGGCATGGGCCAGTAGACCAACAGCGTTATATATAATCAAAATACTTCATAGGCAAACTGTTTACAAGAAGGAATTGCTAAAATTTGAGAAATTGCTCAATTCTCAGTACAATGAATTTTGGTTTTATAGTGCAGTATTGATTCTGCATTAATATAAGTCCCCAGTCCCACTTGCTGCTGTAATCTTTTTATCTCTCTCCAGTGAACAAATCACTACTTTAGCAGAACTATCACAGACTAAAAAAAATAGCACTGAATACCGTTGCTGATTCCATTTCCTCTGCTGTAAACTAAAGTCTACTGGCAATTCGCACTGCGGGAGACAATGACTACAGACTACAAGGACTACCAATTTTAGCTGCTTTGTTACTGTTCCTGTCCCTTTTCATACATAAACAGTAAATATTCAGGCTTCTAGTCTTCATATAAAGTTACAGCCCAAAACATTATTTAAAATGACTACGTAATGAGAATACTTACACAGCTAGTTTTATAGCAGTCATTCTTAAGAAGACTGAGTTAAGATTCATTTCGAAATTACTTCTATTTTTATAAACTCTTCAATGAAGATACAATGTATAAATTGGAGGCATCAGTTTCCATGTGACAGCCTTAACTCCAGTCAGCATAGACACAGATTAAATATTCCAATCAGTGTAATGAAACATATTCACATTCTTGCAACATATTAAAGGCAATTCAAGCCTTAGAAAACAAATATTCAGCCTAGGCAGCCTTGATTCAAGCTCTTCCATGCAAAACTTAGCTAAGAAGGTAATTAATGTCATGCAACTGAAGACTTTCAATTGTGGTATAACATTATTTTTCACAGGACCTTTTGTTTCATTCAGTACCTCCTAGGCATGCTGCTCAAACTACTTTGTTTTATCACCATTCAGTGATGGTTCATGTGCCATCCACATTTTGCAAGGAGTATGGAATTACTACTTTTTTTAAAGGTTTGCCCTAATATACTTATTACATAGATGTTTCACAAATATTAAATGTAATCGTCTTCAGAAACCTGATTTCACAAATTTCTGTCTCTGAGGCTGTTTATCTGAAACTTTTGATGACATGGCCTTCATCAGTTCCCTGTAGTTCTTAATTCTGTCTCATCACTCACTATTTTGTATTCTACAGTCTTGAATGCGACTCTTTTAGAGGGCAGCCAGCAAAACAATATGTTGAAAATGCTAATTTATCATTACTTATTTTCATTTCTTTTGCCGCTGTATTTCATTATAAAATACCATTTCATATTAATCAGTGTCCGATGTCCGTATAAATGAATCAAGTAATATATTTTCTTGTTTGAGTATATAAACTCAAACATCTGTCTTGTGTTTATGGGTGACAGTAAAGAAAAATGTTGTAGGTCAGAGAGTAAAAATTAAAAACGTACACGTACACACACTACAGTTCAACACCACCCCCAGAACAGTTACACCAGTAACTTATATTCCTTCTCCTTATTTCTTGCTCTCTTGCCTTCCCTATAAAAAGTCTTTTCTCTTTCTGGCTCTTCCATGGCCAGGAATAGTAATTGAAAGAGGAATATGGGATGGGGAAAAAAAAAGTAAGGCTTTCAGGGAGATAAGACTGAGAGGACGGTACACCTCCCTTTTCTCTACCTGGTCTCTCAAAGGAGAGGGTGAGATGAACAGTTTAGTTTGGAGAAAAAAGTGAGGATTCTTTTCAATGTGCTTCTGAATTTTTGTTCAGTTGCACCCTTTGTAGTCATAATTGAACATCTATTCTTTCTAACCTGTCTTCCATCTGCAAAGGAAGTCATGTCACATGTATTTGTAAGGAATGCATGTGGCATATCTGGTCTTCAGGCCAGGAAGGAGTAGCCAGCAGCTGTGGGTTCCTTCCTCATTCAAACTACCAGACAGCAATCTTTGAACTCCGAAACAAGCATATTGCCACCAAAACTGTGCGACTTTCAACAAATCAAGGCTTCTGTCAGCAAAAGCAGAGAGACCATTTCAGAGCGTGGACACCAGTAAAGTGAAATGGATTAGGTCCTCCTTAATAGTTTATCAGATCAGAAGGCAGACCCAAGCAGGTACAAAAAAGGCAGAAAAGGGACTGATAAGAGTGGAGAAGGTCAACACGTCACACCCCTAGGCTTAGAATGCACTAATAGACAATACTTTCAGATTTTCATTGGAAGCATTCAACTTCAGGTTGGATGGGGCTTTGAGCAAACTGGTCTAGTGAAAGATGTCCCTGCCCATAGCAGGGAGGTTGGACTAGCTGATCTTCAAAGGTCCCTCCCAACCCAAACCATTCTGTGATTCAATTTCTGTATCAATTCTTTTAATTCAGTATAAAAAGCTACATTGGCAATATTTCCATTTTTATTTGAGACAAAAATAATAGAAATTGGATGACTGAATGTTGGTTACAAACAACTGCTGAAAAAGAGGACATGTTTCCATGAAACGGTGGAAGTATTTAAATAGCAAATAAAGAGTAACAAATATTTTGAATAACATGAAAAAGGGATATTTTCCTTTCATTATTTTATAAACTTACAAGAAACTGCAGTTATTAGAGTGGAAGAATATATCTGTAATAATCCTTTCTTAGCTTTTCTCATTAAGACAAAAGTAAAAACTCATGCATATTACAGCAACAATACATCAGTTCTGGCTGCTGGCCTATGTCTTGTACAGCCAAAGGTATTTAAATGCAATATGTCTTGCTTCTTAAAATACTGACAGCTTTCTCTCTGGGTGGAGAGGTGTGTCAGTGTGCATGAGAAAAGGAAGTTTCATAATCCCAGAAGTAAAACATGCTGGAAAAACAACATGTGGCACTAAAAAATAAAAAAAAATTTAAAAAAGAGGCCAAATCTGACTAATATTTGTTTGCTTTTCTCAGTGACCTGTCCTCATGCTTGGAAAAGATATTATACAATAGAGTTGATTGACTCAGGCTGGATAAAAGTGGGTCTATTACTGTTCTGAGAGTCTTATGAAAAAGCAAGATGCACTTTGGGTCAATCTGTGCTGGCTTCTAGCAGGGGTAATGAGACCTGAATATTTTTCCATTCTGTTTTCCAGTTCTGATATTGTTTTGTTCTGAATTTGATATTTTGAACTGTCCCTACCAAATTGTTTGATCTGATATGAGACAGACCATTTTGATCCTCTACACTTTTAAGAAGAGAGACACACCAATGAGCAGGTTTGGCTATCTGTGTTGTGCCAGCTGGCCACTGAACCATTTGAACCTACATTTTCAACATGTCAGGAGAGTTCCTTAGTCATCATGTCATGAGGCATTTAGACTGTTGTTAGGAGACAAGTTTTCCTGTATGATTCTCTTCATCCCTGAGTAAACCGCCGAACAGTTACATTACAGCAGGACTAGACTCCGGGGCTCCCCCATACCAAGTAGAGTCATTTTCATTTGTTTGATATCTAGCTCAGTGAAATGCAAAAAATTCACAGCAAGTGAAAAGGTCGAACTGAATAAAGTGTACTCTACTGCCAGGGAAATTAGGATAACAGCATCAGATACTGTTTCAAAAGCATCCTCTGCTGACTCAAACCTAACATTTAGATTTTCTTTCATTTACCAGGTGTATGCCATTAGACTGAACACAAATCTCCTTTTGTTCCCTTCCTTTGAGTCCTACTTTGCAAGGACGATTCCCTACATATTTTGAACGTAAGACAGAGTGTATAAATTCAATTTTATGGTTAAAATGTTACCTAGGCAGGTAGAATGACATTTTCTGTTCCTGAGAGTTTCATTATTCACATAAAAATAGAGTAGCAGCATCTGTAGAAAGCAAGGGGTTTTCTTCATATCACTTCCATACCTCTTCTTTCATCATGACCCCCAAAAAGCTTTTAGTCTGATGGTTTGGGCACTCTTCTGAGGAAAATGATAGTCCAAATCTCCTTGGAAATAAATCAGAACTGAACGTCTTCCACATAGTGGTCTTGGGTCCTCTTCACAGGGAACCACTACTTGACCATATAGAGGGAACTGCTAGCTAATCCTCCAAGCTTTTCACATATGTGCTTGGAAATTTTTCTCTTGAGTACAGCTTGAGTGGCAAGTTTACTGGATTACAAGGTGGGATTCCTGAAGTATTCAAGGCAAACTTCATCTTTGTTCAACATCATAAATCGTAACTGAAGTTCTATATGTAAAAGTAACATTATGAGTGAAATTTAATAACTACTTGTGCTGTCTGTTACAATACAGAGTTGTGCTCTTTTAAAAGGATACATACTTTGTTAAATTTCTGAAGCAAAAATAATAAAAAAAAATAGACGATTTCATTTTGTCTATTCAGCAAAGCTGGGCAGTTTTGCTTTAAGTAGCCAAAGGCAAAACAGCACTTGTTTAATGTACCAATAAAACTGATTTAGCAGCTGCTAATGTACACTTCCTGGGATCTTATTGCTTTTAGAAATTACTATGAATGTTTACATGTTCTATTGTTTGCAAGATAATAATTTGCATCCCTTCCCCTAGTAACTTTTCCAAGAGGGTAAAATAGTTAGAAAGGTTTTAAATTTGTATTGCACAAGTTTGAGGAAAAAAAAATAAAATCTTTCCACAGGAATTCCAGTGAACTCTCTAATTTATGACTTGTCTTGTCATACTGGTTTTATGTTTGATTAATTTATCAATTCTGAGATCTCATTTTTTCTGTTATTTATTTTACTGGTAAAATAGAAGACACATCTGCAAATATATTTTTTCCGCAACGTGCGCATGGTCTTTTTTTTCCCTTCTGAAGAGATACAAAAGAGATTGCAATAGGCTTGTTTTCTTTGAAATATTTTTTTTCTAATATTATATATGGAAGAATTTCTACATATTTCATACTCAAAAGTTCTGATATCATATATATCAAAATATAACCCTGATGTTTACAGGGCTTTCCCAACAACTGGGAAATCCAAGAGGGCTTTTCCCTCCTGGAGATCACTGTAGAGTGCATCCAGTGTGCCAAAAGCTATCTTTGTCAAGCTTAAGCTAGCACCATGTTTTTCTGCAACATCTACATGTAACAAAGGATCATTAACAGGTGCCCTCCAGACTTCACTCTGCTCTTCACATTCTAAATATTATACCTGTGAATAAGAAGAGAAAAAAGCGGCTCAGTCAATGCCTTGTTCTTTGAACAGTATAAAAGAGCATGACTGACTACTCTGTGAAAGAAAGCAATTGGGCCAGACAGGAAGACTGCCACAAGAAATCAGTCTGAACCTTCAGTCCAAAACTTAATTGTTGAGTGGAGTTTCAGTAAAACATTCAGCTGTCTATAGCTCTCCGTAAACAAGTGTCTGCCTAACAAATGGTAATGCAAATCTGGACAATAATTCCAGAAAACCAGGTTCCCTAATGTATGCCTCATAGTCCCCCAAACAAATTAATTTTGAAAAGAGATGAATAACAACAAACACAGATTTGCCAAGAACGATCATATTAAACAAATCTAATTTCCTTATGGATAGGAAAGAAATAGTTGCTATCACATATCTTGCCTTTAGACAGCATTTGTCTGGTGTTGCAAGCAAGTGGGAAAAATTGTCATGATGATATGTCTATACAAAATGACTTGGATAACACATTCAGAAACAATTTATCATCAGCTTATGTCAGCAATCCTTTAAAGTGCTACAGATTCTTTGAGGTTAAACAGGGATTTGCATGGAGTAATTTGATTAATCAGTACAAATGTAAATTTGAATATTTCCTTGCCTGAGGAAGACAGGGTCAAAATGTAAAGGAATTTTCATTAAGGTTTATCTCCCTGTCACACTTTCCCTTTCTTCTCCTCTTCCTCTTAAAGCAACAGGATAAAGGAGAGTTCCTTCTCTTTGACAGGTATAGTGAGAATCCTTTCTTGGGCTAGCTTGCAGAATATGGCTCACATTATGTCTTCCCTTGTAATGAGAAATCTGAATCACAGAATCACAGGGGTTGGAAGGGACCTTCAGAGATCATCTAGTCCACCTCCTCTGACAAAGCAGGTTCATCCGCGCCCAGAAGGGTTTTGTCTATCTCCAGAGGAGACTCCACAACCTCTCTGGGAAGCCTGTTCCAGTGCTCTGTCACCCTCAAATAAAGAAGTTTTTCCTTATGTTCAGACAGAATTTCCTGTGTTCCAGTTTGTGTCTGTTGCTTCTTGTTTTGTCACTGGGCATCACTGAAAAGAGTCTGGCCCCATATTCTTGACATCCACCTTTTAGATATTTATAAGCATTGATGAAGTCCCCTCTCGGTCTTCTCTTCTCGAGGCTAAACAGACCCAGGTCTCTCAGCCTTTCCTCATAAGAGAGGTGCTTTAGTCCCTTGCTCTAGCGTGGCTGAGGCAGAGGGTGCAGGGCCTCTGGGAGACCTGATGCTGCAGAATCAGGCCTTGCAAGGAAGGCAGTTGCCCAGAGCCTGAGCCTCTGGCAGGTGGGAATAGTAAGTCCTTAAAGTAACTGCTCCTCACTGGTTTAAATATATATATCTCTATTTTAAATTTTTTTTTCCTTTTCAGAAGATTTACCGAGTTGCTTCTACAATTCTTTGTCAGGTAGGTGACCCTGGAGACCGAACATATATACACTGATTGTGCAACTAGTAAGCTATTAGATGATGTGGCATGAAACCCAGAGATAAAAAAGAAAAAAAAATGGTTAGGGTTCACCTCACTTGATTTTGAAAGATAGGCAGTTTTAAGGTTCAGTCATCTAACCCATTTTGGGCACCTGCTTTAGGTTTAGATCAATTACTTCAACTCAGCCAAATGCTCCACTCTATACTGACTACAAATGTAGCCTCAAGAGACAAGCTCACACTAAACACCTAACATTAAGTACAATAAATTAATCTAAATATGAAATATGAATAAAATGGAAAACCTACCAATAACAAAGGGGACATACATTCAACAGGTTTTGGCTTACGTTTCCTATATGTTCATACGGCAGAGAAGGACACAAAAAAAGTCGATGTTAGAAAAGCAAAATACCACAAAGCTCTACTGGATAACTGCGTGACCTCTCATGGAAATCTGATACTACTTCATCAGTCTTAGAGACCTGATCATAAGAAAATTATTTCAGTACTCTGGTTTTAAGTTAAATTAAATAAAATTAGATTTTATAGTTAGACGTCAGAATTTGTATAACAGGGTACTTTTTGTATCATGAGTATCAAGAGAAATAGACATAATAGAAAAAGAAATAATGAAAAAAGCAGTGCTCTGAAAGGCAAGCATACTATATTAAACTTTTTAAAAAGCAGAAGTAGTATATATCAAGCAACAAAAACCCCAAACCATAACACAGCCTTATGATGTCATTTAAATATGAAACAAAGCTGAAAATACATCTTTCAAGCCCAAATTTTCAATCTGCATGCTTTACAGATTGAAAATTACGGTTTCAAACTCGTATTTGGAGAACCAAATAGGAATCAATGTCTCATAAAATTGTGCAAGTGAGATATGAATATTGTGGACTACGTTTTTCATTGCTCAAGAAGCTTCTTAGTACTGAAAATGGGATGAGTTAAATGCTACTAATACACTAGAAACACAAAAATAAAATTACAAACCAGATCTTTGATCTTTCTATCCTCTAAAGATGTCATATAAAGCTTATCAGGTGCTTTGACTTCCACCAGGTTCAGCTTCATGCAGATAAGAGAACTGAGACTCTGTCCCTTTTCTTCCTTCACTTAAGAATACACATGGACATGGTGGAGATTTTTGTCTTAAAACTGTTAGTCAATCAATTATGACTTCAATCATACCAAAGTCAAGAGAATACTAAAGAAAAATAACAGAACACTCTGAAGAGCAAGTTAGTCTGGAAAGATGCTGATAGAATAACGCTAGTCTTTTGGAATATGAAATTCACAATTTTAAATTAAGTCATTCAATTTACTCATAACTGAAGAAGAAATAAAATGAACAAAAATACAATGGAGAACTGGTAGTAAAGTAATAGGGCTGTAGAAAACAACTGAGGTTTATAATCCAGCTTTGGGATTTTAAAACAGAAAAAAGCAAATTGGAAAGATTCCATGATGGAGGTTACAAGAATAATTAGAGTTTTAGAAGAATGACCTCTAAGGAAATTGAAGGACTTTGTTTAGTCTAGAAAAGAGAACACTGAGGAAGGAAGGACATTGATAACAATCTTCTGATAACTAAGTGGCTGTCATTAAGAGGACAATCAATTGTTTTCCAAATGTCTGGAAGTCGAATGAAAAGGAATCAGCATAATTTGTAGTAAAAAAGATTTATGTTACATAGCATGGGCATTTTTCACTCCCTGAAACATCAATAGGTATTCTACAGGCACTGTGAAGTCTCTCTTTGAGGTTTTTAGGAAAAGGTTATAAATACTGTGGTATCATCTAACTATACTTAATCCTGCCATCCACAATGAACTACATGACTTCTTAAGGTCTTTCCCTGGCTTACTTTTCTATCATTCTGTAATAGGCTAACACAGAAAACAAAAAGAAACTGCAAGCTCATCTACTTTTTCAAGTGCTTAGGGACTTGATAAGACTAGATAAGTACCACAACACAAAAACATTGGTTTTGTTTATGAATAACGACATAGAATCGCCTGTTAATGGTGAATACACTTTCCATAGGAACCAACAGCAGAAAGTCTACATCTCACTGTCTCATTAATCACTCACAGGATGACAAAAGTGGGACTTAAGATGTGTGTAGCAGGCCTTCTGCCTCTTTTCTACACTAAAATTAATTTCTTCCAGTCTGTAAAATTATAGCATTATTTCTTAGCCAGATAAATTATTAAAAACAAACAAACAAACAAATAAAACCCACCAAGAAAGGAAGATGAAAACTGGAAAAATTGCTTCTTATCTTAACTTTAAATAAATAAATATTTGCTGGAAGTTAGCTTTATGCTTATGATCTTTCCGGAAGTTTTTACTGGGAAGTCCTTAGTACACAATTGCCTAGGATTTCATTACAGTTATGCTTTTGCAAGACATTATTTTGAGAGTGACCACAGAAATGCAACAAAGCATGTTGACTCCTTTTGGTTTAAATTTTTTGTGCAGCAATTACTTTGATTGAGTTTAAGAATAGAGCCAGCTAGCTTGGAGCCAAAAGCCAAACATCTGAAAAAGCATAAAATCAAACGGATTTGCTTTGATTTTTTTTGAAGAGTATCAGACATCAAGTAACACTAACAAAACATGTTCACTAATTAAGACAGTAGTTAAGTATTCCTGCTCACTGAATGATTAAAACTGCTTGCTATTCATGACTTAACAAATGATGGTTAAAATGTTAATGTCATCCTTGAACTAAAATTTGACTAACAAAATTTACTTTTTGATTAAGATATTTGCATAAATAGTTACAAAAGTTTTTAATGACAGAATTTTTGAATGCGTCAGTGAAATACAATATTTTGACATGTGATGGTCAATTACAAAATTGCCTTAAACAAACTAAATGAACACAAAAATGTTCAGTTGACTTTACTCAAAAAATTACTATTATCATCTTATTTAAAATTGCATTTTTACCAAATCATCTGAACTAGAAGAATAAGCAAAAATCTTCTTCCCAATGCATAAGGCTGTAAGTTGACCAATGTGGTATGGGGAACCAACAGGTACTTGTATTTTTGCTTCTAAAGAAACCATTGAACTGAGACTATACTGCACTGCCTTCAGCTGTCTTTAACAGTCTACAGAAAACTCTACAGTAACACCTCAGTTGGCCCCTAATTGGCAGGTGCGTAATGAAATGTATAGCTGAGGACATGTGAATTGTCAACACTCTTAAAAGTAAGTTGAGAATTGTGCTGAATTAGGGATGCAAATTTAGGGAGGCTGGATTAAATTGCTGGAAGACACCTGTTAGTTTTGCTTATTAGGAAAGGGCTAACCTGAAAATGAGTTTTAAATGCATCTTCAGTAGTTTATACTATGCAGTGTAGTAGCATATTTTACTCAGAAAATAAAAGTAAAACGCTGTTTGGGGGATTGTTTTTTTACAAAATGTGTTGTTTTAAATGGCAAATTCCAGTCTTCTTTAGCTCTCAAAATTAGTTATAGTTATGCAGTTTTTTGGAGCTGTCAGATTTATCATCAGACTGCATCTCTAACTGAACACTAAGAGTTTCTTTCACTTGGTTTCATTGTTGTTTTTACAATAGTTTGGCTTGTGCCCTTTAAAGACTAAATCCCCAAACCACCATGAACTTGTCAGATCATAGACCTAGATCAGATCTGCAGTTTATGAATTTCATTTAGTATGGTCACTTTATTGAGTTTCCAAGATAATTACTTGCAAACATCAGATACAATACTAAGATGTTAGTCAGCTGTCCACTGCTGCAATTAGCCCTAATTCTTATTCAAGCTTCAGATACTCCACCAAAAATTATTCATTTTTTCCATTATCTAAACCATTCTTCTAATATTATTTAGCTAATAGGCCTTAATTGAAAAATGGGCAGCATATTTATTCTTTTACTGGAACAGGCAAGACTACTACTGAGCAGTACATTAATATGGCATGTTGGGTTTTTTCTTCTTTTATCTTTCTGATTACAAAACTTCTTCAAAGACACCTTTGAAATTGAAATTTGCAATATGCATGAGACTTCTACTCAATTCTTTACATGATATAAAACTAGAAAAACAGCATTTAGGAAAAACGTGTAAATAGAATAGGTATAAAAATTGACAAACTATCAAGAAACAGTCATCTCTGAGTCTTTTTAGAACATCTAACAAAAGGTATCTAGCACAAGGAGAGTAGTTGCATTGAAAATGTATGTCAGAACTAGCTTCACAAATAGAGTAAAATTATGGGTACTGATCAGATATAAAAAGGCTACAGGTTTACTCAGAAAATTCTAATAAGCAACAGACCTAATTCTGTTGTGAATAATTCCCCAGAATCTCCTGTCATCAAGCAGTAAGAGCCAAGTAAATGTTAAATCCTGTTGCTCTTATTTGCATTTCCTAAAACATTCATGAAAGATACTCATGACAGAGTAGATCCCTAAAATTAAAAATCAAAACTCATCCTAGACTTTTGCAGTCATATCTCACGGGATCAGGAATTTAACAGTGCAAATACAAAAGGTAAACAATAAGCCTGAGAGAACTCCTGCTTGGTAACAGCTCTGATGCTGGAAGAATTGAAGACTGACCTTATAAAAAGGCTTTAGAAAATGTTACAAGGATCAATTCTATACATTTGTATAGAAATGTATTTCTACAAATGTTGGCTAAGATTTTCAGATTGTTTGTACTTATTCTAAATGTTACATTTATCGAGGACTGGCCACCAGAAGACTGATATTCAGTTCTCTCTGAAAATTGTGATTTTTCAAAAGTCTGTTTCAGTGCAGACACCCCAAAATAACTAGTTATTTGCTTAAAATCTCAACCTCGGAATGCTATGGTCATCATAGAACATTGTGGTCATTATTTTTCTGTCAAACAAGCAAAAGATCAGATAGGATACCATAAGAATGAACAGATTTTTTTTTTTTGCCCAAAAAACTTGCATTTTCTGACATGTGGTATGACAATTGAAGGGAATCCAAGAGAAGAGAAATAGCAATGTAGAAATGTCACATC
Source organism: Larus michahellis (assembly GCF_964199755.1). Taxonomy (NCBI): domain Eukaryota; kingdom Metazoa; phylum Chordata; class Aves; order Charadriiformes; family Laridae; genus Larus; species Larus michahellis. Next base: position 140,564,547 of record NC_133897.1, on the reverse strand, counting down.
TTTCTGACTACCTGTGTAGTAAACTGAGATTGGCCAACACATTTAGGAGTTACCATGAAGAACCAAAAGACACAGAGATCATTCCAGTAAGGATTGCTTCTTTGGGAAACAAGGTTGAAAATAAAACCACACATTTCTTTTAGTTATAGTACAATGTGATGGTTACAAATAGAAAAGCAATGTTTAGCTAGAAGGTGATTTAATATTTTGATACTTACATATTATATTTATGATACATATGATACAACACTTGATATTTAATGAACTGAGCAATTCCATACTGACATGGTAACCCAGCATGTTTAGGAAGGATTAGAAAAGGCTTTTTGTTCAAATTGTCTGTCTAAAGCATCATAATTTTCACTGCAGTACATTTTTGTGAAACACAGGGTTGTTGAGAAAAAGAGATAGAGGCTACTATGTCAAGATTATTTGGGCAATTTGTATCCAGTGATAAGCTTTGTGATACTAACTAATCTCCAAAAGCTACACGAAACTCGTTAGTGTTCTTTTTCGCCAAGTAAGTAGAAAAACATCGTGGAGAGATGAAGTTACATTTACACACATTTAAGAATGATTATCAAAGAGCATAATCTGAATGGAAAGAAATACTGCAAGCCTGACTATAAAGCCTTACTTGGAGCCCAGACACAATACAAGGAAACAAGTGAAATCAAAATAAGTACTACATACTCTGCAGTGGAGCTCATGACTTGACACGGCCAGGAAGCCTAGGAGAAGTTCACATATTGAGTGTTAACTCTTAATGAAGAGTTAACTCTTCCATTTCTGCACCATTAAATTGTGGTTTTTTTTAATGAAACAGAACCAGATAAGTGAGGAAAGAAACTCTTAAAACTTAAATGACTGTGTTAAAAAGCAAGGGCTAACTACATCATCTAAGTAATAAGAGTATACGCTCCACAGAGGAAATAGAAGACTAAAATTGTTTCTTTGCATGTAGTATAATTTTAAAGTTTGATGCATATTAAAAAAAAAAAAAAAAAGAAGATACTCATCTCTGTAAGAAAAAATGTGAAGACAGCAAAAATCTTCTAAATCTTCTTTCAACTTCATAAGAGCTGCAGGAGATTAAATATCAAATGAAATGCATTTAGGAATGTTGCCAGCACATATCTGAGAAACAAATCTAGTGCACCCTGTTTAGACATAGTCATAAAATAAAGGCCACGATGTGTCCACAATACACATACGCAAATCTAACACCACACTGAAACAGGGGAAAAAACAGTGCATACACAGATAAAAAAGAATCTCAAGCAAAGGAGTGGTGTAATTCAACAGTAGGTGTTTTGTGAGGTTTTTTGTGGGTGGGAATTTCCTATCCAAAATAGAAGTCATTGTTGTAATAAAAATATTTCAGGGAGTAAAGATTTAAGTAAATCTCTGCCATACAGAGACCACACTATGACTTTAATAAAGGTCATGATGACCTAAAATGTTGTACTGTATTAGACAAAAAAAAAAAAAAAAAAAGGAAAACTGAAAATGAAAGAAAAATTACGATGGACCTGAACTTGAGGTGCGTTGCCTTTACTTCCTGCCACCCAGCTGCAGGATAAAAGTGATCAGCACAAGCTCCTGCTTGAATGGTTTGTGCATTGGGGGCAGTTTTTCTCCCATCACAGCAGCTTTTGAAAATCAGCAATCCTCCTTCTTCATTGAGAATTGTTGATGCAGTTGTTAAGCTGATATTATGCAATTTCCCCTCTGATTCAGTTCTTTTTCTCAGAGAATCACACACCTACAGCTACTCTGTCATTCCTGGTTACAACCAGAACTGGAGGGACAAGCAGGTGGTACTGGCTGGATATAGGCACAATCAGAAAATGCAAGTGACGGGAGCACCTGCCATACTTCCAACTGGCTTATTCTCCATCAAAGAAACAGAAACCAAAACATGTAGAGCTTTTCCTTTTTGCAAAATGCATTTATTTATATTTTTCTGTCAGTCTTCTCTAAACAACCACAAAATGTTTGCATCGTACTCATAAGTCAAGTTTCCTCCCACTATTATTATCACTTTTGTGACTTTTGCCTAGATACCCTGCAGCCGATCTCTCTTCCCTCGACCACAGCACTCAAAACCAGACACAGTATCTCAGCTCAGCTCACTCATAAGCCATTTCTCTACTTACGCTTCCTGTTCTCTCGTATCTTTCAAAATCACAAAATTGCTGAAACTTGTTAACTTTGTAGTCCTTTGTAACTTTAACCACTTCCTGAGAATCTGTCGTACCTGAGAGGCTGAGAAGCTACTCGTACCTGTCTCATTCTATAGTTCCAAAGTAGTTCTATAAGAGTAATTTCTTGTTTTGTCTTCCAGTCAAGCAGATACCAGATTAAACACCTATTGGCCAGAAAAAATGACACTCCAACGGTTACAGATGCAAACTAAACCCTAGTGATCTGGGCATTCAAGCAACAGCCTATCAGGCAGACAGATACCACAGGTTTACACATGGTAAGGGAGGGACAGGTTTACACATGGTAAGGGAAGTTATAGATGTCTAAACGCTAGGGAAATCTTCTAGAGGGCAACAGGTATTCCATGGGTAAAAAAAGAATAATTAAAAAAAAGAGCTTTGCATATAATTAATGAGCCAACTAAAGGGGAATGGAGCTTTATTTACACTTGCCTCTTGTTTCCCTGGAAGAAAACAAACAGCAAAGTGTTGCAAACTGAGTCATCTGTGTCTGTTTCTGCTGTTGACAGTGCAAACCAGAAGTCACGTGAACTGATTCAAATAGCAGAGCAAAAGTTTCTGAGAACCATGAATCTGCAAACTTTTTCTTTTAAGCTAGCTTTTATTCTTAAACCAGATATCTGAAGCAAAAACAATCCACTCAAACTTTGCCAGGTTCAGCTAGCTAGAAAATGAAAGGACACTGCTTCCTTTTGCTTAACCTTCCCAGATCTCCTGACCTTTGGTGTCCCATTTATTGCTCCTGTGTAGGAAGCAGGAAGCCTTCTATCTGGCTTCCTGCAGTATATACCTCTATTATCATTCTTGAGTGAGTAGACTGAAAGTTTTACTGGGCCCCAGGGGCTAGAAAAGACTCACTGGGTTGTGCACACATACTTGCAGGCCCAGAGTTCTGTTAAAAACCCATTTAGGATCATTGACTTTGGAATCGGCCTCCACGAGTTGCCAGAAATAAGTTGTGCTGATCGTAAACAATCGAAACAAGAAAAAAAGATTAGCAGTTATTTCATCCTACACTTTTGAAAACACAGAGGAAAAAAAAAAAAAAGCAGTGCCTGAAATGATTGACAATATTAAAAAATTAATAGAGATCAAGTAGTTGGTCAATAAATGAGGTTGGAAGTCACTGATGGGGTGAAAATACATGAACTATTGAGAAAAGTTTCCTTTAAAAATCTGTAAAGATGACTTTCTGGAGTTTTCTTAGGGTGTTTTTTTTTTTTTCAGAACAACAAAACCACACGTGGCAAGGGGCATGTAATCACTAGACAGAGTTAGTTTAGGCACAACAGTGCCATCATATGTCCAAAGTTCACGCATTTCAAAATGTTATTTGAGAATCAAAGTGAGACAGAGGGTAACAGAAAATAAAATAAAATGCTGTCTTTCAAGCACATGAACAGGTAGTACAAAGAGCTTTTGTGCAATTAGATGTTGCACGTTTGATGATAGAAACGGTTCTGCTGGGTGAGTAATAAAAAACAATTTCTATTTATTTCAAATAGCTCTTAAGAGACTTAGAATTGGAGCTCTGTGTGCATAAAAACCTGATGAGCACAGTCACTGGAGAGAAATTCCCTATACAAGCAGCCTAGAAATAACACAAACCAACAAAACAAGAAACAAACAACCCTCCACAAATATTTTTGTATCCTTGTCTTTGCAAGTGTTCTCTTAAGTTATTATTAGAGCTGAGAAATTTGGTAAATTCTGATTCCTAACATTCCTGAAGCCAACAACCCCACATTGAGTTCTGTTGTTGCTGCTTTTTCCTAAAGAGAATCACTTACAGCCAAGCCTGTGGCCACTGAAGTGAAGCATCCTCAGTGCTACTGAGGCTTCTCAATTCTACAGCTCTGAAAAAACTTCACAGAAATCTCAGGTCTGTTAAGGAAAAAGAGGATTCTCCTGAAACGAGTTTGAGCATGAATAATCAAACCAGCAATCAACCCCTAAGCTTTTATTCGTTTGGTTTTAGATTGTCCCCAGCATTTTCAACTTAAGATCTACTACAAGTTTTTCATAATGATAATGTTTGCTGTTTCATAAAAGCTGCCAGGGGAAATTGAAGATTTTCACAGTAGGATATTGGGCAGCTGGAATTTTTGGCACCTGAAAAAGCAAGGAAAGCAGCTTGCAATTGAGAGATAAGCATACTGGTTGGATTCTTCTGCTCAAACATTTGGAATAGAAACTGTAAGGAAGACTGACATTTCTCTTGCCGTTATGAAGTTTCAGAATAACAGCACAATACAGAAATGGACACCACTCACACACTTGTTGTTTTGTTTCAGGGGTATTTTTTTGCAAATTCAAGAAGTCTTTACTGCTCTAGTAATGGTGGTTCATATTTTCATTTTCAGTGCTTCATATTTTCAATGAGTACTTATAGTCCAAAATAATTATTTTTGACCAGTCAGTCTGGAATGGAGGCATTTAAAACAAAGGTATTCCATTGCACATACTATGCAATACATAAAGCTTTAGGTTTGTTTCAACCTTAATGTATCTAGACCCGAAGTCTGTTATATACTCAGATTTGAATGTTTCTTTTCAGTTCCCTACACTAACCGATACTTAAACTGAAGAAGAAAAACAAGCAACTGTAAAATTATAATGTGATATAAGGAATGGCAAATTGCAAAGTGATGCAAATTTCCCCAGAACTCAGATGATACCAGATGGAAACTTATTTACAAAGAAAGACAAATTTATATTGCATTCTGCAGAGTAGATAGACATGATCCAGAATTTGTCTATTAATATGTTATAACTTTTACTTAATACTTATAACATTTATTTTTTTTCTTATCATCCAGGAGACAATATATATTTTGTACAGGACTGTGAAGATAAATGAGTAAGTCTTCAGTTTGACTTTAGTTCCATTTAATTTGATGGACTTACTTTGACTTACATTAGATAGAAAAGTAACAAACAGCGTACCTCATCTGTGTATCAATTTAAATAAATGAATAAATTTAAAAGCTACTCATGCAATTTGCACAGCTGAGGATAAATTATGAGAAAGTCCAACAACGAATTTGATATATGCTTCTCTAGCATGACATTATTTATAGAACAGCGTTGTTAATGAAAACTTGTAACTAGTACAGTAATGAAGTAACCCAAAAATTGAAAGACCAATATTAACCTTCAAAAGGAAGTGATATAAAGCATAGGTCAATGTAAGTTTCCTAAATTGAAAATATTGTCCAAAGATACTGCTCTCCTCATAATTTCATATAGTAAGATGTACCATTCACCGGCATCTAATTTGCCACTACCAGAATCCTGCCTAACAGAGCAAACATGGCATCAGAGAAATAAAAATTAAATAAATAAGAATTTGTATTTGTGTTTTGTCAAAATGTCATGCTGTCTGCTGGGTCAACTAAGAAGTATTTGCCCAAATGACTAAAAAAAACCCAATAAATAAATAAAAAAGAAGAGTGAAGAGTGGTAATGGTGAGGAAATAATGCTACTTCTGCTGTGAGCTGTTGATCTTTCAATGATTCCCTCTGAAATGCATATGCTTCTTGGTGTAAAGGGGACAGGATTTTTACATATGGCATCATGCACATAGTTGCTTGGTTTTGTGTTTGTTAGACAGACAGACGTTTTCAGAAGAGGCACCAAATGGATTAAAGGGATACAGGGTACTTTTGAAGAGCAAGAGAGACACTACTTTGATGGTGCTAATCACCAGTAGCTGGATTTGGCTGCTTGAGTCAGTTGCTACTGTCATTTGTCCCACTGTCCAAAGAGAAATAGTTATCACTATATAATAATGGGATTGGAAAATTTAGTATTATTAGGGGAAGAAGACCTTAAATTGCTAAACTTGATAAACACATTTCTTCCTCCCCACTACATACTTAACTGTCTCAGTAGCACTAAAGAAAACCAGAATAACATGAAAAGAACAGATACATAGTCAATATACTGCTATGACATTTTGATTCCAATTTCTGTTTAAACCATTTTTTAGGACCAGTCCATATGACAACAATTTAAAAGGGAAGGTCATCCATCTGGACAGGAAGGACATCCATCCATTAGACTCCTGGAATGCACTGAGAATAACTTAAGCCACGTCATAGACAGCCCTACCACAGGGGATGCAATACTGGATCTGTTGGTAACTAATGCAAGCCAGCTCATCGGTGGCATAAAGATTGGAGGCAGCCTGGGCTGCAGTGATCGTGCACTGGTGGAGTTCATAGTCCTGATGGATATGGGTCAGGTGAACAGTTAAGTCAGGACCCTGAATTTTAGGAAAGCAAAATTCCAGCTCTTCAAGGACCCCCTGGGAAACTGCCCTCAGTGACAAGGGAGGAGAACAGAGCTGACAAGTCTTTAAGAGCAATTTCCAAAGAGCCCAAGAGCTCTCAATCTCCAGGTGTAAGAAATGAGGGAAGGAACCAAGAGGGTGACATGGCTGAGTCAAGGCCAGCTTGTCAAACCAAAGGGCAAGAAGGAAATGCACAGGCAGCGGAAGCAGGGACAGGTCTCCTGAGAATAGTACAGGGCTGCTGCCCAGCTGTGTAGGCATGGGGTGAGGAAGGTAAAGGCACAACTGGTGCTGAACTTGCTAAGGGATGCAAAGACTAAGAAGGGCTTCTACAGGTATGTATGCCAGAAAAGGAAGGTCAAAGAAAGCATACCCACCCTGATGAGCAAGACTGTCAAACTGGTAACAACGGACAAGGAGAAGGTTGAGGTACTCAACAATTTTTTGCCTCAGTCTTCACTGGAAACCTCTCTCCCCACACCACTCTAGTGGACGGACTGCAAGAAAGGGACTGGAGGAGTAGTGTCCTTCCCACTTTATCAGAAGATCAGGTTTGTGACCATCTGAGGAACTTGATCATACAGAATTCTACAGGATCTGATGAGATGCATCCCACAGTCCTGAGAGAACTGGCTGATGTAGTTGTTAGGACACTCTCCATGATATTTGAAAAGTCATGGAAGTCATTAAGAGACATTCAATTAGTAGGGACCAGAAACACACTTTGCAAAAAGAGATCCAAGCAGTTCAAGTAGATTACAAAAGCAGAGAAATGACTACTGTCAACTACAACTACTTTTCATGTCCTTTTAGAAGTTAGCATGTCATAGTCACTTGAGTCACATGTCATGCATTTGTTAGGAAGACCAATTTGGGTAAGGAACAGCTTTCTAAAATTTCTACAGGATATAAGTTGTGATTGGCAAGATCTCAAGGGGTAGGGGGTAGCTGTATCCATAACTTTTTTCTTAGATAATCTAAATGCCTTCATTCTCCTCCCAGTCATCCTTTAGTTCTTTTGTTGCCAGTACATGCTCGTGAGAACTGTATGAACCGATGCTCTGGATCCTCACCCATATACTACACACCTTTGCATGGTCAGTTTAGATTTAGCTGTATTTTGATAGATGAAAGCCACAGGAAGGTGTTCCCCTCTCAAATACTTCTATATTTTCACTGTGCTTTTGTTTTTGTCCATTGAGGGTTTATGTACTTTTCCTGACTACACAAATTACAGCCCTATACGTGTAAATTTATGCTCAGTTATGTAAGGGTTTTTTAAAGAGATGGTGTCAGATAACTTTGGAGAAGTGAAATTTGATCTAAAGACTTTGCTGACATGGAAAGGTTTTGCTTATACACCCTGTGGGAACAGCTGACTACTGCCTGGGCTGTGGGAATGACTGTGATTTTTGGATGGTGCTCTTCAGAATGACTCTGTACTGAACATTCTGGTGCCTCAAGATATTAAGCTCATCCAGAATAACAATTCAAAAATGTGTGAAATATCTTTTTTTTCCTTTGCTCATAAAGAAGCTGGTTACCTCCCCCAGTTTTTCCACAGGTTTTTGGGTTTGGAGGTTTTGATTGGGATTTTTTTGTGTGTTTCTTAAGAAAAAATAGCAAAGTTTTCCAACATTTTAAAAAGCAAATATTAATGGCTAAGGGACTATACACACAGATTCATGGGTGTAAAAGCTTAGAAATATAAACACATGGGCAAAAAAGTTTAGTCAAAAACCAAAACCCTCTAGAAAATCACATCCATTTCAAAAAAAAAAAAAAAAGAAAAGAAAAGAAAAAAGAAAAAGAAAAAGGAAAAGGAAATGGGAGGAAAAGTAATCTATCGGTGTTGATGTATTGAGGAGTCATTCTCCTTGTTGGGATGTATAAGACAGGATTTTTACAGGGAATGAAGCAACCTGACAGTGGCTGGGAAAAGGGTTCAGGGGAAAAACTAACATAGATTAATTCTGAGTAAGACAGAAGAATGTAGGAGATGGTAGTCACTGAAAAGGTTTTTATTAATTCATTTTCCTTATGTTATTTGGAAGTTTACTTAATTTATTAGGCCACCAGCCTACTAAGATTGTAGTGTTTTTTTCTAGCCATATTAAAGATTCTAGTGTTAAAAAATTTTCATTTCGGCATCATCAATAGTGATAACTACCATAAATTCCTAATAACATTATTTACATTCATCGCACTGCATTTAATATACCTTAGATGCAAAGGTTAAAGAGCCCACTTGGTACTTTTTAATCACAATTAGATAGGTGAATTTAGAAGACTAGGACTTCCCTTCAGAATAAAATATCGAAAGAACATTTCCAAAAACAACTCCATAAAAGGTTTTGAAATAGACAAGCTTCCCAAAGCCTTCAGAAAAATTAATTCCCTTATTAGTTCTGCAAATGCCTTCATCTATTCCCAAAATCACTGTTGTTAAATTAGGATGTTAAGAAAAGTAATGTAATTTAGTTGAGCTATGGAAATAAAATAAATGAGGCTCACAATAGTTTTCATATAACACTGATAAACTGATCCCATTTTAAAACAGAAATTAGGTTTTATCTTTATTCCAACACACTTGACCTTATGGTAATCCAGAATACATCCATTCAGATGTATTCTGTATATCAGCAAAATATTTATCTAGAAAAAGATTCTTGAAAATCATTATTGCTTTTTCTTATGGAGTTTTACGTTTAATGAGATTGAATCTATTAGACAGAAAGACATTAGACATTAAAAAAAAAATTATGCCAATTTGCCTTAGCAAACTATTACTTATACATAGTTTAATAAATACACAAAATATCCTAGAATTAGCAGGAAATCAACCCAAGACTTACTTTTTACTTTAAATATCCACAACTGATATATGAAAAAGAAACACTTGGTTACAGACAAAGAGCCTGATCATGACTGCACAAGTGTACTCTAATTTGGAGAAAGGCTTCAAAAGAAGCAAAAATAATTTCATAATTTATATTACACTACGTGAGGAAATACCTTTTCACAGGAGCAGAAAATGATTGTATTAGCCACGCAAAGCAGAATGATCTCAACATCTGGAGAAATGGGCTGACAGGAACCTCTTGAATTTCAACAAGGAGAAGTACAAAGCCCTGCTCCTGGTGAGGAACAACCCCATGCGCCAATATATGCAGGGGGCCACCCATCCCGAAAACAGCTTGGCAGAAAACGACCTGGGAGTCCTGGTGGGCACCAAGTTGAACAGGAGCCAGCAATGGGCCCTTGTGGCAAAGAAGGCGACTGATGTCCTGGGCTGCATTAGACAGTGTACTGCCAGCAGGTGGAGGGAGGGGATCCTGTCCCTCAGGTCAGCACTGCTGAGGCCATGCTTCAAGTGCTGCGTCCAGTTCTAGGCTCCCCAGTACAAGCGACATGGACATACTGGAGGGAGTCCCACAAAGGTCCATGAAGATGATTCAGGGACTGGAGCATCTGTCCTGTGACAAAATGCTGAGAGAGCTGAGACTAGAGCCTGGAGAGGAGAAGGCTTGGGGCAGATCTCATCAATGTGTACAGATACCTGAAGAGAGACTGTACACAAGACAAAGCCAGTGGAATTTTCTGTTATTCTGGGATTTTTTAAAATCCGTCCTTACAATTTTAGAAGAAAAAAACACCAAAAATAAAAGAAAGGAATTATTTTTGCAGCTATAGAAGTGCCAAAGAGATGTTTAGAATGTTGTTTTTTTCCCTCCAGATAATAATGAAGAATATGCTTGAATATTCTATGTTATAATCCTTTACTAATATTAACTAATTTACAAAGCGATCTAGCCTCTCTTTCTGTTTTGTGGTGATTCCAAAATTTGGGATTTTTGTGGCTTTTATATGTACCTAATTATCTGTTGTGTAATTAATAGATTTGCAGCTGAGAAACTTGAAACTATGACAAAAAAAGGGCCTTTTCAGAGAGATCAAGGAGAAGGGTTTTGACATTGCATTTCCATTGGATTTTTTATTTGGGATGTCAGAAACCAAGACAGTCTAGAAGCGTGGGAGTTTAGGAAAGTCTTAATTTAGGGGATGCCCACAAACATGAAAATAATAAGCTATTTAAAGGGTGTTGTTGTTTGGGAGAGAGAATGGTTTTGTGTAATTCCCTTTCTACCAGCTCCACTGAAGCAATTTTTAAAAGCTCTACCTATATTTATTTACCAAAGGAAGCCAAAAGAAAAAAGGACAAATATCACGAGAAAGTAATACTGTAAGATCAAAGGAGTAGATACACAGGGTGAAATCCCGAAGTTATTATTCAACCTTCTGTTCAGGGGAGTCAAAAGAAACCACACATTCAGTCGAATTTGCAGATGAGGATTTATTTTTTTTTAAATAATAAGTGCAATTTTATGAAAACTTTATTGTCTCAAGCTATCTATTCGACTCCTCTGAAAGGAAGGATTTCCAGAAACATTTAGCATAATTTCACTCTGCTTCAGATGAAACTAGTAAAGGAGCAGAGGCAGGTCAACAATGAATTACCCTGAAAAACTCCTTACCATTAACTTCAACAGATCTATTCACATGCTAGAGTTGGGAATGTGATACCAACGTTAGCTGAGCAAAGGTCCGAGAGCCCATAGCAGAAGTAACATGCAATTCATTTTTTCAACTAGAACAGCACCAAAAAGGCACTGGAGATCTTCTGAGAAGAAGAGAATAAAAGCCAAAGACTAGAGATCTCAGTGAGACAACTGTATGAATTTATATGATTGATCAGCATAATTCATTCTTCGTTGCACATTATACTGATTGTGAATCAATTCACCAAATCATGGAACAAAGTTTTTGGTTTGTTATTTTAAAGATGGCACATACAAAGCCTATTTTCACTACTCCATAAAGAGGAACTTGTGGCAAGATCACTTGGGAAAGAAACTGGGAGAGAAGTTTCCCAGCTACATTCTCACAGACGTCATTTCTTCCTGGAACAAGGATGAAACAGGGTGGAGACCAGTGTGCTTTTCTACAGTTACATATCTGTTCCTCAGCAATTATCTAAAGAACAGTATAAAGTATTGAAGAAAGTACTGAATTTAGCTGAAAAAAAATGGACCTCCAGAGATCCCAAATTAATGTTAATGTTAATGATTAAACTTCAGTTTAAATTAGGGAACAGTTTTGGGGGCGGGGGGGAAATTAAATAAAGGTATAATGTTTTTACCATCACAATTTTCTGTGTGAGTGCAAATTTCAAGCAGAAACTTTTTCTTGCATGTTTTGTTTCAAAGTGACATTTTTGTTTAAAAGGGGAAAGAAATTTAAAATACAGGTTAAGATGTGATATATAACAACAAAACAAAATATGTCATGTTGGATCAAAGGAAGCATTTCAAGTAGCAGTTTTTAAGTATAACTTTTTATTTCTTTATGTTTATCTCTGAAAAAAAAAATCCAAACTCTCTAGCCCCATGTTTGAAAGAATTGCCCAGGTGCATCAGTCAGTGTGCAGCTGGACCAGTACAGTATATGTCAAGGTTCATGTGCTGGGAAAAACTGATCCATGCCAGGGTCCCCTAACATAGTTAAAACAGCCTTGCATTGGAGTTGCAGGCATAAATGAAATTTTCTTAAATAGGGAGCTCTTTCCTAACCCTAGTTTGCCTTGGAACCTGAATCCGGTCTGCAAAGCCGCCTCAGCCTTCAATCTACACCATGCATATGGTCCGTCCTCACCAATCTCTGTTGCATATTTCTCCCTTCTGTACAAAAAGGACAGGAAAATCTCAAGAGAGACATTAAGAGAGAAAAGGAAAGGCAATAAAATGCATCAGCCCACAGACAGAAAAACAACAAACTGCTGGCTAAGGCAAAGCCTCCCTTCAGTCCTCTGGGACTGTTAGCAGCATCTACCAACAACAGTCACATATGCCACCAAAGACAACACGTTACTGTCCTCCCCAGCCACCAAGAATTTCTGAACCAGAGTGTGACCCATCCTCCTCACTGCAGCCACCAGGCCCAGAGTCTGAACTCCCAACTCGCCATACTCCTGGGACACATTCTTTGGAGGCTTTTCCTTGAAAAAGCCTTGTATCATCATGCTACAGAAAGATAATGATCTTCAGATCCATTATCCTCATACAAAAGGTCTTTAATTGGTGGGAGTCAAAGGGCCTTTTTTTTTTTCCTATTTTCTCTCAGAGGGTCTGAAACTTTCTGGCAGATTGAAAAGGCAAGAGAATTTATAACCGCATCATCTGCTGAAAGCTCAAACTGAATATTTTCACAGCCGATTTATGAGTTCATATCCCCTCCAAAATTAGTTACACAAATTTACCCAGAAATAATTCAAACAATTAAAAAAAATGAAGCCTCCTTTTAGTAATAGACAAATGGCTTTCCACAGCTTCAATTACTATAGAATCATTCTTTTGATCGTTGCCTTTATCAGGAAACCAATTTCTATACCCTATCTTTGGCTGCATAAAGATATCATGCTAGGAAGACAAATTATTTCTTCCACTGATGTAGATTCTGATCACTGATTTCTTCACTGTGTTAGACTTGGAAACAGCAGAGGGACCATTAACATTGTTCCTGTTTCACCAATCAGCAATTGGCAATCACCAATTAGCAATACAGGGCTAAAATTCCAAGTGTCTGAAAAAGAGAAGCACTAAAAGGGAAAGAACTAGCCACGTCTTTCTTTCTTTCCACAATGAAATTACTAACATCATATGGCTGTTCACACTTGGGACATCAGAGAAGCACCAGATTAGTGTTGTTTCTTGCTTGCATCAACCCACAGTAGATACGTTTAAGGGTGAGATTCACTAGCTGCCTGAATGGATCTAAAATCAGGGCTACCACAATTAGAGTTTCTTCTGTGTCTGTTGTTATTCACCTGATAAAGCAATGAGGTGGTTTGAGAAGTCATATGGTCAAAACACAGCAATTTTTAAATGGATTCGTTTTTGACCAGATTACTTCTCTGAACTTACTTGCCATCATCGCATCACAAGAATACTGGCCTAGATGTAAAGGAGAGAACTGGAAGATGCAGCATGAGTGCAGAAGGCATGTTTTAGATTAGATTAAGGTGCCTTAGAGCTATATCCTAAATCCAGAGCTTTATATGCACTTCAAGCAAGAATCCCTGTTGTGAAAAGCAAGTGGCCACTTTAGTCCTGGCCATTAAAGCCTGCTCTGTCTTATCCTTTCCTTTATGGAAATATATGAGTTTGAATCACTATTTGGTAAACTTAATCTGGGCTAGTAATACCAGAGGCCAGTTCTTCACCTCCACTTCATCGCCACACCGATGTTCATGCTGACAGCAGGGGAGCAAAGTGGGCTGGAGGGTGAGATGGTTTCTCCAAACATGCTGTCATGTTCTGGAAGAAACAATGAGCTGTCACTGACCAGGGTGGTCTCTTCCCCAGACTCAGCTGCTGTTTCACTCCCTTGCATCAGATGTAACTAATCCACATCTGCAGGATGAGTCACTTTAGCAACTCAGTCTAATGGAAAACTAATTTTTGTTTGGTTTGGGTTTATTCTTTTAGTAGTGAGCTAAATTTCTGTCATTGGATCTGACTCAAGGGAAGTACTGGACATATGCAGACAAAAGCAGGAGAGGAAGAAGGGAGGGAGTTTCTTTTAACACAGCTCACATTTACACCACATTCAGGATTATGTAGTATCTGATACTAAGAGGCAGAAAGCATCCGTTGACTACTCTATTGACTACTCCATACCATTGACTGCAGTGGACTTCAGGCTAATTGAATTCAATGGTAGTTTGCTACTGGACTTGTATAAATATGAAATCCTGGTCTTATTGAACACTGCCCTCATCTCCAAGAATTTTCATTTTCACTTCTTTGGAATATAGCAGTATGGTTACATCCAGGATTTACATTAGAGACTTCTCAGCAGCAGGTCTGGTTTAAATCATTATCACCTCTCACCCACTGTCAGCTCTTTGTTCCCATACTTCTCTCCTGCCAGCTACATTGACGCAACTCTTTAACCCTTCCCTAGGCCAGATCTGTGAAATGATCCAGGTTAAGGAAAACAAAAACTGTTTAAAAAAAAAAAAACTAAGTAAATTCTTGTTCCTTTCTACACAAATCATTTCATGAATTCATTTGAATAAGAAATGCAATATGTTGTTACGTCAGCAGAATTGCGGGGACAGAAACCTCCAGCAGAATTACAGAAATGGCAGGAGGAAGCAGTCAAAGGGCATCTTTGACCCCATTAGCATTTAGTTCCAACAGAATCATTCCTGTGTCCTGAAGGTAACTTGTAGTACCAAAGCTGTGCAAAAGCAAAACACCTTTTCAACTACTTCTAAAAGGAATGAGAGATTGTACTACTTCTGTTTTAGTGATAAAGTTAAGAAGTCCAACTTCTGAGCTTAGACAACCCTGTACACTTGAACCCACAGGACTCTCTGACAGCAGTGTTGAAGCTACAAGAAAGCAAACACCACTATTTGTCTTGTACGTTGCTCTGCATGTCAGTTGCTGAGTCAAATCTACAAATATTAAATCAGTCAACTTTACGAGTTCCATTCCCAATGCGCGCACAGTTGCTAACACACCTTCCCGCACAACTCCCACCTCCTTCCAACAGCACGCATGCACCTGCTCAGCTCAGACACAGGCTGGCAAACAACGGTGGCAGGCAGCACTGTCTGACATTTCTGGAGGGCAGATTAATTAACAGCTTGAAATTCAACAGCACATGACTATGAGCATGAAAACAAGAATAATTTGGTTACTTAAAGGAAAAATATTTTGAAAGTAATAATAGCTACTTAAAGTGATGGAATAGTCAGTTAAATCAAATACGTGCCTGACACTGCGTATACTACAGCAGGAGAGCAAATGTCTTATGTCTGCACAGACTAGAAAAAATTGTGCCAACTGCAATGGGGAAAGTAAACAGCCAAATAAAGGAACAGGCTCACTCTAAATTTCTAGTACAAGAATATACTCAAAACGCCTAACTTAAATTACTACTATAAGAAATTGATGATGCGCTAACAGTAATGATTAATGGATTAGTTCCTCAGCACAGAGAAATTCAATAACGTTAAGTCTTCAAAAAAACAATCTGTCCTAAACTTTCTGTTTCTCTAGTAACATAAGTGCTTTTTCTAAAGGTAGTATTCACTTAGGATGACAAAATAAGCACTTGCAGTGCAATCTAAGTATCAGCTTTTCCCTTCTTTTTTTTTTTCTTTTGTTAAGTATGGTAACAGAAATAGAATATGTACTGTACTAGTACGTGTGGACCCAAGATTCCTCTTTCTAAAGAATTCGCAGCCTAAAGACACAACAAGAGCTAGAGGAAGGACTGTGAAAAATGAAAGCATTGTGGCTGATCACTGAAGATTACAGGTCATACTCCACACTTTACTAGTATATTTCTTTTTCATTTGGAATTTCCCCTTAAATCCATTTAAAATTCTTCTTCTCCTCCCTTCAACATCAAAAGCAAAAGTTAATTTTGATCATAATACTTACAGTATTCTTATAAACCTGTCCATGTGGTCCTTTTCCTGAAGAGATTCATACTCAGCTTTTGAACAGCTTCGATCTTAAGGTAAGTACTTATATCATAAATTTACCTCTACTAGTTGACCAGACAGTTTTGGTGCCCTAAAACACACGGGAGAGTTTTAAAAGGTATGTGTCTCCTAAAAAAACACACCCAAAATGCACAAAAAAATGCGCCTAAAAAAACACAGCTGTACACACTTTAGGACAATAAAGATCCCCTGTAGCTATTTAAAGTGCATAAGTAATTCTAATAGTATAAAAAAATGAAAATATCATCAGTAAAAGAAAGAGCTGTATATTTAAAAAAGAATGCCTGCATTTTGGCAAGAATTTTAGTTTAAGTAACCAACAATTTGGAATACAAAGAAAGATTCTCTCTTCAATGAGAATAGCAGTGGAATAAATCCATGCAACTTTTGCCCAAAACTACTTTCAGCTTTTTCTCTTCTGGAAGCCGCTCAGAGGCAAGTTTTGTCCCTTAGAATGCCATGCAGCTCATCTATAGGCTTAAAAATTACACTGAACTGTTTAAAGTGTTAATAGTGTGTTTACTAGCTAAGTTCTATAGGCAAATTAACACAAATTAACTCAACTACCTTATAAAAAGTGATTTTATTAGTGATTCTTATTCAGAGGTTACCTCATTAGTATTCTCCTCACGTTGCTGGAACAAAATGATACATCTGTTTTAATTTTTATACGACTACAATCATTTTCATTGTCTTTTGTTTGGTTGGGTTTTTTTTCCTATTGACACTGTGTGGTAAAAGATTTAGCTTTGAGCTATATTTGGATCATATGGCTTGCTTCACAGTGGACCTCACAGATCCCAGACTATTCAGGGCTCCATCAGTTCTAATTTCAAGATATCCTTTCAGGAATCCTGCACAGAAGACACCTATCATTTCCACTATCAGAACAGCCCACCACTCACGCAGACTGAAAATGGTTCTTGGTGGAGAACAGTATATCCATTTTATATGTTTTTAGCCATGAAAATACTTCTTTGGTGAAGTGTGTGTTTAGTTCACTTTTGATAATTTTTTTTTTTGGCTTCTTCTATGTGCTCCTTAGAGATGTGGCTTGGAGAGCTTTTAAAAAACTTTAACCACATTCTGTGTGCTGAGGAGAAACTAACATTAACACCAACACAAAATTTAGGTGAATTTCACAGCCTAAGGATTCATTAAATCAAAGCCTGCTAGTAAAAGTAACCAGTTATGAACTGTTCTTAAGACTTGTGATGACATGGGCTTATTGGACCCTGAGAACCTCATGACACACACACACTACAGATACCACTAACTGTAAAATCCGGATCTGAAATTAAGTTTCCCTAACGCTTCTAGCCATGTGGATACACACTTCTGATTCAGCCTATTACAGGAAGAAAAGTTGTAAGTTTGCACAGTAAATGCCAAAGTTCATTAATCTTCAGTTTTAGACTCTGCTCATTGAGGTACATAGGTCTGATTCTACACATCACCCTGTGTGCTGTGCTGAACAAATTTACTGCAACATGTCCGCAAGGCAGCATATTGCATCCAGTTTGCACCATGTAATTGATGACAGAAGCCTCTAGGAACAAAAGATCCAACCTCAGAACTCACCAGCACATGTTTACGTAAATTGACTTTGAACCAAGTCCTTTCTTCGTGGTTGTAATTGCCTTTTTTGAATATGTCAGCGGCTCTTCAATAAACCACATCCATGGGAAGTTCTCAGGCACATCAGATCCTCCAGACAACAGAAGTTTTATTCCTCAGATTTTTGTTCTTTTTTTCATTTGCATAAAAATATTCATAATAACTCCGTGCAAATTAAAGTGAGCTCCCTTGATTTTATAACTTATTGTTGCTATTTAATACGCATATTTAGGTGAGGTCTAAAGGTCTCATTCGGGATTCACCTGGAGTGTGCTACCAACGCACAGGGTCTGTAACTTAAAGAGTTGCTTGCCTTTGCCAGAACTGTGAAGAGAACAATATGTGGAAGTGTTGTATTGGGTTTGGCTGGAATAGAGTTCGTTTTCTTCGCAGTAGCTATTGTGGTATTTTGTTTTCGATCTGCAACCAAAACAATGTTGTTAACGCACTGATGTTTTAGTTATTGCTGAGCAGTGCTTATGCAGAGTCAAGGCCTTTTCCGCTCCTCACACCACCCCACCAGCAGGTAGGCTGGGGGTGCACAATAAGTTGAGAGGGGACACAGCTGGGACAGTTGACCCCAACTGACCAAAGGGATATCCCACACCATATCACGTCATGCTCAGCAATAAAACTACAGGGAAGAAGAAAGGGACGATGTTTGGAGTTATGGGATTTGTCTTCCTAATTAAAAGCTACACATGGTGGAGCCCTGCCTTCCTGGAGATGGCGGAACAGCTGCGTGCTGATGGGAAACAGTGAGTGAATTTCTGATTTTGCTTTGCTTGTGTGCACAGCTTTTTCTTTCCCTATTAAACTGTCTTTTTCTCAACCTATGAATTTTTACACTTTCACCCTCCCAATTCACATCCCTGTGTTGGCTGGGGGGCTGTGAGCAAGCAGCTGGGTGAGGCCTGACTCCCTACTGGGGTTAACCCACAACAAGTGTATTTTCTGCTGTCATTAGAATCTATTAGATGATACAATTATTTGAATTTGATTCTTTCTAAGTATCACCACCACATTTTACCATTCTCCTACATACCTATAATTCCTAAATGTTTCCTTTTTATCTAAAACAACCTTTCACTACCTCTTTTAAGCTACCGTATAACCTTCAAAATACATAAAAATATATACTTGGGCATGAAAAGGTAACAAAATTGAGCATTACCTTATGAGCTAATAAAACACCATTATTTATAGTTTTACGGTATTAAAAATATGTGCTTCATTAAATCTTAATTTAAAAAAGAGGGAAATTCAAACCCTGTGCAACAGGCAGAAGGAGGTTATTAAAAAATGTAGATTCCTGATTTAACTCAAAAAAATAAAAGACCACAATCTAAAATTATCAAATAGAAGTTTACAGAGAAGCTCCTTTCTGTAATAGTTTAGAATATATTAAAATGACAAAGTTCTGGCTAGCAGAATGCCAAACAAGCAAGACACTATGACCCCAAAGTGCTGGATTCCCATTCAAGCCCTGAAGTGAACATGCTGCAAGTTTATCTATTGTTTTTCTTCTTCCTATTTCCTACAGGCTGCCTAAGACAGTAGGGCATTTAAAAGCAGATTTAAGGTTTCTCTTTGGTCAATCCAACCTCCATGGATTTTGTTAAGATTTCACCCCTTTCTGCTTTTTTCTACTGTCTTGGCATAACCATCACTTCTGCATCCTGTGTTAACCTGAAGGTGAATATAAAAAGAGGCACTGACTAACCAGGAGTAAAGAATAATTAGGTATTTATATAGTCAGCCTGACTTTTCTACTGTTCCTCCTCTCCCTTGGTTTTATTTTGGCCATGACTGTTACCTTGCTTGTAGGTTTTACAGATCACAGACCAAACTAACTTCTCCCTTAGAGACAGCTAGTCTATTTTCTCTCACTTGGGAAATAAATCTGCTCCCACAATATTTATTTCCTGTATTAAGGCTCTTCATCTTCTTTAAAAGAGAAAAAAAGAAGATTAATTAAGCCCAGTGGTGCCAATACAATTTCTGTTTCACTGGATATAGATACACCAGCGTAAGCTATTTGCACATACATGAAAAATGAAATAACTACACAGAAAAAAAGGATTGCAGCAGGCTGGATAGAAAGTATAGAAGCCCCAAGAAGCAGCAGCTCTATTTTTAAGATTTCCATTAGATTAGATCCTGACACAAAGTCACTGGTGATGATGATAGGGAAATTATCATCTATTGATGCTATAACCATGTCAGGATTTAGTTTAGCTTTCAATATAGTCTCCTCATCAGAGCTTTGTAAGTCTTCATAAGAAAATATCTGCCCGTAGTACCGATGTAAATATAGTGGTATAACTCCCATGTTACCATTATTTTGGTTTTACAATACCCTATTCTTTCTTAGCCAGCAATTTTCAAAATGCTCCAAAATTAAATGGTATTTTTTGGTTTATTTGGTAAAGTATAGCATACAACAGTGTATTTTTCCAACAGAAACTAAGAGTGTTTACCAGTGTTAGTATAGATTTTTAATCGTTTTGCAATGCATTTTCTTCATACAGAAAAGTTCTTACAACACCACGTACACAGTTCGGTTCAAATGAAATTCCCTTACTATAGATTGTCAGTTTTCGTTCCACCTGTAACATCAGGGAGTTTTGATATATTCAAAAGATTAAAGTTAATGTAATCTGTGTAAGTAAGTTAAACAGCTTTGAAATCTTTATTTCATGACTGTAATCAAAGGCATTGAAGAAGACAGCAGCTGAATAAAATAATAATCAATAACAACATTCAAAGAAGGAAGGCAGTGGCCCTGAGTATTTCTAGCAAATAATACATTCATTAAATTCAGATCATCCTTCTATTTGTGAGTTGTCCATGGGCAGATTATTTTTAAAAATATCACATTGTTCAGAAAAATGTAGTTTGTGTGAACACATTACAAAACTGGCAGAATAAATGTGATTTTTTCACGTCAAGCAAAATTTCAAGTAAACATAGAATAGTTTGGGTTGAAAGGGACTTTTAAAGATCACCTAATCCAATCCCCCTGCAATGAGCAGGGACATCTTCAACTAGATCAGGTTACTCAGAGCCACATCCAACCAATGTTTCTGGGGAGGGAACATCTACCACCTCTCTGGGAAACCTGTGCCGGTGTTTCACCACCCTCATTGTAAAAAAATTCTTCCTTAAAACTAGTCTGAATCTATCCTCTTTTAGTTTAAAGCCATTACCCCTTGTCCTATCACAACAGGCCCTACTAAAAAGTTTGTCCCCATCTTTCTTATAAGCCCCCTTTAAGTACTGAAAGGCCACAATAAGGTCTCCCTGAAGACTTCTCCAGGCTGAACAACCCCAACTCTCGCAGCCTGTCCTCCCTCATAGGAGAGGTGTTCCATCCCTCTGATCATTTTTATGACCCTTCACTGGAGCTGCCCCAACAGGTCCATGTCTTTCCTGCGCTGAAGGCCTCCAGAGCTGGATGCAGTATTTTAGGTGGGGTCTTATGAGAGCAGAGTAGAAGGGCAGAATCACCTCCCTTGACCCTCTGGCCATGCTTCTTATGATGCATCCCAGGATACGGTTGGCTTTCTGGGCTGCAAGTACACATTGCCGGCTCATGCCCAGTTTTTCATCTACAAAAGTTAGCTTCCTTCTCCTTGCCTACATGCAAGGATCCCAGATTTCAAAAATGTCCTTGTATTTCTTCCTCTGTCTGATTGTAGTCAGGTTTGTGGAGCATGATTTGCAATTCCCCTTCCAAAACACCTCAGGTTAAGCATGACAGTTAGTCACAGTGTACTTTGGAAGTTGTAACGCTAGCATCAACTGCAAATGGCTGAAACTAGGGTTGCACAGGTAGCCAAGAGACATTCCTCAGGATATGGTTATTGTGTCTGTCAAAACAGTGCACTGGTAACTCCCAAGCATACAAAGGCATATTGCACCTCCTTTCTTCTCACAGCAGTTTGCTCCAAGTGGCATGGACAGACAACTATAAATCTGAGAAATCTAGAAGACGTGTGGCTACTGGTAGCAGGAAAAAAAAAAATCGGAGAAGAAAGAATAACAAGGAGGGAGCCAGAGACTCTACACAGTAACCATACGTGCCATTCACAAAATAAAAACATAAAACAATCTGCCTGGCAATGATCTTACTTCCGTATTCCAATTGTTTCATGTCGTTTTTGCTAGAAAGTGAAATTTTCATATGTGAACGATGAGAAAGGTGGGAGAATAGGTAAACAGGGATAAGTCAGTGAATACACCATCAGCATTTGTAAGCCATCACTAATAGGCAAACAAAAAATGCTGCTAGCAGCAGTGAGAATCTGGGTGTCAGAAATATTTGTTTCTCACTCTTCTGAAGGGCTCTTTCTGTGAAATTTAGTTACACAATTAGTCATGAGCACTTTCTGCACACGTAAGATCCACAATCTGCTGAGTAGAGCAGCTCTGTTTTGTCACTTTATGCTCTAAAAACTCCGGGGTAGAAATTGTAACAAGCTAAGCCCAATGGACTGCTTATATTTGACTGGGGCCCATAATGGGTGTAAATAAAGAGCCTCCTTTTACATATACCACAGCATAAATGGTGTGTACTGAGTAATATATGCACTCCTTGTGCATATGGCAGTGGAAATGGGCAGCAAATGGATTAGGTTTGCATAACAACACCACATTAACACCTCTGCTAAGACAAGACTCACCTGGGAGAAGAGCGAGCTGTGACACTCGTGTATGAGAAGAGGATAATTCTCCAAATGCTGTCAGAAAGAATGAGCATTTAATTTATGGCCTCTGTTTAACTGCATGTCCTTCTAGTACCAGGAGTTTGCCTACATGATTGCAGCAAGTGTGACACGGTGTACATGAGGAACAGAGCAGTAATGATGTGAGTAGAGATCTGCAATTCAGTTTATAGATCCGAAGATTTTGCTGCCTATCATGTAATGTCATCATAGCTTGCACACAAGTAAAAGCATCAGCTGTATTTAAAATATATATTAAAAAAAAAAAAAAGAAGCAATGACAGGGATCACAGTAGAAAAATGGCTCAAAAGTTGCAGTAGTTTAACTTAAACTCCTGTACAGATTCACATTTAAATTTAGAATGGCTTATTTCCATTCGGCTTGCGCTTACGTCTAAGTCCACTTAAACCAACCCAAGATAACCATCCAAACAGTCTTCCACTCTGTAGTAATCATTATTTTTAAACAAGTCTCAAGACAAAGCTTTTAACAGCACAGACTTTATACTATGGAAAGCATACATTTTTCTGAAAGTTTAATTTAACTTTCCAACATTTGGGAAACACCATTATGGACCAGAAGATCTTTTGACCACCTCTATTTCATTTTGATTAAAGTGCTAGCAATTTGGATTCTCATTTAAAGGAAGCAATTTCTACAGCTCTGCACAGACTCACACACTGCCAAAACATGATTTTCCAGCTAACATAGAAAACAAATCAAGTTTTAAAACCAGTGCAAAACCTTTACCTGAATAAAACTTGCTTCTGTTGACATACCTCTCAACTAGTGCCCATAAGTTACAGTGGTGGACATTAACCAGCTGTTAGTGTCCTGCTCTGGGGAATGCTGACACTACTTTATGAGAAAATGGGTCAAAAGTTTCAAAAATTGGCAAAATACAAGAAGCAACTTAAGAAAAAGTCATAAAGCCAGATTCCAAAATCCATTCTTTCTGGGCTTTTGGGTAAATTAAATTTGCTAGATCTTTAATTTTTAGCAAATTCTGGTGGTTTTAACTGAATTGCAGTGTCCTTTGGGGGAATTTTTTTTTTAATGCAGGGAGCTGAAAGACTGTTTATACTTTTTCTATGTAATGTGGAAGTGCCTCTTCAGCTCTTGCAAAGTACATGACAGGTTGTCTCCATTCTTAGTTCCATGTCCAATAAGCCGCTCTCCCCTCCCTAGTCTGAGAAACTTTATTAAAGGATTGTCCTTATGCTACCTTTATTCTCTGGAGTGTAAAACTTCTAATTTGGTTTGATTAAGTAGACTGGGGTTTTTTGCAATGTTTGAGCATTTTCATTAGGATCATTAGGATTTTCATTAGGATATTCTTCAGAGAAAACTAGAAGAAAAGGGAACCATTGACTACTTTTTTCCCCCCTCCTTCATCTAACAGGATTGTACATCAAGCAATAAAAAAAGTCATTAGTATGTATGTACATCTTTCTTTATTCCTTATACCCTGTAGTTAATATATGTGTATAAACTTATTAGCTTCTTCATCTTTAGTTCACTTGTAAGATAGACTACACAGGATATGGAATGATGATTTAACGGGTCATTCAAAATATATCAAAAAGAGTTTTCATTGCATCAGCAAGAATGAAAGCTTCTGCTTCAAAATATATATATATATATATTTCTTCCGTCTGAATCTTGGACAAAATCATCACTCCTGATTTGTATTTTCTCTTGTAAGAAAATAAATAACAGCTCCCTGAGTGCTGCAATTTATTGAATGGCTTCCTGAAAGGAAAGAGATTGACAGCCTATGACTGCTACAAAGTCCTGCCACTGTAAACACTAGACTAGATTATATTTTAAATAATATATTTCCACAAAGGGATTCATTCTGTCCTGTAACAATCTCCCTCCAAGACATTTCTATTAGCTTAAGGATATCAACTAGGATGATTACTGCTAAATATATAATACATCCTGACTAAGATTAATTCAAGATTAAAAATTGAAAACAGTTGTGATGCTGTGTTCTCTGTATCTGCTGATATATTAAAAGTGCCAAAGTAATATCAGATTTTAAAATTGTACTTGCAGGAGGCAGAAAGCGCAAGTTTGAAGCAACTTCTCTACCTTTATATTCCTACTTCAGAGTTTTCACACTGCAATGGTCAGCTTCATACAATCGTGAAAAACTTCTAGAAAAAACATAGTGGTAGGTTTGTGTTTTCCTTGTTCGAGCTACAAGACATAAGCTTGACTGGGACCTTTGATAGAGTGTATAAATGAAGAAGTATTTTTAAACTACTTACTTAGATGTCCTCAGATATATATTTCTGTGATAGGACTTAAAGATACACTGATGTAATGGGGACCATTACAGAAGCTGACAGAACCCAAAAACCTGGCAAAAGAAGAAACTTCACATTTGGGTTTTTTTTGTTTTGTTGGTGTTTTTCTTAAACTTGGAGTCAACCAAAACTACCACAGGCCAAATGCCCGTTCGTCAACATTCAAAGCTTCTTTCTTACTTCAGGCAGGAAAGTAAGCCATTCAGACATTCCCCCAGGGTGCGTTGCTGGTTCTGGCTCACGCTTAGTTGAAGTTGTAATGATCGAACGTTACAGCTCTCTTTATTGCAAAGTTCCAGATCGATCTTCATTGCATGCTTCAGTATGATTTAAGAAGCCCCAGGCTAACAAATCTTTTGCCGCAACCAAAGACAGCATATTTGTACAAGAACCTGTACCAGGCAACTCAAAGAAACAAGGCTAATGACTGCTAGCAGAAAGAATACTAAGTGGTCAGGAAAGCATGGTGTACAGTCCAGTGTGCACTCCACTCTGCAAGCATGGAGAGTCATAAGAAGTTAGCAGTGATAAGAGTACCACAGCTTCATGCCAAACAGTGCAGACTGCACGCCCATTCCCTATGCTATACGCAAATGCTAAATCCAAGTCTTCATTGAATAGGCTCGAAACACACTTATCAACTGTGCTGATGTTGCACCGTCAGTGAGATACCAAAGACACTAACCTTGGATTACCTAGAAGGCCAGATGAAAGGAGGGGATAAGGGAGAGAAAACTCACAAACATGAGAACAGCTCTAAAGACACTGGAATACTGCTGCTTGCCCAAGGATAACTGAACAGAAATGGGTTGAAGAACTTCATCCACTTGGCTTAATGTCCAAGTAGAAATCAGTGATAAGTGGCATTCCTCTGGCTCGGTACTGGGACCAGTAGTGTTTAACATCCAATTTTGTCGGCGACATGAACAGTGGGATCGAGTGCACTCTCAGCAAGTTGGCCAATGACACCAGCCTCTGTGACGCAGTCATCACACTGTAAGGGAGGAATGCCATCCAGATGGACCTGGAGAGGCTTGAGAGGTGAGGCCATGCAAACCTCATGAAGTTCAACCAGGCCAAGCCCAAGGTCCTACACCTGGGTTGCAGCAATCTCAAGCACAAATACAGGCTGGGCAAAAAATGGATTGAGAGCAGCCCTGAGGAGAAGGACTTGGGAGTGTTGGTGGATGAGAAACTCAACTTGAGCTGGTAATGTGTGCTTGCAGCCCAGAAGGCCAACCATATCCTGGGCTGCATCAAAAGAAGCATGGCCAGCAGGTCGAGGGAGGTGATCTTACCCCTCTACTTTGTTCTCATGGGACCCCACCTAAAATACTGCACCCAACTCTGGAGTCTGCAGCACAAGGAGGACATGAACCTGTTGGAGCAGCTCCAGAGGAGGGTCATAAAAATGATCAGAGGGCCGGAGCGCCTCTCCTATGAACGCAGGCTGAGAGAGTTGAGGTCGTTCAGCCTGGAAAAGAGAAGGCTCTGGGGAAACCTTACAGCAGCCTTCCGGTATCTGAAGGGGGCCTACATTGGAGAGGGACGTTTCACAGGGGCATGTAGTGATAGGATGAGGGGTAATGGCTTCTGACTGGAAGAGGGCAGATTTAGATTAGATATCAGGAAGAAATTTTTCACTATGAGGGTTGTGAGGTACTGGAACAGGTTGCCCAGATAAGCTGTTGAGTCCACATCACTGGAAGTATCTAGCTAGGCTGGATGAGGCTTTGAGCAGCCTGGTCTAGTGGGAGGTGTCCCTGCCCATGGCAGGGGGTTTGGTTGGAACTAGATGATCTTTATGTCTCTTCCAACCTAAACCGCTCTATGATTCTATGATTTTCTCTGTCCAAAATATATCAATGGTGTGAAATGGCAGCTCCAATGAGACAAGATCAAGAGTACTTCATCCCTAAACACCGTGTAAACTACAAGATGGGAGACAGATAGAAAAATTATTTTGAATCTCCCTCTTCCCAGATGGCTGTCATAACCACAAGAATATGGCATAGAAGATTCCTCTTTTTTCTTTTTCTGTGGTCTCTTGAAAGAAAGGATTGATAGATGCGTGTTTATTTAAGAGAAGTCTTAAGATTCATAGCCTTGAAGCCCTTCCTGGAATTAAAAGCCTAAATATTTCCTACAATAAAAGCCTCCTAACTCTTAGAAAGTGTAAAACGATGGCACTTGCATCTCTTTGGGAATTCTGGTGAGTTATTTGCTTGGCATATTAAGAGTGGCTTTTCGTTCTAACATTTAATTTGCGTTTGTAAATTCCTGCTGGCAGCATTTCTTGGATCCATCTAAGCACACTGGTGCTTTTTTTGTTCCCTTTCCTCAGGTTATTTTGGGCTGTTACAACATTTCCCACCAGGTTAACTGGGTGATCTAGTTGACTGTTTTCCATTAATCTTGTCCTGTACTGTAACAGAGTTTTCCTCAACATGAGACCCAAACCAGAACTTTAACAAGGCTGTTGTAGTGAACTAACTGCATTATGTGTGAAAAAAACACCCATGTCATATTAGTCATGGACATTCAAACTGTCTCGCTTTCTTCCTATCTCTCTGACCTTTTGAGATATTTTTTGATATATTTAGAGTGCAGCACTGGAAGATGTGCTTCCATAAAACAAAGAAGAGAACTGCCCAAAATAAGCAGTAGTAAATTATCCTAAAATGGGCGGGGCTTGCACATAATTAAGATCTTGCATTCTAACTTCCAGAGTCCCAGAAGAAAACAATTGCAGATTGCCTCAAAGCCTGAATTCAGTAGCAGGAGAATCTAAATATGCAAAGCTCAAGATTGCCTTGTTCAGTGCTGTTGCTGCAGGGCTCTTGTCTATAATCTAGCAATTACAATATTTGCCTAGTACTATGAACAATTCCCTATACAGCATTCTGCAGCTAAGCCTGATGCAAACAAGCTCGAGTCGCTAGGCCAAATTTTGTCTTCAGATACACATACAATAATCCCACTGATACCTGTAAAACAAAAATCTTTCCAAATGAAAAAAGGAGAGCTTTTTCCACAAGTTTGGATCCCCATCCCTGTCGGCATTAACAATAATAAGGTAGAGACAGAAGCAAAGAAACCATGCTACTAACCCTCTATAAAAAAAAAAAAAAAAAAAAAAAAAGAGAGAGAGAGAGAAAGCTAATATGCTGAGGGGGGAAATTACAGTACGTAGTTCAAATGTGTCAACACAGCTTTTACATATCTCGAAGTTTTATATGAGGATCACATGTAAAACCAGACAGATTTGTAGCTCTCCTTGGAAGGCTGTGAGTCTGTAAATCAAGGAATATTTTGATCAATGATCTAAAAATGTAGGCATGTTTTTTTCCACTCAAACTGTAACCATATAATACTGATAATCCTCATCTCAGTTCTGTTTTATAGAGCACTGCTTATGTGAGAGAACATGAAAGGATGCAAATTACAAAAAAATGTGAGCAGAGGTAGAAGCAATTCATCTTTACTTCAAACTACCAAAGGCAGATGTTTCTGTGAAATGTACTTTCTTCTTTTGTTTTTAATTCAAGGTTAACTTTTAAGACAGAATAATCAGTGTCTGCAGATAGTGATTCACCAAAGCAGTTCTTCATACTGCTGTCTTAAGTCTAAGTTAAATACAAAATTAAAAGGAGGTGTTCACTTGCTGCTGTATTTCCTATATATTCCCATATTTCCTAAACAAAAGTGAAAATTTTGGCAAAAATTGCCATTTCTAAAGATATCTTACAGCAGGTGATTAGATATTTGCCTGTGGTTTAGTTACTCAAATGCTTACTGCATTTTCTATTAGCAACCACTGGAAATATTTATTAAAAAATAAAAAGCAATTTAAAATGGTTGCAAATCTTCAACACACCTTTACAACCAGCAAACTTGTATACAAGTGCTAAACATAACACATTCATGAAGGCATCTTAACTTTACTGGTATTTTAATACCAATTTAAAAGTTCCTCTTACTCCGTATGTGTGAGGTCTTGGACTGTAAGTAATCCCTGGAATACTGCATACTGAAAAGTGTATAGGAAGTCAGTTCTTCTCCTAGATCATTAATGTATTTCATGCATTCCTGGAAGATCATTAATTTTAGGAGTATTCTGTTTAAAACATGATTATAATCATCATTAGGATTAGCAAATAAACAGTACCAGACTCACTACTGAACTTTAGAAATAAGACTCACTCCCAGGTATCAATATTCTTTTTTTTTTTTCATGTGAATGATACAAGCAGATTCACTTTTATGGCTTAGTTAAAACAATTTTCATCAAATTGTTTTTCTTTGTAAAATCTGACTTTAATCTAAGGGAAAAATATTAATCATTCTTGTGTACAAGCCACTCTAGGTAGTGTACTGTGTAGGAGAGAAGGAGAAAAAAAATTCAAACCAAACCCATAAGTTATCATCATTTAGTAGACCACATGCAAACTAATACTCATCAAGGGCATCCATTTGAGTAAGCCACAGACTTTGGGAGTAAAAAGCACCCACGCTGCGCACCGCCATGGTGCACAAAACAAGATATAGCTGTGCTTCAAGCAGCTATGGCCACTGTCAAGACTAAACGCAGCCCATGGGCCAGTGACAGCTTGGGAGTCTATTGGGTCTGTCTGGGGTGGAGTTAACTTTCCCGATAGCAGCCCTGTGGTTTGTATTGGTAGCCAGAAAGGTGTTGATGACACATCAGTGTTTTGGCTACTGCTGAGCAGTGCTCCCACAGCATCAAGGCTGTCTCTGCAACCCCACCCCACCCCCCCGCAAAGGCCAGTGGGCTGGGGGTGGGCAAGAGGTTGGGAGGGGACACAGCCAGGACAGCTGACTCAAACTGACCAAAGGGATATTCCGTACCATATGATGTCACGCTCAGCAATGAAAGCTAAGGGAAAGGAGGCAGGGTCAGGTGGGCATTCATTATTCAGGTGTTTGTGTTCCAAAGCAGCCGCTATGTGTACTGAGACCCTGCTTCCCAGAAAGAGTCTGGACATCCCCAGCTGATGGGAAGTAGAGAATAAATCCTTTTTTGTTGTTTTTCTTTGCTTCCTCACACAGCCTTTGCTTTCCTTTATTAAACTGCCTTTATCTTGATCCATGATTTTTTTCATCTTATTTTCTCCTCCTGTCCTGCCGAGGATGGGGAGTGATAGAGTGGTTTGGTGGGCACCTGACAGCCTACCAAGGTTTAACCCGCCACAAGGAGTAACTGTGATCGCATAATCAAGCAGGCTCTTGGTTAAGAGCTTACAACACAGGTGCAAAGCGTGATGTGACTAGACTGGCATACATATATGCTTATTGCACCTTCTCATCAGCAATGTACTTTCTATACAGCTCACATTTTTTGCAAACAAAATACAATAAAAGCAGCCACACTTTTAATCTTTCCCCCAACACACAAATTCAGCTTCACACTGAGAAGTGGGCATGTACAACCAAAAGTTTTTGAAAGGTTGGACAAATGAACTTCTCAGCAATGAACAGATGTTTCTGCTCATGCAGAAAATGAATTTACCACTAGCTACTAATCTTTGTCTTCTCCAGCTGCTCCATTGTATTCAATGGTAAAGCTTGACCTGATAATATCTTATGCTCTTCTTTCTTAATATCCCTCAAGAATAGCAAAAAAAGAAACTTCATTCCACTCAAAAAAAAAAAAAAAAAGGATTTTTGTTGCCTTTTGGGATTGCTTTCAGGAATTCTTGGCAAGACACTCTTTTCTTGGTACAACTCTGGGGTAAAGTTCAATAAACTTTTGATGAGCTCCTTGCACGAACTGTTTTTTAAAAAAAGACACCACAGTGAAAACATAAAAATACATACCATAGAAAGAAGCCACAAATAGAACATAACTAAAAATATCAAGTTTTTTTCTCTTGAGAAAATAAAACTACTATCTTAAGCGCAGAGGTCCCATAATAATATAAAATAGTTGACTGAAGTCTTTCAAAAACAGCCGTAACAGGCAACCAAAGAATGCAGGACAAACACTATTCATCTCTCATTCAAACAGCTACATAAAAGTATTGGTCTTGTCTGTGAGCATATACAAACCTTGCAAAAATTCTTGTCTCCTGCTAGAATATATACAGAAGACTGTCAGGTGTCAGTAGTGCAATTCTACAGTTACGGTATGCTGTACATTTGTGGCAGGTGTGCAATGGAAATAACCTCGAGAAAGTACTGAAAAAAAATTGAAAAACAGTGATGGGTGTCACAAGGGAATTACTAGATGACAGGTCAAAGCTGAAAAGGGAGGGAAGATTCTACTATGTTAGTTGACTCTGAAATAAATTTTTGAGTTTCCCAAAAACTTGTTCAATTTTTCCTCATTTATCCAGTTAGCCTAATAAAAGATACTGAGATATTGCCTCTACTGTATTTCACAGATAACTCCTTTGTAATTCCCTCTCAGAAGAGGTAGTACTTTATAATAAACAGTCAAGAAAACTCTCTCTTTGGATTATTAACATACTAAGTAAATTTATTCAACTACACACAATAAATAAAAACGTTATGCTTGTAATAAAAAGTGTCATAACACAGTATCAAGTCCTGCCAAAGTCAATGAAGACTTACTTAGTTTCTAAGAGAAGGAAATATCTAAGATCAGTCTGGTATGGTTATACACACAAGTTAGGACATTCATCTTTCTTTCTTTGCATGCTAAGATCATCCTTCAAATTTGTTAGACATAGAAATAGTCTTCTAAAGCACATATTTTTATAGAAAGAGTCAAGGGAAATGAAAATTTATATCTTCCACTTCATGAAAAAAAAAAGCAGTTTTATATGCTTTTAACCAATTCCAAAAACATCTAAATATACACATAGCTGAATTATTTCTGCTGGATGCTATCTTGAAGAATTTTTATTGAAATTATTCAGAAAAACACTCCTGAGATGTTCCAAATTAAAAGCTTATTGCCATCAATAAATTAATCAGAACCAGCTTAAAATTCATACTGTTTCCAAAGTATTTATTTTCAGGATACATGTGTTACTATACATTTGCTCAGTTTGTCATAGAAGAGCAGAGCCATGTGTGGTTACCGTGTTCCTCACTGCCAAGTAGCCACTTTCCTTTTCACTTTATAAGGGGACAACTCTGCAAGTCAGAGTAGTTGCATGCATTTAAACTCAGGTATCAACCTGGTCTTCAATACAGTTACATTGTTAGAAATGCACAAGAAGGTAGTCTTAAGGTTTCAGGCACAGCTATGGATTTTAGTTTACTTTGCTCTACAAATATTTGAAGTTGAAAACCACATTCTGCAATAACTCTTAAGCATAAATGCAACAACAAATTATACCTTTCTTCTCCTCTGAGGAGCGCATTCATAAGGAAAATATAAAATTCTGTAGTCAAGACCAAGCAATTATTCTCCTAAACATCACCAATTTAATGTTTCCCCTGGCAAACTATCAAATAACCTTTCCCTCCCCCGCTCATAAAAAGTAGAAGTAAATAGACAAGCTCTGCATGAAACATGTCCTGAACATGAATTTCTTTATCAACTAAATCAGCCTAGACTGCAGATTTCATAAATGTGCTATACAATTCTCTTCAAGCTCTCTGATTTTATACTGACAGACATATCACATCCTGTACCATAATCAGCAAAGATCTGTAGCTGCTCTGGCTCTATATGAGGGACTCCTCATACAGAGTGAAAAGAAGAAGTATGTTGAACCAGAAAAAGAAGAGGTCAGTACCATAAGATGCATATATTACTGAGTAAAAATAATTTAATGTTTGCATTTTTTGTTGTGGTTTAGTTTGTTTTGGTGTGTTTGATTGTGGATTTAAGGAACATACACAAAAAAAAGCCCACAAAACAACTTATAACCATGCAAATATTAAAAGAAAAAGAAAACTGGTGAGGATGTATGTTTGTTGTATATTGATTTCTGGCTTCTTATCCCCCCTTTCCCCCCAGTAATTATCTGAAGGACCATGGGATTGCTTTAAGAAAAGTATCGTGTTTGGAGAGCTGTTGGCATGCTTTAAAAAACATTTTTTTTACTTTGTCAGATGAACAAAAAAAAGGTATTTAGAATTCCAGAGATTTTTTGCTAGCATAAGGCTAAGTTGCAAAGTTGCATTCATACCATCTTTTCTGCCATGTGCTCTCTGGTAATTGTAACCTTGGGTCACATTAGGCAGACTACCCTCTATTTCTTCTAAACTGAAAAACAATGAACAGAGACTCAGCCTCATACATGGCCATATTACAAATTTTCTCACCATATCGTTGTCATAAATTTTTGTGTGGAGATCTCTCATGTGGGAGTTCATATAAAAAATATATTTAAAAAATCAAATAGGAATGCTGCTTCAGCAGAGAGAATATTTGCTTTTCTGCTGGAGGACATACTTACTTTATATATTGCAGTTATATATAAACATTGCAAACACTGGCAAGGCCGTTTCCAAGTAAAGTCAAGTTTCTCCATTTCCAGTCTTTTTTTTTCCTAGATGATCTGATGCCAGGACTGACAGATTACGGCAGAAAGAGTAAATCCCAAATATTATATCCTCAGCATGAGAGTTCAGGGTAAACTCTACGCTAGCTGCTAACAGTAATAACTGAAGCATGCATGACCCGTAGGAGAGGTATGCACATCATGCTGGAGCTGTGACATACAATTGAAAGAGTTTCCTTGGAGTCTGACGTAACAACTGATAACACACGGAAAGGATCTATATTTTTCTGGATATCTGAAAAAGAAAGTAAAGTTGGGATTACCTCTTCAATCATTTCATCCTCAGGGACAGAAGGGAAGCCAAAGGGAAGACTTCCACTGAGCAAGTCAACGAACATGAAAGTACATTTGACTGCAAGAGTAGCCAAGGAATAAGTTTCCTTAGGCTAAATTCAGTCTTTTTAAGTATCTCCATGATCACTATATTCTGGCATCCATTTCTAGTGTATATGCTTAACGTCATATACACTTCCTTTAAATTTTCTAAAAATCAGAACAAAGGTGTCTTGAATCTTTGGAAAAACTAAAAAGTGCATGAGGCTTCCTTTTGATTGTTTCAGTGCTCAAAAGGTGAAAACCCATTTAAAGTGAATCCTTGAGGAAATGCATTGCTTTGTATGAGCCGTTCTTCCAAGCAAACTACTCAAACTTTCTCCTTTCTTAAGGATCTTAACAAATGGCCAGCCATAGGATTGATACTAGTAATCAGTTTAGCCTGCACGTGCCTGGGTATTAACAGCTGTTCTAACATGTTCTTAATCTATTTACACATAGGAAAATTCTCTAAGCTATGATAACCAAAATTAGTCTCATTTACAAAGAGGTTCCGGAGTGTGAACAGGATGAATGCACACGTTTAGCTAATTTCCTTGCCACTGCTGTTTTAATCTGCATTTTGCTATTTACAGGAATCCAGGAAGAACAGTATTTAATTCCTGAGACTCAGAAACTGTCAGAACATAAACTGGTAAGCTTTCCTCTTTGAAGAAGGACATTACATCAGTCCTATTGAATACTATCCATTTTAATTGATCTTAAAAAAAATCTATGCCTGCAACTGCTTGTTCTGGTGATCTATGCTGTACAGGCTGAACAATACCAACTCTCTAAGCATTTATTCATAGGAGAGGAGTCTAACAGGTCCATGTCTTTCTTGTGCTGGGGACCCCAAATCTGGATGTAGTACTCCAGGTGGGGTCTCACCAGAGCAAAGGAGCAGAATCACCTCCCTCAACCTGCTGGCCACGCTTCTTTATACAGCCCAGAATACAACTGGGCTGCAAGCACATATTGCCAGCTCAGGTCCCATTTTCCATCCACCAGTATCCCCGAGTCATTCTCTGGAGGGTTGCTCTCAATCCCTTCATTCCTTAGCCTGTACTGATACTGGGAATTTCACCAACCCAGGTGCAGGACCTTGCACTTGGCCTTGTTGAACTTCGTGAGATTCATATGGGCCCACATCTCAAGCCTGTCAAGGTTCCTCTGGATGGCATCACTTCCCCCTAGCAAATCAGCTGCACCACTCCGCTTGGTGTTATCTACAAATTTGCTGAGTGGACACTTAATCGCACTATCTATATCAGCAATGAAGGTATTATATAGTATTGGTCCCAATACGAATCCTTGAGGGACACCACTTGTTAATAGTTTCCACTTGGAAATTGAGCCATTGACTGTAACTC
The DNA here is from genome assembly GCF_964199755.1 of Larus michahellis. Classification (NCBI taxonomy): domain Eukaryota; kingdom Metazoa; phylum Chordata; class Aves; order Charadriiformes; family Laridae; genus Larus; species Larus michahellis. The sequence continues at coordinate 140,529,598 of NC_133897.1, read as the reverse complement.
TTTGGACACAACATTTTGGCCACTAAACTGGAGAGATACAGATTTGACACGTAGACTGTTAGATGGATAAGGAATTGGCTGTATGGCCACGTCCAAAGAGTTGTGGGTAACATACAGATGTCTAGGTAGATTATGTTGTAGTTCTTCCCTTGTCCACTGATGCTGTCACTCCATTGTAGAAGGCCACTACTTATTAGCAGTAAAATAGAGATTGAAAAGAGATTCCAGTTCCTACTGCACTTGTATCACTTGGGTTTTATTAAAGGCATAGTATATGTTGAAGATAGGGGGGAAAGAAAGGATCAGCTGAAAGAGAAAGTGCTTCTGAAAAAAGAGAAGTCTGCAAGAGGATAAACTGCACAAGATGGGGAAAGGAGTAATTTTTGCGATGTATCACACCTATATTTTAGAATTCTTTTAGAAGAATACTAACATTAGATTTAGGATAACTCTGAATATGACTGGAAATTGCTGGAAAGTGACAGACATGTGCCTAGCAACAGTTGCTACAACCTTCTCTCCACCTCACCTGCCTACCTTTGTATCTTGGATTTCTTTCTAGTCTCCTTGGTGGGCTTCAATACAAATGTTTGAATGCCCCTTTTTTCTATTAATTTCCTCTTTCTTGTTGCTCTCTTCTTGCTGCTGTTCATGAATTGCTTATCATGGGCCAATATGATTGTGATACCTGCAATATATTAGTCAGTCACAGCAATATGCAGCTCACTTCAGCTTTTTGCATAATGCAATCTCTGCTTAATAAGCCTTAAATCTTATATTTGATTAGAAAATAAAAATCTCTTTGATTTAAAATTTTTGGATGGCTGCATATCTACAGAAAAAAAGTTATTTGCATTAGATTTATCATATTCAAAAATCAGAGAAGCAACTCATTGCACATGCAAATAAGTAAGCTTTAGCATAATAAATGAAATCACTGCATTAACGAAGTTTTGTGCCTGAGATTCTCCATGCTTAGAAATCTTGACAGCCTAAGACTTCTCTCTTCTTTCAAGAACAGACTTCTGTGTGCTTGTGACCATATCACATTTAAGCATTTCATACAAGATACATCTATACCACTGCAGGACTTAACTCATATGATGTCTTACCATTATTAATACAGCCAGCTATATTTCCATCTAACACTAGGTTCATTAGTAGCATAGATTTGATCTTCATGAGAGTTTTTTATTTTTCCATATGGTATTGTCAAGTAATTGAATTTATAAAAATATGTCTTGGAGTGACCGACCCTGCCTTACATACTCTAGTTGTAACATGGTTGCCATTCTCATCAGCGTTAAGCCTACTTGCAATGTGTGTCAGAAGAGATTATCTTCTCCTAAATAGCATTGAAGGCTTTTAATAGTATTGGAAAAGTGAAGAAATATATTTCCATGCTATAGTACACATCAGTTTTGCAAAGCTGTCCTAATTCTGTAGTGTTTCTCATTATAAATTGTAATTCTCCCAGCCCCAAAGAAAAAAAAAAAACTGCTGAACGTAAGCAGGCAGCAAATTACAGCAGGTATATTTTCCCCACAGACTTCTCAGGCCAAAACCACACTTCAAGAGTCTTCATAACTACTTTCCTCCTTCAGTGTTACTCTAAAAAAGACACTGGCATCAGCTTACAGCTACTCATTCTGGAGCCCACTGATGTTACACAATTCATGCAGTGATCATGATTTACACTTTTGAGATGTTCTTTTCTTATCTGAAGGAATATGTAATAAAATATGAATTATATTCTCAGGAGAAGTGAAAGCTCTCAGAAGTATTTAGATAGGATTAATATTATTTTTGGACAGGGTTTTAGATGTCAGTCACAATCAAATGAATGACAATGATACCTGAGGAAAAATAAAAGCCAAGTCTGAACAGCCAGGAATAGCTTGAAACAGAACCATAAGAGTCTAACACATACCTCATTGTAATTGCCTCTTAGTCTTATTTTCCTGGCTTTTCTGGTCCTGAATCTTTGAAGTATAAGCTGTTGCGTATATCCAGTTCAGAAAAACTAGCATTTCTCTTAGGTGAAGAAATAGAACCAGAACTCAACCTTTATTTATCTAACATGTAAAATGGACTGAACTAATGAGGTAAAAGAGAAGTGAGGGAATACATTAATATTGTTTCTATCAAAAGAAAACTAAGAAGTAATTCAGGTCCTTAAAATAGCTTTAACATTTACAAGTCTGAAATAATTGCAAAGAAGCTTTTTCACAGGACTTATTTCACGCTCAGTAACACAGGATATTAGAAAACTGTGCAAGATCTACACACATGAAGCCATTCATATATGTAAATAATTGTGTAACTAAGGATATAAAAAAATATGATGAAGACAGATGGGTAGAAAATGTAAGAAAAATGCAACTCCTTATAAGACCAGTTTTATTTATTTACAACTTTGCTAAACAAATCAGGCTGAAGTCTTCTATGCCAGCTAGAATCCCAGATCTCAGACTGAAATAAGATTGCTTCTAATAATGCTTAGGTCAGAGCAAGTCAGAAAAAAAGTTCACTGACTCACAATTTCATTGGTTTTCAATTGGCTTTCATTGGCTTTGTAATGGTTTAGCCAAACTCATCATTAAACTATGAAGTTTTCTTTCTTCTGTGATCTTTGCTTTCCAAAAAGAGGGTCTGAAACAAAATTGTTTATACCAACTTGTTAAAGTTGCAAAATTGCTTATACCAACTTGTTAAAGTGCAGCTTGAGATTCAAATATTAACTAGTTAGCTTCTTCTGTAGGAAGAAAAATATTAACTTGAAAGTCCTAGACAGGAACGGTAGATATTACCATTTTCTCTACCAAAATGATCAACAAAGATCAATCATTCTTATTTGCCCCAGGTTGAAACTTACTGAAGTCCAAAGAGTAGATATTCAATGGATTCTAGAAAGCCTTACAATCTTTTTACAGAAATAAAAAAAAGAAGCTCCTGGCCCAGGCACATATAAAGTTATTCATTAATTTATGCTATGGAGACAGAAGTTGTGTTTTTTTCTGGATATGATTGTAGTGCCTGCCTGCAAAAGAAACCAGGCAACACCTAGAAGCTGAGAAGAAGACACCAAAGCAGCACAGGATACAGCCACCTTCTTCCCAGTGCATTGACCCAAATAAGCAAGGATGAGGCAGAATGCTTTTGGGTAAGTGTTACCTTAGATAATCTTGTGGGTAAGTGCTAAAGAGGTTCTCTCTTCTTCCATCTCACTGACATTCAGGAGAGCCTTACTTGGTACATGAGACTTGAAATGGCCTTTAATTTTCACCCCTAGCAAATCTGTGAGGAACATGATTCCATCCTGCCACCTCTCACAAGAAGCTCATGTTACTCTCACTCCAAATAAAATGGATGTGCAGCACAACAACTTTTTTTCTCATAGCCAAATTAATTTGGAAAACTTTTAACATACCTGATGTGCCACACTGTGCATTGCATCACAAAAGATTCAAAAGGAAAAATAAGTCTTTTCCTAACAGCAGACTATATCAAACCCCAGGCCTACACTGTGTACGTTAACATGACTTGCTTTAACATTATCACTATGAAATTTTCTCTCACCTCTCTTCAATGTAGGCTTTTCCCTTCCTCTTTATTTCTTACAGCTGGCAAGCCAGGATCATGCTCGAACATTGCAAACAGGTGCTTTAAGTTAATGTCAAAATCAGCCCATTAACCTCTTCTTTCCCTGATACTGTCTGGGTTTTTTTCATCTCATCTCACAAAACATTTTATCAATGTGTCACAGATGAAGAATTCAAAAAATTGAGTTAATTGTCATATTACACCTAATTTTTCATTACCTTTAAAGATCTCCAGAGATACCTGTAAATTTGCATTTTTGAAGCCCTAAAGATCATAGGGACAAAAAAGAAAAAAAAAAGGAAAAAAAAACCTAAATAAATAATTTCCATGGGACTTGGACAGGCCATATATAAATTTGAAGAACATCCCACACAATTCTGGCCCTAAAATAATTGTACAAACATAGTCTGCTACCCTAACAGGTCTGGGAAAAGACTGTTCTCAGGCCCTATGAAACGTTTTCCTGGCTGCGTGTTATAATCTGCTACAGCTATGGTAGTCCTCTGAGCTGAAAGCACTGAAAGCTATTGTCGTTCTCTGTCATACACTGAGAACATTTGGCATTTGGCTCCTGATTTCCTAGTGCAAAGATCCCAATTTTTAGAAAAGTTTTTTTTTCGGTACAGGGAAGAAGATTGTCAGTGAACAAAAATTTTTCCACAGTTACATACATGGATTAAGAAACTGATGGCAAAATTAGTCCAAATAGGTCTTCCATCATTACACAAATATCCTAGAAGCTGTGGTCAGGGTCCATGTCCAGTCCTGAAAGGGCACATGTAAGGTGTGTCTTGGTTTGATGGCTTTACCTACCTGATTTCCCTGTGATTTAGTATGCAGCAGACTGGACTGGGGCCATACAGTCCCAACATGTTAATCTTGGCGAAGAAACAGATCAAAAAGTTCCCATCTCTCTTGATCTCATCCCCATTTCTGCTCATATGTTGCTGTCTGTGCCTTCTTTTCAGAAGGTTATCTTTTAGCTTAGATCAGCACAGTGATTCAGTTTTTACTGAAGACAGAAAAAAATTGCCAGCACAGCCAGGGAGATCGAGAAATCTTCCAGAGACCTGAGAACAAACCGTAGGAGAAGCCACTTCATAAATTACTTCATAAACTACTGTTGCTGCTAAATCCAGCAAATCCTGAGGTACAGCCCAAGTAGAGCCCATCAGAGAAGCAAAGTAGTATCTAAGCAGACCTAGCCCAGGTCATCAATCAGCTGTATTTGTTTTTCTGTAGATAAGACATGTTACATGCAGTTGCAAAAATTGAGCAAGCACAACATGCTGGCATCCCAGTAGCTGACTGAACAGATCAGGGACGTTATAGCTTTCGTTTACTTATGGCAGAAAGCTTTTCAAGACAACAGCCAAAACAGCAAATACAAGTTTAAAAAAAAATAAAATCCTAGTACAACTGAGGCCAAAACCAAGCTTCTACAGACCACAGCAGGAGCACCGGAGGTATTTAAATCTTTTGCAATTTAGATGAGACTGTTATTCTTCACAGCCTGATTTCGTAAAGCTCTTCTCTTCCTCGCATTAGAATAGATTTTCATGGACTGCTGAATACAAAATATGTCAGTTTACAGCAAAAGGCTTTAAGAAATGGCTGTTATTTTCTAAGCCCAAAAAGAACTGTTCAGGCTCCTTCTACCCAGTGCTGCCCACAGAAAATGGTACAGATCCTGCTGGGATATTGTCAATTCCAAAATTATGAAGTGGAAAAGCTAATACCGCCAAACTACTACCACTTTTTATTTCATATTTTTAGATAATTAAAATTTTGCCTTGGTACATAGTAAATCTTAATGGGAAGACAGAGCTGTCTACAAATTAATCAGCAATGACAGATGCCACAATCTAATTATAGCTCTGAAATGTGCAAAGAACTATAATGAAAACTGATTACTATCCACATAATTTCTACAATTTTAATTATAATAAATACTTTAAATGACTGATTATACAAGTATGTCACATTTGCCTACTCCATTCCTCATTATAAAAATCCTACAGCAATACAGTTGCTATGCTCTATATTTTTGTTCCATTAGTTTACTTATTCCATACAACCTATTTTAAATTGCTTTTTCTGAATCAGAAAATTTAATTTACATGTTACTTCTGCATGAAGATGCTTAAGGAAGCCATCCAAAATTTCTCATCAGTATTTAAGCCACAAATAAGACAGAAAAAAAAAAAACCCATATCAGTCTTACCTCTTTGGAGACATAAACAATGAATAAAAAACCAAACACCCTGCACAAACCTGTCTTTTTTTCAAAAACCTAAGAAAGCCTAACAAGCCCTGATATGTGTCCAGAAAGTCACCATGAAGGGCAGATTTCAGGTTACGTGACAGAAAATGGAGGGAATCTCAGAACTCAGTAAGTCTTCAGAGAAAGTGATATGTCATCTGAATAAGCAGCATCTCCTATGCAATCTTTAGCTAAAAAATTTAAAGATGATGATAAATAAATGGAGTGGGGCTACAGAGGCATGAAGAGCTCAGAAAAGAATGCCTTCTTTTCTTCAGTCTTCACTGATAAAGCCGTCCCTCACGAATCCCATACCCTGGAGGCAAGGGGGAAGGTCGGGAGAGAGGAAGACTTTCCCTTAGTTGAGGAGGAACAGGTCAGAGACCACTTGGCCAAGCTGGACATTCATAAATCCATGGGCCCTGACGGGATGCACCCGTGAGTGCTGAGAGAGCTGGCAGATGTTATCGCTAGACCGCTCTCCATTGTCTTTGCAAGGTCATGGGGAACAGGAGAGGTGCCTGAGGACTGGAGGAAGGCTGACATCACTCCAATCTTCAAAAAAGGCAAGAAGGAGGACCCAGGGAACTACAGGCCGGTTAGTCTCACCTCTGTCCCTGGGAAGGTAATGGAGCGACTCATTCTGGATGTCGTCTCCAAACACATAGAGGAACAGGAAGTTATTGGAAGTGGTCAGCATGGATTTACCAAGGGCAAATCATGCCTGACCAATCTGATAGCTTTCTATGATGTTATAACGGGTTGACTGGATGAGGGGAGAGCCGTAGATGTCATCTACCTTGACCTTAGCAAGGCTTTTGACACTGTCTCCCATAACATCCTCATTAGGAAGCTGAATAAGTATGGGCTAGATGAGGTGACAGTGAGGTGGATCAAGAGCTGGCTGTGTGACAGGACTCAGAGGGTTGTGAACAGTGGCACAGAGTCCAGTTGGAGGCCTGTAACCAGTGGTGTCCCTCAGGGGTCAATACTTGGACCAATTTTGTTCAATATATTCATTAATGACCTAGATGAGGGGACAGAGTGTATCCTCAGCAAGTTCGCTGATGATACCAAGCTGGGAGGAGTGGCCGACACTCCAGAGGGCCGTGCTGTCATCCAGCGTGACCTGGACAGGCTGGAGAGCTGGGCAGAGAAGAACCTAATGAGGTTCAACAAAAGCAAGTGTAGGGTCCTGCACCTGGGAAGGAAGAATGCCAAACACCAGTATATGTTAGGGGCGGACATGCTGGGAAGCAGCTCTGAGGAGAAGGACCTGGGGGTCCTGGTAGACAGCAAATTATCCATGAGCCAGCAGTGTGCCCTTGTCGCCAAGAAGGCCAGTGGCATCCTGGGCTGCATAGGGAAGACTGTGGCCAGTAGGTCGAGGGAGGTCATTCTCCCCCTCTACTCTGCACTGGTGAGGCCACAACTGGAGTACTGTGTCCAGTTTTGGGCCCCCCAGTTCAAGAGGGACAGGGAACTACTGGACAGAGTCCAGCGAAGGGCAACAAAGATGATTGAGGGACTGGAGCACCTCCCTTATGAGGAAAGGCTGAAAGAGCTGGGACTCTTTAGCCTGGAGAAGAGAAGGTTGAGGGGGGACCTGATTAATGTTTACAAGTATCTAACGAGTGGGTTTAAGGACGACGGAGCCAGGCTCTTTTCAATGGTTCCCAGTGACAGGACAAGGGGCAATGGGCACAAGCTAGAACATAGGAAGTTCCGTTCAAATACACGGAAAAACTTCTTTACGGTGAGGGTGGCAGAGCACTGGAACAGGCTGCCCAGGGAGGTTGTGGAGTCCCCTTCTCTGGAGATTTTCAAGACCCACCTGGATGCAGCCCTGAGGGATGTGCTTTAGGCAATCCTGCTCTAGCAGGGGAGTTGGACTAGATGATCTCTAGAGGTCCCTTCCAACTCTGAAGATTCCGTGATTCCGTGATTTCGTGATTCCGTGATTCCGTGAAAAGAGAAAGATGTGTTCAGAAGAGGAGGAAAGTTTCCTCCACAAAAAAAGAATATTATGGGTTCCCCTGTGAAGGTCAAGCTGGAAGAACTATACTCACCTGGGCGCTGAAGTTCCATTTTGAGTTAAAAGCTCCCATTACCACTCTGAAGTAGGGCACTCAAGCAAACAAACCAATTTTTGGTGAGGAGAGTGATATACAAAAACTCTTTTGTGCATTTGATTCTATGATTCTATGCTTTTAGGGACTTATTATACTAAGTCTTAAGAGTTAGAGTTTTATGGTAATCATGGAGAAAGCAGCTAGATAGAATCTCAAAAGGGCACTGAGCCTTTGATTTGGTACCAAATCACTTTCAACAATAGCAAATTCAAATATTAGCAGTAATCCTAATACACAAAGTGCATGCGCAGCATATGCAAGCAATACCCAGGCCAGCATACACATACACACACACACACACACACAGAGAGCTCATTTTTATCAAATGGGAACGTGCCTGCATGCTCTTGGGCTGGTGATGTAGGAACAGCCATTCCCTTCTGCATCCCTCCTCCAAGTGCTGCTGCTCCCTACCTCTGCATACACACACCCTCACAGACAAGGGATTTGTATGCACACGCTTAATTCAAGCCTACATAAAAATAGCAGTACAGTGGTGCTGCCTCTGGCTTTCAGAGACTGGGCATAAAGCTTTATCGCTTGACAAAATATTTACTTTACCAAAACAGGCTTTGCCCATGGGTGAACGTGTGTCTTCTTTTCAGCCAACACTGCATATCCTTCAGTGTTCAAGTCACTTTGTAAAAATCCATTTAAATTGACCTATATTTTGAATATCACAGAATCACAGAATGGTTTGGGTTGGAAGGGACCTTAAAGATCATCTAGTTCCAACCCCCCTGCCATGGGCAGGGACACCTCCCACTAGACCGGGTTGCTCAAAGCCCCATCCAGCCTGGCCTTGAACACTTCCAGGGATGGGGCATCCACAGCTTCTTTGGGCAACCTCTTCCAGTGCCTCACCACCCTTACCGTAAAGAATTCCTTCCTGATATCCAATCTAAATCTACCCTTTTTCAGTTTGAGGCCGTTACCCCGTGTCCTATATGCTAACACCTATTCTGCACTACGGTACTGAAAGACAGAAGAGTGTGTTCTGATGAGACTGGGAAAAGAGTGGGGAAAAAAAGATGCAAAATATTTCAATAAAAAGTTTTGAAAACATAAAAGTCTAAATTGGCCCAGATGCTTAACTGCTTTGAGTGTCCCTGGGCATACAGCTTGTGCCTAATGAAGCAGTATTAGTATAGCCTTTGGATGTACGCAACACATTCAGTTGCCCCTGACTCATCGCTGAAAATAATTGGGCCCCACTAAAGGATATCAGATGAGTGCCAGAGAGATGTGTCATTCAAGGTATAAATGTCATAATTATTTCAACTAGGAGAAGAAATGCCTAAAATAACACGCTTGTAAAGGCTGGCAACATAAAGCACATTCCCATTTTGAAGACAAATGCATTTTAAAATAAAACTGTTTATTTGCTTCTCAGAGTTGCAGTGTTCCCTGTTTTCATCCATAATTTACTGTCATTCATTACTTAATTCATTATAATTCTGGTAAATTAGTTTTATTTTCTAATCCTTCTTAGCAAGTTGATGTGACAGATTGAAAACTATCAGAGTTAGAGCTCATATTCTTCACTGTTCAGGGATTTTCATGGGGTTTCCAAACAAGAATGGATGGAATAATTGCCCTGCTTGTACAAGATCATGTCTGACCCAGAAAGGAGCAGCAGCCATTTGACAGCGTTAAAGAAATCTTGTAGGGTAAAAATCTCATCTTTTCTATTGCTGTTGAACTGGATGCAAGTTTTGTCACCAGACACACAGAAGTCTTAATCTGATTACTTCAAAGCGCCATGGCGCTTCAGCTCATAAGAACAAATTCTGCTTCCTCAGCGTTTGTCTCTGCAGCCAGGGTAACCCTCGCTTGCTGCTCCTTTTTAAGGACAGCAAGGAGCCTACTGCAGCCTCGAAACAAGCAGGTGGTTGATTTTTGAAACAACCAGCACTAGTGGTTTATTATTTTAGGTGAAAAAGTTTCAGATATGATCCTCCCAGTCAGCGACAACCCTGTGCAATCATTGTCCTTCATCATGGTGCATGGAAGGAGGGCGAGAGACAATGAGCATAAATTGAAACAAGGAGTTTCAGACTGGAGATAAGGAGGATCTTTCTCCCTGTGACACTGCTTTAAGTAGGAGACTGCATGGATTAAAGTATTCCTGAGCTCCCTTCCAACCTGGGTCATGGTCCTGCATATGCAGAAGGAATAGGAATGTGGTTATTACTAGGACTGGCTTTGTGCATTTGGATGAATCAATGCAGCAATAGCTGCTGCTACTCCTTCTGAAACTGAAGAGACTACATCCCTTTTTGCTAAAGTTTCTGATAAAAAGTTGACTTTGTAGCACACATGGATTTTTTAAAGCTTTACATAAAACATTAGTCTTTATAAAAACAAACATGCATCATAAAGAGTAAAACATATGACCCTTGTACAAACTTGAATTGCACATTCATTTAATATTTCTTCAATGGTCATAAAAGTCTTTCAGATTATTTGAAGAAAGGAGATGTCAGGAGAATCTGACCTTGACATATCCTCGGTTTCAAATAAAAAAAAAAAAAAAAAAAGAGCCAAGCGTCATTTTAGGTACTATATATTGTTTGAGTCTCAAACCAAGACATCTTTAAGGTCGGGTTTTTTTATTTTGTTTTGTTGGGTTTTTTTTCCTAATGTAGAAGTTCCTCTCTCTTTCCCTCTTCTGTTTGAATGATCTGAACAGACAATGAGGAAAACTGATCATGGAGAACCTGTCAATGTGCCACAAATGCATAATGAATTCAGAAGAGGTAAAAGGTAATTATTTTCTTTCTCCCTTGACTATAAAAAACCATGCTGTTACTTGTAAAAACCAAAGAACAACATAAGCAGGAATGTGATTTTGAAGTTGACAAATCGCCTAAATGGTTTAATAGCATCCTAGTTATTTTTCAAGCATTCTAAAGAATTTGATAAAAGATAAATGATTTTCTGAAAAGGAACTGCTGACTCAGATTCCTAGAAGTATTTCTTTTGGCACAAGTGTGTCTTCAATCCTCTATAACACTTAGGCGTGTTTGTCTAGGATACTAAATGCTCACTTTCAGCACTTAGATTTTAGCTTGTGTTTGAAAAGCATCGATCTGGTGGTTTATGCCGCAGTCCTCAATGCTGGCAGGGGGTGCGATAGGCCACAGTGTCAGTGCTGGGGCCAGAGCCCTTTATCTCGTGCACATTGCTTAACGTGACGGCAGTGGATGTCCAGTGAGGACTCCGGGCAGGGAGAAGATCCAGGCTCTGACGCAAGGCTGGAATGTCAGAACCTGCAGCATTGCAGAATGAATCCCATACAGCAGGGAGCAGGATTCAAGCCTGGGGGCAGTGGAGGGCAAGGAGGGGTATTGAAACATAACTGCATTTGCAAATCCGGGGTTTCATACTGTAATTCTCTTTTGAAGTCTTTTTGCTTAGTCTAGAGGGCCTTGACTGTTTTGTTGCATAGTGGCACACTTCCAAAGAATAACCTGTGCTCTGGGCATTCTTCAAGTAAGGGCAAATGTGTGGAAACATCAGAAACAGAAAGAGGCCTTCAAACTGTGTCTGCTGCATATAAATCAAATTTTAGCATTGTGGTGTTTCCTGGTGACACTCTGCTAAATCCCTAGAACTGAACCACAGATAGTGTTGTCAGAAGTGTCCCAGGTAGGCTAGGACACTGCCTCCAAAGAAGAAAGTCAAAAGTCTCAAAACGAAGATATGAGAGACGAAGAGGAACAGTAGTACTAGGACAAAATTCGTACTGGAACGAATTTTAAAAGGATCAATTATTAAGCTGTTGAAAAAAAAGAAAAAAACAAAACCCAACAATTTTGCCTCTACACAAGATTTAAAATCTTCACACGATGAAGAGTTCACGAGTGAAAAACCAAGTTGTGATAGCCATTCCATGCTTAAATCTTCAAAAGGATCAAAGACCCCTTTGTCGTCTGCTTCGTGCTCCCGGAGCTGGTTTCAGATTTTAGCACTGTCTGTATGGTTCTGAAAAAGGACAATTATTGTCAACACAAATTAAGTCGCTGAATTCTTTATCTCAGTTCCATACTAGTGATCAAAACCCTCCTATTCTTGACAGAGATTTCTCAAGAAACAAGACTGAAAAACTTATATATTCCAGCTCCGGCAGAGGAAGGCAATCAAACAGAAGGCCAAGCACCCAGTAGAGCACTCTGAGGAAAGAGATGAAGGAGAGAACATGCTTCCAATTACAAATGCAGAAACAAGTAAATAAAATCCCAGAAGTTTTATTAACTAGTGTTATTCTAAAGCATTTTCTTTTGACAGATTGAACATCGCACAGTTACAAACCGGTAACTAATGAGAATCACTGCCTTGGTATGTAGTTTCTGCTTTGGTACTGCAATAGGCAGGACCCCCTGAGAGTTCCCCTAAAACTAAAGGAGTGGAGGGTGGGGGATTGTTATTCAGAGCAGCCTATTCCCAGTTTCACCATCTGCTATCTCATGTTTAATATTTACATAAGGCTCACAGAAAAAAATAATAATTATACATCCAGTAAGAAAACCATACAAGAAAACTGTACATAAATATTTCTTCATAACACTATTTTACCAGTTTCTTCTCAGAAGTCAATAACAGAAGAAATAAGCCTGAAACCAGGAATGTGCTAATTAAGGTGCACAGTTATTAATCAAGAGACTTAAGAAGAGAGAAAGGAAAGGAATTGGTTCCCTGTGTTGGAATATGATATCCTGGTGCTAATTCACAGGAAATGACAACCAGGCAATAAACAGGAAAGAAAAATGCAGATAATTTCATCTGGGACTGAAGAAGAGAAGTCTTGCCCCAAACCCTAATCTAAAAGGTAAACTCCTTCCAAAACACAGGCAGAGAAGATGCTCCAATCCCTAAATGACTTTTTTTTGGCCAATTAACCAGCTGTGAAGGCTGGCTTAGATGTTGAAACTGCCAGAGAGAATCTTTATTGCTAAATACATTTTAATAATTTATGTTATTAATTTTTAATAGGTTTAATTCATTTTTCTAATCTATGGTCCTAATTCTATTTTATTTAAATTGCTGTTACATGTAACATGACTGCATAAGCAAGGCATTTCTCCATATAAAGTTGGTAATTTTGTAAAAACATCCTGTTTCCCCCAGGTACCCAGTGGTAACAAGCTTTCCTGTCTCCAAACTGCAGACCCAGGCTCTGTACGGATGCAACCATCCCTAGGGACGAAGGACTAGCAAGGAAAGCTGCTGCTTTTAACAAGGCATGGCAGGGGAGACGTGGATTTCCCAAATCTCAGTCTACAATGGCTTAATGTTAAAAGTGGTAGCTCAGGGAAAAACTGAGGGAAAAAGTGGCTCTTCTCTACCCCATAAAAGCACCTAACACATAAATACTCAAAGAATAAGACAGAATTTAATAAATAAAATCCTTTAGAGACTCTGACCTTTGTTACAGACAGCTGTGGGAGCGGGTCAGGAACCACACTGCACCTGACATGGAGCAGCACTGACATTCTCCAGTTTAGCCAGAAAAACTTCCTAAACTACCAGGTACTACTCAGCTAATAAAATGGTTGTTCTTCTAATCTTTACACATCACTAATCCCTACACAGACAAGAGTCTTAGCTCTGATCTCTCTTCTCTCTGAACAAGGAGTAGTTCTGTCAAAGTAAACAATTATAGCAGAGAATCTGAGATCATAATTGGGCCAATTAATGTGAGGTTCCCATAACTTCTATCAAAGTGCCAATCTTGTGTTGCTAATGACTGGAGCGTCATTCTCCCAATAGTATCTTTTTTCTCTCCCCAGCTTCTTCCCCCTTAGTCTTTATTATGTGCAATCTACTAAACATCACACAAATTTCTACACCACAACACATTCTTAATTAGACTTCATCCTAAAAATTATATTCTTCTCCTGAATACACTGCTAAAATATTTGAAATGAAGTCAAATGCTTTACTCACATTGTTGCACGGTGGATTCAGGCTCTATTTTCTCCCTGTTACATGTATATTTCAAAGGGCTTAAAGATTCTCAGTGTTTTCATGGAGCACTTCCTCCCAATCCACAGCCTAGCATCCTTCAATGGGCATCTTCTAGGAAGTCAGAAGCAGAAAATGTTTTTCTTTGAAAGTCTGAAGAAAACGGTTCCCCTTTGTAGACACAGGCTTAATGATAACATACTTACACGTACACTTAGAGCTGCATAAATTTTTTCCTAGTGTCTACCAGATAACTGATGTAGGCAGGCAACTGATGTGAGCGGGCAATGCGCACTTGCAGCCCAGAAGGCCAACCACATCCTGGGCTGCATCAAAAGAAGTGCGGCCAGCAGGTCGAGGGAGGTGATTCTGCCCCTCTGCTCTGTACTGGTGAGACCCCACCTGGAGTACTGCATCCAGCTCTGGAATCCTCAGCACAAGAAGGACATGGACCTGTTGGAACAGGTCCAGCAGAGGGCCACGAAGATGATCAGAGGGCTGGAGCACCTCTGCTATGAGGACAGGCTGAGAGAATTGGAGTTGTTCAGCGTGCAGAAGAGAAGACTCCAGGGAGACCTTATAATGGCCTTGCAGTACCTAAAGGGGGCCTACAGGAAGGATGGGGAGGGACTCCTTATCAGGGAGTGTAATGACAGGACACGGGGTAGTGGCCTCAAACTGAAAAAGGGTAGATTTAGATTGGGTATCAGGAAGAAATTCTTTACTGTGAGGGTGGTGAGACACTGGCACAGGTTGCCCAGGGAAGTTGTGGATGCCTGTCGTGGTTTAGCCTCAGACGGCAACAAAGAACCACGTGCCGCTCGCACGTGCCTTCCTAATACAGGAAGGATCGTAAGAAAAGGCAAGACTCTTGGGTTGGGACAAAGGCAGTTTAACAGAACAGCAAAGAGAACAGGCAAACAACAACAACAACAACAACAACAACAACAACAACAACCACAACAACCACAACAACCACAACAACCACAACAACCACAACAACCACCACGGATAGGGGAATATACAAACGCGATTACGGAACCGCCGCTCCCCGCCGCTCGCCCACCAGCTGGACCCCGGACGCCCCAGCCCGCTTTTAAGCAGCAACTTCCTGCCCCCTCCCCCGGCAGCTCAGGGTGGGCGTGGCTCACATGGCATGGAATACCAGGAAAAGTTAACCCTATCCCCACCGGAACCAGGACAATGCCCCATCCCTGGAAGTGTTCAAGGCCAGGCTGGATGAGGCTTTGAGCAGCCTGACCTAGTGGGAGGTGTCCCTGCCCATGGCAGGGGGATTGGAACTAGATGACCTTTAAGGTCCCTTCCAACCCGAACCATTCTGTGATTCTGTGTAAATCATGGAATCACAGAATTTCAGAGTTGGAAGGGACCTCTAGAGATCATCTAGTCCAACTCCCCTGCTAAAGCAGAGTTGCCCAGAGCACATTACTCAGGACCGCATCAAGACGGGTCTTGAAAGTCTCCAGAGAAGGGGACTCCACAGCCTCCCTGGGCAGCCTGTTCCAGTGCTCTGTCACCCTCACCATAAAGAAGGTTTTTCTCATATTTGTTCAGAACTTCCTATGTTCCAGCTTGTGCCCATTACCCCTCGTCCTGTTACTGGGAACCACTGAAAAGGGTCTGGCTCCATCCTCCTTAAACCCACTCGTTAGATACTTGTAAACATTAATCAGGTCCCCCCTCAGCCTTCTCTTCTCCAGGCTAAAGAGTCTCAGCTCTCTCAGCCTTTCCTCATAAGGGAGATGCTCCAGTCCCTCAATCATCTTTGTTGCCCTACACTGGACTCTCTCCAGTAGTTCCCTGTCTCTCTTGAACTGGGGAGCCCAGAACTGGACACAGTATTCCAGTTGTGGCCTCACCAGTGCAGAGTAGAGGGGGAGAATGACCTCCCTTGACCTGCTGGCCACACTCTTCCCTAGGCAGCCCAGAATTCTATTGGCCTTCTTGGCAACAAGGGCACATTGCTGGCTCATGGATAATTTACTGTCCACCAAGACCCCCAGATCCTTTTCTTCAGAACTGCTTTCCAGCAGGTCCACCCCTAACCTATATTGGTGCCTGACATTCTCCCTCCCCAGGTGCAGGACCCTACACTTGCTTTTGTTGAACCTCATTAGGTTCTTCTCTGCCCAGCTCTCCAGCCTGTCTAGGTCACGCTGGATGGCAGCATGGCCCTCTGGGGTGTCAGCCACCCCACCCAGTTTGGTATCATCAGCGAACTTGCAGAGGATACGCTCTGTCCCCTCGTCCAGGTTGTTGATGGATACGTTAAACAATACTGGTCCGAGTATTGACCCCTGGGGGACATCACTCGTTACAGGCCTCCAACTCAACCCTGCTCCATTAATCACTGCCCTCTGAGTCCTGTCACACAGCCAGCTCTCAATCCACCTCACTGTCCCCTCATCTAGTCCACACTTCCTCAGTTTCCTAAGGAGGATCTTATGAGAGACAGCGTCAAAAGCCTTGCTGAAGTCAAGGTAGATGACATCTGCTGCTCTGCCATCATCCAGCCAACCAGTTATAACATCGTAGAAGGCTATGAGATTGGTCAAGCATGATTTACCCTTGGTAAATCCATGTTGACCACTTGCAATAACTCCCTGCTCCTGAATGTGCCTGGATATGACATCCAGAACGAGTCCCTCCGTTACCTTCCCAGGGACAGAGGTGAGACTAACCGGTCTGTAGTTCCCTGGGTCCTCCTTCTTGCTCTTTTTGAAGAATGCAGTGATATTGGCCTTCCTCCACTCCTCAGGCACCTCTCCTGTTCTCCATGACCTTTCAAAGATGATGGAGAGTGGCCAAGCAATAACATCTGCCAGTTCTCTCAGCACTCGTGGGTGCATCTCATCAGGGCCCATGGACTTATGGATGTCCAGATTGGCCAAGTGGTCTCTGACCTGATCTTCCTCTACTGGGGAAAACTCTTCCTCTCTCCAGACCTTCCCCCTTGCCTCCAGGGCCTGGGATTCATGTGGGACAGCTTTAGCGGTGAAGACTGAAGCAAAGAAGGCATTCAGTAGCTCTGCCTTCTCTGTGTCTTCCACCACTAGGGCTCGTATCTCATTCATTAGTGGGCCTACATTTTCCCTAGTTTTCCTTTTTCTATTGATATACTGAAAGAACCTCTTCTTGTTGTCTTTAACCATGGTGGCCAAGATGAGTTCTGCTTGAGCTTTGCCCTTCTAATTTTCGTCCTGCATAGCTTCACTACATCTTGGTAATTTTCATAAGTAGCCAGCCCCCTTTTCCAAAGATCATAAACTTTAATTTTTTTCCTGAGGTCCAGCCTGTTTCCAGCAGACATCTGGGAAGTTGAAGTCCCCCAAAAAAACAAGGGCAGGCAATAATGGTCTGAAGTTGCCGCAGGGGAGCTTTAGATTAGATATTAGGAAGAATTACTTTAGTGAAAGAGTGGTCAGGCCCTGGAACAGCCTGCCCAGGGAGGTGGTTGAGTCACCATCCCTAGAGGTGTTTAAGAAATAGCAAGACCTCTGCCAGGTGCTTACAGAATATTTCATTGGCCTCTACATCCTGGTTGGGGGGTCTATAACAAACTCCCACCATGATGTCCGGCTTATTGGCCTTCCCCTTGATTCTTATCCATAGACACTCAACAATGTCGTCATGCACATTGTTAAGTTCTTGGCATTCAAAACTGCCCCTGACATAGAGGGCCACCCCACCACCTCTCCTTCCTTGCCTATTCCTTCTGAAGAGTTGGTAGCTGTCATTCACTGCACTGCAGTTGTGTGTGTCTTCCCACCACGTTTCTGTGATGGCAACTGTATCACAGTTTCCCTGCTGTACAATGGCCTCCAACTCTTCCTGTTTGTTGCCCATGCTGCGTGCATTCATGTAGATGCACTTCAGCCAGGCTAATTGCCTTGACACTTCATTGGGGGGACAAGCCCTTATTCCCCCTGACTGCGCTCAGATGTTTCTGCAGTTGCCAACCTATCACTACTTCTCATGTCTTTGCTAACACATGGGTCATCATCTCCCACCTGACTAAACAAATTTTGAAAAAGGGATTTGAATTTGTGTTTACACAAACAAAAGAAATTTCACTTTTTCAGTGGGAGTATGGCAGTTTCATTGAGTCTTTTTATCTTAACAATCATTTATTTTCTTTAGTTTATTATGGAATAGAAAACACATATCCCCCATCCCATAACCTAGTGGATAAGGTAAACTCACAGGAGATTTAAGTTTAAGTCTCCTGGCCAGGAGGAACTGAAGTTCAGTCTTTGTCCTGAATGCATGTTTTATACTCTGATCTCTGACATATAAGGGGTGGTATCCCTAGTGACATACCTCAAAAGAAAGCAGCTACCACATTTAAATCAAGTCCAAATTTATGCGTTTGGCACAAACTGATAACGCTTGCTAGATCTGTGTCAGGGGAAACAGACAGAGACATACCTAAGCTCTGGACCTTCACCAGACATGAAACCAAACTGAGGTCTTTGGTCTTATTGAAACTGAACATTTCTGTACGTTTCCAGACAAGTCTTTATTTAAAAATGGTGCACATAGGAAGCTTAAGTATCACAATCTAAGTAAAAATCAACAAGGATTTTTCAGTTTCAGCATTTTGAATTGAGATTCAAGCTATAGGAATCTCAATTTATGGGAAGGTTTGGATGTTGGTTGAGGAATGGCATCATTTAAATCTAATATATTCTTTCACAAAGCAGGCTGTTATGGATGAACAAGAAAGAATCCTTGATGTCAGAGACAGTAAAATATAGATTATTTTAGAAAGTTCAAGGGTTTTCTTTAGCTATTTTGAATTATAATATATCCTATACAAGAAAGACAAAGATTAACTTGTATAAAACAGTTTCAGCAGGGGGTGAAGAACTGAGAGCTGAAGACATCTAATTTCCCTGTATCCATTGCTCTAGAAGGTACATGTTATAGAACTGTGCGAGTTATGTTTAATAGAAGCCCAAAGCTATTGCTATCAGAGGGGAACTTAGTCTTTTCCAAAGCAGCATATTAGAAGTGAAATTAGTAGAAGAGTGGAAGAAAACTGATAGATTTTCTCTGGGGGGAGATCTTTGCAGCGGGGTGCCTTATGAAAGCCAGAATAATTAAAATGATCCAACAGAAGGTGGAGTTTGCTGGACAGACTATGGTTCATTAGAAGTGTTTCCTCTAGATGTTTTCATTCTGCCTTTGTTCGTAAGTCTGACATGCATAGACACTGTGATAGCCTCAAACTAGAAACGTTCACTTTTTTATTTTCTATAGTACCTCATGGACAGGAAGACAGAGCTCCTGCACGGGTAAAGATGAAAATGCAGGACATTTTACCCTCTGAAGGAGAAAGACATAGGAGGCAAACCCTGCCTAAAAAGGAAGTATAAATCTCATAAATTAATGCAAGAGGAGTAGAGGGGAAATCTAGAGAAAATAGAATTAGGTCCTGGGTTTTCGTCTCATTCAATTTCAGGCCTCAAGGGCCTTTTTCACTGTGTTGGCAAGAGGAAAATATTATCCTGGACATTTTGCTATCATATGAGAAGATTAGACTGAAGAAAGATTACAAATACTTTATCACTATGAATCCCAAAACCACTTTGGTATAATCTGAAAGGAGGTCCTAAAAATGTACAAATGTATTTCACAAATTTACCAATATCCTCGTGCTTGTGACTAATGTTGCAATTTGACAGAATAAGCCTGCTCTAGCCACTTTTAATAATAATTAATAAAATTTAGCAAGCAAGAGCATTTAAGCAAGTATGTTACTATGCTAATTATCTTAATAAAGTAACTACCTTAGTGAAATATAAGATACAGTTTCAAGGTAAGGTCACAAGGAAGACTACCTTCATAAGCTCATAAATAAATTTAGCAGATAACCAAATTAAATTTTGAGTTTGATGCTACAGGGCAAGGGATCTTGCATGTTCCTTTGCTTTTGCAGTGTACTTTTTCCATCTACTCTGCCCCAGGGACCACCTTTGTAGCTTTGGATTAATCAAGCAAATGCAAGTGTTTTCAAAAAAAAACCAAACCGCCACAAATCCAAATCCTCTTATGGCTTAAAGATTGTTCCACTGAGTCATACTGAGAAGTTTCATCATTTGAAAAAATCAATTAAACAACTATAGATTAAGGAATCTTTTGAGAATACAAAAGCTGAAACATAGCTAGGATACATTCTTGGAAAACACCCCTTCACCTTCTAGTTGACTTTAGTGATCCACAGTCAGTAGTAGTAGTTTGTTATAAAAAAATACTTCAATGAATGTATTTTCTCTACAAGTTTTGAACACGTCTGTTAATGTTACTGTTTTCGGTATTTCTTAACATGATCTGGATTTCTGACTGACGAAGAATTAAGGGAAATAACAGGAACAAATTCATGGCTTCTCAGGATGGTGTCAGTCCTGAAACTACAAGCTGCCTTTTATATTTTATCAAAGTAAAATGTATGCACAAACAATTAAAGTTTTCACAGGTTTAAATCACATTGGCCTTAAATCTTACAAGGGTATATATTAGTACTGGAGTGGCATATGGAATACTACCAGCACCTCAAAATTTTCAGAAGGAGAAAAATTGTTGAAAAGTATCCCTTGTATAACATAAAAGATGGATGACATTCTCATCATAAGCGAAAACAAGCTGAATAGCTGTCCGCCCACTAACTTCGACAGACAGAGATATCAGGACTTGGTTTAAAGAAAGTGCATTTCATGAGTTCAAAAGATAGTGTTTGCCAGCTACAGATATATAGGAAATTCATCAGAGGCAAAATGATAGCAAAAGAAAAAACCTCAGTACTACAAAAAAAACACCTATGCTATGACTATATTAATTTATCATTAATTATTATATTTCTCTCAAGTGTTCCAGGGTATTTCCAAGCTTTTCATTACCTCCTGGGAAATTATATCTTTATAATATGAATGTTTGGGGATCCTAAAAATCTACTTGGAACTATTTGTTCATTTGGCAAGACAGGAAATAACCCTTTTATGCAATGCTTCATATGTCAGACATAGACTTGTCTCATAATACAAAAGATATTAAAGATTTCGCAGCTTACTATGTTTCCAGGTTAGAGAGTATGAATGAACAAAATTACCCTTGCTATAAGAAAAAAAAAAGTTTTGTAAGAATAAGAATATATATATATGAGATATATATATAAAATATATATATATACACACACATATAAAATGATATTTTTATGTGACACCTTGGACAGATTATGTGACTTGGGTATTATTTTTTCCGTAAGCGGACAATGGCAGCCAAAGCAGCTGTCCTGCCACACGATGGGGTTTAATATTATCAGCATGTGAATTAAATGGTCTAAGTAACATGAATTTATCCCTCTTCTACCAGACAGACTTTTCTTGACAAATAGGTATCAGAACAATATGGTTTTAATGAGTTTCCAAGGGAAACTGTTATTTTTACAACAATGAGCAATAGTGAAATTTCACAAGCAAGAAACTGAGTTTGGGAAGACGCAGTCCTATCCCTCTATATCCTACAGATCTAGTTAAAACATTGTAATGGAAGACAATCCTAACAATCTGGAGCCCATGGTACATAGCAGAGGAGTCATCACCGATGGGACATCAGTGGTTCCAGCCACGCAACCTCCTGCAATCTTGGTGTGCACTGAGTAAAAGAATCCAGTCATGACACATGAGTTCCTACAGATCAAGTGTACCTAACTATGGCATAGGGGAAATACCTTCTTCAAATGTCTTGTATTTAGACACTCCCTCATCTATAGGATTGTATAGCTGTCTCTGCTCCAGAATTCTCCACACAGCCACAGCTGGTCAACCATACAAACCCTACAATCTTGCAGTCCCTTGCAGTGGAAAATCATAGAGTCATAGAATGGTTCAGGTTAGAAGGGACATTAAAGACCATCTAGTTCCAACCCCCTTGCCATGGGCAGGGACACCTCCCACTAGACCAGGTTGCTCAAAGCCCCATCCAGCCTGGTCTTGAACACTTCCAGCAGTCTGGAAAAAAGACGGCTGAGGGGGGATCTTATCAGCACTTATAAATACTTAAAGGGTGGGTGTCAGGAGGATGGGGTCAGGATCTTTTCAGTGGTGCCCGGGGGCAGGACAAGGGATAATGGGCACAAACTTGAGCATAGGAAGTTCCACCTAAACATGAGGAGGAACTTCTTTACTTTGAGGGTGACAGAGCACTGGAACAGGCTGCCCAGAGAGGTGGTGGAGTCTCCAACTCTGGAGACATTCAAAACCCACCTGGACGCGTTCCTGTGCAACCTGCTCTAGGTGACCCTGCTCAGGCAGGGGGGTTAGACTAGATGATCTCCAGAGGTCCCTTCCAACCCTATCATTCTATGATTCTATGGGGCAGCCACAACTTCCCTGGGCAACCTCTTCCAGTGTCTCACCGTCCTCACAGTAAAGAATTTCTTCCTAATATCTAATCTAAATCTCCCCTCTTTCAGTTAAAAACCATTACTCCTTGTCCTATCGCTCCATTTCCAGATAAAGAGTCCCTCCCCATCTTTCCTGTAGACCCCCTTTAAGTACTGGAAAGCTGCTATAAGGTCTCCCCAGAGCTTTCTCTTCTCCAGGCTGAATAAATGCTTTACTCATAATAATGCTCCTGCCAACTAATAGTAAGTGCATACAATGACCTCAAACAGCTCTCTGTGGGCACTTGTGAAATACTTACAAAACTTTACAACACTTTACAACAACATTTGGCACAAATGGCAGACCAAGTTTTACAAATGTGGAGCTAAAATACTTCCTGAGCAAGAGCACTGAGCAAATTCAGAGTTCTCCATATATCTGACTTCAAATAGTCTGGCAGCGAGAAGCCTAGGACTGTTTAACAGATCAAGGTGTAATCTTACAGCAAATACCTGAAGCAGTATTCATTCAAGAAGTACTGAAGATGGATCAAAAACTATAGAAGGATTACAAAGAGCAAACTTCATAAAATGAAATGCAACATTTGAGAACCAAGTTTCCAGAATGGAACTCACAAATACAAATTAGGAGCCTAATTTCCCTCTTTGTTGAATAAGAAGACTCAGACTCTTTTAAATAAGTGTATTGGTTTTGAGTGGCAAGGTTTTGGTAGCTGGTGAGCTACAGGGGTGGCTTCTGTGAGAACCTGCCAGAAGCTTCCCCTATGTCAGACGGAGCCAATGCCAACCAGCTCCAAGATGGACCTGCCGGTGGCCAAGGCCCAGCAAATCAGTGATGGTGCGAGCGTTTCTGTGATAAAATATTTAAGAAGGGAAGCTGGGAGCGGGGGAGTAGTATCATCATCTTTCCAATTAGTAGATAGTTCTGAGATTGCTCTTCTCGCCAATTAATTGTTTTGTTAATTAGACTGCTGACAGAGTTCAGAAAGTCAGCAATTCTGTAGCCTGAAAAGCCCCAAAATGAACAAGTGAACCAAGGAGGACAGACAGCAATTTTTTTTTAAGCCAGTCCGCCTTAATAAACAGGAGCATATTAACTTTCAATATCTTTACCAAGGCTCAGGCTTTTTTGCTTTTTTGCTTTTTTTTTTCTCACTGACAGAACCTGGTAGTTGTTTAGAAAAGTCTGAAACTCTGACTAGCACAGCTAAAGTCCTGGATTCTGAGGTGGGCATGATAGAAAACATAAGCGTCATCAAGTCTGCGAGTAGAGGCTTCTTGCCTAACAACTCCTTTCTAGACTTAAAGAGTGACACTAGCAAGGTAGTGATCCCTAAGGTCAGCCTTTTACATGCGGGCTTCTTGTTGGTGTGCTTGCTCAACACCTTAAAGCTACTTCTCGCCTGTGGCTTTCATGACACAAAAAAATACCTTAGATGCAATATTGGGATAGAAGCCATTTTACACCTCCTTGCTGAACCCAGGTGACTATCCTAGGAGAGAAATTTGAGGTGTACATGGTCAGATATGATTAGTAATAGGTTGCTTGACTCTAGAGCTCTACAAAGCTATCTAGGACTCCAGTTCCTATTCTCGTTTTGCTCTTTAATTGAAAAATATAGTGTTATCACATAATGCCTTGTAATCCATTTATTTCAATCAGATAACTCAAAGTATAACTTTGTCTCTTCATGAGAAGAAATAATATTGTGCAAACACAAGTTTTTTATGTAACTGTTTTAGAGTATTTGCAGGAATTGACAGAGGAAGTTCACTGCAAGGCATAAATATACACATTCTGGACATCCTGATCATATAAAATTCTCAAATCCCTATGCAGTTATAAGAAAACAGATCAATCATTTATCTTCTCTCCTGGCTATACACATTGAAATTTCTTAATTAAAAAAAAAACAAACATATTTAATCTATACCAGCCTTCACTTTCATTGACTGTGTACTTTAAATGATTACTGGGAAAATACATTGCAATTTTGCTTGTATGGATTTAAAAAAAAAAAAAAAAACAAATATCTTAGTGTTTCAAGTTACAAGTTTTTATTGGGCTAATTAGACCCAATTTGACAGAGTTCCCTTTTTGTCATGACACTCTGATCCAGCAGCTAAAGAAAACAGCAGAATTTGATCATGACAAGACAGAAAATTCAACACTTTTTGCTACAAAAATGGAATTCATTTTTTCAAATTTGTTGCCACTCTGCTGTGCATGGCAGTAGAGATCAAGAAAGCATTTACAAATGATGGAAAACAGAATGTCAGTAGGCAGTGAATTTTTACAGATTAGAAAGAAAGATGAATTTATAACTAAGGATCCTTTTCCTGCCTTTGTTCTTCAAAGGTAGCTGCAAGGTATAATACACAGGAATAGTTGTCAGTAAAGGGGTGAAGCTTTCTAAACATTATTTTAAGAATAAAATTGAAGTGTTTCATGGTAAAAGACTTAAAACATTTTATGTTCACTTAGAAGATTTCCCAACATCATAAAAACAATGCACAAAGGAAATTTTTCTATCAGAAAAAGTATTAAGGCATGAAGTTGCATTCATGGTACTTCATTTAAAATCTCATAATTTAGCCTAAATAATAGAGAGGCTATTTAAAAAACAAACAAACAAACAAACAAACAGAGAAACCCAAAAAACCCCAAACAAGATTAAGAGATATATTCCAATCTTACTACATTGTAACAGAGTGAACTGTCAAATGCCCTCATGTAGATGAAAGATATGTTGAAATGCATATAGTAATTGTGCAGTTTAAGCATAATGAAAAACCCTTGGGACACAAAATTTTATGAGACCAATGAAGTCTCATTTCACATCTTAAAATTTTAGTTATTTTAACTCATAAATTATTCATTATGAATACTTTACAGCTTTGTTAAGCTGTTGGAATTTGGGAAGAGGATTTCTTTTCTTTATGAAACTTCCTATGACAAGTACGTACCTGACATTACCTTAAATAAATATATGTTATAATCCATTTTTTTTTAGGGTATGGGCAGACCTTACCTCAGTGCCTCCAAACTCATAAAGAAACTACTTTTCCTTGCTACTATGCTATTGTGGTTTTTAAATCAGAGTACAGAGTGATAATGTGGAAGAAAGAATAGAAGCATGAGGAGAAAAAAAGGTAGAGAAGTTAAATGCTCTAGCAGATGTAGTGAAGGGCTGTAAGAAACTATACATCATTCATTGCACTGCGTGTCTATGAAAAGGTGTTATCCAACCATGGCACTCTTACAGAGAATCTTAGAAATTCACACTAGAACTGAGCCTGTGTATACTTACATAAACCAGTGGCAGACAGCAAACAAGGGTTGATGTTATTCCATACTACTAACTTGGTGGGCAACTTTGGTGGTGGCACTTTTGCACACACACACCCACCCCCTTGCTTTTCTCAGCTTTGTAATATCTCCTTTATGAGCTGCAGTGGGACTCAATGACAAAAATACGTGTGTAAGAGGCTGACACCGAGCAGGGAAGCGTTAGTTTTGAAATGCAAGGAAACAGGTATTTTTTAGATCCTCTGCATTCAGACCATATATCCAATGGGCAGTTCATTCCCATATTTCCAAGATGGAATTTGGCAGATAGTTCTGAAGCAAATGTAGTTTCCTTCAGGAGCACAACAAAATTAAAACAGGATAAATGTCCTGGGTACCAAAGATCACTGGCTTTGGCTACTCCTAACCTTGTGCATAGACAAATTTCCTTGAAAATCTGGGAGAGGCACAAAGAGAATTTAAAGTCCCAACAAACAGCATGTGGGATAGATCATCTGCTGTTACTGGCTAATGTACTCAACTACCTTATGTCAGGTCCCCATCATGTAAAATTCAGCCTGTTTTGTCACCAGACAAAAAAAGAAATATAATGTGTGGCTTGTACAATTGCCCTGATTCAACTGTTTTGTACGCTTGGACGTTTTTATCTTCTCAAAGAATTCCTGTTCATTTATTATTTTCCATCAGGAAGAATGAAATAACAGTGAGGGCGTTAGGTTTTTTCCTTTTATGTAGAAATGCAACAAATACATTTCCACAAATAAATAGTTCAAAGGCAACATTCACAATTGCCTTTCAGCATGAAAATAGCAGAACACACAAAACATTTTGGAACATTAGTCTGGTTTCACACAGTGCTTTTCAAATGCTGTGATAAGAGGTCTTTTCAAAATAGAAGACTGAATGATGGAAGTGTATTGACTGAAGGCAGGATCTGCCTTTTTTTGTTATTCCATATGTCGTTACAAGCTTTTGACATTAGAACAAGTTTTATATAAATGATGTACTCTGCAAGAACTGCCCTTACTCTAAGAAAAATACCAGAAGCCAGTAAAGATAGCAAGGCAAAAAGCAGTCTAATTTAAAATCTGTCAGAAATACAGAGGCCTCCTGGTGAGATTCTCTATGACAAGGTCTTAGATATGAGATTACATCCAAAGCCCAAGTTCTGTATAGAAGTTACAGCTTCAACTCAATAGCTTTTATAGCCCCTCACTTATACTGGAATTGAATTATATCGACTAAACAGCAAACTTTATCACTGTCTGTGGCTGAGGAAGCAAGTGCTGCACTGCCAAGTCGTATGGACACTTAAACAAGACAGTAACTAGGGCAGTTCACTTATAAAGCGTTCACCTGGCAAAGACAGCAGAATACTGTAATCCAATTCAATAGGAATTAAAAAAGAATTGGTCCCAGAGGTTTACATTCTCTGTCATGCTATACTCCGTAGATTTGTACATCTACAAAATGCCTGCGTGGGAGATTTTAAACAAGATCAGAATGGTAGCATTTCACATCGCTTTTATGCAAACCACATTACTGTAGAGACTGTATTCCTTTTCGTATAGCATTTCTGGACTGTAAATCTAGGCCTTCTGGTTGAACGTCTCGCATCATGGAGCCCAGTCCGCTGTCAACACAGTCACCTAACACTCTATCAATAGTGTATTTAGCATCACCTGCAAAGCAGCTGGTCTCTTTGCCACAGTGCCATGATCAGAGGCAATTCCACAACCTCCTCTTCACTGCAAACCCAAGTTTTTTCATCACCAGTCTACACCTAATATCAGGTAAGATAAACACAGAGATACTTTCATGATCAGTCTTATATTTAAAAAATATTTATTATATAAAAAATGTTTTTTTTTAAATGAATACACAGAAATCCAGATTTTTATTTATTATATAACCTCCAAAGTATTTGGGGTTCATTAATGGCTATTGAGTCCTGTTACTCTTTCATGTTGGTATCTTATTACATGGGTACCAGAGCCTAGAAGATTCCTCTCCTCTTCAAAAATGCTGTAGAGTACAAGCATTTTTCCTTTATAATGGGGAAAGGCAATTACTTCAATGTTATACTAGAGACCACATGCTGAATCAGCAGCAGAGAAAAGCTGAGCTCTCCAGCACTGATATCCACTCCTGTTTAATCGAAAGCTCTGGAGAGCCCCACCAGAGTGCAAGTTCCTTATAAACACTAACCTCATTGCACTGTCTCCCATGAGGATTACTAGGGTGCTGGAGAAGAACATCTTGTTATTTCAAGATCTTCAGAAGTACCTTGCAGCGTGGAAGTGTACCTATAATCCTAAGAACTGCCCTTCCTTAGATTTCTCATCCATCCTCAGATTTCTCATCTCATTTACCTCCGAACTTGGAAATAGTATGCGAATCATTCGTATAGGTGGCCAGTTTTGAATAGTTGCCTGAGACCTCAGAACTGTCCTCAGACAAAGAACAATTTCTCAGAGTATAACTTCCTGTCCTTTTAAACAGAACAAGATTTAAAAGTACAGGACAATCGACAGTTTTCAACTTGTGAAGGCTTTAAGGGTACAAAAGAGAAGGTTTAATTCTCTTCATGATGATTTACTTTTGAGGGAGATAAAGGTTAATATATTAAATGAAACTGAGGATGAGATTCACATCAGTTTATTTCATACACGTAGATTAGTATGCATTTAAAGTAAGTCATCTGACCTGTTTTAGGAGAGGAACTGTCAAGAACCTTGTTTATCTATTCCTATTTTCAATAGAAGGAGCCTGATATAGTAAGAAAACATTTAGATGTCTAGGTTTTAAATGCCTAAACTGTAAGAGTACACTTTCAAGGTCAGGGTACTGTCACTGTCACATCTTCAGGTGACAAGAACCCAAGTAAAGCCTAGGGTTGAAACTCAAGTCCCCGGAGACAACTGGCTTCTGTGCTAAGTTTTACAGCAGCACCACAGAGCAATCCCACATTGTCATCACTGTCAACGGCAGACAGTGGGGGAAAACAGGGCCCTACTGTCTTCTATATCATGAATCTGTCCTCAAACCTCCTAACACAGGTACTGTCACTCACTAATTTTAAGACATAGAATAAACTATAAACCAGGATTGTGGCATTGACAAGAGGAGTAAAAGGGGATCTCAGATCTGAACTACAATATCCCTCTTTCTTGTTTTGGATAAGAAGGTGGTATGTGTATTTTCTCCACAATAATCACTGATTTTTCTAGTGGAGCAAAGCAAAACAAGGACAAGAACTGAGAAGAACAAGTCTAACCCCAACGTACTCAGACAACACCTTTTTACCTTATTTTTACCAGACCTCTAGGTCAATCCAGGTAACAGCATTCAAGTCCAAGAAATTACATAGATGTTGAGAAGGTTCAAGCAATCTACATGGACATGTAATATTCCCAGTGCACTTTGAATATAATTATAAGCCCAGCAGGAATTCATAAGGCATTGCAGAGAACAGCAACGACAATTATTCTTAACTGTAGGCCCAGCTGGCTCCCAATCTTAAACCAGCAAGGGTTTTGCTAATAACAATAACAATAGCAGAAAAATAAATACCTTTGCTCAATGCAATCATTATTTACTTGCATCCACCTCACTGGTGTAATTTAACATGGACTCTATTTTATCTGATCTCCTCATGTCTCCCAACCAGGATACCCAGGACATATGACACCAAGGGATATTTTGAATAACTGCTCTGCTTCCACACTGCAGAAGATCCTCAGAGTGGGGCTGATAACAGTGAATTAAAAAGAGACTCATGAAAATCTGTACAGGTCTCTCTTATTTAATTAATTTGCCTCCTAGATTGAATATAAACTTGTGTATCAAGGTAAGATATATCATGAGCAATGACAGCATTGGGGACTGTGATTTGTGTCAGGAAAGATTTCACAGCCGGTATCTGGGATTTTATTTTTATAAAATGAATTAAAAAATACAGTTTGCTGGTCACAACAGTAAACTTTTCAAGGAAGAGGGGAAAAAGACTGAAATCTGAGTGCAACTGAGTCAGAATGTGAAATTTGAATGTCTCCAGGCTGTTAATTCAGGAGAGGGTGTAGACTGGCAATTGCTAGAAATTATATGGAAAGTAAGTTGTGACATTCTGTCAAACTTCACCTGCAAGTACAGAATATTTATAAAAATAAACTCAGCTCAACCCTTCTGTTTCCACAAAGCATGAAGAATAGAAGATTGAGGTTATTTTCCCACTGTAATGAAAATGAATCTGTTTAATAGATCCAAACTGAAAAACATGTTTTGCAATTCTAACTAGTATATTTATCACACTTACTATACACAGGAATGTAGAGTAACATTTTCAAAAGAGTCCAAGATTTTCCACTGGCCAGACTTTGAGTTCTCTTGAAAAGTTTGGTTTTAGTTTAAAAGAAATGTGCAGAACAGCAGTTCCCAGGCATCATTGGTCCTTGAGTAAAAATCCTGTGGAAGCAGTACTTTGAAAACAGCCCTGTATTGTGTCCATCCCATTGTGCTTCATTTTAACCTGTGAGTTTCCTCTGACTGGGAGCAACATCACCGGATCATATACAATATTCCCTCCAACGTAAGAATTAGAAATCGTCGCTCTGAAATAGCTGCAAGAGAAATAACTGTTAGATATGTAGTTTTACTAAAGATATTTTAGACTATCAAAGATATTTTAGACTACTAAAACTTTATTTTTTCCTATTTATATTAATTATTCAAAACCCAGCCCTACAAGCTGATACATGCAGATGGATTCTAATTCTTATATTTAAACCCACTGATTTTTGTAAAGCTTTTTTAAGCATATAGTCATATTACTAATACAGACTTAGAGCCCTTTGCGCCTCATTCTTTCCGAAGCAAAACCAGACAGGAAGTATCATTTGTCTCTGCATTTGTCTTTTATTGGCTCTAATGTAGCAACATTACTGTCCAGATTCATTGTATTACCTTATGTTTGTTTACATGCAAAAAATATATGTACGATAATGGAATTCTTTAAGATAATCATCAACATGCTTCTCTTCATATAACACTTCTTTAACTCAGTCACGATTCTCCTTTGTGCTTTTTTCTTTAAAGTTTTGCAATAACACTTTTTTTGTTTTTTTTGTATAATTATTTGGCAGAATAGCATTGTAGTTACTTCTGCAACGTGTGCAAGATCTTTGGAAAGTATTATTAGTTCTAGAAAACAGGAATTTTTGTGACCTAGATGAGTGAAGATCTCATTTGTTTAAAAGTAAAACATAATTTTTGAAGAAAAAAAAATATTGCACTTTGTTTCCCACTCAGACTGGGGGGAAGGGAGCGCACAGAAAGGATGTTTTAGAAGTTTCCCTCAAATGGTATGCACTTTGCAGCCATTTCTGGTGAGATGTTAGCACACAAATCTATTCTCAGACAAGTTTTGGCCCCCTCCCTACTTAAGATTTTACTGGCACAATATTTTAATTAAAGTATAATGCTTTACTGAGCAGAATATGGCTACATGTCACTCTATATGGCTTGCATATAATTATATGTTTATAATAGGGGAAGAAGAATTGAGATGAGGGAGTGGATTGGTTTACTTACTGCAGCAACCTTAAATCAGTGTAAATTTCCAGTGTAGGCAACACCTTACCTGGCTTCAGCAATCACACTCTATTATGTAGGAGCTTTTCAAGCTGTGGTAGGAGCCAGACTGCTCTAAACTCTTGCAAGCTCTGAGAAGGCTTTGGGAAAACTGGAGCCGAGACTGAGAAAGCACAGCAACAGGCAACATTTGAACTTCATGAGGAAACAGCCAAACCTGTACTGAAAAAGAGCAGTTAGTTGAAGTAGGCTATAGAGCTAAAAAGCCTAAAAGGACTTTGGCTGTGTGTAAGAGTATAACCTACTTTCACATTCTAAAAAAAGAAAAAAAAAAAAAAAAAAGTATTAATGGGGTTTCTGTCAAAAAATAAAGCTATATTCTTAAAGGATGATCAGGTCAAATGTCAGGATCAAGTAATCTAAATCCCTGTATCCCTGTGGATGATGCAGAAAGCCAGACTTGCACTACTGAACAGGGAACGTATCCTGATTATCCTAAATTTGTGTGAAATTAGGCAGGTAAACAGCAAAAACAGTAAAAAAGTACATGAAAATACTCTAAAATTCAGAAATGACAGAATTAAGATTGCCCATAAGACCTTGATAGCCTTCCCTATGTATGATGGCTGAGCTCAATGGTGTTAAATTGGTGTTAAAAGGTGTTAAATACAGGTGGCGACTGGTCACAAGTGGTGTTCCCCAGCGCTCAGTATTGGGGCCAGTTCTGTTTAATGTCTTTATCAATGATCTGGACAAGGGGATTGAGTGCACCCTCAGTAAGTTTGCAGACAACACCAAGTTGGGTGGGAGTGTTGATCTGCTTGAAGGTAGGAAGGCTCTACAGGGGCATCTGGACAGGCTGGATCAATGGGCCAAGGCCAATGGTATGTGATTCAACAAGGCCAAGTGCCAGGTCCTGCACTTGGGTCACAACAACCCCATGCAGCATTACAAGCTTGGGGAAGCGTGGCTGGAGAGCTGCCCAGAAGAAAAGGACCTGGGGGTGTTGGTCGACTGCCAGCTGAATATGAGCCAGCAGTTCTTGGCCAACAGCATCCTGGCCTATGTCGGGAATAGCGTGACCAGCAGGACTAGGGAAGTGATTGTCCCCCTGTACTCGGCACTGGTGAGGTTGCACCTTGAGTACTGTGTCCGGTTTTGGGCCCCTCACTACAGGAAAGACATTGAGGTGCTGGAACGGGTCCAGAGAAGGGCAATGAAGCTGGTGAGGGTCTGGAGCACAAGTCTTATGAGGAGTGGCTGAGGGAACTAGGGTTGTTCAGCATGGAGAAAAGGAGGCTGAGGGGAGACCTTATTTCTCTCTACAACTACCCAAAAGGAGGTTGTAGCCAGGTGGGTGTTGTTCTCTTCTCCCAAGTAACAGGCGATAGGATGAGAGGAAATGGCCTCAAGTTGCACCAGGGGAGGTTTAGATTGGATATTAGGAAAAATTTCTTCACCAAAAGTGTTGTCAAGCATTGGAACAGACTGCCCAGGGAAGTGGTGGGTTCTCCATTCCTGAAGGTATTTAAAAGACCTGTAGATGTGGTGCTGAAGGATATCGTTTAGTGGTGAACTTGGCAGTGTTAGGTTAACAGTTGGACTTGATCATTCTGTGATTCTGTGAAAGGTCATTTGCAACCTAAATGATTCCATGATTCTATGATGATAAGATCTCTTGTTCCTTAGGAGACCTGTCTCATTCATTCCAAAAAGGGGGGTGTTATTTGAATGAGCATATATAGCATGTCTTGTTTTGCCATAACTGAAATTTTTTTTCTAGCAATTTTTAATTCACTAACCTTAAAACTCTGCTCTGAAGGGGATGATTAAATTCTTATAGCATCCTGTGATGCTCTTCCTTCTAACAGATGTTTGACAAGTGATATTTCATTTTCTTAAACTGTCCCTGACTGAAGATGGATGAGGATAATCCCCACTTTGCAAATAGAGAAGGCAATGAGATATCCCAGCCAAATCTTCCCAAATTTGCATGCCTAGTTTGAGGTATTAAATACTTGATTCACCTCCTAGTAGCCTCACTGAGCACTTGACCACTCAATCCACAGCCGTCAGAGGGTTACAAACTTCTGCAAACTGGAACCCAAAGCCTTCAGTCAGGACCCCAGGAGACAAAGCATGAGACATCTGGTGATCAAAATGATGACTGGTTTTAGTGGTTTACCTACTATCAGAAGGAGCTCTGTGTACAAGGCAGAATCAGCAGTCATTTCTCCAAGGTCGAATTCATATAATTTGGAAGGAGGCTCTGCTTGCAATTCCATCTGATTCAATGCTTTCCTTATAATTCAGGTAGGGAAGCCACAGACTACAGTTTCCTTCACAGGCAGTACAAACCTGAATCATTTCAAAATTAGCCACAACCATATACTACACACTGCATAATTAAAAAGCAGTCTTAATCCTGCCATATTCCGATTTATAACTGTGTAGCATTACAATCTCCAAACTTAAGAGTTCAATCATGTTTGCCTAGGTTAAAGACAAAAAACCTCAGACAAATTTCAGCATGTGTCACCACACACAGCCTTTTAGCAGGATTTTGGAGAGGCATTAGGACATTCATGGAGCCCTGCATTAAAGCATTCTCCCTCTCCAGCCAGCCTAATATATCATTCAGCATGTAGAAGCATGTAGACATGTAGAACTGCTCAACGTAAGTGCTCTACATTTTATATAGGATTGACTAGTTGAGGAAATTTATCTTTAGCTGCTCCAATCTTGGATTTAGGATTTTAAGGCTTCATAGTCCAAAGAAACATGTATCCCAAAGTTTTCTGGTCATTGCCTGTTCTATTTTAAGTCAAATCACAGAGGCAATCACTTGAAATTGTCTCACCACAGCCTCAGGTTACTCTCCTGAAATATCCCTGAAGCATTTTCTCCAAGGCTAGCCTATAACCCTCAGACCATAATCCCTTTGGAGCTCCATAGCAGGAACTTTGGAGTCTCTTGCTTTGTTACTCAGAAACCCCGTATTTAGAGGAGCAGAACTTGAAAGCATCTCTGCAAAGCTTCAAACAGCTACTTCATTTTATGCCAATGCTACTTTATTAGGCATGCTTGTTGCTTATAGATTCTGTATGTTCTGTATGTTCCTAGATTAAGGACTTCTTGGGACCATTAGTTATTTCAGATAGTCCACAGAGATGTAGGTCTACTTTCTTTCAAGTAGTATAGCAGATGTCCTCATAAACCTGTTGCCCACTTTCCCGGTACGATACTGGGTGACAGCTAAGTTGCACCCACACAGTCCTCTGGCTGAAGATGCTAACACACAGTAGAGACAGTTAAATTTCTTTTCAGAATGCTTTCCATCAACCTGCTAAAGCAGGTGACAAGATCTCCTAGAGGCAGTGGTAGAAGGCTACACAGATGTGCAAAAGTGCAGATATGCCCAGGAGTCAAATTAATCTGTTACACTGAATCAAGAGTAACTTCTTTTCCACTACTCTGTACTAATAACTGGGATTTATTTTCTTTATGTCTTCATACATGGTCTTAGTGTGGTACCATGCGCGATCCTGTATATCATATTGTTTATAGATGGCCACAGCAAAACAGCATTTCTGTGCTGTTCACCACGGCATCCATTGGTGAAAAACATCTCCCACTCCAGACTGACAATTATCTGAAGAAGTGACAGGGCAAAGTGAATTGATAAAACGTTACTTCTAATTATTTTGGGGGAATCAAATCTGCCTCAAATCATGCTAATGTAAATTACTGTGGCAAATATGACATCTCTCTCTGAGAGAATGTTAATGTAATTTACTGTAGTGAATATCACATCTCCATCTGCTAAAGCAATCTGTTAAAATTCACTAAGATTATTATCTTCAAGAGGCAGAGGTTCTTAATCTTTCAGGTTGTTGTTTTTTAAGTTCCTTCTGATGGAAATAGTATCTAACATGTGATGTTGACTGACAACATTTGATTAAATTAAAAATGGAGTATGTAAATTCCTAGCTCTTCCCAGCTCACTGTAAAATAGCAGCTGCAGGGAAGCTAAGGCCAGAATTTCAATAGCTCAAAATATTCAGTTTCAGCCAGGATTTCATCATGAGTGGTAGATAGAGACCAAGACTGTGAGAGTAATATGATAAATTTCATATTTCCCTAAATTATATTAGCTTTTAACAAGTTTTTGCTTATTAACAGAGATCAAAAAAAAACTGCTCCAAAGTAAAATATCCTATCTTGAGAAACTATGGAAAAATAAAAAAAAAAAAAAAATCAGTGACAGAATGCGATGCTTATGACTATTTCATTATTATGGTTATGCAGCGTTTAAAACAGTAGGATACAACCTGTAGGCACTATCTCTGTGGAAATCAGGTAAAAAAGGCTGAAATATCTCAAGGAACTACATCTCTTTCCTAAGAGCTACTCAGTGTAACCCACAATGCCTAATCTATAATAAAATGGAAAGACGGATATTTTTACTATTAATTGAAAAAGTTCCAAAGACTAATCTAGGGAGGATGTGTCATGTAACTACACAAAACATTACAAGATTCTATTTCACAAAAGTCTAAAATGGGTCCAAAAATGCACTACGTACTCATGATCATACAAATGCTGAGATTTGCGTTGAAAAAAAATTCACTTAAGATTTTTTCACTTTAGCAGCTGGCAGGTATTATGATCTTAAATACAAAAATATCTATTAATATGTATTAGAATAGCACCTTCAGGAGAAAAATAGATAGGGTGCAATAGCACTTCAGCAGCTTTGATTAGGGTCCCTTGCACTGATCAAAACAGCCGAGTATCCCACTCTAAGCCACTTTTCCAGTGTTTGGGTGGATTTCACCAGACCAGGTAGGGAGCACAGAGGCTTGAAGGCTGAAGTCAGAGGCACAGAGCTTTGGAGTTGTGGGAATGGGGAATAAAAATACTATTACTAGGATCAGTAGGAAAAGAAACTAAGAGGTACCTCTTTTCTGGATGGAAGGGTTGCTTAACTTCCCTTCCCCCTTTCCTCTCAGAGGTTCCCTTCCTGGTGGTGGTGAAGCACAGGAGAACTTCACAAAGTCAGCTTTCAAAGTGAGACATAGAAAATATATATAATCTCTGTTCCAGCCTCACTCTAACTGTATCTGGCTGCTGGGCAGCTTCTTCACTTTGGGGTATTGACACCTGCTGGCCAGTATAAAAATAGCAAACTGGTTTTTCTCAGGAACACAGTCCCAGAGCTGGATGCATATGGTTTCATATTCCTTCTCTGCCATATGGTAGAAACTTTCTAATTCAAACTGGTTGCAAGTGAAAAAGATACTTTTAAAACTAGTATATCCTTAAAAAATCTTTTTTTGAATTTGTTGTTCTATTAATGCCAAGACACCCTGAACAATGGAAGTGTTACCATGTCTTTCCAAATACTCCGGTATGCTATAAACAACAAAAATGTTCCTTGGTTTCTGATTTAAGCGGATTTCAATAAATTCAAAGAACTTTGTACTCCGGATTTTGCCTGAAAATAACTTAAACTGAAAGAAAAATAAAAGGTCCGGATATTGAGTCTATATATTTTTGCCTTTCCTATGTGTATGGAAATCTCTACTCCCACTTCTTCAGTTGTTTTG
This sequence comes from Larus michahellis, assembly GCF_964199755.1. NCBI lineage: Eukaryota > Metazoa > Chordata > Aves > Charadriiformes > Laridae > Larus > Larus michahellis. Next base: position 140,492,700 of record NC_133897.1, on the reverse strand, counting down.
TATGTGTTTAGCTGTAGAATCTAAATGAAGGACACCATCCTTTTAAACATTCACACAAGTTAAATATTTTCAATGGAATACTGGAGAGATTCATGAAAGAAAAGGCACTGAGGGTCAGTAATTGCACAGGAATGACATTTGGCTTGATATAAAAAAGTTTGGAGTCTGAGAGAGCATCAAGGGAAATGCAATATACTTGATATTTCTGCTTCCACTTTTCATACAACTTTTCTTAGGCATCCACTTTTGATTATTCTCAGTGACAGGATAATGGGTTAAACTGCCTTTTGGTATGGTCCCATACGAACATTCTAAAATACTGGAAAATGTCTATTAATGAATACGTGGTACCATAGACAAGTGTATGACCAGCATCCTGCTCCTTGCAAGTTGAGGCTTAGGGACAGATTCATTTGTATTCCTTTATGATCCCACTGAAGTCTGAGGCTCAAAAGAATTTTCTACTTAACTCTACATCAAATAATATCTCAGTAAGTGTTTTTCCTAATTATAAAAATAAAGTTTTACATTAGATATTCCACTATTGGCACTTGCTCACTTATATTTTACAGACTGTATGTTCAATATTCAAAACATATTAAGGGTGTAAATTCAGTTTTCCTCTTTAGCGTATGTTAAATCCCTCTATGAATTCCTCCATTGAAGAGTCTGAAGAGTAAAATGGTTTTTATTAACTGCAGAATAATCCTTAGAATATTGACATTGACTTCACAATCTCCATCAGTTTTCATCAATATTTCTGAATGTTCCTGTGTAAATAAACCCTAAGAAGGGTTAACTTTGTTTTTCTTGATCTTTATTTTGGATAAACTAATGTATTCAGAGAATATAAAAATTAATTAGCCATGCTGATGAGGAAGACTGTAATATGACTGTCATCATATTTTCACTGCAGGCAAGATGGAACCACTCATTTTCACCATTTTAGCTCCCTTCATCTCATCCAAACAGTCTGAGCTGCTGTAAACTGAAATGGCAAGACGCATGACTGCAGGGACATTGCAATGCAGTACATTTGTAATGCCCGCTATTTTACATTTCAATTTATACAAAATCTTCTCCACCTTCTCTAGCATTAGTAGACCAGTTTCCTATTCTATTTCCTGAGAAGAAACAGGAGGAATCAGAGTCGTTGCTAGACAATGAGACACAGGTATTGAAACATTAATGAGAGAAAAGAGAGGAAGGAAAATCTCTTTGTAATCTTCATGAGTGATAGTAAAATACATAAATAAGCAAATATTGTAAATCAGCAGCGTAAACAAATACAAGTGTCATGTTTCTCATTGTGAAGAACGCATAATCTAAGACAGGACAGGACAAATAAAAATCAACAATATGCATGGGATACTAATAAGTTGAGGGAAAGAAGAATGATAAGAAGGAATAGGAAGGAGTAAGCGAGCTGACAGTCAACAACCTGAACAATCAAAAGCATTCTGGGTTTTGACAGACTTTTGTAGATGGAAGAAACATCCTTTCAATACTTCCCCATGATTGAATAAATTTCTTCATCATCACCAAGAAAATCTGCCCATATAAATACTCTTAGAAATAACTGAACAAATAAAGCCCAGAAATTAAATGATTTCTTGCAATATCTCCTCATGTGAAGGAAACACTGATTGGTAGCTTAGTAAAAATACAAACAAGCAAAAACACACAGGGAGGGCTGACTTTGTAAACTAAGTACAAATCCAGAATACAGTTTGTGATAAAAATTACTGCAAACCACTGCGCCTGGAAATATAGGTTGTAACTTTCATGAATCACCCTGTTGTTCATGATGTTCTTCTTCTCACTTTCCTTGCTTTAATTTGCAATTCTTTCACTTACATGGTCAGAGCATAACGCTGTTTCGCCCACACAGTTGGCGCCAGTATCCAGGTCTTGCTGAAACCAACCAGAATTGTCAGAATGGAGGCAAGAGAAAGTGAATGCAACACCACGACATCTGGGGAGTTAGCTCAATTTCCAGTATGGTTTTAGAAATTCTTTGAAGAACCAAATGCTCTTGGTTATCTTCCCCTGCTTCTTAGCTCTACTGTTCTTGCGTTAAGAGACGAGGAATGGCATTTGGTTGTGTGTCATAGCTGGAACGGGCCCAGATGAGACTTAAAAATTCTTTCTTTAAAAGAAAAGAGTTCTGGGAGCACTGTTGATTTGCTAATGTTTCCATTATCCCTGGTACCCCTACTGAGACAAAGGAACAAGGGGTGAGCACACGAGTTTAATATGCTTATCCAATCCAATACTAACCTACCACCTGAAACCTGGTAGCATTCCACCTCCGTTTGCAGCATTTATTCCCAAAACACTCCTTCACAACTGCAGAACAATATTCCTCACATTCTTCTTCACATTCCTGAGGGTGAAAGAAAGCGCCTGCGTTATTTGTAATTTTTTTTTAAAAAGTGTTAAGCACTGGGTGAAAATTAGGTGGCATGGAAGCACCGAAGTGAAAAATGCAAACTACTAACATCGTATCTTGAAAAGCATTTGCATACCTTGAGTTTCCTATTTGTGCTGACAATTGTGCTCCATGTTCCACATGCAGGCCTGTTTGGGGTTGGCGAGCTAGGCATCCCTATAACTAAATCCCTTTAGCATTCCAGCCTCATAAAGATGTTAAGAACACACCACCAGCGCAGAAGTTCATACAAGGCACAGCAGTTTCAGCTGTTCCTGTCAAATTAATGGGTTGAAGAGAAAGGAGTGCTGCCAGCCCTACACTCTAGATCAGAACTTTCCTCTAGGGAACAAGAAACCTGGGCTTTCCAGATATCAAAGGGAAATGAAGTTCATATTTTTCATAAGAGCATGCTAACCACCAGGCAAGTTAGGCTAGGACATTCCTGCAAGAAAAGAAAGACAAAGTTGCCAAACTTGGTTCTCATGAGGATAGGGGGACTTTGTTCAGTAACTGCTTGATTTGAAATGCATAAAATACTCTTAGGAGCATGGATTGGGAACTGGCACCAGCCCTTTCTCTAGTAGGTACTCTAACATTAATGCAAAGGCATGCTGCCTCGTGCTTGTCTTCTTTTATTGTCCCTTGAATCTTGTGTTCCCAACTGCATAGTGGTTCAGACTTAGCAAAAAGAGGGAAAAACATCACCACTGCCCTCCACCCTGTCTGTACTGGTGCTCTCCTTAACACAGCAGATGTCTCTCAAATACACAGTAGCAAGGAGTGCATAGACCTTAAACTGACCGCTTTGGTAACCACAAATCTACTACATGCCCCAAATAATATCACTTTGGTTTGTTTTAAAGGAGAGAAGCATGATCCAGCCAGTCCTGCCCAAATGCATATCCTCAGTACCTATACTCAGGTGATGCAGAATTTCAGCAAGTTCCTACAGCGTGGCACAATCTGTTGGCCTATTTAGGCACCTGGCACTTGGCGTGGTTAGGTCCTGACTTCACTCAAGGTTGAGATTCTCACTGCTGGATTCCGCCTCAAAGATGAGTTTTTGCAGACGTGCATCACAGTATTTAAGTTTCCTTTTGTATCCAGAACTTCTGAAACATTTACCAATATCTACTTAGCTGCATCATGAAGCTGATTTAAAAATCAGAGATATTAATTTTAACTGCCTGGTTCCACAATTAACTCAGAATTATCATTCTGTTCCAGTGGTTCAGAATTTTAAAACTTTATTTTAATTGCCCTTAGACTATAACTTTCATATCTCCTCTAACATTAACAGTTTGAAGAGATAAGAGATTGCCAGAGGCGAAAGAAGAAAAGAATGGATTTACAAATGCAATAAGAGGACAACTTACGAAACAAGAAGGGTACTTTGTTTAATTTGTATTCTGCATTTGATTATATATCTCTCTGCATGCAGACTCTGCTTCTTACCTTTCAGGATTTCCAGGAGAATCTTGTTAATGCGCACATTGACCTTTTGCAAAGAACATAGGCAGAAAGAGGAAAATGTTTAATCTGTTTATTATTAATTTCAATCACTACAAAGGTTTCATGCAGCCCACAAAATATATATTAAAATGAAGGTTGTTAGTCTATATTTAAGTTTATCCCTGAGATTTCAGCAGGTTGAACCACCTAAGCTGTCTTTGCCAAAACTGTATGAAGAGATGACTGATGGCCTGCACCATGTGGTTTTTGGCCTTTGAGAGTGTCAGAGGAGGCAAAGTTCAGTATTCACAACAAGGCTGCATTTACCTCTAGCTATAAGCCACTGAAATATTGCTCAGAATCTGTGTGTGGAGATTAGGGTAATTTTTCCTATTACTAGGAAGTCTTGCTTAGAGTAGAACATTAACTTCTTCATGTTCTGACATCACGCAAAACCCTGCATTTCTGATTATGGCATTCTAGTGTTTGTGAATTCAGGTTAAATTAAGTGGTTTAACCACTGCACTTGATGTTTCTCTGCAAATGAAAGAGTAGGACAGAATTATGATTATGTAAATATTTTGGATAAGTATTTCCATACTCTTACACAGCTGGATCTAAATTCATTCCTCCCTCTGAACTCCCTGGATAAACAACATTTGGCTTCCTACCAACCTCATTTGTCCTAGGTCATTCAGACACATTATTACAACTCGATTCTAAAACAGTTTGGTTTGAAATAATAAAAAGTGCATGTGTTGCAGATGTGCAATTTCTTTTGCTATGAAACTCTTGTATTAAGCAGCAGAAACAAGCTAGAGGAGATACTTCAGATACCATACACTGTCAATTTCTCTCCTGCTCCTTACCCTCAGTGAAAGGATGTTGCAGGTGTAACCCAGAAAAACCAAAACAATCCCTTGACTTTTGTGTATAACAGAAACACGAGGAGGGACACAGAGATGTCATACTGAAATGAGTCCAGCAGGGGCTATATAGATGGACAGCAGGCTGAAGCTGAAGCATGAAAAGTGAAGCTGAAAGCCAGGTTTGTTCAGTTTTCAGGAGAAGGCTAATAGTAATCTGACTGGAAACACTGCAGGGAGACGCTGGAGTCAGACTGGCTTGGTGGTGCCCAGTAATAAGATGATGGTGACAGACACAGGTATTAGGAAAAAACATCACAATGAAGAAGATCAGCCATGGGAACAACTTACCCAGCTGAGCAATCTTCATCCTTGAAGGTATGCAAAACTTGACTGGACAAGGTCATGAGCAAATGCCCTGGACCATCCCTGATTTGAGCAAGGGTTGGACCAGATGACCTCAAGAAGTTCCTTCATCATTCTACAGTTCCAGCTTCTGTACATGTTACTGTTGCTGAAGCAGCTGTGTTTCAATTACACGGATGAGCCAAGGGGATGCCTACTCTACAGAGTAGGTCCCAGACCCACATCAATAAAGTCAGTTTGTGGTTCTGCAAGTGACTTCAGTAGAAGCAGGCCCTAGGCTTCAATTACAACTATTTGCATTTATTCATTGATGCAAGTTTACAAGTTCTGATACTCATAAAGAAATGTTTGAAGTTGTTTCCTAACAGTTCTGCTTCATTTAAAGCATATGCAAGAGTGAAGTAATCCAAATTCAAGAAACCCGAAACTACTGTTAATCTCCCCTCAAGATGAAATATTTTGTTTCATCTCAAAAACTAATTTAATAGCTTTGCTTTTCTATCCTGCATTTGCATCCATCCCTATACTTCATTTTTTCCATGTTTTTTCTCTGACACTTCAAAGAAGGAAAATAGAATATGCAGTGCAAATCAGACTAAGTTTTTCTGGGGTACTTACTCTTCATTTAAAAAAAAAAAGAACTAGTACAGAACTTTATGGTTTTCATGGCTGCTACTATCCTATTGAGTTCTACACCCCAAATGATTTCTTACAGCAGCTTCAAGAAATAGCCACGCACAGGAGTCTGTGTACTTCTAAATCTGGGTTTATTACCTTTGATACTGCAATTCTTGGATTATTTGTTACCATGGTTTTACACAGATATGCCTCAAACCCTAATCAGACCTACAACGGACTTTTGTAAGGCACACAGACTTTAGAATCTCAATTTTTTATGTAATGTTTTTTTGCATCTTTTTGAAGGCTTTCACCTCACTAAGCTATACAAAAGAATAGATGATAATTCAGACTCTACTGACATAAAAAGACCTGAATTTTTCCCTACAAACAAACAAAAGGCAGAGAAGGAGAAGAATGAAAACATATGTATGACAAACACAGAAGCATTCCCCAGGCATGGTGCCTGGTGATCAGAAACAGTATCAGAGGGAGTAAATTGCTGTTCCAGCACCTACAAGTCAATGGGAATATCAGCAATTATTTTAGGCAGAGGAAAAAGTGGCATAGCTACACTAATGGTATTCCACTCCCTTGTAAGGAGCATCGCATTGATTGCAAATCACTGGGTTTCAATAGATTTCCAAAGTAGCATGTATGTAGTGGTGCCCAAGCTTCATATTCATCTCTCTCCAGGGTACACTACCAGTCTGAAAGACTGAAGAAAATCTGCTTTCTCCCTGTTTTTCAGCGTATAAGATAAACATATTAAGTCTCTTAAAGTTTGTTCAATCAGATCAGGCAACATATCCTGCATGCATTTGGACCGTGTAATTCAAAACTGGACTTTGTTTAAGCCCAGTATTATTTTCTATCTGAAAATGTTAGTAAATAAGGTGTTTCTGCATGTGTAAAGTGTTATTTACATCAGTTAATGACATTTTTAAGTGGCAGCTAATTTGTTTACAGTTTGTTAAATCATTTTTGGTTGAAATTTTGCAGTTCAGAATTTCACATTATTTCCCTAAAAATGTCACTTTCAGAATATCTATGTAAACATTTTCTCGCTACAGCTAAACATCATAATTTCTGGCAAATTATATGCAAACATCACAGGTGTAACTATGGGTATGGGTATGACTAGGCAACTAACATACTGCTGTCAAGGTCAAGAATCTAGTGGAAGCCAGATAAGATGGAGCTTTGCAACACCACATGAACCAGTGTGCCTTATGGGTGCACATCCAGAGGAACATCTGTGGTAGAAGTTTCTAGTTATCTGTGCAACAGTGCTCACTGCAGTCCAATCTACCCAGCTGAAAATTGAAAACCTGCTGAATTTTACTGCTTTCAGTAACTTACCTGGTCTAGTTCCTCCACAGATCTTTTGAGTACTTTTACATTGCACTGGACCCCAACTAACTGATGTGTCTGCAGTTGGACCACACAGTACTGGGGTAGGAACTAGAACTATTCAGTTTTAAGGACAAAAGTATTATTACTGTTTCTACTTACCCAAGCCTATTCCTGCACTGGATGGAGCTTAGATAGAAAAGACAACCTGGGCCAAAATGTAATGATATCAAATACTACTCTAGTAACAACTGATTTTTTAATGGTGACAAACTGGAAATATACAGGTATTATCACATGAGGAAGGAGGGCAATTACACTTCTCACACAGCGCAAGGAAAATCAAGAGATACATCTGAAACCCTTGATGCTGAGGTACATGATTTAACTGCAAGACTACTGCTCTTCCCGCATTAAAAAATGATAATGACCGTCTTTCAAATACAGAGTTGTTGGAGAGACCAAGGGGAAGCCGTCTGCAATCTGTGCAGTACTGCATTTTCCCTTATCTTACATTCTCTTTTTCTCAGTAAAATGAGTGATGAACTTCATATGCCTATCTGCCATCCTTTGAATCTCAGTATGCAGACCTGCATATCTCACCTTTAAATGTTTTGCACACTAGAAACTCAAACTGCTAATAATTGACTTCGGTAAGTACAATTTTCAGAATGCGACTAATGTATTTACTCTATTGACTGTACTCTTTGAAGTGTGGTGTAAAAGATCCTGCAGAGACTAAAGTAACTACCGCCCACAGGTAAAACTGCCATCATCTTTTCTGTATTGCCACTAACTGGCCTAATTACCCTCACAACGCAGCCCATTTTACTCTGGAACGATTCCGCCATCTTCAAAGCATGTCTTCATTTAAATTTAATCTGAGGAGTATCAGGCTCCAAACATGTATAGGATGATTTTCTTTTAATCCACAAAAAATCATAAGAAACTTAAAGTAGGTCAGTTTGAATCTTAAGTTATTTGATTTTGTCTCTTTTAAAAGAAAAAAAATAACCTTTTAGCGCTGGAGAAGCAAAGTCAAGAGGTTTGTCCATCATAATCACTTGACTTACATACACTGTTTTGTGTACCTTTTACTTCAATGTTGCTAATTTCTTCCAGTTTCCTGCTTTTTCACTCTACTTCAAAGGAAAATAAACTAGCACTGAACAAAATCTGTATTTTTCAGGCCTGAGATCTCAGACATATAACATATGTAAAGACTCAGCAGAAATTCTCCATAGTTATAACAGGTATTACAGTAGTTTATAAAGGCAGAACTGCAAAACGACTAGAGAGGATTATTCAAAACAAATTAAAATGAAACATGCACTGTAGTACTGGAATACACCTTATACACTTGTTAAGACTTCCAGGGCTTCCTTTTCTCTTTTCAAAGTGTTGATGTGGTTTTGTAAGTGGAAACAGTATGATTTTGAGCTTTGAAGACACAGCACTTGCTCCAAAGCCCAAATTATCACAAAAAGATAGGCATTAGATGAAACAACTCATGAAAAAAAAATATTCCTATATAGATAAATTTCTATATTTAATTGTTTTTCTTAAAAAAAAATAAAAAATACGTGCATCCACCACTTGCTTTTCAAGTTATTTCCTAAGCAGAAATAGCAAAACTCAGTGATCTCTGAGTGCGTGTGTCCCACAGCACCTCTCGCAAGTACAGTAAATTATATTTCCCCTTCCTCCTCCAGATCCCAGACTTGTCCTTCATCCTGCCCCACCACTTTGACCAAGCACAAGCCACCAAGCAGTTGGTTGACCCGGAGCTATGGACAAACTGAAAAGTATCCATAGACTTGGCTGGCTGATTCCTCTTTGATCAGCTCAGGGCTAACAACTGCCTGCAGCATCAGCAGGAACACAAATTCATATTTCCATATAATTTGGTGAGAGTTTTGTACCTTTAATTTTTTTGTCAGATTCGGCTAAACTGAACAACATAAAAAAAAATTACTGGGGTGAACTAAAGACAGGTAACATGACGGTAATAAGCCTGATTTTGTTAAAACAGTCAGGCATTATCACTTTGTTATTGCAAGAAATGCTGTTTTGATACAGTTTGAGTCATTTGTGTTTTGGATAGCTTAAAGATTGTATAATCACAGAAAATCTGAACAAGTATCCATAGTAAATCCCAATTAAGGGTTGTTTATCATCCTCTGAAGGTACTTTTATCTTCTGGTTCAGTGAAAACTTTGCTTGATGTTCTAAAAGCTTAATGCAATGCTCTGCGTAACTTTGACCTTAAATTAAAGCAGAACAATGGAAATGCTATGTTTGCAGTATTATTTATTTGACCTGAAAATGCCTTAGGATTTATTGTAAATTTAGAGGCTGCAGAGCTCTGGAAGAAGCTTTTAGCAATTCACTAATTTACTGCCTTTGGACATATCCTGAAAGGCAGAGATAGGACATTTATTTTATTTTTTTTGCTCAGACTTGGACTCTTTTCTGCTTACGTTGGCAAACACAAAACCATTAATAAGCAGAATAAAGAACAACTTTCCAAGAAATTAGTGAGGCTCACAGATGAAAGGGCTAGAACTGTTACCTATAAAGGATTGCATGTAGGGCTATTATTACTTAATTTCACAGCGAGTGATGTCTTCAGAAAAAAAAATATTATTGTTCATCATTAGAAAATAGAATAGTACACATGAAAAATTTTTAAACCTGTGGAAAAAGGAGTACTGGAGAACAGCTACCTTTATATAAAATAATATCTACTTTGTCCATGAGCATGTCTGATGGTCAACTGGCACACGTTTCCCACAAAAACCGCTACCAACACTTAGCAATTCAGTTCTGGTTGAGGGTATTTTTCTTAAAATTTTGTATCATAAGTCAAGGAGATTAACCCATTTGAAAATATACTGAATTATTCCTGACAAATTCTTTGCCATCCAGTTCTGATATTTATACTAAATAGTTTAACTGTACTGTGAAAGTTTTAAATATTTATTTTATTGTAGTAGGAACTCTTACTTTCAGAAAAACGTGAAAAATCTGCAGCTTCCCTACAACAACCAGTAGCTGAGCAGTTAAGATGCAAGGGCTGTGTGGGTGTAAAGATTCAAGTTTCTGCATAAGACAGTTTGGAGTTGTCCCCAGATCTCACCGACAGAAAAATGAGACAAGTGATAGTCCACAGAACTGAATGATTCTACTTTCAACTGTCTCCCTCCCTCGTGTAGCCCTTACTATCTTTACACAGGTTATAAATCAAGATACAAATTTAATCCACATAACCACAAGCAACATTTATAAAAATATAAATAATTTTTAAAAAAATCAAATGGTCTCTCTCCTGCTCTTTTCTTGATGAAAAAAATCTTTCCTCACTTAAAAAGTGTTTTCTGTCAGATTCTGTATGTGCTTTTCCAGGAAAAATTCAAGTTTGTTAAAGCAACAAGTTCTGATAGAAAAAAGCCATCCCACTGGAAAATTCCCCACTAGCTCAAGTCCCTTCCGTGAGGTAATATCGAGAGTTTTAATATTCATTCCTACTACGTTTTCACCATAACTTCAAACTGGACATGCTGCTGCTCTAGAAGCATTATCCTGGGTCCCTAAAATTGCTGCCCCAGAGGTATTTTGCCAAACAGTTAAAGCTGAAGCTTTCGCTGTCCCTGTATTAAAACGCCTGCTCTTGAAGCTGATGTGAGCAGCAGCCCCGGAAACCAGTTGACATGGCGCAAGTTTTAAAGCACTCACAAACCTCAGAGATGCTGCGTGTCCTTCAGTGCCACCTCCTGCCATGCCACAGCTCTGTAACTGTGCAGAACTGCACAGGGTCTCAGAGCAGCCACCCCCTGCTCGCCCCAGCCCTCAGAGCGGTAGCAATGGGGCTGATGAGGCAAGGCACAGCCAGTTGCCATCTGTCCCCCGCTGTGGTGCCTCTTCACACACAGCCATCCCATGGATTTGGGGGAAGCCACAGCAGTGAAGGATTCCTGCTCACTCCTACTTGCAAAGCGGTTTTCCTCAGCGCAGAAGCTGCTGCAAGGCAAGGCACTGAAAAGACACATTTCTTCAGTCAGAGCCTGCTTTCCCTCGTACGCTGCTTCATTACAGCTTAATCCCGACTGTGCCATTACAAGCTCTTACAGATTTGTTCTGCCCATATACTCTGGGAAGTCTATATGCCCCTATAGGTGAGCTGCAGATGGAAGACCCCTAGGCTTTGTCTCTCCAAGATTGCGGCATAATTATAAGAAAGAGTTCTACAGGATACTTGTTCCAATTTTATAATTTTTCAATGTTCCCCATTCAAAAAAAAAAAAAGTCTAGTGTGAAACTGAACAGAGACATATCACGATCCAAGTTCAATCAAAAAGAGAAGAAATTCAGCATACAATCAGTAGCATTTTATCATTTTGCATAGCTGGGAGATACAAACCCTTCCAAATATAGTACTCAATATATACGGTATATGTAATATAATGCCATGTAAAAGCTTATTTATGTGACAGTGGCCTTAACGATAAATAAAATGGACTTGACAAGGACAGACTTAATGATGTGGCACTCTCATTTTAACTCCGATTCTGTCTCAGGACAGTGGGTAAGAATTCATCCATTCTTAAATGGGTTCTTCTAGTAAGGACTATCATTAACCTCTTGTGAACCTTTTATAAACTGAGGAGCATTGAAAACGTTCTAAACCAGTAAGTGATGAAAATATGAAATAAATGTTGCAGAAACACAAATCCGCTGGGTTCTATTCTTTGAAATTTTTCACCTTGCACGGATTTGAAGACAAGGACTTTCTTTCCTTCATAATAGGTATAATCTGAGTGATTGATCGCATGGTTGAAAATTGGATTTAGTATTTTTGAAATATGCTTTGTTTAGGGACCCAATATATTTGAGCCTCCTTTTGTTTATGGCTCAGTAACTGCTCCACTAGCTTGCTTTCAAAGATGCAGCAATTTTTCCCCTCTGCTTATTGTCAGTTTCTCTAGAAAATTATGTATCTTGTTTAATGATTTTCTTCTCAAAATCTCTTTCAAGTAATTTAAAACTTTTTCTTTCGAATAAACAAACCTATATGAAGAAACCCTATAAAAATTCTTATCTCAAGGGACTGCAAGATTTTGTTCCTATCCAAATACAAATTCTTGTCACAGACTCAGTAGTCCATGATTCACAAATCCTATGGGATTGCCGCAAAGCATTAAAAACATATACACAGAGGCATAGTTTTCATCAGTAAAAACAGCGTGAGAGGAAACCACACAGAACAGAGATCACTCTATACAAGGATGTGACTCCAAAGTTTATAGCTTCATAGAATAAAGCAGAATCCACAGAGAAATTATTTTCTTAATTTGTTTTTATTCCCAGGAAGACACTTACTGAACAATTAAACCCAAAACAGCAGGAAAACCCACTCACTATGGCCCTAAAACACACAGAATGGAGGGACAATCTTTAAATTTAAGACTTATTCCAGGATTAAGATGCCACTGTAAGCAGGTGAGAAGATGGAGAAGGTTATTCCCCCTCTTCTCATCAGTAGAGTTTGGGCATCTGAATTTATCACAACTGTGACATCACTTCATATCTACCTGTTTGTCCTAGTGTGCAGCTATGTATAACCATCATGTCTTCTATAGAAAATTCTCCCTTCACAATATGCAAATATCTCAATATTTTTACCTTCAGAGCTCTATGGAAATTGATCTCTCTTCTTGGATGTTTTGTACTAAACATCCAAATAGACTCTCGGCTCTCCAGTCTCATTTTCAATACCTTATTTATTTGCCACTCCTATTCTCCCTTTAATCATTCATGTTGTGTTCAACCCATAACCTATTCTCTTCAACTAAATCTCTGTGAAAATCCTATTTTAAGTGAGAATACTTCATTAATTTTTCCACATACGTACATATTTCTTCAATATGGAAATAACCTACCTTCTTTGTGCCTTTTATGTTTAATTTGTCTATTCAGAGTTGTGGAGTGAATTTCTGAAGTTGAATAAATATTTGTACTTCATGTAAAAGCATAACATCCTTTACGTATGTTGGATCATAAACTGAACTCTGTATTTCAACATGGTATGGATTTCATGTATTTTTGAGTTTCATGTATGTATTTGGCACATTGATGTTAGGGAGTACGGGTCCGTTAACAGACACGGTGCCTTTTCACAGAATCACGGAATTTTTCAGAGTTGGAAGGGACCTCTAAAGATCATCTAGTCCAACTCCCCTGCTAGAGCAGGGTTGCCTAGAGCACATTACTCAGGACCGCATCAAGAGGGGTCTTGAAAGTCTCCAGAGAAGGGGACTCCTCAGCCTCCCTGGGCAGCCTGTTCCTGTGCTCTGTCACCCTCGCTGTAAAGAACTTTTTTCTCATATTTGTTCAGAACTTCCTATGTTCCAGCTTGTGCCCATTACCCCTCGTCCTGTTACTGGGAACCACTGAAAAGGGTCTGGCTCCATCCTCCTTAAACCCACCCTTTAGATACTTGTAAACGTTAATAAGGTCTCCCCTCAGCCTTCTCTTCTCCAGGCTAAAGAGTCTCAGCTCTCTCAGCCTTTCCTCATAAGGGAGATGCTCCAGTCCCTCAATCATCTTTGTTGCCCTACGCTGGACTCTCTCCAGAATGGTATTCCAGTTGTGGCCTCACCAGTGCAGAGCAGAGGGGGAGAATGACCTGCCTTGAGCTGCTGGACACACTCTTCCCTAAGTTTTTGAATAGCTAGTCAAATAAGAAGATAAATGACATAATATGGGTGGATATTATGGGGAATTTCTTTAGTTCAAATCACAGAAAACTACATTTTTGAAGTCTGAGGTAGCCAACTGAAAGTAAAATAGGCAGTCATCTAAGACAGCATGGCACTGCCAGCTACCCTTCTTACATTAAGCAGTCCCAACTTCTTCTGCATCTGAGGAAGTAGTAAGAATTATGTCAGCTACTAATAGGAGTGAGGGGAGATCATCTCCCAGCAGCAACCTCAGCCCTTCCATCTGTTCACAATGCAGGAGCAGAAAACTCAACCATCTAGCAGAGTTTGCGCTCATCCCAGCTCACAGCCTTGCCATGACAACACGGAAGATCCTCTTCTGTGAAAAAGCAAAAAACAATTTTAACATTTCTGATAGACGATGAGGCAACATTTTCCCCCCATTCATATGACATGTATCCAGTACCTATGTCTGGTACCTAAAGCAAGTGTAGGGTGCTGCACCTGAGGAGAAATAACCCCATGCACCAGTACAGGTTGGGGGCTGACCTGCTGGAGAGCAGCTCAGTGGAAAGAGACCTGGGAGTCCTGGTGGACAACAGGATGACCATGAGCCAGCAATGTGCCCTCGTGGCCAAGAAGGCCAATGGCATCCTGGGCTGGACCAAGAAGAGTGTGGCAAGCAGGTCAAGGGAGGTCATCCTCCCCCTCTACTCTGCCTTGGTGAGGCCGCATCCAGAGTACTGTGTCCAGTTCTGGGCTCCCCGGTTCAAGAAGGACAGGGAACTGCTGGAGTGGGTGCAGCAAAGGGCTACCAAGATGATTAGGGGACTGGAACACCTCTCTTATGAAGAAAGGCTGAGGGATTTGGGTCTCTTCAGTCTGGAAAAAAGACGACTGAGGGGGGATCTTATCAATGCTTACAAATACTTAAAGGGTGGGTGTCAGGAGGATGGGGTCAGGATCTTTTCAGTGGTGCCCGGGGGCAGGACAAGGGATAATGGGCACAAACTTGAGCATAGGAAGTTCCACCTAAACATGAGGAGGAACTTCTTTACTTTGAGGGTGGCAGAGCACTGGAAGAGGCTGCCCAGAGAGGTGGTGGAGTCTCCAACTCTGGAGACATTCAAAACCCACCTGGACGTGTTCCTGTGCAACCTGCTGTAGGTGACCCTGCTCTGGCAGGGGGGTTAGACTAGATGATCTCCAGAGGTCCCTTCCAACCCTATGAGTCTGTGATTCTATGAAAGCACATGAATTCATTAGACTAATCTAACAGCCAAAGTCAGAAACCATTATAGGAATTTTCCTGTGTATCCTGTATAGTCCATCTTTCCCCAAATACAGGAAAATCAACAAAAAATGTTAACTTTACCACCTCTCCACATTATTCTTTGTATTACCTTTGCAGAAGTAAACAAACAAACAAAACATTGAACAGCAGCCATGGTCTTCCACTGTACAGTAAGGAAAAGGCATATCAAGATGGTGCAGGAGAACTGTAAACTGCAAATTGCGGTAAGAGCAGGACATCTGACTCAGTCCAGAACAAAGAAAAGCTGTGTATCTTCCAAGATGGGAAGGAACTATAGAAGGACATTGTCATCCCTGGGTACTACTGCAGTATCACTCTGTGGAATAAATACTAAATTGGCTAAAAATACAAAAGTACAGCATTGTTCACACATTAAGGAAAAGTATAAAATCAAGAGGCTTCTGAGGTAGAAAACAGCCGCAGCTGGCATGAAGGACACAACACCTGTGGTTCCCTGATAAGCTACATGAGGTACAGGACAGAATGCAATTATTCCATGGCTTTACCTTATGATGTATAGTGGATACGGGAATGGGATGATACCATGAAACAAATAAGCTGCCAAGTAGCTGCCCGCTCGATACTCGGAGCCAACATTTTGTCAGATTTTGATGAAATGCTGTCCTTTGTGCGATCTTTTCTCATTATAATGTCATTATAATACCAAAACACACCTCCATCCCAAAGGCTACCCGCCTCCAAGGTGCGACCACTCCTTCTTGAGTCTGCGCCCTGAATTTCTTGTAAACTATACCTTTAATTGTGAAGTGAGAGAAATTTACGCCAATCACGAGAAAAGTATGTATGACTAAAGTCACTCAAACTCCACCTTGAAGATAACAAATAGTATAAAAATAGCCCAAGAGAGGGGGGATACCCAGGGAAGACACCATCACAAAGAATTACATCACTGACTTCTGGGACCAGTCAACGGGCTGAACCTCTCTTCCTCCCCATAGGGACGCCTTTGGGTAAGACTTAGATTATACCGAGTGCTTCCTTGGGAAACTTAGAAATTTCTCTAGAGACTCTCTTTTCTACATTTAGAGCCAGTCTGTATCTTTATAACTTTGTCGCACATTTTGTATATGTAACAATACTTTCATTTGCACGTGCTTTGCAGACAGTGTATTTATCACTGGCAATCCTAAGAACCTATATATCTGTTGTTTAAATAAACTGCACTTTTTTTTTTTAAGTAGCTAGTCGTTTTGGTTTCTCACTGAATGTGACCAAAGACTCAAAAGTGGCCGTGCTAGTTCATGAGGACGACTAGATTGAAGGTGCAGTCCACTATTAGTGTATCCAAATTGTAATAGTTTAATATATATTAAACGCGATTGGACTGATAATGCCGAATTGGGCGTCACTCAGAATTTAAACCTAGCCACACCTGGCCTCCCACCTCGGTGAGGAGTGTTAGAATGCAAGGGGGTTTATTTTCTGCCAAAACCACTTTGCCCCTTTTCATGCAACATACTCCTTCTGTGTTATGACTTATAGAGTTAACATGCCCCGCTGAACAAAGTTTGCCCATCTATTACAGAAGAACTCTTGATATTTATTTTCTTGTGGCTTTGTTATAAGACCTCTAAGAGATGTCAAGTAGCTTCATCTACAGGCACTCATCTGAATTGCCCAACTCAAGAATTCAGTTGTCCTAATTCCTTCCATAATGTTCTGAGAAGAAAGGCATAAATGAGCCTAATCTTCCTTCAGGAAATCCCCCTCCAGATAGCTGGGATGAATCTCAGTCTCTGGGCTCAGCTCCCCAGTGAGACAGTAGTACTGCTTTAAGAAATGAGAATGAACGTTACAAGATGGGCACGTACTCAGATACTGTGATAACAGGGTCTCACAAATGCTGAGAAACAAACCCAGGGATAAAAACAAGGATAACTTTAAGAAGAATGTTGCTAAAACCTTTCTCTTGCAATACATTTTGTTTTTATGAAATACAAATTTTTCCTATCTTTTCCTTTAGCTTCATAACTAGAAGAAAAAGAATTCTGTATACCACTAGTCCTTTCTTTATAAGGGATCATCTGTTAAAGGCATTGTGATTTTCTACTGAGAAAATTGGCATGTAGCCAAAAAGTGGAGTAGAGTGATTTAAGAAGAAGATATATACATACATATAGACTTCCCATACAATCTGAGAACTATTGTTCCTAGACTGTTTCCATGCTATGACAGCAGGCTTTAATGATTACCTTTCAAAACATACTTCTCATCATATACTGTTCACAGATCAACAACACATGTAGTGCATCAGAGAAGGAAAAAAATATAGAAATTGCATAAAATTAAATTAACATGGAAACCCAAAGGATAGTATCTCCTCTTAAAGGAAACGTAGCAGTCAAAAAAAAAAAAAAGAGTGATTTGCATTCCTGAAACCTGCATTTCAAAAATAAATATATCTCAAAGCAAAAGCATCTCCCTAGGATACTTTTGTCACTGTATACTTGCAAAACAATCTCCTTATTTGAAGATATTTTTTTTCTAACTACCAAATCAAGTTGGAAGAGACTTTGCTGGGTTCCAGAAGTAAAATAAACTGTATCAAGTCAGAGTTTTTAAACACAATGCTTTTCCAAATTGTCATTTTCAAATTCATTGGACCGGTGTGTGACAAAGAGTAAATCAACATAAAAAGGAGAACAAATAAAATATACAGCAGGATTAAGAAACAATTAATACAACACAAAGAGCTGGCAAGAAAGTGACTGATGATTTGGAGCCTGCTATTTATCAAAGGCTGAAGCATAGTAGGTGGCTGAGGTTATTGTATTTTTCTAGCAGTGACATCTGGTTTCTTGGCAGATTCTGTAGGCAGTAAGCACCTAAGACATTTTTAGCTTTGCATGTGGTTAGGCTACTGAATCCAATGGGAATGCACAAACTCTTCTGTGTAGCTCATGACATAGTTACCTCATGTTACTGTGCTACAGAGCAGTACAGCAAAATGTGCTTGCTCCCACCCAAAGAATAAATACTTAAAGAAACATCCATATTATAATGTTTGTATAGTCAGTATGAACTACTTATTTCATTTAGAAATAGCAAGATGTGATTTTCAGTCTGTGTTAAAACAAACGGTAAAGACATGCCATTATCTCACCAAACAGGCTCCTTCTCCTATGAGACCAGGATCATACCTGCACACTTAGAAAACATTTGTTACTCGTTTTACCTCTTTTGGTCCTTCAAAACCAATACAGCTGAAAGCAGATGAAAAAGATTACACTTCCGTCCAGCTGCCAGTGGTGCAATTATCTGACGATTTCCCCATCTCTTGTTCCTCAGGGGAGCACTAAGCAGAAGTAGTGCTGAAAGCAGAGCTTGGTTATTTGTGAGAAATGGCAGAACATATCAGTAATTTAACTACAGGCTACTCACATTTTCAGAAGAACTTTTGGATGGGAGACTGGTAGCCAAAAGTTTGATTAATGCCTAAGATGAAGTTTGATTAATTTCAACTAATACATATCTATCAAATGTAACAGGGAAGCAAGACCTGATGACACAAGAGGCCCCTTCTTGTGCAACATTATCTGCTAGAATAAATTAACACATGAACAGTTTTAAGTACTATCCAGCAGGAGGGTAGAGACTGCAGCAGGAAGCCCTTAATCTACAGCATTTGGCTGTAAATTCACGAGACCTGGCCCCTAAGCATTCAGCATCATATTCGCAAAAGGTATTTATGTGTGCTTTATTCTGTAATAGTCATTTAGTATTTATTGACTTTAAAGGGAGGTAAGCAATGAAACCCTTTGTAGATTTAGCACTTAGCTCTTACCAAAGAGTAGAGCACTTATAATTTATTGGTATGAAAAGGACGAATGAACGAAAAAAAACCACAATACCAGGGCTTTGGCATTACCTGCAAAATTGCTCAATGTATGTTCTGGTAAACAGCAGACCCAACTTCTGAGACTTGAACTCATGACCCACTAACTACTTTTGGTCAATAAGCAGAAAAAACATACCTGATGAACCATTGTTACCACTTGCTTGATTCTAAACAAAATTTCTTCTCCAAATACCTAGCTAAAGAGCCCTGGCTGTGATTTGCTCTGTACATCAGTGATGCAAGAAGCTCCACTGCCCATTAGAAGTTGCCACTGCTTTTGCTAACAGACCACCAATTAAGGATCCCAAAAAGTATCACCATCAGCTTGTATGGGCTGCTTTATGACAGATTTGGCAGAGCGGTGGAAAAGAGGTTATAGAAGCTTAACAGAAAATAAATTAGAGTCAGGAAGCAGATTAAGGAGACCTGCTATAACATTTAGCATGATTTTAAGCAAGACTCAGTGCTAGGGCACGTACTGAAGAAGCAAGAGAACTCTAGTGGTCTTACGACAAAGTGAGACTGGATCTCTGGATTCTCTGGTGTTGGCACAGTAGGAATCAAGATAAGCACCTAAGGAAGAATATAATGTTTAGCGGTTGTGGAGGAGCCGAAGAGGGAAATCAGAACATTTAAGAGACATTTTGCAGAATGTGAATGAGGAAGGAAGGAATTTTAGATTATTATATAAGTAGAAATTAATAACTATATGACTGACAGCAAGATAAATCGGTTTTCTGGGTTGACACTATGTTGGGGGTGAAACGGGGGGTAGTTTTTCTAAACTACTGAAGACGCGTGTTTCTCAATATATTCACGGGTTGAGGATACAAAAAACCAGGGTAACTGGAGGCATGAGTAGATGCTATCCTAAATGCTCACATACATGCACATAGAAGGAAGCAGAAGAATGGAGTTACTCAGGAACTTCTAGCCTGCCTCTATCAGCCAGATGCCCTTAAAACTAGGGGTTATTTGCTAAAGACCAAACAGCCAGGTATGAATAAACAGGAAAGTTGTAACTAAGAACAAGTTTTCCAGGATTTAACCTGAATGAAAACTAACTACTGGTCTGCTGCTTTATAACTCTGGAAAAAACTATAATTTTAAAGACAGACATAAATCTTCTGCTTTCCCTGATAAAATTTACTGCTCTTCATAAACTGCTTAATCACGAACTTACTAGTGCTTTTGATTAATGACTGGGGGAGAAAAAAAAAAGTCATATTTTATCTGAATAAATGGCAATTTTGTAGCAGTGAGAGCCGTAACCAAGCTAACTCTGTAACAGAAGGGAAATGGCTTCTTTCCAGATTTACGGCACTGATTGAGCTTTTAAATACTAAATAAATCTCTTTTCCTACACTGCTAAAATTTTCATTGTTCCAAGAACAAGCTTAAACCTGAGATGATATCAAATACATTAGCAAAGTCTAACACAGGAGGGGGAAAAAAGCGCCATATTTTAACCTGTCTTTTAAACTCTTCAGGTGTTCTGTGGGATTTTTACTCCTTAAATAGAAGTAGACTTCCAGCACTAGTGGCCTTAAAAAAGCAAATACTTTATTGTGTCTTACCAGCAAACATATTATATCACCTTTGTAATCTCTTTATCTAGGTTTATCTCAGGCACACAGTACTTCAGAGTCTAAGAACATTCTAGTATAACTCCTAAGACCCAGTCTTCCAAAGGCCTACGGACATGGTGAACTTTAAACAGAGAAATAATTACATCAAATTCTTTTTTTTTTTCCCCCTCAGCTTCACTGAAGGAATTTACCTTTTTTGAAGTTAGCCATATGTGCATATCTCAGCAGACACAGAATCAAAAAGTGTGATAGCTAATGGCAAGTAGAAGAATCACTAGTGTGAGTAACTGTCTCACACAGCTGTTGTACGTATGAGAGAATCACTCCAGTGTTACGTAGGGACACAGGAGACAGACTGGTATTTCACATGAGAGCAAGCTGATTTCAGGACATTGAGTTAGAGAAGGTTAAGTTACCCTTCTCCTTAAGTTATGTGACAGCTGTGTAGAGGTAATCTTAAAAGTAAAGAAAGATGCTCTTGTGGAGAGATTAGAGTATTGAGGTTAAAGAGGCAGTCAACTAAAATGAAAAGAAATCTGTTAAGTTTAAAAATATTGTGGTGGTTAGCAGGGATCCAACTGATATTGTAGGATTTTCCTATCTACAGGACAGAAGAGTCATAATTAGAAGCATTATTTTTAATTAGGCGAGAATGTGCTAGTAATAATCTATCAGTTTAAAATTTGCAGATGGAAGAACAGCTTTTTGTTTGCATTGCTCTAAAATCTAAGTAAAAAGGGAGCACGAATTCTTCACAGCATTACCTGAATATAAGTAAGCCTATTCCTGCAAATATAAAGTGAATATAGTAGGTCAGCCAAATTAATATAGGAATTTTTGCCATTAAATGCTCTTCTCTTTAAGCCTATCTCACTGTTTAGGGGGAGTGACTCAATGGTGAAATACTGGCAGCCTCTACAGCTTCTCTTAGAGCCAATCACGTTACCAGCAGTATAATCAATGTTATATTTGTGAATGAAAGGTCCAGGAGGAGAAGAAATGGAGCCTGACTTGTTCGTAGAGTCATTACTCTTCCACCTTTTCTCAATGAATCACGAGCTGCAAAATCAAATCCAATCATTAACACAAGACGCTCATGAAGTACAGGACAAACAGGCCATGAGTAATATACAGGCCAGGCTTATTCAAAGCATTTTCCTTTTGATTTTCACTTCTGCAAGTTTCACATACCCGGTAAGTTCAAATTATTTGTTTAAAATTTCCTGGCTTTACAGTAGAAGCTACCACCCTGCTTTGCCCTTCCCAAATGATGGAAATGCAGGGCTAACTCTTGCTCTTGCTCCCCCTTCTCTTTTTGTTTTTCAGTTAATCTTTGAGGTGTAATCTACACAGCTATAGCGATTCAACAGGAGATGCTGAGAATAGCTCTTTTCATCTTTACAAAAGGTCAACATAGTACTACAGAAAAGTGGGAGCTGGGAGTATGAATCCCTTCTTGTCAGAGGTGAGAACTGAAGCCAGGTCCTGTACTTGAGCTTAGGATACAACCCACTAGATAGTTCCATTAAAATATTCTCACTGCTTTCTTTTAGAAGATGAGAAAAAGCAGAAGCCAATCCAGCACTCTGAAGAAGTTAACCATGGTTACGCACTACTTTACTGGATCAAGCTACTTAAATAAAAAAGTGAATGTTTGCCTAACACCTGGTTTTTGTAACGTGCAACCTCATCAGCGTGAACTGGGCTGTTAATTTGTTTTAGAAGTACCATTAGTAATGGATTAAAAATAATAAGAATTCCTGCCCGTTCCACCAGAAGTTTCCCCATCCGAACAACGAATTTGGTATTCATCACAACTGCAAAAGCACAAAAAAATGTTAGAATCGAAAACAACTACATTGGTCTCAATCCATGCGTGGCAGGGAAAGCCTCCTCAGACAGTAATTACAGCTTTAAGTAGAGAAAAATACACAAAGGAAAACTGTAAAAGTTTGATGAACTGGTTGAAACTGGGGCAAGTCCCAATTCAGTGCTTTATCAAATATATCTAATTACATTTAAAAAGAGGGTTTTTTTAAAGAGGTTTTTTTTTTCTCTGCTAAGCCACTGTCTGTGCAGTGCTCAGTTTTCAGTTTGTTGCTATGTTGTTAACTAGATTAGATAGCTTGTGTTGGTGGCATGCTTTAAATATTTATCTTAGCAAAAACATAAAGCCTAGAATCACTGCAGTGGGAAGAGGATGCTCTGACGGTACGTAGAAAATATGATGGGTTTAGAGGAATACATTACACACTTCTGAGAGCTTTCATTCTTTTGATAACACAGTGAATTTCAGCTTTCCAGAAGAGATGCAGTTTATAACCAAATTCATATTTCCATTTCCCTCAAATAGTGTTAACATTACTGGCTTGAAACACCCTAAACGCATCACCCTCTCTTCCTCTCCTCCCCACAATGATCAGTCGCTTACAGGACAGCACAGGAAAGCAGTGGCCACAGATATTTGCCCTCCACGGTTATTTCTGCTCTTCCCCACAGGTGCCTGCCTTGCACCTCTGGGTCTTTTTTCATCCATATTCAGCCATGTGTTCATCTCCCCAGTCCCTCTTCAAGAAAGTATGTCAAGCTTTTATAACTAAAATAATTTAAAAGTAAAGTAGTCTTAGGAAAAAACTAATGGGACTGCATCACTTAAGTTACCACATTTGCCTCTGTTTCTTAAATGTCTAGATTTTATTAACAAGGGAAGCTTCAAAAGCCCACAAACATTGAACGTGAAAGCCCAACACTATACTAATCACCTTCAGATATGTTTCAGTGTAAACAAAATAAAAATATCTTTTTCTCTAAGTCTTTCCTTCCCTTTAGTCCTATAAAAGAATATAATTGAGGAATGTTGAGGGGACATAAGTCAGGCACAAGGCATGAAGAATGAGATTATATATTGCAAACATTCTGAAGAAGAGATACTTACTTTGGGTTTGATTTTTTTTAAAGAGAAAAAAAAACCCTTTTTTTAATGGGGTCTGCTTTTCGTCTCACATTAAATGGATTTGAGTTCCAAAACAGAACAGGTTCTAGACCTAAACCTCACCAAAATTTGAGACTGTCATGGTTCAAGAATTTCTCTGTTTTTCCTGTACACTGAAGTTTCCTTTTCCTCGTGTGCCCACAGGTATGAAAGTTAAACTCACATGATGTTTTCTTACAGTTTTATTTAATGTAATGAAATTTCTTTCTACCATTTTGCAAAGATAAGTACTACCATCCTTGTTCTTCATGGGTGTTCTACATAAGAGAAGCAGTGATTAGCAGTTAAAAAAGTCAATCATAACTAGCTAGTCGTGTGTGAAATCATATGAATGCAGTGACTAGGGAATAACTCTCATTCTGGCTTTGAGTATAAAATCATATGTAAAGGAGTGGTTCTGAAACAAGTATCATAATATATTTTACGAAAAAGTTGTTCGGATTTTTTAACAGCAAGATCCATTCCAGGTCGCCGCTATTTTAGAAGGCTAGAACCACATGTTCTTTTTTTGGGAGTCCTGGCATTTTACTGAGTGTTCTGGCAGTCAGCGTGTGCTTGCACAGTTCAGAGAAGATCTTACTGATCCTAGCAGCATTTAGGGGAAAATAATTTTACCAAAGTGACTTACTTTTCGACCTCTTGAGGTAAAAAGCCTTCAGGGGAAAAAAAAAAAAAAAAAAAAAAAAAAAAACACCCAACTTGTCCACTGTTTTTCAGTAAAAGTTTTAAAATTCAGTGCACAGTCAGCCCATGCAGTTCCATGCTGAAATACAGGTTCCAGTCCAGGAGTCAGCTCTTTAAAAGGGAAAGGCTGTCTGCCCTCCCTATCTCTTCCTAGGGTTTCCTGCTGAAGACATTCAGCAGAGGAACCCTTGTCAGCTTCCCTACTGTAAATAGGTGCAGTACATATTCATAAAAATGTGACAGTACAGAATAAAGCTTGAGCTCATCTTACATATTTTGAGAAATTCTAGCACATGAGCGTCATATTTTGAACAACTCCATTCTCCCTTGAAGTGGCTCACACACAGAAGGCTTCCCATGGGAAATTTCCAGCTGACCACATGCAGGCAATTTCCCATCTAAAGGATGTGGCAGAGAACCTATTCCCTTCTGTAGTAGTTTATTCTTCATGGAGATGCATGAAAAATGGGAAGAGAAAGGGGAATATGACCCCAGTAGCATAAGATTACTGAATGACTACGTGTGGCATGAGCACTGCTTTATATGTAGTTTGCTTCTGAGACAGGAAAGACCTCTTAGACATTCCAAATCAGTATTGCTTACCAACTAAGGTGGTGAGGACACCCTAAATTACCAGTTTGAGATTATGTGGTCTTCCAGTAGGGACTGCAGGAGGCCTAATTCTTCCAGTGACCTAGCCCATGGCTGAGACTCCTCCAGGTAGATCTCATGACTACCTTCCTGGAGGGGCCGTTCCTTTTTTCTCCTAGGTCCAGACTCATTTTGGATATTCATTTAAGTGAGAGAGAGAGAGACTTTTGAGCACTACCCTAGTTGACAAAGCTTTCTCATGTGATGAGTCACATTTTAGGCAGTAACACAGTTACTAAAGAAATTCTGCTTATAAGGACACATAAGAAATACAGCCATAAACATCTAGTGGTGGTGCCTTTTTTGTTCTCAGGGGGAAAAAAAAAAGGAAGTAAAAAGACAGAAAGAGGAAAAAAAAGAGAAAGAAAAAGCCAGACATGCTAAAGGAACTGCATTTTCTACTAGCAGGCAAGAACCCTTCCTCACCTTTCATTACACCTGCAGACCAATGGCGTGATTAAACATAAGTGGGCTTACATTTTCTTCTGTCTTGTGCCCCATTGCTTTGATTCACAAGTTACTTTCATCAAAAGAGGTCACTAGCAAGAAGAGGCTTCAACCATCATAATTTTGGCAGGCTGACAGTCAATTTTGTCACCTCCTCCAACCCACCCATCACGTTATGGCATGATGATGGTATCACACTCAGGGCTAGCCAGAATCTGGGGAAGGCTCCAGAAAAATGAGTCTTCAGGATATGGCTCCTACCTTAACTAAGTAATTTTTATAGACGAATGTGAAAAGGAATAGGAAACATCAACACCCTGTCTTTTCCAGCCTATTGCCACAGAAGTGTTCCCATCTGTTTTTTCTTGTAAGCTGAACAAATCCTTTTATTTGGATTTGAGATATAAAACTGAATTTGAAAGGAAAAAGTAGAATCTGCATTTCTTGAAGGCCAAAACCATCAAGATTATTGTGTATTTCCAGATTCCTCCAGACCATAAGACCTATTACTGCCTCAAACAGGAGGTGGAGGCTGATTCTGGTACATTTGTGCCAGGGTATAAACTGCACCATAAGAAAAGCCTTATGAATCCGTGCAAGATTAGCTATATCAAAACAGCAAAGAATCACCTTTTAAGTAACTTTTGTAATTTCTAAAGATACCTCACTGAAGGCTACAGTTATAACATATACATCTGGCCACGACTGTGATAATAGGCTTAAGGAGACATATTTCCTTTAAAAGCATAAATTAATTTTATTAAGTCATAGTTAGATCATAGTATCACTCGATGTTGTGGCTTGGGCCAGGTTCGTCAATGGCAAGACAACAGATCCTCTCCCCCACCTCTCACTCCAAGGAGGGGAAAAAGAGAGACAAAGCGATTTATGAGTTCAGAAAAAACTAAACTACTTTAATGAAATACTAATAATAAAATAAAAGAGGAAATCATGAAATAGATACACTACATATAAATATGCACAAGACCGTATCAAGCTCCCAGGGAAATGTCACTGGCAAGCGCTGGAAAAGTTCCAGACTGGACTCAGTGACAAATGGGAACTGGAACACACTGACCAGGATCAAAGGCAGATGAAATGACAGGGTCCTCCTCAGATATCAGTTGTTGAAGAAAGAGCCCTCAGGAAAAAGCCCACTAGAGAAGACCCAACCTGACCCCTTTGATCCCTCAGCTTTTATGCTGAGCATGGCAGATGGGATGGAACACCCTATCGGTCAGTTTGGGTCACCTGACCTGTCCACAGGTGTACCCCTTCCACAGGGTAAAGAACCAAGTCAGCTGACCTGGCTTGTCACAGCAACAAGTGTGAGCAAGAGCCTCTCTCACTGAACAGAAAGTTGGCTCTGCTCCACCCCAAACCAGAACACTTGAGTTTAAAAAAGACGACAAATACTAGATATGAGAAATCTGAGCTCCAGAACCATTTTTTTTTCCTAAGCGGGGGCAGGGGGGGAAAGGTCTTTTAACAAATTTCTCAAAATTAAGGAAGACATATAAATTAGTGCTGTGATTTGTGTTAATCCACAAAAATAGGCAAAACTGTGAAATATTACATTGTATATAGGAAAAAATATTATAAGTGCTAGATACATTTTCGGTCTGACTATTATTACAGAGTCTAAAGAAAGATGTACTACTCTTAGCTGTCAAGATCCTTGAATCACAGAGAGAAACTGAAGAAAGATACCTATGAAAAACATTACATTTTGCATCGTAGGAAGATCTGAATGGAAGGGAAACTCTGGCTTTGATCTTTTTAACATGCTACACATGATTTAATACAAAAATAAAAACTTCAGATGAAATCTGTTGATCTGTAGATTCAAACAAATGGAGCAACTGACACTGCCTGCTGAGGAATGCAAAGCAGTCCTTGTAATTCACTCTGTGCCTATTAAATACACTGGTAGTTAAATCTGGTCTCACAGGGCTTTCATGTATTTTATAGCAAGTATCAGGCAAAAAAACAAAAACAAAAAAAACCCAAAATCACAACAATACACCTTCAAGAACAGTCCTGAAGAAAGGAACCTCTTCTCATTAGCAACTGTCTGAATTATTCAGAAAAAGAAGCTTCTTTTTCCTGCCTTTTGTAGATGCTTATGATTTGAGAAGTACTGCATTCTTTAATACAGGGTCCTGGTTTCAGCTGGGATAGAGTTAATTTTCTTTCCAGTAGCTGCTGTGTTTTGGATTTAGTACGAGAAGAATGTCAAAGAACATCGATAACACGTATTGTTTTAGTTGTTGCTAAGTAATGTTTATATTAGTCAAGGACTTTTTCAGCTTCCCATAGAAGCTGAGAGGGAGCATAGTCAGGAAAAGCCAGACTAAGGAAAAATGTTGTTAAAATTTTAGAAAGCCTATGCATATGACAAATTTTTAAGTGGGGAAGCAACATTTCCTTGAAGAAAAAATGTGGAAAAGGGGGTAAATCATTAATAAGTATAGGATGTACTTTACCTGTATCTAGAGAATATGTAAAACCAGCTTGAAATACCTGTACCCAGTAGGGTTTACCATAAATACAGCATATAGTAAGCACTGGTCAAAGGCACTATAGCTAAGAAGCTAACTGGATACAGGCTATCTGCTTTGCTGCTGTACTCTTAATCTTCTTACTTAATAGTGCATCATGATATTCAATTAACTGAAGTGATTTTAGCGTGTTCAGAGTCTGATAAAAATAACTAAATAGCCATAGTACATAGGAGAGAAATGAAATATTCAAGCAGATTAATCAATTTACCAGGGTCAGGAGGTGAACTTTACCTCCATCGGTATCAAAATATTAGGTTTGTTGTGGTCTGTTTATTATTTACAAAATCACATCATATGAAGGAGTTTCAAACATTTATTTAATTAGTCACAGACTAAACCAATATAACATTCATTAACTGCAGATGCCAATAGTTATTAACAGGTTCCCAAAGGCACTTTCCCTTTAATGTCTACTACATTCCTTTTTCACGCCTTTTAATTATAAGTTAAAAACAGCATAAACACTATAATAAAAAAAAGAATTAAAGCATGTTATTGTTTGGCATTTTTTAAAAGACAAATGCACATGATTTTGTGGAAATTCTTGAGATACTTATTTTTCTTTAATAAATGCTATGTATTCTCATTGTATTATGCTTTATGCACAACTTTACCACTTTTAATAAACAAAGATCAAAATTATTTATTCTAAAAATTTTAATAATGAAGAATTTAATTTTTACAATATGAAAACAATTGCTTTCAAAAGGCTCAGTCAGCAGGTAGAGTATGTGACAATTGAATAGTTTCCTGCATTAGCCAATTTAATCCACTAAAATTTCACAGAGTAAAAGAAAAACTAACTTGTTTTCTAGGATTTCTTCTGAGATTCTTCTGTTATAAGCCAATGCAAAAAGGTCATGGAGGCAGAATTTAACATCCAAAAGAAAAGAAACTACCTATTGTCCAGACCTGCATAAATAAATGAAAATACTTTAGATTTTAATTTATAATTTAGTCATTCAAACACTAAGTTTAAACACAGACTGAAGCATTAGGAAGAATTGCACTGCTTTTAAAGTAAACCACAACACAGACCTTAATAAAAAGGCAGGTTCCAAGCTCTTGCTGCATCTAACAACTATGAAAATATAGCAGGGGGAGGACGGGGAGAGGGACATGGACGGGGCTGTCCCAGTTACAAGGCTGAAGTCCAGCCTGCTATTATAAGAACTGCCTCATAAGTCTTGATGTAGAAAAAAAGCTTGCAAATTAACTAACGAAAATTGTTGGTTCATTCTTAGAGCTACTACTATGGTAAAATAAGGATTAGAAACTGTTCTTGCCAAAAAATAGAAGCTCCAAGAAGGTAGCCATTGGGATGTTTTCAATACTTTAATATAATTGTCAAAAATGTAATTATAGAAGTAACTCAAAGAGTAGGTTTCTGCATTTCTTGATGCCTTAATTACCAGCATAAGTCAATTATAATCTATTAGCTCAAATTCAGGGCTTAAAGTGAAGGCATAGACTTGTAATAAATAAAGTGGAATTAAGGACAATAAGAGACGAGTTGCAAAGATACTTGTTAACATGGGTTGAATCAACATGGTTTTAGATGTATTTGAAATTGAGTTTTACCTATAAACTAAACCATGCTTGATTTTATAGAGAGACTCATATAGAATGACCCAAAGCCTATAGAATCTCCAAATTATGTCCTAGTTATAAACTGTATAAAAATTTATATTTTACAGATTTGTAGGATACTCACCTAAAACTTAATCCCATCAAAACTGTAGCTAAGACTCCGCATAAAATAGTATTGTCTATAAATACTTTGGAAATGAAAGATGAAATTATTTCCGTTCTTTAAAATAAGAAGGGTGGAATAAAACCAGGTATAAACTTGCTAAGACGAATCCTGGCAGGAGACCTTTTAGTGTCATTCACTCAATAAATAAATAAATTTTAAAAAGCTGCAAAGAAATTAAGCCTCTTGAGATCTCATGTAATCTACTGTGCAGCTGGTGATTATCGGTCATTTAATGTTTTGCATTTCTTGTTTAAGCTACAGGTGTCTTTAGGACTTAAAAGTTCATTTCTAAATATAAAATAAATGCATAATATCCACTACATTTAAGATCAGACGCTGATTTGTTCTAACCAGAAAGTGTTCTTTCTCCTCTGAATTTGTGCATGAAAAGTTGATTCTGTATATAGTATAACCATCAAGACTAGAACTATGTACATGATAAAACAAAAGTACTAATGGTGAGAAAAAGCCATGACTGAAAGAGACTGTGCAAGGAATTTAAGGCATTAATCAGACCTAAACCTGATTAAGTGTCTAATTGGCTTAAGTGTCTAATTGTAAGAAAACATGTGCTATATACCTGTTTATGGTAAAAGAGTTAGAGGCATCAGGAGAGTTGAACAGGCAAGATGTTTAAAAAAATAAAAGCAGTATTTTCTAGAGCAAAATTATCACCTGAGGAAGCAGATTGCAAGAATGAAGCTGTCCCTCCACCACCCAAGGCACCTACAGGCCAGGTATAGTTTTTATTGCCTAATATAGACTCAGTAATATTACCTTTTGTTTAGAAAGTAATTATGTAAGTAAATGGTAAAGGTTGGATTTTCAAACATACTTTCTGTGCATGGTATGAGCCTTTATTTAGCAAAATCCTTTATTCCCCTCCTCCCTCCTGCCTTTTCTTTATGAAGAAAATACAGATTTCCTCCTTTTGCAATTGCTTACCAAATAGAGATAACCTGAAACAGTACAAGCTTATGAGAATTCTTGATCAACGTTGCAAATGGAGAATTAGAGATATTGGTATGGCTGCTTTTGATGTGCTGATGTATTCCTCTTCATCTTGTTCCCTGCTGGCAGAAAATGTCGGTATATCCTTTCCGAATTTTGGAATGGCATATAGGTATATATCAGCCTGCTTCCCTATAACTGTCGGAAAGGCAAAGTAGTTAAATAGCTTTTTTAAGATGTATTTTATTTGTCTTGGTTTTACTAATATAAATCCTGCTTAAAAAATACAGTAAGCCATATTAGTCTATGGTGTCTATTTTTCATTTAGTAGTTCTTTACTGTAAAAGTTAACTCATTCTTTTCGTTTTAATTAATGGAATATTTTAAAATGAGACAGAAGGATAGAAACTCCTTCACTTTTCCCAATAATATCTTAGAGAGCGTTTTGGCTTTTTTTCAGCTTGACATTATCAAAACTTTACTAGACAAAATGGCAACAATTTAGGATTTCACCAAATAATTAGGAAAGTGAAATGACTTCTTTAGAATCAGCCTGAGCTATTAATCTGAATTCATGCTGAATGAAACAATTGAAACTCCACCATTATACAGTTAATGTAAATAAGCAGCGTCTTTTAACAAATTCATATCAGTTGAGAATATACAAAGACTCTGACTTAATTTTTGGGAGCCTTGATTTACATGTATAAGAGTTCCATAAATTTTACAGTTTTAAGTAAAACTGATAGAAACATAAGTGTTCGTAAGACTGAATCATTTCCTAGAATTGATGTTTTTTGGAAGTTCATAGGTTTGTACAACCTCAGGAAGATCTGTGGTTTAATCCAGCCTAACTACAACTCAAATCTGATTTTTTATTTATTATAAATGTGCAAAAAAATGTTGTTTGATGATCCATACTGCCATCCACACAAAATGTCAAAAATGTCTATGTTCAACAAACTTCATACACTGCAGATCTGCAGGCAAATTATTGCTCATGCTTCTGCACATCAGTTTTCTTGGGTCAATAAACCATTGTCTTGAAAGAAGAAAAATCCTGGATCTCAACAGCTGATTTTTGTGCAGCCTGATACCTCACTTGGCAAACTGCTCTAGGAAAAACATACGTATTTAGATTTCCCTGGAGACATGGATTACTCTTTTCACCAGAATAACTCCATACATCATCAAACACTCAGGTCATATCACCATCAGCTGCACTATTATAAGTACTGTTAAGACGGAAGCAGATGAATGGGTCAAGAATTAAGCATTTTCTGCCTGCAAGGAGATACCAACTGAAGAGAAAAGAAGAAACATACATAGTATCTGGTAACTGTAGAGCAATATTCTCACATTAATTTCTTATGCTATTAGGAGAAAGCCTGAAACAAAGAAAACAACCTTTACAAGAACCTCTAGTATGCACAGAGATTGATTAGACTTTAAATTTTCATTTATAAATATAGTATCTAATTTAATTATTTATATATATGTGTATATTAGAACGTCAGTGCCAGATTCTCTGAATAAAAGCGGACAGGAAAAAAAAAAACCTTTCATAGAAAGACAACCCCAAATTAATCTCAGAAACTCAAACAAAGAGAAGGTAATTGAGTTTGGAGATAAAAAGGGGGGAAAAGTGCATGAAGACCTGAAATCTCCTAAAGTAAAATAATTTTCCATATGCTTGTACTATCTAGTATCTTTCTCTATTAATCAGCATGATAAACACCAGGAAAAATCATTCTACCTGGTATAAAAAATGCTCATGGCCTTGATTAGCATTATGCTGCTACATAGCGCTGTGAACACCTGAGACTCCCCATGCACTTCTCACTCTCTCCTTCAAGCCAAGATGAACCAAGGTACAGACAGGTACAGGAGGGCTTGGTTCATGGATCTAAGCCAGTAAGTGCGGGAGGAATTTAGTTTTTTGCAGTGAAAGTTGATACCGCCTCTGTATTTTGTAATGACTGAGATCCGTCATTGTGGTAAGGTAGCTCAAAACATATCAGGTCTATCAGCCCAGCAGAAGGTTTAGGCAGGAGAAGGACTAATTCATGAGATGCAGCCTGGCTTGTGAGTGGCAGCACTGAACAAGTCAGCATCAACAACTTGAACGAGGCTCTGGGCACATGCAGAAGCAGAACCCCAGCATCCAAGTACTTTTATGAACCCATCTCTGGAAAATCTTGTCCAAGAACACACAGAGAACACCCAGGAACAAAGTTCAGTGTGTGTCAACTTAGTTAATCAAATTTCTAGGAGAATGTTGCAGACATCAAACCATCCTTATCATTCTCATCAACGAGCATCTACAGTTTCTAATCCCGTTGTTGTTTTTTTTTAAGGGTGAAAACAAAAAAACAGATGAACCACAGAAAGCAGAGGCCAATAAGAAAGCTGAACCCGAACCAAAGCAACAAGGTCAGTAATAAGCTTTTTATGAGTATTCAAATATCATCTGGACAAAATATATGTACACTATATAGGGCTGTAAATAAAATTGTTCTTCTTCCAAATACTCTGCCAGGTGCTGATCTTGTTTTTTATTTGTGGAAGAAATTAAGAACTCTGAATTCCCATTGACCCCAAACCAGTGATTTGTTACAGAAATACAAGCACTATCCAACAATAATAAAAGGCGACAAGGTTTCAAGCACACAGTTCCTTCCTGAGCTTGTCCACTTTAATGAGCTAGTCTAACAAAATCTATTTCCTCTTATTGTAAGTTGACTTCTTAGAAACTCTACTTTAAAATAAAGGTATTTAGTATGTTAAGAAAAAAACCTGCCTATTTTTAATGTATCTTTTGGGTATACTTCTCATACTGCAAAGACGAGACAGGCTTTAAACTATCTGACATTCAAATCTTTCGTTGAGCAGCCATTCAAAACATTTTTCCACAAAAAAGGCAAGCAAAAATTTTAAAAAAAAAAAAAAAAAAAAGAAGTGTCATTAAAAATTATTTGCCATCAACATTCAGAAGACATCCAGGACTAGAACAAAGGAACATAGAACTCAGGGCAGTAACTCAAGGTTAAAATGAGGGATATATCCCTTATAAGGATAAATAAGGATATCCTTATAAGGATAGATATGCCTAAGTAGCCGTTTGCTGAAAACAGTGGCAACTGGCCATGGCTATTCTGCCCCTCTGTTCCCCCACCTCCCAGTAGCCTATTTTGCTTATACCAGAACCAGAATGACTGCAACAGCCACCAAAATTAAGGTTCAGGATGGGTGAAGCAACAACTATTGCTGGGCCATGTCCCCTCTTCCCTCCCTCACAGCATCAATGGTGCAGCTCTTTCCTTTTCCATCCTCCAGCACCGGAAGAAAACACCAAGTCCAGTTTTCCTGGCACCTATGCTTTTTCTTTGGGAAAAAAATTCAGGTTCATTTCACCGGAGCAGTGAGGCCTGGGCTGAGGAACTTCCAGCTTTCTGTGATGAAGATGATTTAAGGAGAGAAGAGTAACGGAAAAAGTCTACAAGGAAACTTGCATAATCCTTACTTGCGTTTTGTGTAATTGTAGCAAGTACCGCAATTCCTTTCCTCATATAATGAAACTTTAAACTAAGTCCATTTTAATGCAATTATCTTGTTATATAATGACTGTACCACTAAATCAAGGGAAAACAAAATCTGACATGAATTAAATGTAGCAATAAGCCAACAACTGAAGAAATAAAATCTGATGTTTCGTGGCTTTTTAGCAACATTAAATCACAGATGCTATCCCATGACAGAATGAAGTGTCATTACAGAAAATGTTTTTGTTTCCATCTGATCTAATTTTACGATTAACGTAGCTCATGAATCTATATTTCAGGATACTAAACTACTTTTTTTTTTTTTCCCTTCTAAAATATAAAATAAGTGGTGGCATAGAAGCAACTACCTCATCAATTACTTTAGGAAAATATAATAACATAGTTAGGCTCCATGTTTGGTTTTTGAAATCCATTGTTTTCTGGAAGGTGCTTCAAGTCTCATTTTCAAACAGCCACAAGACAGTTTCTCCTTTTGCATCCAGGTATTAATGAGTTAGATAGACAACAGATATACAAGCCAGAGAACTTACACAGGCACCACACCTCAGGACAAGCTTATGAATTCCAGTACCCTATATATAAGTCCTCACCATCTGAGCTGAATAAGGAGCTCCATTATCTCTGGGTGGAGAAGTGAGGCT
The DNA here is from genome assembly GCF_964199755.1 of Larus michahellis. Lineage (NCBI taxonomy): Eukaryota > Metazoa > Chordata > Aves > Charadriiformes > Laridae > Larus > Larus michahellis. The sequence continues at coordinate 140,457,880 of NC_133897.1, read as the reverse complement.
GATCTCAAGCAGTTCACAGGAAGGTCTAGGTAAAGACTGCTGCAAAACTTGATGAACTTGGTATCAGACCTAAAATCATGTGGACAGCTGCTCAAAAAAGGAAATGAGAATACCTGTGGGTAAGCAAAGCACAAGAGACCAGAGAAAGCATTTCATGGTGTACATACAAATTTGGAGAGAATTATTAAATGCGCAGCCAGGGCTCAACCACACTAGTTAAGGGAGATCATTGAAATGGAGAAATTAAAACTAGTCAGATAAAAGCCTTTCCAAAATCTCTCATTAGTTTCTCTAGTATAACCAGAGTAAAATAGACCAGCAAAGCCTCTAATCATAGTCCCATTTAGCAGCTCCATAGTCCTGAAACACAAACCAAAAACCCAAGTAGAGCTTGTCTTAACCCGCTTCTTCTCACATGGCCAAAACCAGCCATCACCTTCTCCCTTCCTCTTAGCACTTCACAAGGCAGCATGATGTTCCCAGCACAGATGAGAACTCAGCAGGAGGCACAATTGTAGCCTGTTTGGTTAAAACTTGTCCACTTACATCACTCAGCAACAACTGGTACTTTTGGCCTCTCTGTTGGCTACTCATTGCCTCATGTCCACCTCCTCAGATGTCCTCTCTCTCACTAGCTTGCTTTGTGATTAATTCTCTGCATAAGTAGTTCACTCTGTAATTAATTATCTGTTCTTAGTCAGTTTGTTCCATAATGGGTTCATTTTTTAATTTATTCCCTGCATTTATTTATGTACTTAACAAAGTGTGATTCACCTAATTACAGGTTCTCCGTGATATTGAATCCAATTGCTATAGTTTCTTTGCATATTTATCACCTCCCATAACTGACTGGCTATAGAAATGCTTCACTTGTTTTACACAGTGTTGTTCAATAACTCTGTTGGTGGTTATGCTATTTAGAAGGCCACATCCAGCCTCCACCTGCTAGCTGGTGCCTGCATTATCATGCTCTGTATCACAAATTTTTTCACCTACCTAGCAGCTCCTTCCAGTATGATTCTTTCCAACTCACCCCTTTTCTTTCCCTTTCTCTAAACACTTCTCAGCACCACATTTAAGCGGTGCTCTTCTGAAGTATGTCCTCATCTCCTTCTCCTTTTTCCCTCACTGGAAACAATTTTCCTGTTTCAAATAGTCTGGTTTTTGGTCTTCCTACTTCTACTAAATCAACAAGTGTCTCAAAGATTTTTTCCAGATTCACAGACATGTTTATGCAGCTTTTGCTAAAATCCCTACTGACATTGCTTTGCCCTTGGTAGGACCTGAGTGAGAAAGCTAGACTAAAACTATCACAGGTATTTCCATACATGCTACAATTGTACCCCTGGAACATAAAGCAGACAGAATCTCCCATCTGGGAGATTCCCATGTTAATTTTCAGTGATATTTAGTATCTTCAGTGCCTAGATGCTTTGTAAAGCACACAGAGGATATATAAAAGGTTATATACCTACCTGCAAATTAAATGCAAGTGCCATTCTATAGCATGTGAGATTTTAGTGCTTTTGACAGAGTAGGAAAATCTATATCCTAAGTGAGAAGGATTTAAAAAACAAAACACCAGCAACCGAGAATTTTAATCAGCATCCCTGACCGAGTAGCACCTCAAAGAAAGGTCTCCTCAAAAGGAATTTCAGTCCACTCCAGACTGTCTCCCAGTGAGTATACTTCTGTTTCGGTACTCGAGGAACATTCACTTTTCCACTGTATATTTGACTAATAAAAGAAAAGCAGCAGAAGCTGCTGCTATCTGCCACCCTTCATATATTAGCCTAGTTGTTTTATAATAAGGGAGTGTAAAACCCATATCTTTCATGTTCCAGTAGAGTTCCCTAACTACCCACATAAAGTTTATACTAGAGAGATGTGGGAGGAAATTCTGTGGCCTTCCTAATTGCTGGGCCACTGTGCAGAAAAGAATGCAAAAACCTGTGAAGTCTGAGAAGACCGAGTACAACACGGAGCCCGGAACTAACCTAGAAGCTAATCGAAACACTAACCTTGTAGGAGGAATGAAGAACTTTGATTTCAGTATGTACTTATATTACAACAAAAATTAGTTAGGAAAAATTAGCTCTCACAAGGGGTATTTGACCTTATCGCAAATAAGCAAGGCCCAGCGCCATGATTTCCTTTTCTTAGAGGAAAACTTTGATCACTAGCTGCTGTATAAAAGATGGCCACTGCCTCTTCCTGTGGATAGAAATAAAGCAGATGTATTTGTTGAGAGTACCAAAATCCTGTTGCTGTGAAACCCCAGCAAATTTCTACTAATTAGGCACCAACTAACTCTATACAGTTTACAACCGAGTTATAAACCCCTGAGAAGGGACATTTGAATGAAATGTGAAATTTTGCAACTAAAACCTGCCTTTGTCCTGTTATGAATCTGCCTCTTAAGCTGCTTTACTAAACCTGTCCCCTAGCACCTCAAAATCTAGGGTTGAATGAGCTGTTTGTGTTTTAAAAAATACAAATCAAGTACAGCAATTTGATATAATATGCTGCAGCTCAATGAACCAAACCTGTCAATCCAAAGAGACTTTTAAATAATAATCTTATTCCTTGTCTTCTGATCCTTTTACTCTTCACTGGCACTCAGTCAACAGGCAGCTATTATTCGCATAAAATGTATTTTTTAACGATTACCAAGAGCTTGAACATGTTTAATCAGCTTGCTTCCAATCCTGCTGATGTGATGTCTTTTAATTCCTTTCAGATCTTCATTTTTCACATGAGTGACAGGGCTAAATGCTAGGAAAACAAACCCAGCTTCTTCGTATACTCTTTCTTTCTTTACGTGGAAAATAAACTTTTATAATACTTTTGTTCGCCACTGAAGAGGAGGGCTGACTTAAGATGGACCTGGTTTCTGATTGTTTTACTTCAACCCTGCTGATTTCTGAACTGTGCTCCCCTGCACAGAGCATTTTTTCAAAAACTTGTACTTGGAAAGTCACAAAGGTGTGTATTTTGTAATGTCAGAGATGAAGCTTCTTCTCTCCTTCTTCCATAGGTTTCCTGTGTGTTTATTTTTCTTGACATCTTCATGACCCTATAGCCACCTCTTTCATGGGCATAGCTCAAGAACACCTCTGGGAGGCAAGGACAATCAGGCAAAGGATTAGCTATGTCAAAAGTAAGCCAGGAATTTTGTAGACCAGTTCGCTCATTCCCACTCTACTACTTCAAATGCAAAGTCGTTCTTTACTCCTGCTATTTAAGAGAACCTGTTCTCCATGTTATTTAGCAGGTGGTAACATTTGAGATGCTATTTAGGACTTCTAACCTACTTTGAGACTTTGAAATAGTTTGCAAAAAGAGGAAATGACAAAAACATCACTGTTTTTAAGTGCTTAAAATTACATTTCTAAGGGATATATGTCACTGACATAGCTAAAAAAACAGATTACTCAAACATTAGCCACTCTGCCTCCTACTAGCAGGCTCTACCCATGTCTTTATGCAGTGTTTCTGATTTCAAACAATGCTATCTAATCTTAAGTATTTCCATGCAACATTAAAATCACCAACATTGTTGTTTGTATATTAACTAAAATAGTTTTATCATATGAGCACAAACACCAAGCTACAGAAGGTTTTGAGGCAGTCTTTAAATCTACATATTCAACAGAACAATGATAAAGGATTCCTTTATCTTTGGCTTTTTCTGTCACGGATGAAATATTTGACACGGTTATGATTTAGCAGCAATTCAAGATTTATTAATGGTTTCAGCTGGATCAAAAGGTTGAATTTTAGCAGCACTTAATCATTAACCAATTTCAGGATTAACAAGGTGATTCAGTAGAATATGTTGTAATTAAAAGAGTGACTTAATTACAGATTCGAGAATGACAAGATTCACATTAACTTGCTACAAGGTGCCCTAAATCAAAATATACGTATGTACATATGTATAAACACAAAACATACAAACACATACCATTCAAGGGGTTTCACACACACATTACCCAAGTCTTCAACTGGTAGGACCAGAGTCCCTTTGCAGTGGGTGACCCCAGTGAGCTGACAGGTGCCCCTTTCAACTCCAAACACTCAGACGGACAGAAATATTTGGATTCAGTGACATATATACTCAGGAATACATTTAACTGCTACTATCTGTCTGCTGACATTTATTTATGTCTTTAACACTAAAAAATCACATTTTATTTGAAGTTTTGCTTCTCTCCATTTTATTCAGTAAGGATAATACATTTGTGATGATAGAGGCCAGTTATTATGGCTATGAAGAGTGTATCTGGACGTAACTGATGGAAGAAATTGAGCTTTTAGAGCCAGACTAGTAACTAAGAGATTTATGTTTTATTACTTTCTGGAAGAAAGTCCCTTCAGAGTGGCTGCTCCAGAGGCACACCTCCTGATGCTAAATAACCAGTAAGGTTGGTGGTTTCCACAACACAAAGTGCTTTCTTTCCTGTCCCTAAGCCTCCTGCTGCTGCTTGCATGGACAGAAGCAGGGTTTGTGTAGTAGAAAAGAGACTGCTTGCTCAGGCAATCTCTTCTCTTGCTCTGAACAGCAGGATGGCAGCTCAGCTCCTCCATCTCCATGTTGACCTTCAGAGGGAATAAGAGGAAGGAGCTGTTCTAGCCAGCCTGGAGAGGTGATAATAGCCTTTTGCAGGTCTAAGGCTTTTGAAGAACACCAGTTACAGCAGGAATAAGACTGGAAAGTAGAACAAATGATGAATTAGTGTAAAATGACTGACTTAATCTGCACTTCTGTTTGCTAAGTACTCACTATGTTAGGAAATAACATTTTATGCTCTACTGGTGGAAGGTTCATGATAACATTCATAGCCACAAGCTAACACTTATCTCAGTGGATCCATGGGGTTTTAGAGTCCTTTGCTGACATTGCCTATTGCCAGAAGGAAAGTCAGCAACACCTCCATGGGGCTATGTCCATGACAGATGGGTTTTTTATCCACAAATACTTGTGTAAGCTTAGGACTGAAGGCTTTAAAAGAATCAAAATTATTAAGGCAAGAACGCCGTCTCTGCAGTGCTGTGTCCTGGCATTGACAAATCTGCCTATACCAACAGCTTCCTCTGTGGAAAACAGTCCTCAGGCCTAATGCCTACAGCTTTAGAACAGTATGCACAGTGCTAGATTTTAGAAACGTGAAAGTGGAGTTGGTCCTACATTAAACTACATTTACTAATTATTTTGCTACTAAATCAATGTCTTAGTTTAAACTAAGAAAAACTTTGCCAGCTCTTCCAATGTTATGCTTAGCTCCTGTCATGGTTTAACCCCAGCCAGCAACTAGGACCACAGCAGCTGCTTGCTCACTCCCCCAACTGGGATGGGGAAGAGACTCGGAAGAGGTTGAGATAAAGACAGTTTACTAAGTAAAACAAAAGCCATACACGCAAGCAAAGCAAAACAAAGAATTCATCCACTACTTCCCATCAGCAGGCAGGTGTTCAGCCATGTCTAGGAAAACAGGGCTCCACCACACCTAACAATTTCTTGGGAAGACAAGTAACATAAGTCCAAACGTCCCCTCCCCTCTTTCTTCATCCCCCAGCTTTATATACTGAGCATGACATCATATGGCATGTAATATTCCTTTGGTCAGTCGCAGTCAGCTGTCCTGGCTCTGTCGCTCCACAGCTTCTTGTGCACTCCCAGCCATCCCGCTGGCAGGGCAGTGTGAGGAGCAGAAAAGGTCTTGGTTGCTTAGCAACCACGAAAAACACCAGTACACTATCAACATCATTTTCATCTCAAATCCAAAACATAGCACTATACCAGCTGCTAGTAAGAAAGTTAACTCTATCCCAACTGAAACCATGCCAGCCTCACCTCACAATATTCTGCTTTTTATGAAGCCTGAAATCCTGGTTTCCTGTGATTATTACAGTTTTAATAAAAAAAAAACTCCAACATTCAGGTTTTTTGAGGTGCAGAGGGAAAAAAAACCTAAATTATCAACCAAAAAGGCTTAAAGCCCACAAATAAATACAAAATATCCTCGTTTTTGCTCTGCTGCAAAAATGGGAAGTACTCCACTACAGGCTATTCTGCAAGTGTATGCGTGTCTGTGGCAGCAGAAAATCAAATGAATTTGGAAAGGCTGTCAAGAGTCTCTGTCCAAAACTGTGAAGTGAAAAGTGCAGATAAAAAATTCTTTATCGAAACATGACTACAGGAGCTGAGCAGCCTCAGAATAAGTTGGATATACTCCTCCACCATGCAGAGATCTTCTGGCTACCCTAACCTGATCCTGCAATACTGTTCCAATCTTGGTTTACTGGAGGTATGAAAATAGGGGACAAGAATAAATAATGAAGATTTAATACTACTAAGCTTCCTCTGGGAGCATTGTCAACCTGCCTAAGGTAACACAGGTTGATGTCCCACCAATAGCCTTTTTTTATGACTATTTTGCCTGGCCTAAGTCTCTCCTGGAAGAACAAAGACCTGTGGAAAATGAGCACAATCTGAAAGACTAAGAGAGTGAAACAAATTAGTCTTACAACCTCCATCTTGTTCCTTGCTCCTTGCTATCCTGGGAAAATCACTGGTATGATGAGGTTTCAGTGGGGTCTCAATTTAACCAGCTACCTTTTTGATGGATTCTACTGAGCAGTGTTTTGCCCACAAAGTTATACTTCCACAACTGAAGCTTTTCCCTTCCATCTTAGAACTGGCAACACTTATCCCAACTCAATTTTAAATAATATTACTCTTATAGGGAGGCCAAATGATCTAGAATACGTTGACACCAGTGGGCTGCATTCCTCAACTCCCACTACTAATATATTAGCAGCTTTACCTACTTATATGCCAATATAATGTGAATGCAAACATTTAGAAAAACTCAAATTTCCTCTTTTCTCGAATAAGCGTGGAACTATCTGTTTTTAAAATTGTTTTAGATGTTGGTGTCTTGTCATAATTCTGTCTCCTTTTTCTCACTCATGATTTTTTTACCATGACCAAAGTTATATAAAGCCAATAGAAGATTTCTTTGTTGTCCTGTAAGACTTGCGATCTACCTGATGGATTATTATTTATTCTAGAAACCAATTGTTGTACTCTAAATGTCCCCTAAAGTGTCTGCCACATTGTTCTTAAGGGCATTCATTCCTTTGGGTCTGGTCTCATAAATCAGAAGGGCATGAGCTAGAATTAAGCAGTGAAAAGCGACTAGGGTTGTTTTTTTTTAAATGTGACTACACAGACAGCCCTCACAATTTCACACAGAAACAAACTAAGACTTGACACACAGCTGGCAGTGGTGCTAGGCTGTCATATCCTAATCCTAATGCAAATAAGCCCTGTGCTGGTCCTGGAGATTTATGAACTCTAAAAGCTTGTGGAAATTTGGAATATTCATGGGATTACAATGTTTTCCATTGGTTTGAGTCCAGTCAGCATTTAATGGTTAGTGTGGGTTCAGGCCTCAGACCGAATACCTTGAGAATGTCTAGCAGGTTGAGAAAGCATTATCCTTCTGCAATGAGATGCTTATATGCAAGCACCATATTTTTTTTTTACTTTGTGGTCTTGCCTTCCCATACACATGTTGTCATTCCACAGATTGATTGTCTTATTCAGAAACCTGCTACTCTATATAGTCTGTCTACACTGGCATTTTATTTCAGATGAAGAATGCCCTTCTGAAACAAATCTCCCAATTGTCCCCTAGTGTGTTCTGGTTTTTTCACCAAAACCCTCTAGGAATGCATGACTTATTTTCTTTAGAATAAAACTCAACCAGAAGAGACACTCTGTGAGTCAACGTACTTTACTCAAGCTGCTGATGGTCATTTATTTTGGAGGATCACAACAGATCTGGTTTAAAATACAGCTACCTCAAACAGATATGTTTTGGCATGGATGCCAGGCCATCAGCACCATTTCACTGTTCTGATTGTTCCTGGTTGTATTTCCTGCTAGTATAGATGTAACTACTGGCAATTACCATAACAAAGAAAATTCCCAAAGCGAGGTGATTATAGAAATGTTGAGATTAGTCTTGCTGTCACTCTTGAGTACATGGCTTTTTTGGCTGGTGGAGTCGGGGCACAGAGAACTGGGAAACTGCAAACCATGAATTCAGAAGGGGAGCAGAAACCACGGCAAGTGCTGAAATTTTTGGCTCTTGCATCTTCCTTTTTTACAGCATGTTATGTTGACCACAAAACCACAGGAGGATTGTGGGCCAAGGAAAGCACAGAGTCAGTAGCATCATTTGTAGAGATCCCGTGGGGTAAGGGTTAAACAGAATTTTAACAGGTTAAGATTCAGTAGCAAGACCAACAAATAGGTCCAAAACCCCTTTATTTTCTGTACCTGCAGCTCGTCTGAGAGTTTCTGACAGAGAACGTCCATGAAATTCCTAGGAAAAATAAATGTTATTTCACCATGATAATGTATTCACTGTGCTAGAATCCTGAATCCATTTTAAATTTCCTCCCTCCTAAAAAAAAAAAAAAAAAAAAAAAAAAGTCTTTTTGACTGGAACTCCCAGAAAAGCATTCTGAAACTCTGTAATCAAATGGTAACTTTTTCATCCTTTCTTGAGCCTTCCTGGGGACAGGAACATCAGCAGCCCTCTGCTTCCTCACTTCCTCGCTTCCCTGAATGTGTGCTAATCTGTACCTTGAAAATTACCTGGCATGTCCCTCAGGCAAGATGAAACATTCCCTAGTGTTATATTTCCAACAGACTTTTCCTCAAGATAGTGCTGCAACACTAACCGCTGCAGAAAGGAAACAATAATCTGCATTTCCATTAAGTGGGCAAGATACTGTTATCAATTTAAGCCATAAATCCAATTGAATGTCAGAGTTTTTAATGGAATTCCTCAGAAAAATCTTCCCAGCTTACAGGTGATAAGTAATACAGATCCTGCAGACTTCATACTCAATAATGCTAAATTTCTCTCAGTGATTATTTGAAAACTAATCCCCAAGTTGACCAGCACATTGGGGAGCATGATTTTCTTTGCCTTCTATTCAGTTCCTTGTGTGACTCTGGCTTGAGTATTTCTGGCATTTTCTTACTCTGCATGTAAAGTATCCATAGATACCTCTGTCTGAGTTTTGTCTTTGATCCTGTTTAAGAAAAGAATTCCTGTAAGAGCAATAGGGCTCACATAGGGCATTGTCGCTTCTTAACCTGCGTGCTGAGAAAAATCTTCTCTCTAGAAATGCCCCACTGTCCTGTAATCAATTGCCCATCCAGTAAAAGTCTGAAAGAGCTCAAGAAACATTTCATTTGTTCTTAAGAGAAGCCTGGAACAAAAAATATTATTCCAAATATGAATAAATGATGGTAGGAGTGTAGTTTGGTTATCAAGTGCTGTAAACAAACTGACCCGCTGTCCTTCACTAAGTTTTGTTTCAATGCCATTTCAAGCAATCACTTTCCATCCAAGGAGCTTACAAGTTTACTGTTGTGACTGCTTTTAGACCTCTGAAATGAATAACAGCTCTCTAAATATGGAGATTAACTATCAGAAAACTAATCTTACACTATCTATCCAAAATACTCAAGGTTTGTTCTTCTTTGAGCTGTCTTGAATTTAAAATACAGCCTGCACAACAGGTTCCTGATTTATTTGCTATGATGCTTTGCTGCCAAGATTTTTCCTCTGTAATCACGTTACTTAAACTATTTATGAAGGCTGAGTTTGTTCCTTCTTTATGCAAAGTGTCAGAATGAAGACAGCTTTCAAATTATTTTTCAGTATGAACATTTAAAATAAAGATATAGGACTACTTGGAAAAGTTAATCACATAAGGCCACTTAGGTGGCAAGAGACTATATCATTTGCATAGAGTTTGCTTCAAACCCTACAAACTTCCCACTTAAACTCCTTTTAAAAAAGTTGCTTGTAACAAAAATGAATAAATAGACTAGCCAAAGTTCTACGTACTCACATCCTTAATTATATATTTCAATCACAATTTACTCAGCAACAAACAGAACTGTTATGGCATCTGAAGCAACAAGAGGTTAATGGCAATTCAAACACTGGTATGAATTAGCAAATAAGCTACTCTTCATTTTTCCTCCTGTATTTCACAAGGCATTTCTGGACAGATCTATCTATCTGACCTCCACATATTTTTTTTTTAAATAAGCACAGACTAAGATTCTATCGTACTGCATGTGTTCTTGTTGCTTATGAACATTGAAGACCTCCGTATTGACCGTTGTTGAGCAGGGTCCAGATGCATCTAAATTAAAAAACACAAATAAGTTACATATTCTAAATGGTACACTCATGATAAGCATGTTATAGATCTATGCAGGAAATTATTCAAAGATCAAGTCCCAGAATCAGTGTCATATAATGCTCATCCACTGAAGAAATAATGGCAGCCAAGCTGTGATTCCTCCAAAAGTATTATCATAATTATTTAAAAATTAGTATTCAAAAATTGAAACCTTTTTTCCTAGATACAGTACCAGTAAAAGCACCTGAGCCTTCAGAAACTGAAAAACCAACTGAACCAGATAAGACAATTCAACAGGAACAGCATCAGCTCAATGATGGGAATGAAGATGCTAAGTGAGTAAATTAAATTAAAAAATTAAAGTTTTTTTTCCTGACATCCTGACTTAGTATTTCTGTGTGCCATGCCTCCTGTCCTGTAAGGATCTGAAGAGCTTTATTTCAATTCTAAGGCACCATATATATAAGGAATTCATTTAGCATGTGCTTTTGAAAGTTTGCTGTGTATGTCATCCTAATTGTAGGAATGAGGAAAAGGATTTGCTCAGCTACACTTATATACTAATTTTAACAATGCTGTTGCTCAGCTATTATTTCTCTACCTGAGCAAAGAAGTAAGTCCCAGGATTCTGCCCTGAATGGCTGGAAAGTTTGTCACATCATTCTGACTTCAAATGTTTTTACCCCACATGGTTTTTTTGCTGAGTTATACCATTAAATCAACATTAGTCTCTGTAACCAGAGGATTAATACTGTCTCTTCCTGAGAAGAGACAACAAATTAAACAGTAATGGTCCTTCAGGGGAAAATCTGGGGTCATTCAACATTTGGAAAAAGCTTAGGTGACTGTTTTCCTAAAATAGAAATAAGTGTGAAATCTAGAAAACAACATTCTTGGAATACTCTACATTCATTACAGAAGCGTAGATTCATAGAACAGCTCAGGCTGAAAGGCTGCTTCAGAAGGAATGAGGTCCAAACTCCTGCTAAGAGCAGGAAAAATTTGGAGGTTAAACCTAACTCTCAAGTTAGATCAAGTTGCCCAGAACCTTGTCCTGTATAATTGTGAATGTATATCTTCAAGGATGGAGTTTCCACAGTTGCTCTGGGCAATCTGGTCCATTGTTTGACCATCCTTATTATGAAAATTATTATTTTACATATAATCAAATTTTCCCTTGCACTAACTTGCTTCTGTTGCCTCTCATCCTTCTGCTGTACCTCCAACAACAGTCTGGATCCATGTTCTCTATAACCACACACTGGGTAGTGGAACACTGCAATTACCTCCATTTTCTCAACTCTTTTCATCTGCAGTCTGAACAAACCCAGCTTTCTCGTCATCTCCTCATACGTCCTGTGCTCTATTCCTCAGTCATCTTAATGGCCCTCTGCTAGTGTTGCACCATGTGGTCAGTGCCTTTTAGGTAAAGGGGAGACCACAGCTGGAATCAGATGCAACTCATAAATGTCAGAAGGAAATAACCACTCCCCCTCAATCAGCTGGCTGAGCTTTTTCTAAAGCGTAGCATGTAGTTAGCCTTCATTGCTGCAAGAACACACTGTGGATTCATATGAAATTTGATGTCCACCAGGACCCCCGGATCCTTTTATGCAAAGCTGTTTTCTAGTCAGTCAGCTCCGAGCCTTTACACTTTCATGGGGTCATTCCATTCCAGCTATGGAAACTTGCATTTGCCTTTCCTCAGCTTCATAAAGTTCCTGCCAGTCTGTCTCCCTCAGCCTGCTGAGATCCACTTGAGTGGAAAAATATGGATACACTCAGCCCAGAACAGAGTAGAAACTCCTCCTGCTTGCTTTTGCCTTCTATTATTTTGATTATCCTGATGACACAAAGCAAGAGTCTTTCCCTGACATGGAATTATTTAATTTATAGAGAAGATTAGCTATTTCCTCTCCTTCACCAAGAAAACCTTTGTAGTGCAGCAGCAAGGAATACTAATGCATACGCCTCTATAAAATAATACATGCAATTAAAAATAACTCTGACTAGAGTAACTGGAAATGTTATAAATAACTTGGTAATTTGAATGTGAATCAGTAGGTCAACAAAGAAAACCTAGATAAAGTGTCTCCTTGTCGTTGTAGGATATGTTATTAGACGCTTATAGTTCCACTGGTAAATCCTGTAACCATGGTTCACATAATTACAATATGCTCATGAAACAAAGGAGTATGTTGCTTATTAGTAGAAAGCAAAATCTGTCTGTTAAAAGGAAATTAAAAATGTTTATGTTAAGTATTCTCAGAGCTGTTCTGATTCACTGTCATGTGTGCATCCAGATATATCTAGTCAGTCTAATTTGAGCAACGGTTTCTAAAAATACAGTAAATCCGTGGTAAATTCTGTCAAAACAGTTACTCGCTAAATTCTGCAGGAGAGCTTGGGAGGCATGGTACTGATGTCATCACATTGGTATGAAACTAAACTAAACGGATCTATTATACGGCTTTCAGAGCTGGAGGGAGAACCATTTTAAAAATGTGCCTTTGAGAGAATTTAATTCATTGCCCCTGAAGATTCATGGGAGTATATTCAGACACTGTTCTTGATCAAGGTCACTACCTTATTGCGTCTATGTGTTCGAATTTACTCACTAGAATATTTTTAAGGAAATCAACTGTCTTTATCACATGAGAAAAGCTGCATAAATATGTACGCATATGGAGAATTTGTGTCAAATAGATACATGTAGTCTACAAAAACAGCAGAAAATTAAACATGCTCAAATCACTCTCTAGCACTGAGGCCAACTAGAAAAATACAAAAAGCCTCCTGAAAAAGTGCCAGTTGTGAATTTTCTTTGATCAATGCTAATTTCTGGGTATTCCCATACCTGGGAATTATTTGGAAAAGTGATAGTTTGACTAGTCAGAACTGTATCAAGGACTGTTCATACAATTCAACAGGATAGTCAACTGACAGTCCCATTGTCCGGGAGTTTTCCCTGTCACTGTTTAATCTAAATTTGGATAATGTCCAAATGGAGATTAGTTATAAGTGGTGTCCCTTGGGGATCTGTACTGGGAGCAATGCTATTTAATATCCCACACAGACAGCGGGATCAAGTGCGCCCTCAGCAAGTTTGCAGACAATACCAAGCTGAGTGGTGCAGTTGATTCACCAGAGGGAAAGGATGTCATCCAGATAGACCTTGACAGGCTTGAGGAGTGGGCCCATGTGAACCTCATGAAGTCCAACAAGGCCAAGTGCCCAGAGCACCTCAGCTTTCAGGGAAATGATGTTAATAGAAAAGGTTTCACCATATTTTCTGTTACTGTGACTTCTAACTTTTTCAAACGCATCTATGCAGCTCAGATACATAGACTAAGGAAGAGGGATGAAGGCCGTTGTCCTGTTTGAAAATGTACACTTTTCATTTAGAGCAGACCTGTGTTTGTTCATGCAGAATTTCAGGGGAAATTAATGAGCTTCCATGTAAGGACTTTAAATTTAAAATCTTAGGTAATATTGTTTTATGAACAATGGTACTAATGTAATTAACATATCTGAAATCATTGAGACTACTTATACGTATGATAGTTTACAAGATTGTGCACCAGCTGTGTCCTTCTTCCAGTTCAGCTGCATTAGAGTAGCTTTTTACTCATCGTCCAGCACAGCCTGTATTATCTATTAATAGGAAAATAGGGTTTTGAACTTCCTCTGAAAGAACAAAACATTTTTTTCTCTTGCTAAATGAATGGCAGCTTTGACAAAGACTGCATTTACTCATGAAAATTCCCATAGAAATTGTCCATGAGAAAAAAAAGTAAGTCCGGCTTTCCCTCTCAGCATTTTCTCATTTTTGAAATACAGAAGTATACAGCGACGGATAAACAGTAGAGAGACACAGCACTGGTCTCAGCCACCTGAAGACTATGTCTGAAAGAGGAGACACACAGGAATGGCTGATGTGCCAAGGCGCTGAATTACAGCTGAGGGACTGAAACTTTTAATGCCTGTTTCCTAATGGCTTAGATTGGATTGCACACAATTCTGCCCTGTCTGCCAATATATTGTTTCTTCCCTCCATCTTTAATGATAATGTAACAGAACGATAGGTAATTTCCATGAATTGCTATTTCCTGAGCAATAATAATCTCTGGGAGGGAGGGCTAAGACTATGCTGTGTCTTCACAGCAAGAAATGAGGGAACAGAACAACACTCAGGACCTAATTTGCACTCTAATAGAAGACAGTGGAGTCTTATTAACAAGGAACTGGCATAAAACATCATTGCAGCTTTTATAATATATTGAGATTGCTTTCTGTTGGGGAGGGTTCCTAAAAGCGGGTATGCGCATACACAATCCTGCAACTTTTTGAAATGCAGTGCAAGCATTTCACATGAGGTACTGCACAGCACTTAAACAAATGTGGCGCATCGTCGCCAGGGAGGTGCAAGGAGCAGCCCCTACCGCAAGGACTGGGGAGCTGACAACATGGCGGGCAGGGCAGGGGCCTCCCCAGCCAGGGCTCAGGCCCAGCCCCAAGCAAGGTGGTCAGGGCGGGCACAGGGGCAGCAGCCAAGGCCAGCCCAGAGCCCAGATCACCAGGCAAGTCTGTGGTGACAAGACTTTTACCTTATGGCATTGCACCAACACAGGGGCACCTCAGAAACACACAGGAAGGGCAGCAGGAAACTGCCGTTTTACGAGACAGATCCTGAGAATAAAAGGCTCTGATAAATAGACAATATGATGGTTTCTTCTGGTTTTGAACTAAAAGAAAACTTTTTAAATATGGTGAAAGAAGCATTGGCAATGTTATTTCTCTGCAGTGAGATAAACCCAGAAACATACCTTATCAACAACAAAGCTGAAGGAATATTTTAGGTACCAATAGAAAAACTCTCCTGACTCCAGAACACCTTGTTCTGCAAATGGAATATAGCTATTTGTACACAGGAGAAAATGACATAACATGCTTTGTGAGGGTACTGTTCGGAACTCAAAATCTAACCAAAAAATATTAAAATGCCATGATTTAGGTGATCTCAAAGGTGACATAGGAGAGGCAAATGTGAGACCTTTGTATGATCCTACACTGAAGGCTGGGAACCAACATAGAGCCTGTGGCATATGGTAGCTGATGAAGAGGAGAACTGTATAAAGTGTTTTCACATGTAAGAGTAGAGGGGAGACAGATGCCTAAGGAACAAGTAGTAGTTGATTGTTGATATCTGGCATTAAGGGATGAGACAAAGAAGTTGCAGCAAGTCCTAGAAAAAGTAGAGTATGGAAGAATGGTAAACAAAGCACCTGACTGTATAGATCAGAGAAAATGGGATACAAAGATCCTCCATGACCTCTTCTCTCCTCTGTGTCTTTTAAAAGCCTTTAAGCCCGGCTAAAGTGGTAAGAGTGTTCCATCTTCCCAGATTACCAAGGTGATTATGATGTACTATTTATACTAAGGCAGTACTCTGAAACCCCAGTCAAGGATCATGAACCCTACTCTGCAAAATGCTGTGTAAAATGACAATCCATATTTGCAGGCTGCATATCCAAGAGTACATAAAGAAAAAAATACATCAGGTAACCAGGACTTCAGATGCTTTTAGATTTCACCTCAAGATCTTACATATTCTGGGTTATGTTTTGAGAGGAACAAAAAATTATATCTGATTACACCACCTTCAGAATCTAGGTATTGTAAACAAAACACACTCATATAAAATGCACTAAATAAATTTTAATAAAATATAAAAATTATACAAAACACATTTAACATTCCCACCCAGCAAATATACTCTTCTTATTTTGCTTTTGCAAATTCAGAAACACAGCTTTCAACATTTTCAAAAAAAGGGGGCTCCAGTGTCACAAACTGCTGTATGAGTGCAGGTGTTTCAGGAAGACTGAGTTTTGTGCTCGTAGTTTGCCTTTTTCATAGACATATCCTATTACCTCATAGACTATACTAGTCTTTTTCAGGCCTATAAAGGAGATTTTTTTTCCGCTCTAATTTGGCTAATGGCAAAAAAAGATAACAAAACAAACAAAGATTAAGCGGCAATTTGCTATGTGGTGCATAGCCAGGTTAATAAAGAGAACTCCTGCTGGTAGCATGTTCTTAGTGAGTAATGCACTTCATTTAGCTCAATTACTTTGACCAAGAAAATTACCGTGCTTATTAGTGCTTGCCATCCACTAGTTGCGACACATCAATTCACCAAACAGATGCATCTTAGAGAAACTATGTCCTATCACCAGAACAAAATCTCAGCACCCTTGTGAAACAGACCCAGTATCAACCCTCTGCAGGGTCTCCAGAAATCCTTGATTACTGTAGGAACACCAGGGACCCAAAAAGATGGCATTCATGGCACTAAACTCCAATCAGTTTGAGATGAAGTAAAACAAGGCCAATGCTGGGTACTTTTGAAAAATCCCAGTTGAAACATAGTTACAAGCGTATTTTGTAAAGGACTAATACCTTTCCTTAGTTGTTTCCCGCTAATCACTGCAGTAAACAGATGGAACGCATCCAGTACATTTTGTAAGTCTGACTGAAAAGACATTAACGGATTAAAAAAATCAAAATACTTTTCTTAGCACTTATATTCCTTCTGCTTAGGTCTTTCTTTCAGAGCTTGTCACTTTTAGTGCTTTTTGGATTCGAATTTCTGCAATGGCTAAATTGAGAACCTGCAAATTAAATAGAAAGGTGATGGTGTGCTGCCTGTTCTAAAATGGATTAAACTTGCAGTAATCATTGCTGAGATGTATTTTCCTACAGCCTTTAAATTCAATCCATTCTGCAGGATGCAGTTACCCGTGCTGTTTAATGCCATTCACCCTGAATGACAATCAAGTAGGTAGCCTGCAGTTTATAAGGTAGCAAATTCGGAAGTTTTCCCTTGAAAACTAAATCAAGCAAGTAAAGGGACAGGAATGTCATTCTACATGCTGCTTCTTTTTCGTTTTTTTTTCTTTCTTTCCCTGCATTATTTTAAATTATTTGTTCATAATATTCATATATATTTATTTCTGACTGCATAAATGGGAGAAATTATTTTTTTAGAATATGTAAGAAAACAAGATTATAGTTTGACACTGATTTATTGCTTTAATTAAAAGCATTTTGGGTAATTTCCTCTATTGACCCAAAATTTTTCTAAGTAAGAAGATACTTTTTTGTGAAGGAAGAAACAATAATTTACTAAAATATATTATCTCTGCTATTATCTATTGAATCAATTGCAGGGTAAAAAGCAAAGCAATGAGAATTGTGACAGGTACACTCGTGTGTGTAATATAATTGCACCAAACGATTACAAATATAACAGTGTCTTCATAAATCTAAAAGACAAATCTAAGATATAATGCTTATTATCATTTAGTAAAGGAAAACTGATTATTACTTCATGACTAGCGTAAGTATTCATGCCTATAATTAATCTTATCCAACACCTGTTATTAAAATATCCCATCTCTAGTTATTTACTCATTTTCCAAATATTAGCTA
Source organism: Larus michahellis (assembly GCF_964199755.1). NCBI lineage: Eukaryota > Metazoa > Chordata > Aves > Charadriiformes > Laridae > Larus > Larus michahellis. Next base: position 140,440,141 of record NC_133897.1, on the reverse strand, counting down.
CTTCAGATGAAAATGTCCCATGTTGTGCAGCACAAGAGAAGAGTAGAGGAAACAGCAACAGGCGGAGATACAAGGATCAGATGAGAAGTCAAAGGGGTCTGGGACCCCAGTCTTACTCAGTGCCCTGTATAAATGATACTTGGGAGATGTGTGATGATCTGTTGTCCATAGGGAACATGCCTAACTTTTTGATGAATTGGAAAAGAATGTGGCAGGAGCCTGCAGAAGGTGAAAGGATGGTCTTAGCGGTAGTTGAAGCTCATCTCAGAGGAATGGGTTCTTTCTTTCTCTCAACAGGTTTCTTTGTGATACTGGGAAAGCTACATGAAATGAGTACCTGCACAAGTGGCTGTATAGCAGTTTACCATTAACAAAGGTAGACTTGCAACGACGTTGATCGCACCAAGCTAATTTTATATAATTAGCATAGACAACAATACTATGTGGCATTAAGTTCAGTATAATGTGAAAGTCTACCAGGGTTCCCAACAGTGGAGCAACTTTAGTTACCATGCAAGCTGAATCTATGCCACCACTTCTTTCTCTTTTCTTTTTACCCTCACTGGTTGAATTAGTGCTTCCTAGAGTGTATATCAGCTAAAAGATTCTTATTTGGGTGCTCACACCTCTGCACACTGAAAATTATAAAATTAATGAGCATTCTTACTCAGCATACAATTATTACCCTTTTCCCAAATCCTTTTCATTTCAAATTCAATTATTCCCTTTTCCTTTGCAAAAAAAAAAAAAATTGCAATAGGAATTGACAATGTTCTAATAGCCAAAAAGTAAGATAAAAGAGCAGAGACTCTACTTTTTATCCTGTATTCACAGTGGATAGGAAAAATTGTACAAAAAGAGATTTATGATGAGAAAAGTTCTTACAATCAGACTGGTGAACCGTTAGAATAAATTCTTTAGGAAGATTATGAAATAGCTATCACTAGACATATTTAAGAACAGGTTAGACAAGAATCTGTGAGGAATGGCACTGGTATTCTTCATCCTGCTTCAAGCTGTGGGGACTTGGATTATAGGACGTCTCAAAGATGTCTACAGTCTTATGCTTGTGTGATTTTTTTAGCATTTGTATGAAAACAAACCAGAAATGAAATTTAATTTTTTCAAATTTGAGACATTTTTTTACAACTTTTTTTTTAAAAAAATCACTATGGCATATGTTACAGTGTTTTCATTTTAGCTTTTTATTCCCTGCATATTAATAAAAACTGAAGAATAGAAAGTTTGAAGAAGGATCTGTTTTGTGCTCATGAACTCTGTACAGCACTGGATCATACTCTGATTAAGACATTTTTTCCTTAGCCATTGCATATTAGCTTATGCAAATAAATTATGAGTTTGCATTTAAATGTGTTTGAATGTAACAGATGTTATGTCTATATGAAAAGAAATATCTTTTAAAATTCCTGATAAGAGGCAGATGCCCCAGACAGATCTAATCACTTACAGATAAGAAAGCCCCAATGACACAACAGCAGCAGATAAGGAAATAAGTGAGGGAAGACCGCCTCATTTATTATCATATGGTTCTTTCTTAGAATATTATACTTTTGTTCTAAAGCAATTAGTGTCAGAAAGGATGCTGCCCTTATTTTTTACATCATAGTAAATATCCAGTGCCATTAAACAACTTTGTATCACTAGTGACATTAAAGAAAGTGATTTTTCAAAGTTAATTGATACTTTCAACATTCATCCTACTTTCTTTTGCATAGCTGATACTGCAAAATTACTAATTAAAATGAAGTCTTATTCACATTTTAATCTGGTACCTCAGTGAGAGTTCCATGTGTTCAGCATTGAGACAGGCTTCTCCTTAGAGACTGCTGTAAAGAAGATTAGAGGATTCACAGCCTGTTGTGATTGAATAAGTAGGAGGATTGTCAAAGAAGCTGCTGTGACAAACCTTTGAACTAAACAGAAGGGAGCTCATGCAGCCTAGATGATTAGATTTCAGTCTGCACTGCATCAAGAAGTTTGTGCTGAGTCCAATGCCAGTAGACAACTCTGAAAGATAGTGGCTTCCTTGAACACTGTTGCTTCTATATCCATTTTGCTGTATGAATACAATGTGACATCTGGGAAATGGATGATCTCTGCATTTTATTTCAAGAACACTTGCTTAGGGCCCAAACAAGCATAATTTCTGTACAAAGGCTGTGAACTAAAGGAACATCATGAATTCCAATGGAAAGTTTTATCTACATGGTGTCCACGTGAACCTTATTAACGCTTATGGCCTATTCTTGCTTCTATGTATAACCAAAACTAACCTAAATATTATATCACTATGTTTAAATTAATGAAATATGCAAGAAGACAGATAATAGGACATAACTAACATCAGTTTAAATTGAAATTTCATTGTGAATAACAACTCAATCCTAAAATAGAATGAAAATAAAATGTATTTTGTTCTTCTTCATTGAAAAGAAAAGTTAATATTTACTGCCAGTATGTAAAAATATACTGCCAGTATATGCAGCAAATAGAGAAAGACATAATCTTCTGGATCAGTAAAGGTGGGTCTTTCAAACACTTTCCCTCTTAAAAGAAGAGATGATGGGGCAGAGGAAGATACCTGTTTCAAGACTGCTAATGAAAATAAAAATTTAATTCAGAGCTTTTTGAAATTCCATGGGATCTAATGTGTCAACAGTTTGTTTCAAGACTGTAAGATGATATATTTATCTTAGAAACTCATCTTCTTAGGACTCGAGCTGTTGAGATTTTTGGTAGCCGTGGACCCAGTGTGGTCCCAGTGGACCCAGAATACAAGTTCCAAACCTTTATATATTTCAAGTTTGTTTGCTGAAGATTTCCTGTCATGCTGCATCCATTCTCTTATGTTCTTGGGAATCACTGCCTACAAAAGTTTTCATGATCTTAGCTAATGTAATCTTTAAATCTGTCATGCTTGTTTCAACTGCTGCTCACTCATATTAGAAGGTGGTCTAGAACCCCAGTTTTTAAAAGCTTAGAAACTTTCTTCAGACCTTTAACTCATACGAATTCATGATGTTTCTATTCACGTTCAGTCTTATTACAATACTGTTCCTCAGCTCAAATACCTCTTTTCCCTACATGGTTCTCCACTAAAATATGGATTTATAAACAGCGATCATATTGCCTATCAATCTGTTTTGTTGTCCTTTTTAAAGCAAGGTTCCCAGTAGCCTTGATCATTCTAAGAGACTTAGAATACATTTTCCTACGTGAATTCACCTTTTGAGTATAGCTGGTCAGAATAACTCTCACCATTGGCTTATATACCAATATTAATGCTTCCTTCACTGGCAATATGTCAGATGCATTATAGGGTTACATGTGCACCAATGTTTTTCATAGCCAGATTACAGGATGGCTCATAGACACCCTGCTGTTGACTAAAACACTTGGATATTTATCCCTTTGTCATCTGCAATTGATGATCCCACCATTTACAAAAGAAATTCCTACAATTTGTTTCTAAACTTACATGTCTCCATGATGCAGTATGAGATTTGTTCTTGTTTCTATTACTCAGTCTAAATAAGTCAATTTTTCCTGTATAGGAATCAGTTCTACTTTTTAATCTTCCAATCCAATGTCCTATCAAACGTCATTAGCACACTACCACATTTTGTACGAATATCATTAAAGAAAATATTAAAGCTCACTCCTAGAACTTCATAAGCTGCCTGTGCAGGTGAAGGAGAAGGATCGGCTCCTTTTGCAGGCAATTCAGGACAGAAACCTGTCTTAGCAATTCTGCACCTCTCCTCAGAAGAGCCTTCTATTGACTATAAAGGGAGCATAATCAGAGTAGCTAAAGTCAGGCTTTTGGAGTACCCTTGTCCCTGTATCAAGCAGATGACTAACACATTTTTTTCTGTTACAGAGAAACATTAGGTTTCCTAGCCAGTTAGGACGTGTAAGCTTAGACGTGGAACTAGGGACAGATAGCGGGTTCTGGTTTCTATAACATTACCACGCTGGGATTGTCATCACAAATCGAGGATGTGTTTTTGAATCAATACCCTTCATGATGCCTACAACTACATTTTTCTATCTCACTGAAATTCTTCTCAGCTATACCATCATATTTTATGGAAAATTTGTATAGCTATGCTTTGCCATATCCTTCTGAAAACTGGTTATTTGAATTAGGGATTCTCGATAATTTATTCAAGACACCGAATTATTTTTTCAAGACACGAGTTTAAAATACAATCATAAATCATAATGTCAGTGCTCAACAAAAACAATAAAAGTTCTATTGCAAGATCGAGAATTGTATTTCCAGGTAGACAGGAGAAAGTTTCTTAACTGCTGCAAAAAGAAGGGTTAAAACTGAAATCAGCAAAAAGTGCTGCTTTCACGCAGCAGCATACGTTTATGAAAAATATTTTCTCAGGAATCATCTGGTAGACAAAAGGTGGAATTGAACTCAGGTATTTAGTGTTCATGGCTAAAAAGCAAGAAAGAGTTAAACTTTAGATTGCAACTTAGGAAAGGGTAAAATGAACTTATTCTGAAATAACTTATTGCATTTCTTGATCCCTGTTTTGGTTGAACTCTTGACAGAGAAAACTTCCAAGCCACAGTACTTAACAGATGTTACGTACACTAGCACACTCAATACAGTATTTCCATGGCCTGTTCTTTCAAGGCCATTTTCTTCCACTATGCTATAGGTGTCTAAATCTTTTCTCTTGGCATGGGGAGAATTAAGGCACTGTAATTTTATTCACTAAACAAACAAGTTAAAACCTACAAGTTAAAAAGTTAAAGCCTACAAATTAAAAACATAAGAAAACTATGTTGTTATTATACTTCTAGTGTTACCTATGTTGCTATTGTTAAACAAAATATGTTTGTGGTAATAACAAAACTGTGTGCGTGGTATATGAGTTGTGGTCCTGACTTTTTCATTTCCTGGGCCCTGTGAAATTATTACTTCTGCAGGGAATAAACACTTCCACTCTGTAAAGGACTCTATGGTGTAGTAAATAATATAGACCTAGGCCTACTGTAACATATTGCACAAAGGTCAGAGATAAATTTGCTTAAAGAATAATATATCAGCTTAGAGACAAATCCTAGCACTCAGTACAGCTCAGCGCAGGAAACCGAAGGCAAAGCATCTTTCTGCCCAGCTAAGCAGTGTGTCAGTAAGGCGGCAGATTTACCTCCAGCTGTGCAGATCTGCCCCTGTATGGCACAGACTATTCAGATACATAACACAGACAGGGATGAACCAGGAATTGATCAATCCCCACAAGTTTGATCACCCCCTGAGAGCTTTCATACAGAGAATAAAACCAAATAGTGCCCAGTATGAAACCGGTACAGTCTGTAATTATAACTGTGAGGTGAGAATGAACATAATTATGGATTCAAAATAAGGCATTATCTATCTCCTTAACAGAACATGCTAAAAACATAAGTCAAACTAACCTTTCTCACAGGCACAAGAGTGCCTCAAAGTCTGAGGAGTACCAAACCAGAACCCGAAAACGTTGCATGTGGTATGATGGACAAATTAAAATTATTGTGTGGTCTCTTTAAAGAGAATTATCTTAGCAGGGTCTCTGACCTGGAAAATGTACTTTTGTTCCTGCTGGCTGTCATGTTCTTGTTTTTATAAAACATATATTAACAGAGTTAATAAAATTTTACCACATGAAAGAGCGCACACATAGTGAAAGAAACATCACCGAACAGAAAAGAAAGAAGAAAAAGAGGAAAGCACCTCAACTCTGCCCGGGAAAATGATCTCAGGCCAGACAGGAGGTGCTGAGCCAGACCATAATTTCCACCGAGAATGCCGCACGTGGTGAAAGGCAGCTGCATGGCACTGGCGTCACACATTCAGGGCAAAGCATCACCTAAGGCCAGAGATGGAGTCAAGTTTATTAAAAGTGATTTAATCAAGTTTGAATGGGCTTCATTGGCCAAAATGACTTAAAGTGCACCCCCACACAAGGCACATGTACAATACACACCTTCAAATTAGCAGTGTTCAACCTGCAGCCTCTTCTGTCTGTATTAACCAGAGAAAATTTAAAGTAACCATTTCATTGCTAGAAAATAATGCAGAAGATAACGCAAACCAAATGAGAAGCAGGGCAAGGAAAATCAATTTCTCATCAACTGTGGGGCGAATAACTTTAAACAAATTCACATAGTTTCTAAGCAGTACCAAATAACAACATTGTTCCTTTGGGCTACACTGCAATGATAAAGCACCAAATTTATGATAGAGGAGATTTTAAGTTTTGTTGGAAAGGCTGTGAAATAGCAAGAAAATCCCACGCATCATGTAGTTTATCCCTAGAAAGCTGATAGAACTGGCCTTTGGCTTTGTGATAAGTGTATTTTAGTATAAGATAGCTAATGCCCCGAGCAAATACAGCAACAGCAAAGAGTAAGAATTATTTGAAATTCTTTACATAGAAGCTGAAAAACTAATTGTGACATGTTAGCTCAAAACAAGAAAGGATTTCATTACACTGCAGATGGCCTGAGCAAAGGGAATATGTGACATAAAAGGAACTGTGATGAGATTACAAAGTATATCAGAACTGTTTGATTAATCTCCTGTCTGGGGAGTTTTAAGAAATAGACACTACAGAAGACTTAAATTGGAGGAATGATAAGCACATACTTCCAGACTTCTGCTTCTTCTGCTTTTAACAGCTTATCTGCTGAAGGATTTTCACATCCTTAAATTATACTTCCTTCGGCACCGTGATATGGGTTGTGTCTCCAGAAAACTGTGTTTCTCAAAAAGCTACACGCATCCCACTCTGACACTCTCCTTTTTTAGTTACAGCTCCTTCTGTTAGGAACTTCAAAGTAGGTTCAGGTCTTGAGGAGACATGGTGTTTATTCAAAGATCACTTGGAGTGTTTTTAATTTCTTCCCTACCCAAGACGTTGTCACACCACTTTCCCTCTACTCATCTTTGGGAAGCTCTTCTCAAGAATCTGGAAATTTCAGGCGCGCCTCATTCTTGGCCTGCTTCTTCTCTTGCTGTAACATCCACATCACCATGGAATTTGGGACAGAGCTGAAAAACTGACAAGAAAGAAAGAACAATTCTCTGCTGTACTCCCTGTATAGCTCCTGGCATAGCTGTCAGGGTTTCGGTACAGGGGCGGCAGTTGTGACCTGTGTGGGAGAAAGTCTCAAGCTGCTCTGCACCAGTCACTGCTGTTTCCAGGCAGCTGTGACACCAGTGTGCGACACCAGATGAAAAGTGTTGAGTCTAGGATACAGAAGAAACCCTATATCCTGGTCTCCACATAGAGGAAGTCCAAATGCATGGCCCAGCTGCCAGCTAGGTGGCACTCCAAAACAGCCCCAGTTTGCATAATTGGATACTAGCAAGTAATTGAGGATGAAATTTCAAAAGAGTTGATCAAGCATTAGTTTTGGTGCAGAATATGAGAATGAAGGCGTTTGAAAATGAACCATCCTCAGGTTTGAAGAAATGCTGTGAGTGCCGGAACATCAGCTCAGTGTTACTATGACCCTGAGCAAACACGCAGTGGGGAACTTCTTACGGGAAACAGAAGAATCTTCATCAGGAACACCAGTGGTTTGTTTCCACTTGGTAAAACATGCATTTTTTACATCATATTAGCTGATATCCATTACAAAAATGATATTAAATCAATTTTCCCGAGATTAAGAAGCATAAAGTAAGCATAGTCTCTCCTCCCTTACCTGCACATCACAGTCTTTAACTCAGTTATGCCCTGTCATCATTAGGATATTACCATATAATAATGAGCACATTTTTATGCACAGATGGTAAGAGCTTGCTTCTTAGCAAATACACAAGATAAGTTCTAGGCCTTAATTAGCCACAGTAGAACTTGGTGAAAAGCAGCAGTGGGAAGTCATTAGTGTAGTGGTCTATACAGAGAAATATCTGCCTGAAATATCGTGTAGACTGCTGCACGTAGCCAGAAATATCAGTTGACATGAGCAGTTAACTCAGGTGTCCATTTACCATGAACTAAGGGATTTGGATAAGCAGTGTGGCAAATAATGATCCAGTCTTAATGTCTGACTTCTGCTCAGAAGTACATTTAGCACTGTGTCCTTCCAGTGGTTTCCAGTATATTCAGCTTTTTTCTTTTGTTTTAACTAGAACACAGAAGCCAACACCTTCAGGTTTCCAAACCAATGAGTATGCTGATGCCCAACTTCAACAGATTGTCAGAAAAATGCGCGAAAGGGCAACAGTCTATAAGGAAAAGCTGAAAGACCCTCTGCTGTCTTCCCCTGAGGGCAGTCCTACAGCTTGTAAGTGACTCCAGAAATAGCTGTCCATTTGCTGAGTTTAAAAATGAAAATTATTTTGTGGGAATAGAAAATACTGTCATAAAATTTTTGAGTAAGTATGGCGTGTTTACCCACTGAAATGGATGTTTGTGCCCGTTGAAGTCAATATCCATATTAGTCTATAGTAAACCAGGTCCTTAGGTATGAGCTCCCTTTGAACCACATGACTAAAGAATTTGGGGAAAAAATTTTGGGCAATGTCTAGAATCATCCCTGTCAAGTAGTTTTATGTATATTAAAATAGCTCCCAGATATGTTTCTTCATGCAAATGAATCTGAAACATACGAAGAAACACATATATCTTATAAGTACATATTAGTGACTCTGAGATTAGATTTACTGTATGAAAGTAAGTAAAATTTTGGCCATGGCAGCAATCTTCCAGACACACCGATGACTCTGAGCACATGCTTCAAATAGAGCAAACTCATCCGAAATTAATTAAACATTTACTTTTGACAAAATATGAAACATAAAACAAATACAATATTTTCCCTTTTTAGAGGAAAGTTCAACCTTTTTTTTTTTCCTTTTCACAAAGAATTGAGTGTGGTGATTTTATATTCTACATATTTTAGAAGCTCTTTATTGCTTACCTGGTTTTTAATAAGCTGGAAAAAATAGCGCCTGAAGTAATATAAACTATACCAGCTCATAAAGGAATTACTTTAAAAAAATATATATGTATATATTTCTTTGTTCTCTTTGTAGAACTTGCAATCATTTATTTCCCAAATCATTATAAATCCAGTTTGCCAGTTTACTGCTGGGACTGTGTATCTTACTCAGAGATAAAGCCACCAGAATTAATGGGACAAATATGTGGAAAAAAATTATCTGTCCCAAAGACAGAAGAACTGGGGTCAAAGAGGTGCCCCAAGACTTTTGTAAGCCCAGAAACATACAAAACCATAGGCTTCCCATTAGTTTCACCTGCTGTATCTTGTATATCTGTTCTCAGGAGAGGGGAGAGATCAGCCCATGGCACAGACATCTTTTCTTATTTCCATCCTCACTGCATGCATTATTTGAAACAGTCACGTAAAGAGAGATGCCCAGTGGCACTAATGAATGCTAAATTATGAATTACCTTATTTCTTGTCAGTCTTTTATGGCATTACTTGTGGTCACTGTCCAAGGAAATACAGTAATATATATATTGCACTCTGTAACATGAAGTACCATGTTCTTGATAGAAAATGTACATGATCATATCCGTGGTGATTTTATTCTCCAATCTGTTTTCTAATGCATTCAGTATTATAATGAATTGTAGCTTTAGTCACTGCCAAGTGTTTTTAGAAGAGTTTTTAACACGGTGAAGCTCTTGTACATGTTAAACCAGGGTGTAATAATTAAGCCATTATTAAAATGTCACCCTCTGTGCCATTCTGTGGCTAGCACCATCAAAGAAGAAGCCTCCACCCCCACCAAAAGAAGAAAAAAAAGAAGAAAAGAAAGAGGATGCAGAAGCAAAGCCAGAGGAGGATCATTACTGTGACATGCTGTGCTGCAAATTCAAAAAACCTCCACTGAAGAAATACATGGAGTATCTGCGGCTACCAGACAGCATAGACTCATACACAGGTAAATTAAAAGCCATGCAATAGAATGGCGTAAAAGGCATATCGAAGTGACCTGCTATTACATAGTACCTGTGAGCCGCTGCAAGATCCACATTCCAGTTCACAACTCAGAGGGACACATAGATCCTGCCCTAAAGAACATTTATTCCAAACAGGGAAAAGACATGAAAAGTGGCAACAGTTGTAAAGATGGTATGCACAAAGCTGGTATGCAAAACAACGACAATTAAAAAACAAGTCTTCTGATTCTTGAGCTAGAATTTGTCCCATTCATTACGGCCAAATAATTCTTTTGTCAGTTATAACATGCACCAGCAGCATGCAAAATGTTTTGAGTTTCTTCAGATGCATTAAATTCTATACGCTCTCATAAACTCATCTTTTTTCCCTTTTTCAAATTCTTTGTGTGACTCCTAGTTCCAAGCTGTATCGCTTTAGCAGCCTGTGCCATTGAAAAAGGGTGACTGGTAGATTGCTCTGAACAGAAACGTTCCCAGAGACTGCAGTACAATAAATGTGTCTAAAAGAATGAGAAAAGATTCTAAGTTCATGGCTGTAAATTCAATGTTTTTTACTTTCAGATCGCCGTTACGTAGCATGGCTCATGCTTGTGACAGTCGCCTATAATTGGAATTGCTGGTTTATTCCCCTTCGCTTTGTGTTTCCATATCAAACTCCAAGTAATATAATATATTGGTTTACCATAGACTTCATTTGTGATATCTGCTACCTGTGTGACTTACTGATTTTCCAGCCCCGTGTGCAATTTTTAAAAGGTGGAGATATAATAGTAAGTATTGGAAGTGGGATTTCCACGGGTAGTAGTTGTAGTGTACATTATAGAAACTCCCTCTAATCTGACGCACTTTTTCCTGCTATGTCAAAATTACGAAACTTTATTAATCAAAGGATAGCTATGTTCTTCACTGACATTCCATTATCCTAATTTTGAAGAACAAAATATATTCATTGTCTAGATACTTAAAAGAAAAAGCAGTTTTGAAAGTAACAGATGAGAGCAGTCGGAACAGGCATAAAGCTCTTTCTCATCAAGAGTAAACTGGTGCAGCTTCACTGGAATCTATGTACTCATACATGTATGCATGTGTTTGTATGTTCGTGTGGAACTTTCAGCTTTCTATTCACCTTGTGTAAGAATCATAGTTGAAGTGGTATTCTGCTAAGGCTGGACAGGACACGTGTGTTTTGTTACAGATTGTGAGATTGTGTGGGTTTTTTGCCAAAATCAGAGCAAACCCCTGTAATTTCAGGATGCTTTGAAAAGAATTTATTTGAGATATTTTGTTTTGGGAAAACATGTACATTCAATTTTGCTTCTTGCTACTATTTTTGTGCGATTTTTTTATAGAAAAATGGAAAATAAAACTGTAAGCAAGTACCTGAAAAAAGGTAAATCTTGCCCTTAATATATCAAAAGGGCATCTAGAATGTTAATTTTTCTTTAAAATCTTCCCTACTTTTGATTCTTTACCTTCCTATGGAAGAATACCTAATGTGGAAAAAAATTAGTTTAGATTACTTCAGTGGTTCACCAGTACCACTGATTACTGTGTCCAATAGACATAAAATTCAAAATTATATATCCTCAAATGTAATTTGGAACTAGCTTTAGTTCAGTGCTTTTACACAAAATGTTACACATTGTGCATACAAGATATTACTGATACCTTTACAAAGGAATCTCAGATAAAAATATGCAAATATAGTTTGGTTTGATATTAAATGCAGTGCAGTGTAATGTATTTTTCCATGTCAAGACATTCAGTAACTGGCAATCTTGCCTAAATCCCACAAAACTCAAGTTTTATGAACAAGGTTAAAACTCTAGCGTAGAAAGCTTATCGGGTATTTCACTTGAAGCTGTTTGTAAAATGCATAGATTTTAGAGTGTGAAGAGATCATCTACTGCCTGATCTCCTGCATTTAGTTTAATGCTTAAACTGATAACAGTAAAAAGTTGGCACGGAACTATCCTTAATATTTTAAAGTTATTTTTAAAGTGTCCCTGGTATAAATACAGAAAGTATAATAATAGATACATTTCTTTAGATACTTGTGATTACCCTTTCTTATTAAGGTATTAGCATCAGTTCCCATGGAGAGCAATTTAAAAATAAACAGCTAATCATTAGTGATGAATGCAATGTTGATTATTATAATGCTAATAATGGTAGCATGTTAATGCTAGCTTTCAAAGAGCTAATTTTGTACAGCACCATCGGAAACATTCTTTGCATTTTTCTTGGAACCACTGAAGTCAAAGAGAGGTTTTGGCCCTGAAATTGAAGGGGTCTGGGTCAAGCACCAACTGGTGGAGGTGTCTTGAGAGGGAAAATCTGTGGGAAAAATATAAGATAATTTGCTAGAGCAAAAGCCGGACTTGGAAAAAATCAGAGAAACCTCAAACCTGATTTTTTCAAGTAGGTCTAATAAAATCTGGTTTAATGTAAACTGGTCTAATAAAAGTACTACTTCTTCCTACAGATATTTGTCCATTCATACTTTTAGACCATCATTAATATAACTGTCATCATCCCTACTATCAGAAGATTATTATTATCATTATCATTATTATCATTATTATTGTCGAGTACCAGAGGCTCATTCTTGACATTCTGTTCTTGACTATGCCTTTTTCTGCTTTTGTTATCACTGTAGACAGACAGAGTGGAAATGAAGAAATTCTACCACAGCTCTATGAAGTTTCGGGTAAGCAGCCCCTGTGTCACTGATGTGAATATGTAAGTTCTGGCTGTAGGATTTCACGGGATTTTTTTCATTCACTGAAAATCACTGTTGGTTTAAGAACATCAGCAGAAAGCACTGGCTTGATGGCAGGTCAGTGCTCACCAGCTGAAGATCGCCATCTTCATAAATAGTGCTTACTCGTAAAATAGAATATTAATTTTGAATAATAATAAATAAATTAAATAGAATTAATTAAATTCTTTGTTTTGATGAATTTGTACAAGGTCATCCCCGCACACACTGAAAGACAATAGCACAGTTTGCCAGGATCCATTAAACAAAATAATAAATCTTGAATTTAAATTATGACTCCATTCAGTTAACGCTCATGTGTGGTACTGAATAGGTCATCACTCACACAAGCAAACAAAAATTCAAACAAAGATTTTTGATGCTTATTGCACTCTGTAAAAACAAAGATGCATTTGATTTAGGAAAATTTTTCATTTTGTTCCTAAATATTGTTTTTTGCCAACAGAGGATAGGTACTCTATTGAATTCCTGATGCACATCCAGCTTTGTGACACTGAGCCCTCGTCCCTCAAATCTCAGTTATTGCCCCCTTCTCTTCGGTAAATACTTTTGCACCTGCCTCATTTCGGAGTTAAATTTGTCTCAGTGACTGGGGTATTACTACTTATATACTTGAGGTTAAGCTATCCAAAAGTGCAGGAAATATACACTATACAAGGAAGTGAGTAGAACAGAGTCAAACATACAGCAAGAGAACTAAGTGGATATGTATGCTTTTATTTCAAGTTCACACTTGCAGTATGTTTAGTGCTCTTGATTTCTGCAGAAACTAATGACAGTTTAGTGAAACTGGGAGTCAAGTGTTCTCACCAAATGCAAGATAGAGATATAATCTGGGAATTTGACATATGATTAAGTATTAATTAACAGTTACTGATATTAAAGCACTTCTGACTAAATTTTGCTTCCTCTTAGACATATGTCTGAGAGAGGGAGAGAAGCCATAAAAGGCTGTTTGTCCTCAATCAATTTTTTGGTTTGGTATGCTTTTTTCACAGAGTTCAGGTATTAACTGCATCTTACTTGCAAGGAATAAAAAATTGGTGCTGCAGACTAGTTGCTGCCAACACAAGTTATGTCTCCCGGGGCAAAGGCATTTCTGATTACAGTGAGATGAAGCCAACAGTTCCACATCCCTGTTTTGTTCCCAAATAATATCAGCAACGGAGCAAGGTATCACAAGATCTTTAAAAAGGCAAAGCCAAGTTTGCCACAGCTTTCCTTCTCTCCACAGAATTCTTGGAAAGAATCACTGAATCACAGAATGATAGGGGTTGGAAGGGACCTCTGGAGATCATCTAGTCCAACCCCCCTGCCAGAGCAGGGTCACCCAGAGTAGGTTGTACAGGAACACGTCCAGGCGGGTTTTGAATGTCTCCAGAGACGGAGACTCCACCGCCTCTCTGGGCAGCCTGTTCCAGTGCTCTGTCACTTTCCAAGTAAGGAAGTTCCTTCTCATGTTTAGATAGAAATTCCTATGTTGAAGTTTGTGCCCCTTACCTCTTGTCCTGTCATTGGGCACCACTGAAAAGACCCTGGCCCCATCCTCCTGACACCCACCCTTTAAGTATTTATAAGTGTTGATAAGGTCCCCCCAGAATAAAGAATAAAGTAGGCAGATAAGAAGAGTGATGACACAGTGATGTACTGCAGGGAGATGTTGAAAATCTTAGTGGTGTGGGAAGGAGAAGCATCCAAATATAACAAAAGACAATATCTATTAAAAAAAAAAAATAATCCGAACTTGCCATCCTACCATGAATCTGTTGTCTGAACACGACTTCTGCAGGTTGCAAGCAAGGAGTCTAGTTCATCGTGTTCCCACAAATGGCAGCCTGGTTTTAAAAGTCGTAAGACTACTAAGAAGTGCTTGTGGAGTGCTCTCCCCACCTCTACTCATCAGCCACATTTTAGTCTTGTCAGAACTATAATTGAAATAGCAGAATGTATTAGTAATCAAACATCTGAGCTACTGTTAATAAACCCCATGAAACAGATGAAAATCTCAGGCACAGGGGACTTAGAAGCAGGGCAGAGCAAAGCTGCTGGGGTTTTCAAGGCGATAATCTTGCCTGCCAGTACTTTGGAAGTCAGAGGCTTAGCGTGCTGACTGTTCAAACATTATACTCAATCATGATACAATCTAAGTAGCTTTTTGACAGCAAGTAAATGCATTATGATTATTGTGAAGTTTAAATTGACCTCTCTGCTCTTCAACAGCTCGATGTGTTATCAATATTGCCATTTGAAGTTTTATACTTTTTCTTCGGATTTAACCCAGCATTTAGAGCAAATAGGATGCTAAAGGTAAGATCTATGTTAGTGATGGATGGTTAACCACACAAAAATACTTTTATAACCCAATGGAAAGTTGTTTACAATATCTAGGAATATGAAACTTAGAAATTGGAAAATATCTTCAGGATAAGATACAATGTCAGTAAACAAACCAACAAAAAATACAAGATATAATTTAGCCAAATGAAGCCCTTATTATTTTATTTTTATTCTGACATTATTATTTCCTGCTTTCAAAAGGTGTTTTGTGATTAACACTGGTTTGTTTCCTTCATTTAAATTAGATTATTCTTAAATTATCTGTTTAGTTTTCAAAGATGACTAATTAATGCCAATGTATCTTCCTCTTCTGTTGATAATGTCAGTGCTTAAAAACAAAGGAGGGAATTTTAAGGACAACTATACTCAGCATACTTAACAATCATAAACCCACTTTTGTTATCAATTCCAAAGACAGCTGGTGTTGTGCAATGAAGGGACTGAGAAGGGATTAGGCAACAGCTCTCTCCCTGCATTTCATGGTACCTAGCAGGCCATTCTGTGGGTAAATACAAGCAATACATTGACAAAGAATTGGCTTTCATTTAAAGTTGGAGGGGGAACAAGAACTCTGAGAATAAAATGAGGGTGCTCTTCACTTCAGTTTTCAACAAAACTTCAAAATTCCATAAATTGGAACCAAAACAATATGAAAGAATGAACAGTTAAACAGTACCTCGTGTTAGGCAAACAGATATGTACCGAATACAAACAAAGAAAAAAGCTACATGTGAATATGAAGGGCTATAACTAAACTACAAATAATTAACAGGAGGAATTGTTACTACATGGTTATCACCTAGTATGTGGTTGTCAATACATACAATCACTTACTGAGAATTACTGGAATTTCAGAAAGAGTAAAAAAGGTTTTTTTATGTGTGTAACTCTCCCTGATAAAGTTGCCCAAGCAATTACATATCTTTGGGGAAGTAGAAGTCATTCATCTGCAGCAGTCTGACCTAAACAGCAAAGCTATTTCTACAATCAGATTGATGAGACATTCAACACACAAAACAATGTTTAACGCAATTTTCATCTCTGCTTTGCAGTTCACCTTTTAGTTAAATGTTTAAAGAAAGTCAGACTACTGAAAAATCCGTTATTTTCCAGATGTGTATGTGAATTAATATCAGTACTATTAGAAAAAGATGTGTGGTGAGGAATAGTGATTGGATTACTTAATTTGTTTTCCATTCAGCATAACACATTCTTTGAGTTCAATGATCGTTTGGAAGCTATCCTGGACAAAGCATACATATACAGGTATGTGCTTTTTTAACTCTTGTAGCATGCAAAGCTTGGCATAGAATGCATTTCATTTGGTTTCATGAGTTGTTAGTGAAGCACTGGATGGAATATGATACAGCTTTAAAAGTTCAAGATTTTTTTTTTAATATCTGTCTTTTAATCATTAAAATAATAAATGTAAAGCTTCACTCACATACGAAATCTAACTCAGTTCAGCTGGCCTGCTTCAGGCAAAATGTTCACCAAACTGAGGCTCCTGTCAAAATTTAACTGATCAGAAGTACCAGAAGTTTCCTTAGTGAAAGAGCTAAAGAATGTTTCTTTACGTTGCTAATAACAGTGCCAAATCCCCAGTAGTTGTTTATTTGAACTTAATAAGAGTCATGAGCTTGAGCCTGTGTCAACATCTTTCTTCAAATACGTTCTCACCATGAACCTGGCATATACAGAAACTTGATCTTCCTCTGCATTGACTAAACTTGGAATGAGAATCAATCCAGAACAAATCTCAAATAGTGACTATAACTGTTGTCTGCTGCACTGTGTTCTCACTTTCTGCATTTACTGGAAGAATTTTGGATCCAACTTAAGCAGTCCATGGTCCGTCATAGGCCCATCAACAGTCAGTAATGCTGCTAAGACCCAAGAGAATCCAGCTACTGTGCCACCATTTTTGTCATCTACTAACAGTGTCATCATCCCTAGTTTACCATGTGCAATTACTATGCCAACAGATTTTATTTTTCCTGTCGTAATTTTGGGCCATATATTGTTCCTGGGCACTGCTGCAGCAAAAATAGGAATCTGTTCTTTATCATTTTATTCTATTTCATAGATTATTGCACTTAAATGGTAGACTTGGAATTTATACGTTACGAATGAGATAGTTTATGAGATTTAGAAACTCTAAAATTTGAAAAGAAGGTTGGAACATCATCTCTTTCATATTTTCATATACCTGTGAAATAAAACAAAATTTAGAAGTTTGGAAGGTCTGATAAAGTATTTTTCAGATGCGGACCTTCACAAAGCTCATTCTTACATTGCCTCCTCCTTTCACTTATTGAAGAGTCTTTTGTGGTTTGGTTTTGGTTTTGGTTTTGGTTTTCTTTGTTTAAATTCTTGTTGATACAAGAGAAGACTTCTCTGAGTTTCCACAAGATGAAGAAATCGCTTTTTAGTTTCTGAATCACCGCCTCCCTATTGTCTCAAATTTCTAGCATAATTAAAAAGAATTACTTTCATCTGTCTTGCTTATATTTTTTAATGTTTTCTAATGTTGAGAACTTTTAAAATTAATTACTTTCCATAATATGTCCTTTGCTTTGGAGTCATAATGCAATGACCCTTCTGTATATCCTACTGCTGTGAGTACTGGGAGAGGCAGACTACTAATATGGATGGTTTTGAATCAAGTCAGTAGTTTGTATATATCAATAATGTTGTGTATATATGGATTTCAAAGAAATGGGATCAAATTAGAATGCCCATTTTCACCCAAATAGATAATTTTGCAAAGGACAGAGTTTCGCACTGTATAAGAGTATGAAATGGGAAATGGTTCTTTAAAGGACAAGTTGAGAATGGGATGCATGTGTCTTCAAAATAGGTTAACTTTGAAGGATGTGATGTTGATTTGTGTGTCGAAAAACAGAGTAGATGCTCATTTAGAAATGTTAAGACACACACAGCAAGACCTCACTGGTCCTGTAAAAATACACAAAGCGCTGGAAAGACAGAGCCAGTTACTCGGCAAAGCTCTTCTGCCTCGTTAGTTTAGACAGTTTTGTAGCATGGTACTGGTTGAGTGCCACAAATGTGTGTTGCTGTTTGTGTCTTTGCTTCCTGGTCACAGACCTGCTTATGTTTTCCAATATTAAATCACTTGAAGAATGTAAATATCACAAATTGAATCCATTTTTTACCTCATACTCTTAAGAGGTCAGAAACCTGAAATGTGTGAAATAGAGCATACTTCATAACTCAAATGCAATTTTAAATCCCACCGAAGATGTGCAGAAAAACAATGGTAGAGCACATGGACTTCAATATTGCTTAGCATATATAGGGCTAACAGTATTGACAGTTTATTATCTATAGGCTTTCCCATCAGTGCATTGTTAAAGTTTGTGGTAGGAAAAAAAAATGCCTGCAGACTGTGCTACCAAAATGTTATATTTTGTATGTGCAAAAACACCTATTAAGTATGTCATGCCATGCCCTGATACACTGCTTTAAAACATACTTCAGAAAACACCGATTCGCAGTTTTAGAGGTGCTCATTGGTAAAAACATTTATATGGCAAAGATCTTTTAATTGGCTTCCAGAATGCATTAGGGTAAGGAAAGAAAAAGGACAAATGGAGAAGAGAGGTTGTTATACAGGAGAAGAGTACCAATGGGAGCTAAAAAGTATGAAAAAGATGAGCTGTTTGTATAAACTACTACATTTTATTTCAATGTGACAATGTTGTTTTGATCTGAGATCCTGGTATGGTCACCAATTGAGTGACAAGGCACCAATTAACTGGATAATGTCAAACTAAACTTCTACACAGCAAGTGTATGTGCCTGGGTGGATTATCTTCTCAAACTCATTAGTTTGAGCTTGTAGGAATAAAGCTAGCAAAAGCTACTATATCTTATCTACCCATTGTGGTAGATTCAACATGTACCTGGAGAAATATTATATATATTGTAGCAAAGGCTTTCAGCACTCACTCACTAACTTTACTCAGACCTCAGGAGGCCACTTGCATGGATTCAAAGTTGTGCATGAGACCCAGCATGGTCAATATTGCAACATTATTAGATCACATTGGCTATCTCAATAGCTTGCAACCCTAAACAGAGCTTTCCTGGAAGCACACCGACATTTAAACAGAAGAGTGACAATCGTTTGTCAATATCCTAAAGAAGAAGAGTACACATAGGTAGATCGCTCAATGGCGTGGAAAGGCAAAAGAGGGCATGCAACGGCACCTGAAGAACCAGCAAGGGAATGCATAATACATAAGCACCACAGAGGTATTATATCCCATTGACTCAGTTTATAGACCTAGCTTAGTTAGAACTCATCAAATTTTCATAAAACCACACACTCAGTTACTGTGCGCTACAAACTGCATTGAATTCTATCTATGGCAGATAAACTCATTAGCTACCAGTCTTCCTGTGTTTAGGTAAGTCCTGTAATTGTCCTGCTTATTTATCCCTTGCCTGTATAAATATTTGAATGGAGAGCTAAATCCAGGAGATCTTTCTTTTGATCCCCATGCACTGAACAGAGGATATACAATGAGATCATTCTTGTATTAAACAGAAAGCTGCTTAGTGCGTAAGTAGTTCGTCATTGGTGTTCTTCAAAGAACCGGCCATAAGCATAAGAATGGGGATTAGGAATGATATACCTCCTACTGTATCCACTAAATCATACTATTTAGCAGATCTACTGGAGGCTTCCAAGCACGAATCTTGTAAAGCAGTTCATTTCTGACCTCCGACATTTCTTGGCTTTGGTTCACAAGTTTAGAGCCTATCTTGAGCAGAGTTTGGCAAACACATTAACCCTCTAGCCTCATGAATATAGCTTCACATTTACGCAAATATTCATAGAAGTGAATTATAAAATCATCAGGTAACCATAATTTAAAAATTACCCTGTGTCAAATATTGTAGGAAAGATATTTATTTGACTGTGGATAAACATGAGAGACAGGTAACTGCTAGCTATTTTTTCACAGAGTCAATACATGTGGGGAACTACTTATTGGATGCTTAATACAAACATTGTTGATCCAAAAAAGCAATGGGTTCCATATTAAAAGGAAGGAAAAATGTAAGTTGTTTTACAGGAATCTGTTTACTTTTATAGGGTCATTCGAACAACTGGATACTTGCTGTTTATCTTGCACATTAATGCATGCATCTATTACTGGGCTTCAGACTACGAAGGA
The DNA here is from genome assembly GCF_964199755.1 of Larus michahellis. NCBI lineage: Eukaryota > Metazoa > Chordata > Aves > Charadriiformes > Laridae > Larus > Larus michahellis. The sequence continues at coordinate 140,419,850 of NC_133897.1, read as the reverse complement.
CTTGGCAGCACTAGATGGGTGTACAATGGCAAAGGAAACATGTAAGTCCTTTTCTCTTGCAAGAGCTTTTTGTTGATTTTGCTCCTTCCTGCATCCCCCTCCTTTTCCCATGCTTGCAGGGTATGCCCTTATTTACAAGTGCTTGGATAGCAAACTTTTAGCACCGTGACTGCTGATTAGCTGCTTTCATCACTAACACTTATTTGGAGGGCAGGTGCAGTGAATAATCAGTTTACCACTTTCAGCTTTTACAGGTTTATGAGTCAGTGCTAAGCACTAACTTAATTAAACATTTAGTAAGCAATAAGGGTCATAAATTAAACTTACTGATTGAATATGCACACGGGAGCTGTTAAAAGGGTTGCAGAACAATCCCTCAAAGGAATAAGAGGCACAGATTTTTTTTTCTGCCACACAACATCGTGTTATTAAAATGCAACGTTTTAGTCCGTCTAAACACCGTGCTGATTGATCTGAAAAAAAATTCCACCCACTTCCTCTGATCTTTTGAGAAGGTCGTGCTTAAACATGTGGCAGAGTGTCGCCAGTGGGAAGGACTGGATACTGGCTTGGTTTTCCACAAACTCCTTGTGACAGCACTAGGCTGGGTGCCAAGTAAGGGACATTCATTAAGATGATGGAGAGGAAGCAAGAGAAAATAGCTAAGTCATAATATATTTTGTGTGTAGTAATATAAAAACGTATCTAGCAGGTTCCGATGTATGAATGGTCATTCCTTTCAAAGGCTATAATATAGTTAAAGCCACAGGAGCTCAATTTATTCATTAATTTCATTCTTTGCAAAACCACATATAATACACTACTGCTGTCATAAATCAACCTTTAAATAACTTTTCATGTTTCTCTTGGAAATGTGCTCCTCTTCCTTGTAATTTTGTCAGACTTCATGAGTTTGGTGTGAAGTCACTGTCTTGAAGGGTAAGAAAATAGCCTTTGAGAGTAAAACATACGCTTTGCGTAAAGCAGCACTGATTTTTTTATAATAAGCATTCTCTTAAAAAGAAAATGACATGGATGAAGTTTCCACACACCACTAAAATACGCAGCTTAAGTCCTGCAGTCAGACGTGCAAGCAGGCTCACGGAGCTCAGCGGGACCCCTTATGTAAGTGAAGTTATACACAGGTATTCATTCACAGGACCAAGGCTTGCAGAAATCTGACAAGAAAAATGCAGAACGAATTTCCGTTATAGCTATTTTTCTTAATGCCATTCTTGGGAATACTTGCCTCATAATTAAAAAATAAGGTAACTAAGACTGATCGACCTGAAAACTGTGAAAGTGGAGCGCTTACTTGAAGACTGATCTTCAAGTTTTTAATGCCTTTTCAGAACAGCCTAGAGAACAGGCAAGAAAGTCTTCCTGTTTTTCATGGACAAGAATATTTTACATTTCACCAGGGAAACAATTGATAGAAATTATTTGCTAGCTTGATCACAGACAATGCAGTTTTGCCTGGAGGCAATGGTCAGGTTTTTTAATATTTTGTGATACCTTTTCCATGAGAAGACAAAAACACTTCTCAAATGATGTCACACTGAAATCACATGGTATTTAGGGCAGAATTTTTTTAAAACAATAATAATAAACTGATAAATCAAGGTCTGCATTAAACTGAGGTGCTGAACGAAAATGCGTATTGAAATATATCCATGTAAGCCTCATTAAGCCATCAATCTACCTTATGTTGACATTGGTTGGTGAATGACTGACTTTATTCTTTTGCCCATATCTAACTCATACTGGATTATACAGTCCCATGCACAGGGAACCCCAAAGAGTATCCCGTGTTGAGCTGCATTTCATAAAGTGTAGCTTGATATCCCACTAACAGCAAATGCCTTCTGTATGGCATAGTCATTGCTTTAGAGAATCAGGCATGACATACTGTCTGACTGTCAAATATTTGGGGATTTTTGAGGCATTGTGTGAGCATTAGTTATTATTGGAGATACAATGTGAATTTAAACATACGATACTTCTAGGTGTATTCATTTCTCTGGAAAGCAGAAATTAAGAACAACCCAGGACAAATCTGTCAGAAAATGTAACCAGAACTGCAGTGTATATGTTACGGAATAGCAGCGCAGATGTAATTTCCTTTCACATACCAGTCAGAGTTGCCAATATTTGGAGCAAATATGTCATTGTTCTCATGTAGAATAGGAACACATTGAGAAAGAAGATAAGACAAACATAGTTTCTTAGCTAATTAAAAAAAAAAATGCCAGTAAGCAGTTTCACAAAAAAAATCAAAATCCTAGTGGTCTTGGATTGCACTGACCCAAAGCAAATGATCTGATACTGATTTAGTTGCATGAATGTTTTATGTAGAATCCCTGCTGTGTCCACAAAGTTTCTAGTTATGGCCAAAACCAGTTCCTAAAAATGTTAACACTTCTAGGATCTCTTTTTTTCTTTCCTTTCCAGGCTAAAAAGAATACACAGTCAACAGTTCCCCTTATCAATTTGATTATATATATGTTTCTGAGCAGGCATACTAACTGGCGACCTTCAATTTATAACTAACAGCTGTACACAGCATTCAAACCACACACAAAGTTATCAAAGTAGCTCTTTTTGCAAATTTCTGCTAGCTGTATTCTTTTCCAGCTTGTGTCCAGGCTCTAAAGTGTTAGTGCCGGTCTAAAAGATTTGAGATCTTTTGCATGGCAGCCTTCAATTGAAGCTGGTGACTTGAAAAGTGCAAAAGACAGTCAGCTTTACCCTACTGAAATGCAGCCAAATTAGCCACACAAGTTGTTTCCAGCTTTAAAACTGCACTCATGAGCTTGATATAATTATAGGCAGATAGACATCAGTCTCTCCTAATGCATAAGGATAGCTAAGTGAAAAATTTGAACTATATGTGTTTATTTACAATCTAATTTAACTATCCCAGTAAGAGATAGGTTTCCCTAATTCCTCAGGAAAATGGACAAATCCTCTAGAATGGACAAATGGACAAAATGGACAAATCCTATTCAAGGCAGGAACATAATGTCATTTTTCTGAATTGTCTCATGGAAGTATCTGTCTCTTTCATCATTGCCCATAAAGGGAACTAAAACTAAGAAGTTAAAATTCTCATGCAACCCCTGCCTAGGTCAGCATTAACTTTAGTCAAACCAAATCATTACACTTTGCTCATGGTATATTTCTCCTGCTGTTTGCCAGTCATCCACAAGTAGTCTGCAAAATTATCCTGCAAACTTATTAATCAAGACATATATTTGCATCCTGCATATGTTTCTCTGTAGCTTGCAGCCTTCCTGCTCTGGGCGCAGACTTAGTGGATATCTGGAAGTCCCAGAAAATGGTCACTGTGCACGTCTAGAATCATAGAATCATAGAATGTGTTGGGTTGGAAGGGACCTTTAAAGGTCATCTAGTCCAACCCCCCTGCAATAAGCAGGGACATCTTTAACTAGATCAGGTTGCTCAGAGCCTCATCAAGCCTGGCCTTGAATGTCTCCAGGGATGGGGCCTCCACCACCTCTCTGGGCAACCTGTTCCAGTGTCTCACCACCCTCATTCCTAATGTCTAATCTAAACCTGCCCTGCTCTAGTTCAAAACCTGCCCTTGCAAACAGCCCCTCCCCAGCTTTCTTGTGGGCCCCCTTCAGGTACTGGAAGGCTGCTGTAAAGTCTCCCTGGAGCCTTCTCTTCTCCAGGCTGAACAAACCCAGCTCTCTCACCCTGTCTTCGCAGGAGAGGTGCTCCAGCCCTCTGATCAGAAGAACTCTACTTCTTTGCTACGCATTGCCCAATGTGCAGTAAGACTGGCATCTTAGAAGCTGTCTGGCGGGTATCAGCCATACATTGCACTTGCAATAGGTCTGATGTGTCGCACTCGCAGCGCTTGCTGTACAGAGGCAGTTTTGTGCCTGCAGACAATCTGTGAACGCACAGCCCAACCCATAGGTCAGACCTAATGCTTTCAGACCCGCTACTTGCTTTTTAGATGAAAGCTTTGTAGTTTACACCATTCTGTCAGAGATCATCATACCCACATCATACCCACTCAAGAAAAAAAGAGATGCCAAGAAGGAGGTCATCAGAAGAGGAGTTTATAAAGGCCAGCTCTTTACTCTGCTTAAACCCATCCTGGCTGGAATCTGAGAGGAGTCAAATGTCATAGCCCTGAAATAATGCTTCCCTGAGCTGAAACGAATGTGTGAACATCACCTTAAAAATCCCATAGCCACATGCACAAAGATTTGATTTACCTGTATTAACAAAACCATGTAAGAAGCTTAGTGTATTCTGAAATGGATTTTTATGAAGAAGATATTTCTATTGGCATAATATTACAAAGTATCTTATTTGCAGTGTTTCTGAATGTTTTCATACCTAGGACTTATTTTAGGGAAAAACCTAGTAGTTTAATTGCCTGAAGGATAAACACAGTCTCCATGTTGTGCAGAGGGAAAATCCCTTTCTTGTCGCATGTTGTTTGCTTCAACAGTAATTTTATAGCAGGCTAGCAAGCTTACCGTATGGTGAGCAAAGACGGTTTCCAGACACTAGCTAGTAGGAAGCAGAGCTGCTAATACTGTTGAAATACGGGTCTGTTTTTTCTTAAAAAATGTTCTTAACAAATTAAACAAATTTTACAACCTCATTTCTCCCCTTCTTAGGGAAAAAAAGCTGCTTTATGTTTCAACTGCGTAACTTTTATTTCAGATTAAAATAAAAACAACACAATGAGTAAATGGAGAAAACACAAAACCTGTGCTTAAGAGATAGTGAATATCATGTGACTTTGCCAGTAGAAAGTTTCTTTTGAAGTAAAATTACAGAAGGATACACTGTATTAACTACACCTTCAGAAAAGGGTGGGCAGGTCTGAAAACAACCTCTCACATTTTGGATATACAACACAGCAAAGAACAATGCGAACCCTAAACTCCTTTGAGGAGCTGCTTTCATTCTTTGTAGACATTCCCAGAATGAAAATTATGTTGTCTGTCATGGTGGACTTAGTAAGCCTGGCATCCAAGGCCATTGGGGTGAGGGAGCTGGTTAATTACTTTCATTTCCTATAGTAACCAGCACTGAAGTAATGTTAATTTCTTTACTTTTATATTCATAAATTTTACATGTTTCAAGCACTACAGAATTCTCAGTGATGGCAAATGAATACGATATTAATATGCTTCATATGATAATTTCCCTCAGACAAGCTAGAGACATCATTTTATGCTTAAATCCGCAGTTCTTCCAAAACAGATCTGAGGCTTTTTCTTACTATTTACTTATACTACAGAAGTCTAAGAGAAAGCTGCCACTTATACATACTCTGCTGGAAGCTTGCATAGGTGATGTTTTTTTTTGAACCTGAGTGAAAATATTATAGTGGTGTAATCCAGCTGTTCATTTTGCACCCCTAACAAGGAAAAAATATATGATGGCAGATATGCAATGAGTTTTTTGACTTGAGGACTCTGAATGAAAACAGCCAGTTCTGTCTGTTAAATTCTAAAACTAGAAAACTATGGTAAAAGTGATCATCGTTACTGCATTTCAGTAATCTGCAATCAAGAAGAAAACTGACTTTGTAATGAAAAGCAAAAACCAATTGCTTGGTAAAGCCTGCCATTTTAGTGAAAGGCTTGGAAATACTTTCAAGTGATTAAAAAAAAAAACCCAAACCCCTCATTGGAACTGGTTGTTATTATGAGTTTATTTTGTCATATTTGTACAAAACTGACCCTCCAATTGTATTGTTACGTGGACCATTTATTAGTAGGAGTGAAGTTCATGTCTTAATAAGAGAAGAGTTTAAAAATGGAGGCAATCAAATTAAAATGTACACCTTAAGTCTGCAAGCAGCTCAGGTGGCCTCACATTCAGGGTAGGCATGAGAAGATGCATGCTATTTCAAAACAAACATCTCCAAAGGTATTTCTTCTGGTTTGGGTTTTTTGGGGGGTTTTTTGTTGTTGTTGTTGGATTTTTTATTTCAAACTCAATAAAATTCAACAAATAGAAGGAATTATCATTGCTTCAGAAGCAATATTCATAGATGAAATAATAGCAAATCTCATTGTACAAGTAAGGAAAATGAACTTCCACTCCTAATCATTAGGGAAGCTGAAGTCTGATTGTACAGAGACTTAAGAAGTCAAATTCTAATTATTTGGGGCCTTTAAAAATAGTCCTAAACCAATCACTTCTTAGCTCAGAAAAGAAGGAAATTATAGCACATTCACGACAATGGTTTGAACTAATTAATCCCTGCTGAATCCCTGCACCGTACGGGGGATGCTGCATTACTAGTGGTGTCATGTTCTACCACAAAATTTAAAACAGAATCTTATTAATGTCAAGGCACTTTGCGTATAAAAAAAAAGAATTAGCATGACTATCCTCAAAAAATCAAAAAAATTCATTTTGTCCAGGTCCACCGTTGTTTTCACAAACTTGTGTTATCATACTAATAGAAACACACCACTTGAATGCAATGGGCTTTGTCATGCGCAAGGCTGTACAAAGAGGGCTGTACAGACAGAACTAAAGGTTTTTGGCCGAAGAGCTCACAATTCAGGTATGAGAAGTGAGAGACAGCAGATGGATACAGGGAAGAAGTTGATATAAGCCACATGTTGAAGCAGAGTGTCGATGACTGACCATTGCTCACTGCTATATTTAGCTTCTAGATCAAGAGAGTTCTGAGAAAAATCTTGAAGAGTGTTAACAAGGTGATTTTGTAGCCATTGACGGACAAGTCTTCCCAGGCATGAGGGAAATCAGCAAAGAAGGCAAGAAAGTGTTTGTTAAGGTGATAGAAGGGGTAGTAGAGGCCAGCCACTAGGAGAAGTTAATGCAGGAGTCAACCTTTCAATGCTGAATAAATGAAGAGGTTTGGAGATGCTGGATTAACTCACAGCTTGTGGAAACTTGTAACTCCTGTTTGACATAACCCAGGAGGCAGAGCCAATGAAGGGTACTCAGAAGCAGAGGGAGGGGAAGACCGGCGTGGTTAAAGGGGTAGGAAAATGAATGGCCACGAGAAGGACAACACTGGATTTATTGTGCCCCCCCTAAGGCTTCACATTGGTGTCATGAAGACACCTTAAGATGTGTGTGCGTCTAGTATGCTACAGATAAACTCTGTGAAATCTCTAACACTTTTACACTGCTTTTAACATCATAGCATCTTCACTGGTAGCATTCTAACACTGTAATGTCCACCTTGGCTATTTGTTACTGAAGTCTTCTGTAATGCTGCATAGAGTTACTGGAGAACACTAAGTAACCGCTGCGTTGCCCATATATTCTTATTTTGGTACCAGTGAGAACATTCAGCCCAATATGATTTACATAACTGTATAATTTGTAAAATCATAATCCTTTATAAAAAATGCTGAGGTCTTTTGGACTGAAAAGCACCACTGAAAGGGGCGCCCAGCTCTGGTATGTATACACTTAACTTCAACCACATAAGTACCTACAGGCGGTAACAAAAAATGTTATCTGTATCCACAGGTATCTGAGGTGTTACTACTGGGCGGTTCGTACTTTAATCACCATCGGTGGCCTTCCAGAACCACAAACTCTGTTTGAGATAGTTTTTCAACTGCTGAATTTTTTCCTGGGTGTCTTTGTCTTCTCCAGCTTAATTGGTCAGGTACATCAAAAAAATCAATAACTAGATACGTTCAAATTACTGTAATGTAGTGATAATATATTCAATTTAACGGAGTTTAGTTCTGGGAAAAAGTTTAGCTTCCATCTGAATGTCCCTCTATTTAATTGTCATCCATACTTATTTTTCTGACAAATACATGTGTTTAATCAGTTCCCAGTTTTGTAGCCCTTTTGCACACATGCTGATTTAAAGCCAAGACTCTGCAGGACATGGATGATTCTCAAAACTATGTATAATTTCTTTTTTCTTCCTCACACCCAAGGAGACAGCTTCTGACATTCACATTATACTGTTAAATCTGACATAAAAATTGCAATTGTAGGTATGATATTAATATGTAAAAATTAATTAATAATTCATGCTCAATACTCCTGCGAATAAAATGCTGTAAATGGAAATCCCATTATATTTTTCAAACTAGAATTCTGCTCGCTTCCATAAATTAAAATATATTTGTTAACCTGAAAATTAACTTTTTCCTATTTCTCTTTGTTCTCCTTTGGTGGAGGAGGGGGGAAGAAAGCTCATAGCACAGAAAAAAAATGAATATAACTGAAATATTTCTGGCTTGTAACTATTAAACTTGGGCTTTAGATCCATAGGGTGAAATATCTTGCCCCCAGAAAAACAAATGCCATGGTTTCCTGTAGAAATCATTCCAGACCTTTTGATTTGTACATGCTTGTTATTGAAAGGATTATTATGAAAAAATAAAGCTGAAAAATTAAATTTAATTTTTATTTCGGATACAGGATTTCAAAAGTTCAATCAAACAGTGAAAAATTATATATGTCTCTTGCTGTTTAGAAGTGCAGGAAGAGATAACCATCATGAAACAGACTCTTGACTATAGGATTTAAAATTCACCCAAGAATTACCAAAAATAAAACAAAGTGTTTCTTATAAAATATTTCTTCTGGAAAACTACTGAATTCTAGTACATTGAACTAAACTTCAGAGTTTGCGTATGTATAATTTTTTTTTTCCTAAATTGATATAACTGTCAATGAAAGCACCATTCCCCAAGAAGATTCTGCAGATTAGTTTTTGTAACCGGTATAGTCATTTGCAGACTCAAACCTTAAATCTTAACACACAAACAGCTTCATCGCAGTTTGTTATAATTCCTGTTTATAAAGAGCCCTTACAAGTACTGAGTTATTCCTAGTTTGGCACACTTGCCTAAAAATTGTTATTCCTACTGCAATCAATTGCATCTCTGTAATAAAATGCAGAATTCAGCCCACCAGCACGCTAATCCTTGGCCACTGCAATATGAAGCTGTTCTACTACAAACACGTCTAGATAGTCATGCTTTTGAAGAAGGAATATCTATGAACATTAACTCATACACTTTTTAAAATCTAAATTACATTTGTATTGGAACGTTAAATGATGTTCCTGCACTAAAATCTTCAAGGTGACCTTTCAGGTCAAAGTGCATTTTTAGGATTAATCTAGATTCTCTTAACTATTTGAACAGTGGAAAGATCTTAATTCTAGTGGTGCCAGCTGACGTTATTAGAAAAATTTAGCCCAATTTGCTTTACTTCTGACTTGCATTGCACATCAAATGCGGAGTAGCTCTATTATGGATTTTTAAGAAAAGCATTATCTATATTTTTCATCCATGTCCAGAAATATGAGACAGAAGAATAAGCTAAAACCCACAAATGATTCCTTTAAAATCATAAACATAGGCTTGCCAACACAACTAGATTAAATCTGTAATGCTTCTAAAAAAGCGGATGAAGCCCCTATTCAAAACACGCAGCTGAATATATAATCAGTGATTTTGCAAACGAGTGTTTTATTCTTTTCATATGTTGTTGACAAGATATTCAAATCAAGGCTATTTTTGCTGAAATGTGGAGTAACAACCACTGATGTTTGCAGATGAGAGATGTAATTGGAGCAGCTACAGCAGGACAGAACTACTACCGTTCCTGTATGGACAACACTGTTTCCTATATGAACACTTACTCTATTCCAAGAATTGTCCAAAATCGTGTTCGAACCTGGTATGAATACACGTGGGACTCTCAGGGAATGCTGGGTAAGGTTTTCCAATTCCAGTTACGTAGCAGCTCCAAGGGAGAGTGGTTGCAGAGATACAGATATAGGGTGAAATTCACATTTCTCCTTTTCTGAATTGCATGCAAGAAGTGAGAGGAGGGTATTCACTTTACTTTAGAAAAGAAAAAAACTCTTTACTTTAGAGAAGAAAAAGCAATATGACGCTTACTACTTTATACATTCTATTAATTTATATGATGTTCTGGTTGTAACTTTAGACACGATATGTAACTTAAAAGACAAAAGCATATTAGCAGCTTCCTTATTTGAAATCATAAATGCTGGAATAGCTGGATTAAGTTATTTTTCTGTACAATGCTCATTTTTAAGGACACTCTTTCATTCTTCCTTTATATTTTCTAACTGAGTTTGCTTTTTCTTTTTTTGTTTCTTTTACAGATGAATCAGAATTACTGGAGCAGATGCCAACCAAAATGCAATTAGCCATTGCAATTGATGTGAACTTTGCCATTGTCAATAAAGTTGACTTATTCAAAGCAAGTAGTTTTACAGGAGAATGCAGAAATGTGTTGTATTCCTGAGACAGAAACCTTGTATTGCGCATCTTGCAACATTTAAGAACGTGTTTGTTAATATGCAAGACAAAATAGGCCTAAGAAGTATCTCAGTCAATGGAGACAAGTCAGGACAAAGCCTTTGAATTTTTTGTGTCAAAGCAGAGATTTAAAAAAAAAGGCAAATGAGATTAAGAACCAGACTTTTTGTATTGCTATATTAAAGCTGATGTTATCATCAGACTGTAAGTGATTTCAGAGTATAACTGACCTCAAGAATCAGACATACAAGACTGTATTTTTTAATACAGTCCACCTTGCCTTGCTGTATACCACCTAGCGCTGCCTGAGAGATCACTAACGCTGTGTGTTCCAGCAACACAACTTTGATGTAGTGAATGCTACTTTTTAGTAATGCTTTGCACAAAGGAGCTTTCTCTTTGTCATCACGATAGTTTTCCAGAAAAACAACTTAAATGTGGTAGTTAAGGTTCGATTTTTGACAACAAAAGGCAGGAGACACTAACCTTAACACTAATTTGTTTGTTAGGATAATTGCAAAAAAATCACATAGTATCTCTGTATAAACATTACATTCTGCATGGTTTCTGACATATTCGCTGAAGACATGGAATTCATAGATTCATACCAACATTTGACATGATCTGGTTTTTTTTCCCTGGAACAGTATTAAAAAAAAAAAAAAAATCACATAAGAGACCCATAAATCTGTGAACATAGCCCTAACTGAGCTTCCATAGCAAATTTAGAAGTACAGAAGCTTAGTTCATAAAAAGTGAAGAGATGTTCAACCCAAAAGGAACTTTTTAAGTATCTGAAATGACAATTCTTTCAGTCTTTTCTCTGCTCTAAAAGCTGATCCTTATGATATTTTGAGTCTGCATTCCACTTATGAATCCCTGGACCCACCATCCCATGGATCATTCATGGGTTGTTGGGTTTTGCTGCCCAGCATAAGCACTAATAATCACTTGTGTTACTGAATTAATAGAGCAATCAATTCTAACTCTTTTAACAGGGGTGCGATACCCAGATGATATATGACATGCTGCTAAGGTTGAAATCCATTGTGTATTTACCTGGTGACTATGTCTGCAAAAAGGTGAGCATTGTTTTCTCTTTCAAAGAATAATTATAGTATATATTTTAGAAAAAGAGTTCACATATCGGTCAACAGTGTCCTTTAAATAAAATTAATCCTCAATGAATTAGGTAGCATGAAAATAATTAAGGTACTCTTTGTAATAATAACAAAAGTGCTCTCAAGTTTCAACTTAGAACAAGACAATATGGTTTTTATTACTTACATTATCAAACATAAAATTATAGCAATATGGGAAAGTAAAATATGGCTTATCTAATGATACATCATGAAGTGTTAATATTTAAAATGAAGCAAGTTTATTTTTTTATACGTATATACATACAAACCTAGCCTACAGATTTCAATCTATGATGCTTTGCATGTGCTTCGTTTGTGTATTCAGAAACTAGTAAGTGGAATTATCAAAAAATGTAGAAAATACACTTTTTAGGCCATGAAGCATAGGCTCTTTTGCACTTCCTTGTTATTAAATATGCTGCTGAAGTCCTTTAGTTGATGAACAACTTGAACAGTTGATGGAAATGAACAGCTACAAACCTGATTATTATCTGGTCTTCTTTCTCCAAGCTGGCCTAGATAGTTTTACTCCTGTTCAATTATTGTCCCATGTCACAGTTATATCTGCCAGAGTCAGTCCTTGCGCTTGTGCTAAGGAAAAGTAGCGCAAACGTTTATTTCTCCATCATACCAGTAAACTTGTGTATAAGAAAGGGGAAAGATATTTAAAGAGTTTGTCAGATCATTTTAATAAAACATGAGATCTTATGTATTTGTGTTCCCAGGGAGAGATCGGCAGAGAGATGTACATCATCAAACAGGGTGAAGTTCAAGTCCTTGGAGGCCCCGATGGTACAAAAGTTCTGGTTACACTCAGAGCAGGAGCTGTATTTGGGGAGATCAGGTAGGTCCACTGCTATTTTTAATACTTTCTTTAGAACTGATCAAATAATCAATGGTTCTTTAACTCCTCTGTGGCAAGCTACCACAGCTATCATGGCAGGCTAGAAAGTTGGTAGAAGCAACCACGAGGACACTGAGCATGGCAATGCAGGTCAGCAAAGGAAAATCTAAGTGAGCATCAGAGACTAATCCGGCAAGATCCAAGACCCGTGTTTTGGGCAATGTACACAGAAATATACAGACAGATTTATCCTTCAGCACTTCAAAGATTTAACACATCTTCCTGTTCTGAGGCCTGCAGTACAGCAGGAGAAAATGCATTTTCTTGCCTGTATAGTACGAGCAGGTGCCCTTACACAGCAGATGGTAAAAATGATAATTAATTTCCAACAAAGGCGATAAAAAAAATCTAAAATAGCAAATAAAACTGGTTCATTTAGGAGCTGAAGTAGGGATTAAGTTGCCAAAAATCAGGCATCCACATTTGAAAATGTATTTGTTTAAGAGCACACAAAACAATAAAAAGGCTGACAGACCAGATTTTTGGGTGTGAGTTTGTCTGGATGAGAAAATTTTTCTCAGGTAGTTACAAATGTTTTTTATATTCTCCATGTGGTTGCTGTGCAAAATCAATTCATTCTTATGCGCCATGTTCCCCAATTAGACAACCAAGTGCTAGATTTTAGGCACTGCATCCCCTGCTGAGGTTGGCCGGAGGAAAAGTAATAAAATACATGTGCTGCTGCATGCGATAAACTGGATTCTTGATTTCTTCCAGCTGCCTTCCTGTTATTGTTAATCCTCTTGCTGGTAGCTTTAATCTGCCTTTTGAAAAGCGGTAATCAGCTCTGTGCCAGGTTTACACTTATCTTCCACGTGTGTCTCCCTTTGTGGTAGGGGAAACATTCCCCTTTATCCAGTGACATGCATACAGAACTTGCTTAGACCTCAAGTGGAAAACACCTGATATATCCCATAGATACAGACCTTTTCATTGAGAGAGAAAGTGAAATTATATCAGTTCTTTGAGAGAAGGTTATTTGAAACATATTTTTCCGTGTGACAAGATAATACCTGAGCAAAGTCTCAAAAAAAAAAAAATGCTGTAAGTTATGTGGAAAGGCTGAGAATGCGCTAGTTTTCAGTAACGGCTGGATACTGAAAAGATTAAAGAAAAAAAACTACAGCAGCCCAGCTACGTAACAAGCACATAAGTTTCAATTATTTATTAGTCGTGCATTTGCAGCGAGGACTTGATTTCTTAAACTGAGAAACGATAATGATTGGTTTTGAAACAAGGAAGGGATTTTCAAACTTTTGATCTAATACAGATGAGCGCTTGTTTCCACGTGAGAACTACACAACAGCCTTTAAAGATTCATTTCCCAGTACGTGTTACTCTTCGCATAATTGCCAATACGGCCAGTAAAACCCTCGGCAATGCTAGAACTCTACGCTTCTAGTCTTTTTTTATTCATCATTGACCTACTGTGGCAGCATACCTGTTCAGACACACATAATTTGCATATAAATATCAGGCAGAGGATAAACTTGAGGAGAAAATACACAGCAACTGGCAGACATCTCCGAAATTGAAGAAAAGCAAAGACATGAAGCACTAAGTGTATCAGTAGAGATTTATCCTCTTCCTTGCAGTGAAGTGTTAGAAAATAATGAGTTTGTATAGCACCTGTCTATATAAGTTTTGTCAAGGTCTTCTGAATACTGTATAGCAGAAGGAAATGACAAAGATATTCTTTAAGGGATGAAATACTGCTTCATTTAGTATATCCAAGTTTTCCCCTCAGTATTCATAGCGTGGTTATCACCCAATATCAGACTGATTTCCTTCTGATTTCTGAATCAAGATTTGTTTAAAGGAGTACGTCAGCTTCATTCTAAGTGGTCTAACTACATGGTATACAAGCCAATTGCTATTTAATCTCACTCTGTTCAAAATGTATGTAAATGATGCATAAAGACTCTGAGGGCAAAGGAGTTGAAGGAAGCAAAAAATGTTTATTTCAAAAAATCTCCCCGAATTATAGCAGAACGCCAATGCAAGGCTAATGTTCAAGCAAGTCCTTTGCCAATTTTATCCTTGAAAATTATTACAGAAACAGATTAAGTAACAGGAGTTGCCCTCCAATTAACATCTTACCCTCGTTACTACTTTCCTGTATAGATAATATCAGTTTGGGGAAGGAAAATAATCTCAGAATCAGAGGCAAACAGATTGCTGCCTTAATGAGAGCCTGTCCGTACAGACAATTGAGAAAGAGAGAAATTCAGCTATAACACAACACTTCATTAGCCCAGAGGAATTTACGCTTTAAGCCAGATGTCCTCATTCATCCGTTTACTGATATTTCACTAGAACATTTCCTATCAGAAAATGGTAATTCTGGAAAAATTAACACATTTCTCCATTATATGTATATTTTTGACAGGAAGATCTCTAAAGGCTTGGTCTCAGCTTTAGCCTGTCAGCTGTTTTGTAACTTTAAATTTATTAAAAAAAATCAAAACTAAACAGAGCATTTAGCTTTGTGAAATATTATGTTTTCCACTTTGGCCCAGGATTTCCCATGAAGTGGCAGCTGCTGCTTTTCAGTGAGCTCTGCCCTTTGGTGTTTGACATCCTGCTTAGAAGCAAGATTCAGACTTATTTCCCTTCCTGACTTACCAGTTCTCTCCACATGCACACAGGGGCTGAGCTGAGCCGCCACAACCCTGCGTATTCAGCTGATATGCACGCCACTCCCTGGACCAATTTGCCAATTTCAATGAACAGCAGCTTTCTACAGAGATCAGCTATTTAGGAAAAAAAAAAAAAAAAAAAAGACAAGCTGACTCATCACTTTGTCAACTTTATACCTCTAATTAAATTTGCTAGCACGAGGATGCAGAAGTTATCATCTCAAACTAATATTACAGCATTTCAGGCTAACAACTGGAGTAAAAAATGAGAGACAAACAATGTAAAATTCTCTATTAATGTAGATATTACAGTATGAAGAACAATTGCAAGGCAAATGTAGTTAATTTTTAAAAATTGGTCTATCATGTCACTCTTAGCACACTAGCCACAACAGATTCAATCACAAAGTCCATAACTCTGTCCTTAGTCATCCTGTTTGAGCAAGGACTGCCTTACTTGTAAAATTCACCTCACATCATCACCATAATGAAAAAGCTGATCTCTTTAGTCCTAGTCTGCCTTGATAAAATGAGCTTTCTCCTCGGAAAGCCTGAAAATGATTGTTCAATCACTTGTTGAGAAGTGATTCATCAGAACTCAAAAGCTGTTTGCAATTCTCTTTAGCTGCTTTTCTTACTGTGCAAATAGTTTTATTCTATCTGAGGAATTGCGCAGAATTGCTTAAAGAGACAACGATATAGTGCATTTTCAGCTTGAGCTCACATATTGATTGCTATCTTGGGTTGGTTTGCAGAAAACTAGTGTGTGTGTGTGTGTGAAAATAGCCTTGCACACGCAGTTGCAGAGGTCTCATACTATCCCTTATAAATCAAATATAATCTATTATGTGTATGATCTAGTATTTATAAATATGTTCAATAAATATATTTAATATTAAAACAATTTTTTATAAATCAGTTATTAATATTTTGGATAAGTATTAATTCATGTTTTATGAGGTCCAGACTATCCTTTATTAATAACTTTTAAATTTAGAGATTACTAAGTACTCTCTAAATATATTAAATCACTGGAAAATATTTAAGGGACTAATTTTTAGCGTGGATCTACTTGAATACAGTGATAAAGCAATTTTAGTACTAAGAAGAAAATGCAACTTCTCTGGCTTATCACCACAGCTGAGAAGCGAAGTCTCTTCATTTCATTTGCTTAATGCAAGATAAACAATTTAATTTTTATTCATACAACACCTAATTTTTATGTTGATATCCTTCCCATGGCCAACCGCTGCTTGCTGAACTGGTCTAACGCCTTACTTTCAAAACAAAGTAGCCTTCTTTTTCTGGTAGACACATTTGTAACTGTCAGCATGAAAGGCCTTCCTAATCCTTATCATTTGACTTGCCAACATTCAAACATGAGATGTGGTATGTGAGAAAACTGAAAACCAGAGTCCCACAGAAGTTATTCACTCAGGAAAATTAAATTTCTTGGAGAATCATTCATTCGTTGCAAATAATTCTTTCAATAATAAAGGACTTATGCTGCTCTACTTATGATGTAAATAATTTTCAACAATAAAATTGAGGACATGTCAAGTTCACTTGAGGCCTAAAACAAATGCAGTCCTTGCAGTGGGTGTCTCTTGGGAGAAATGTCTTTATCCAGCAAGACCTTTCACAGCCCTGAGCATCTACATACTCCTGAGGAGTAATGATGATTTGCCTTCCCCAGGCAAGAAGGTATTTCTAATCCCAACTGCAAAGGGACTTTACAGAACATCAGATAGAACAGTTGGGTACATAAGCAAGCTTTACAGTGACTTTAATGGAGAACCACCAGCAAAGAGATTCCTCACTAGGGCAAGTAATGATGTGACTGACGATGTTTATTTTCATTGCAGCCTATTAGCCGCAGGCGGAGGAAATCGAAGGACTGCCAACGTGGTGGCTCACGGTTTTGCCAACCTTTTCACTCTGGACAAGAAAACACTCAATGAAATCTTGGTGCACTATCCTGACTCAGAAAAACTCCTCATGAAGAAAGCAAGGTATGTCCTGATAACGTTTTTTAAATCACCTTGTTTAGCTACAGAATAGACAGTTGTGGCTTCTGGACAGATTTGTGTTTCTTTCTTGTAAGAGTAATAGATGTAAACGCATTTGCTTTCAGAGGTCAGATTTGTCTGGTAGTATTAGTGGAAGCCACGGTCTTGGCAGGGATCCCAAGGTTTGTGGAAATGTGGTAAGTAGAATGAAGCCCTGAATGTAGTTGCCTTCTCCATTGCATTAAAGGTAATAAAACAAACAGGAGATAGAGATGCGCATCAGGACTCCTTACGTAGTCAAGAAAGAAACTGCAGGACAGACGTCGGTTAAGGATTAGGTTTTCAAAGATTCAACCAAACACCTGCAATTAATTCTACACAGATACGCTTCAATGCACACACAGACTTGTATGCATTTCCAAAATCTTAAGCATAGTTAGGACTTGTTTTAAAGTAAGGCACAACAAGATGGAAGTACACAGATTTGAGGTGTGCATTTTGTTCAAAGGGATTCTGAAATGGGATTTCAAACCTAAACTGCTTTTTTTCTTGATTTGGCTGTAGCTTGCTGGGATCGCCATTTCCCTAGCTTTTAAAGGGCAAAATATTGTCAGATTTTGCCATAAAATTATGACAAAATGAGCGCCTTGTAAAAGATCCAAATACATGAAACGGTTTGTCGTTATTAGTATACTTCAGCACTCTTACTGTTTTCAGCTGTTGCCTTGTGTTGGTATCAAAGGTTGGAAGGTTGCTCACCGACTTGAAATTCCACCAGCAAAGACTAAACATAGCACAGGAGTGACGTTTTGTTTAGCGGAAGTGCTAGCAGATGGTCGCATTCAGCATGTTACAACAGCCTTGGTTATCAAATGACAGCATCTTGAGAATCATCATGCCCCTGAGGAACAAGGAACCTAGCCACAGAATGGGCTGATTGCCCACTTTTCAAAACCAGCATCAAGAGGTAGAAAGGTGGAACAAATCCACTGACTGGTGGTCCACAGCATTTACCCTTCCTGACTTGTCTTCAGCCTCTTTCTGAAGAGTTGTATGACCATCATTACTTGTTATTCCTATCTCTCTGTCCCCGACTACCTTCTTCCGCTTTCTTGCCCACCTTAATCATATACTCCCACGCCATTAAATTCTGCTTCCTCTAGACAGCCTTTCTCAACTGCAGGAGCTTAATAATCATCCATCCTTCTTATCTGCACTCCCATTTGGGCCCAAAGCCCTCTCTAGATACCAGACTAAATACAGGATATCCTGTTTAATTTTGAAGATATGCAGTACCTGCCCTGTGCTGGAAGCCATGTATTCTGCTTACCTGTCTAGGCATACACTAGTTCTTCCAAAACTCCTGTGTTCTGTGCACAGTCAGCCACGTGCCTAGAAAAACAAGGCACAAACAGGAGATTTGTGCACTGTTTTGATAAAGACTGCAGTTATGTTCAGTTTTGGAACCAAGTTATCAGTTGCTCTGCCCTGGAAGGTTTATGTTAGAGTCCTCTGTGGGATTGCATTGGCCATCCTACACCTTGAAATAACTCAAAGGAGTTATTCAAGCAAGAAATTTGTTCTTATGTCACATACCTGACAGTCACTATATGGTCTTTACATGACCACAAAATGGTTCGGGTTGGAAGGGACCTTAAAGATCATCGTGTTCCAACCCCCCTGCCATAGGCAGGGACACCTCCCACTAGACCAGGCTGCTCAAAGCCCCATCCAGCCTGGCTTTGAACACTTCCAGGGATGAGGCATCCACAGCTTCTCTGGGCAGCCTGTTCCAGTGCCTCACCACCCTCACAGTAAAGAATTTCTTCCTGATACCCAATCTAAATCTACCCTTTTTCAGTTTGAGGCCATTACTCCGCGTCCTATCATTACAATCCCTGATAAAGAGTCCCTCCCCATCCTTCCTGTAGGTCCCCTTTAGGTACTGCAAGGCTGCTATAAGGTCTCCTCGGAGCCTTCTCTTCTGCAGGCTGAACAATGCCAACTCTCTCAGCCTGTCCTCATAGCAGAGGTGCTCCAGCCCTCTGATCATCTTCGTGGCCCTCCGCTGGACCCGTTCCAACAGGTCCATGTCCTTCTTGTGCTGAGGACTCCAAAGCTGGACACAGTCCTCCAGATGGGGTCTCACCAGCATAGAGTAGAGAGGCAGAATCACCTCCCTTGACCTGCTGGCCATGCTTCTTTTGATGCAGCCCAGGATGCAGTTGGCTTTCTGGGCTGCAAGTATGCGTTGCCTGCTCATGTTGAGCTTCTTGTCCAACAGCGTGCCCAAGTCCTTCTCCTCAGGGCTGCTCTCAAGCCATTCTCCACCCAACCTGTATTTGTGTCTGGGATTGCTGTGACCCAGGTGCAGGACCTTGCATTTGGCCTGGTTGAACTTCATGAGGTTCACACAGGCCCACCTCTCAAGCCTGGCAAGGTCCCTCTGAATGGCATCCCTTCCCTCCAGCGTGTTGACCGTGACACACAGCTTGGTGTCCTTGGCAAACTTGCTGAGGGTGCATTCGATCTGACTGTCCATGTTGCTGACAAACATGTTAAACAGCACTGGTCCCAGTACTGACCCCTGAGGAACGCCACTCGTCACTAGTTTCCATGTGGACATTGAACCATTGGACCGCAACCTTTTGAGTGTGGCCATCTAGCCAGTCTTGCATAAACCCATGCAAACTGCTGAAGTGCACTTTTTAAATTCATGACAATAAAAGTTAAAGAAAGTTAAATCTTCACTTCTGGAATTCCCAAAATTACCAAGTACAAAACGCTGGAGAAAATTACAGTATTATGGAATTTACTGTACTTCATGAAAAGCCTTAAGTCAGGGCTTTTGCAAGGATAGAAAAGTTGCCTTGAAAACTGTACAGTAACCTAATAGAAACTGAAAGCACGGGAACCCTCTGCTTTTCACTGGTTCCATCTATCTTGGAACTGCCATCTAATCTTTACCCTCATCATTCATTCTCACTTCTTGTCATTATGGTTGCAAATCAGTACAGCTATAGAAGGGTGTGAAAATCTAGTCCACCACATGATTGGCAGTAATTTTTATATCTTCAGGGTATTTTCTTCTACCGAAGAAGACCAAAAATAAGTACCACCATCTAACCTGACCTATGAGAGATGAGCCATGTTCAGTTAGTTTCGTAAACTATTACTTCCACAAGCCTCAGCAGGACTCCAAATTGAGCACTAAATGCTCTCTGAATTTGCATCCAGAAGGCCACGTCAGAGACTTCCACCTTAGTTATGAGGCATCCGCCCCCTCTCCATGCAACTTCTCCCCTTATAAAACTTTCATCTGCTTTGCAACACCTTAATTTGAGCCTGCACTTGTTTATTCTCCAGGATACAGGTAAGCAATTGGCTGCTCATGGCTTGGACAGGCTTACTCTTTCCTGGGTAAAAAACTGGCTGGCTGGGACCAAAGAGTTGTGATGAATGGAGTTAAATCCAGGTGGCAGCTGGTCACAAGTGCTGTTCCCCAGGGCTCAGTATTGGGGTCAGTTCTGTTTAATATCTTTATCAACAACCCAGACAAGGGGATTGAGTGCACCCTCAGTAAGTTTGCAGATGACACCAAGTTAGGTGGGACTGTTGATCTGCTGGAGGGTAGAAAGGAATTGCAGAGGGATCTGGAGAGGTTGGATCAACGGGCTGAGGCCAATGGTATGAGACTCAACAAGGCCAAGTGCCAGGTCCTGCACTTGGGTCACAACAACCCCAAGCAACACTACAGGCTTGGAGAAGAGTGGCTGGAGAGCTGCCCAGCAGAAAAGGACCTGGGGGTGTTGGTGGACTGCTGTCTGAATATGAGCTGGCAGTGTGCCCAGGTGGCCAAGAACACCAACAGCATCCTGGCTTGTATCAGGAACAGTGTGGCCAGCAGGACTAGGGGAGTGATAATCTCCCTGTACTCGGCACTGGTGGGGCCCCACCTCGAGTACTGTGTTCAGCTTGGGGCCCCTCACTACAGGAAAGACATTGAGGTGCTGGAACGGGTCCAGAGAAGGGCAACGAAGCTGGTGAGGGGTCTGGAGCACAAGTCTTATGAGGAGTGGCTGAGAGAGCTGGGGTTGTTTAGCCTGGAGAAAAGTAGGCTAAGGGGAGACCTTATTTCTCTCTACAATTACCCAAAAGGAGGTTGTAGCCAGGTGGGTGTTGGTCTCTTCTCCCAAATAACAGGCGATAGGATGAGAGGAAATAGCCTCAAGTTGCACCAGAGGATGTTTAGATTGGATATTAGGAAAAATTTCTTCACTGAAAGGGTTATCAAGCATTGTAACAGGCTGCCCAGGGAAGTGGTTGAGTTGCCATCCCTGGAGATATTTAAAAGATGTGTAGATGCAGTGCTTAGGGACATGGTTTAGTGGAGGAGTTGGCAGTGCTAGGTTTACAGTTGGACTCAATCTTAAAGCTCCTTTCTAACCTAAATGATTCTATGATTCTAACTCCAAATTAGAACAGTAGACTCCAACTTTACTAAAGCCTAGGGTAAAACCCTTACCTTTGCCAGGTTTGCTCTTGCCACTGGAGATGGGATGACAAAATTTGCTGGAAAAGTTGCTAGATTTTCATCCACGAACGTGACATTTTAGCTTTGCAGGAACTTTGCTCGGTTTCACAGAACTGATGCGTGTTCGTATTCCGTCTGTTCTCCAGGGTGCTGCTGAAGGAGAAGGGGAAACCTGCTCCAGGACCACCAGCGCAACAACCACGGGGCTTGGCCGATCTGTTTGGGCAGAAAAAGGAAACTCCAAAATTGTTTAAAGCGATGCTTGGAGGTAAAGGAAAAGAAGGCCTTGCTAAGCTGCTGAAGATGAAGAGAGAACAAGACATTCAGGTAATGCCACGGAAAAGAGAGTAGGTAATTCCAGGTGCTGAAGAGGGAAACAGGAAAGATACTGGGAAGGCCTGGGCAAACAGAGTAGATGAAAATGTAGCCTTACTGCAGTCAACAGCAAAACCTCCCAGTAGCTGAGATATAACCACTCTACCTAATCTCTGTAAACACTAAGTCTAAAGTTTGGCTCAAATCTTCCTGGATCTCTTCTAGGCACAGCAGAGAAAGAAAACCAAAGAAAAAAACAAGGAAAAAAGCAAGCAAACAAAAATCCTGAAAGAAAGTTAAGGATAAAATAGACTTTACAAAAGGCACCTGATCTTCTAGTTTTATGTAAACAACAATAAATACAGAAATACCCTAACATAGCAATTTGATCCAGCTGACTCAAGTACACGGTGAACTTTCCAATTCAAAGTCAGATTTTTGACTATCACAAATCCTGAAGACAAAATTTAAAGCTTAGCCCACACAGCTAAAACTGATTAAATCTCTAATATATTGCACTTATGAGAAAACTGTTATTTCAGCTGATGAAAAGTAATTCCCACATTATACTCTGTTCTGAGAAATGTTAATGTTGATAAGAACCTGCTCACTTCTACGTATTTACCCAAAGGTGGCAGAATTCTTTCCTGTCTTTATAGCTGAACTGGCAGTGTTTTTATTTATTTTTTTAAGTTTAATAAAGAACTTCGGTTACACAAATGACTGCAACACTACGACTGGAGCAGAACCATTGCTCAATTTAACGTGTACTTGTGAACTTAACAGCAAATAGGCTTGGCCAAGGAACTGGGGCCCTAGGAAATATGTCAAGATTTACATAACACTTTTTCTTTCTATACTAGTGTAAGTACATAAAGGAAGGCAAGACCTAAGGAGGGGTTGTGTCCCCCAAAACGTGCCTGTTTTACCCTCCTGTATTAACAAAAAGCAGATACTATCACTATCCACAGGCTTCTCCTAGGTTTTTATGTTGACGTTCTGATTCTGAAATTACATTTTTTCATTTAAAAACTGATTTTCAGCACCTGAATACAAATTTACACGGGCTGCATGCCATTAATCACAGTATCCATGCTGTGCCTTTCCACTGCATATACAGGATTGAACTACTTCCTGAAGTTCTTCTGCAGCATGGGAAAACATTTAACTTCTTGTTTCTAGGAAACTCAAGCTGAAGCAGAGAACGAGCCTGAACCAGAGCAGAAGAAACCCGTGGAGCCCACGGGATCATCTGTGCCCCCTGCACAAAAGGAAGAGCCGACTGCAGACGCTAAGCCTAAACCACCTGCAGTTATGCACAGAGGAACCACTAACGAGTCTCTGATCATTAGTATGTCTCCATCCCCCAGAGCAGGAGAAGGAGAGATCCTTAAAGTTGAAGCTAAAGAGAAAACACAGAAATAGATGGCGCTTTAGGCTGTGGCCACATCTATTGCTGAATTCAGAGGGCTAGTGTGACTTTGCTTTTGGGTACAGAAGATTAAAAGCAGACACTACTCAAGAGAAAAGTCTACCCCCAGCTCCTCCTCTTCTCCTGAGGCAACCAGACAAATTACTTATATACTTACCTCTTAACCTTGAGCCTGAGGAGACAACTTCTGGTGTAATAGAAATTAGAGCTCAGACTGTATTTCAGGACCACTTCCTTCTTGTTCGATCCATGCTCCCCCTTCTCTCTTACTCTGTTCTGTTTCTGCTTCTCTTCTTCCCTCTCCTGTTTATCCTCGCTTTCTTATTGCTGTTCCTGTTGCTCAGTTTGCTCTTAGTTTTTGTATGTGTTCTTTTCTATTTCCTTTTCTGGTTTCCCATAATTATCCTTTTTCTTGTTACTGCCCTACTGTTTCTGAGGTTACTTATGTTTCTCTCCATCCTTCTCTCTCCTCCCCTTGTACTTCTAATCAGTGACGTGCTTTTGTGACCAGCATGGCTCAGCACAGAAAGCTGCGATGCTGCGCATTGGGATGTTTTAGCTTGGGACCAAGGGCTATGAAACAAAACCATTGTCAAAAAGGTAAAAATCACAGAATACACAAAGGGGAAGCAGATAGCAGAATTATTGCCAGCCTTTTGAGAGCACGAGCACCTGCTCTAGTTGTCTTCGACCCTGGTGAATAAACATGGCAAAGACTTAGATATTTGTCCCCTCCCAGGGGCGACCTTCAACTCTGGGCTGCCACTTTATGCAAGGGGCTGGGCATTCATAATGCTCTCTGAAGAGCAAACAGTTGATACTGGCTAAAGTTTTGAAGAATCTTGGTATCTAAACTAGCCACTTCAAAAATAAAGGTTATTTTACAAAAAGCAAGATTTACACTTTCTGGCATAGTTTTAACCAATGGTCCATTTGTTCACCTCCATCGTAGACCTCGTTGGATGGTGCAAAGCGAGGGCTGAGCTACATGGTAGGTCTGAACTAAAGCAAACAGAGGGCTACAGCTGTTGAACAAGGAGCTCCCACACTGTCAACCTTCTGCATTGACTCATCACAGAAAGGGATGCAATATTAAACAAAAAGGCTGAAGCTGTGTTTTAAGCTTAATTATCAAATACTTTTTTCTCTTCCACGGGTTTGCGTCTCCTCTCTCTCCCTACCCACTTTCAGTCCCCACTGGATGACAGTTTTGGGAACTAAAACCATTACACAGAGGCCAAGCCAAGAAAACATAAGGGCAGGCTTCACAGCTCCTCAGCTGACCGGCCAACCAAGGCACCACACCAAAATTAAACAATTCACTTTGCAGCATCTGCTCTATATGATCCTGCGGGCTATGCATTCTGTAGGCCTCTTCTTTAAAGCCTTTGAACTTCTCCAGTCACAGGCAAAGCTGGCAGCCTAGCCAGAATCACTAGGAGCTTTGCCTGAGTAAAAGCTAGATGACCGATTCCATACGTTGTATATTCCACACATCCTCCACGACCAAATCTCTTTCAAAAGCAAAGTTCTGTGGCATTAGCAGTGAGGTCAAGGTCCAACTGTTACACAGGAAGAACCATCTTGATTTGTGGGTTACTTGTTATTTGATACGTAAGAAAAAAAGGATGTCACAACAGAGGTAGAAAATGATAAGATGCATCATAAAGATTTGTTCATCTATTGCACAGCCAGGAATGTCTCAATACAATCTCCAAATTAGAAATATTGCAAAACTGCTTCACAAATGAAGTCTTCTGTGAATAATGATGATCTATGAATTGCCTACATAAATGGTATCAGGTAACTTCAAACATTTTCACTGTTGGCATACTTAAGCTCATCAGTCACTTGCTGATGTACGTTAGAAAGTAAGGGCCGAGCCTGCAGCAGCACGCATTACACTGCAGCAATGCAGCATCCCACGAGTTGCTGCTTTGCTACAGCTCTTAAGAGCTCAGGATTGCAGGAAAGGCTTCTGTTCTGTCTGCAAAATTACCAAGTTATGCCCAGCTCTTGAGTTCCTTAGACCCAAAACAAAAAAGGAAAAATGTCAGTGTTTGTTGAAGATTGTGGCCATGCAGAAGTAATATCCCTGTGGTTTTCTCTGACATCCTACTTTTCTGTTGTTGGAGTATTTCACCCTTCCCAGAATTTGTCCATTTTTAAGGGTGGGCAGGAGCAAGAAGGGTCCAAGAAGCCAAGTTGCAACCATTCATAGGGTTTTTCCATCAGAAGGAACAACACAAGAAAGGTCAAGATGTAAGACGTATGAAATCCTTTCAGGAACTAATTCTGCCCTGTGGATTCCTGACTGGTGAAGTCAAGTGAATTACTCTAGAACACTTAGAAGACACTAATTCCAGTATCAAAACTCGCTCACATGCTGCGTGGCATCGCACTCTGCTGCAATGCTTTGTCTCTGGTACCTCTGTTTCCCAATAAAGCATCTCAGACTCGACTGCATTTGAATGCAAAGAAACTGAAGGGTGGCACAGGACAACGTAGTGTCCTGCTAAAACTAAAAATACCAAAAAAAACCCTATAAATAACCAAATCTCCAGGCCTCTCTACTTAAAATGTAGATGCCGTTCTGAAGAAGTCTGGGAAAACCTGATAATAATTGTATGAAATAGCATGTAAGGAGAACTCTAATGTGGCAAAGAGCATGGAACAGTCACCGGTAAAACATCCAATTTCAGAATATCTTCCTGCTAAAAGCCAGCATGAGATGCTTTATGAAATATACTCTGCACATTCAGAACCACTGAGGGAAAAGGCATTTTTCCTCTCATCTGGTAATACTGAGCTGCTGAGCCTGTGGAATACTGATCACAGGAACTGCAAAAGCAGCATTTATCATTACGTAGGAAATGCTGAGTACAAAAGCACAATGGAAGAACAGTATACTGAAATTATATTTTTAATGCATAGGCATTGTAAATCAGTTAACTTCATCAGAACTGAAATACATAGGAAAGTAAAAAACTCTGGTTACACGTTATTCCTCTCCTGTACAGATGTATATATTACGATCATTAAATGGCAAAAAGCATCCGATTATGAAGACTGCTATACATCCTTTTTATCACAAGGTGGCGCAAGTGACACACAAGCACGCTTCGCTTTACAAAACTGCCAATAATTTGCTTTGTCACCCTCAAGCTAATAAGGCATTTTTTACATGTAAAAATAAACAAACAAAAAAAGGCAAAACAAAAAAATAACTCCCCTCCCCCTTGACACACCATCATCTGCATTCTTTGACTCAGAACATTGCTTCAGCCTAACTTGGAAGTTTCCAAATTTTCCAAGGGGCTGTTAGCTGTACGCCTCTACAGGTTACACCAGGCAAATGGTTCTTGCCACTGTCAGGTCTGAAACATTTTCCTTTACCCAGAACAGGTCCCATTAAGCAGCAGATGTCATCGATACACTATTTAATTCCATACGCTTGAGGAATCTGGGGGTACTTTTCCAGCAAGAGATAATGAATTCTCTACTATAGAAACTCAGAATTTATATATAGAATAGAGACAAAAGGGTTTATGTATTTTATATGCAGCAGATATTTAGTACAGTAATTTTAGTATAATAATACCTATTAACATACTTAAATGCATTTAAATGTGCTTCCACAGCAACTTAAAACAGAATTGGTAACAAAAACTCAGATGCAGCATTATATTTTTGGCAGACAGCTCAGAGGAACTTCAGTAGTATCCTGTACTCCTATCAGTAGTACTCGTCCACTGCTCTGAATCTAGACAAAGCATTAATACCGCATCCAGTTATCTCTGTACATGGAGCATGTTGCAATGAAACAGTTCACTGTTCCAACAATCATACAATATCAGTATGCAGCAGCGTGACTTAGGTTCACTACAACTACTTCCTTGATCTTAATATTTTGTGTTGCATATCCGGCATGACACTTAATTATAATTTATACATAAAGTAACAACGCATTTGCACTACACTGATAAAAAGATGACTGTAGATTTTTATATAAACAAACACATGAATTAGATTTCAAAAAAGAATGAGCTTGGCTTAACATGAAACAAAATCTCCCCCTTAGTATTCCTCTACTGAAACTATTTAGGACCCCTTCCAAGGAAAATGGAGTGAAGAATAACGTATTAATCCATGATTGGTAACTAATCAACTGCCTACAAAACATTTAGTATGTTGTACAGGATGCGCAAAACAATCTCGATACATGTATCCTTCATCCATCAATGTTAATGCAAAAAAGTGTATGGGGAAAAAAAAAAAAACAACTCAAAAAACAACAGAGCAGCTCCAGCAGATGAGAGTCACATACACCATGACCTGGTGCAACCTTGAGTGCTCAAGTATGGTAAATTTAGTGCTAGTTACACTAAACACGTTACAGCTACACCATCCAGAATCAGATCAGTCGGGTGTCTAACTCTAAACCACTTCAAATGTGAAACTGCAAAATTAATGTTTAGGATGGGCATTTTGGAAGTGATAAATAAGACCTTTACATCCACTTACGTTACATGCACTGGCAGGATCAGAAGAGCTCCTCAGAAAGCAGTATGCAACTGGAAGACAAGGAAGCTTCATCTGTCCACTAAGGACATGATTTACACCTGGTGTAAACAGTGAAGAGAAAGCTCAAGCCACGAAAATAAACCAGAAACTGTCTGCCCTAGAGAAACGCAATATGATTATAGGATTAGAGCTTACAGACTTTCTTATGTCTTCCTACGGGGAGGGAAGAGGCAAGATGGGGGTTTTTGCAGGCACTTTTCATTAGTGAGCTTATGAAAAAGAAGCACGATTCAAAATATGACAAAACCAACATAAGTAAAGTAGCACTTTCAAGAACTGTCTTTGCTTGAAAATATGCAGTTATAGATCAGACAAAACTTTTTAACTGAAAAGTGCATTCCCACTTCACAAAAAGCCTTTTAAAGATCAATAGTCATGATTGTTTTATGGAAAAAGACACAATAAAACAAAACCCCAATCCTGTTTTCCAGCACAGTACACACTGAAACACACCTTATAGCCTTTACACTAGTAGCCTCAAAGGCCACTAGTATTTTTCTGAGATGTTAGAGGTTTACCTTGATTCACCATAGTTATTCCTGTACCACCTTAAGAGACTGCATACTATAAAAGAGTTTATACTTTAATGACTTCTTTGGCTCATGTTCACACAGCCCTGAATCCCAGGCATTGGCCAAAGGCACTGAAGTGCCAAACGTGAAATAGGCATGCCAGGAGGGCCTTTATGCTCTGTTCTGGCGCTTGTCTAATTATGAAACTCCTGTGACAAAATTGTGTTATGGTGGCTTAATACAGAACCCTGAAGTATTCCAGATTCGCTGAAGCACAGAGAAAATTTTATCTGCTTGGTGGGGCTACACCCTCTTTTTCATTTCAGACTGGTTTTCTGATCACTGGGAAACTGCAGTCCTCAGTGTTGATCCCCACAAAAGTAACTGAACATTCCCACTGGCTGTGTTTATCAAACTGGCAGCTGTCCCACTTCCAGCTGCTCTCCCCCTTCTCTCTGCATATTCAACCTCTTTTTTTTTTTTTACTCTTTTCAAAACAAAATGCACCCACATAAGCCCTATCTTTCAAATCAGCACCAAGTTTTAACACAATTATTTTGGCCCTCAAAAGGCACACTTGGCAAAGTGATTTGCAGGCAAAAGCTAACAGACATTACCATACAGAGGTGAGTGTATACATGTATATAGAAGTATCTTGAGAACCCAAGCCTGTAGATACAGCGAGTAAAACAAGCGCAAAGTCTCAGCTCCCCTGCTCAGCCCATTCACTTGGCAGCAGGATTCTTGGGAGGCTGCAGTTTGTAGGTGCTGAAGTAGTTCACCACTTGCTGAGGGACTTCTGCCAGGACACACTGTGCCAGAGCTTCCTTTGGAGACTTGTGAAAAAAAGAACACCAAGTTTCAGTTTCCACCAACTGTTAATGGTGATCCTAAGACGGGTAATAAGCACCTAGTCTACTAAGCCAATTTAAAGTCTGACATTTTACAGAGGTAAATTACACAGTGCCCTTCTGGGACAGATGGAACTTCCCTGACATCTTTACCTTCTCACTCCCATTACCAGAAGCCAGCTGGCTGCCTTGCTCCCCTGAAGTAATAGGAGCTGGGTGTGCAAGGTGCTGCCATGTCTGAGGATACCTTTTGTCATATGAAATACATGCGCACACAAAGTGCAGATATCGAACTTCAGCCTTGTAAACACACTTCCACTGTTTGCTTAAGATAACCCTTCAGGGGCATGTCTAATCATCTGCAACCTTTTGCACCAAGTCTCATCCCCAGTAACTGTATTGCTACAGAGCAGCTCTTCTAGACACACTATTTTTACTCTAAGACTAGTATCCATGGGAAAGCAAAGCACCCCTTTTTCTAGAAACCAAAAGCATGTGAATATATAATTTTATACTGAATATTAACTCTATTTCATCTACATCCAGGTGCATTATTCAGTAAGCATATGCTATATTGATTTTGCTCTCTTTCTCCTTTCAGTTTGCCTGAGTTGCTCTGAGTTTAAACAACAAACTTGTATCAAAAGTGAATATAAAAATACAAAGACAAAATAAGAAGGTATGAGGAGTATTATTGACAGGGTTAATATTAAGAACCAAAACAGAACTAGAACATATTAGGATGGAAATAAAAATACTGATCTTATCTTCCCCCTCCTGAGAAAATTTTTGTGGGGTTTTTTTTTAAATCAATTTTTTTCCCATCGATATGACCTTTAAAAGTCAGACTATATTAGCCTGTGAATATTTTATTGGGTTCTACAGCAAAAAATCAGGACTCCATTCTTTCACCGTCCTTTTTTTTTTTTATGTATTTGCATAATGAAAATGAAAACTGTCACCATTATTGTGCCCACACACAAATTCTACTGATTATGACCTCCCCGATTTAGTCTTGAATTTTAACACTGCACTAAAATGTGAGACTAATCCACATTTACAAATAGGCATCCACAATAAAAAGGACTTTTCCATAAGAACAAAAGCACAGTAAGTTCTTCTTCTCAAATGAAAAACACATCCATCTGTTTAATCAAGTCTGAGGAGATCCCCCTGTAGCAACTTGTCAGAAATGCAGTGCTCAAACCAGAAATGGAGTCCTTTTAAACATGAATCAGCTCACCTAATGAGAATTCTACAGATGCTGAAGTCTTCTGTCCTTTTTTTTTTTTTTTTTAATGTTTGATAAAGACCTATCTCAGACTTCAGAGTTCATTTTAGAGATAGTGCAAAAGCTTAGGAATATACGTAGGATATGCTAGCAAACCCAGCATGCCTCTACAACATTTATTAAACATGCCATTAAGATTACTTACATTTTGGAACTTCCTGAATGGCACAAACTGGACAATGTCTCTGACAGCTGCTTCTCCTGATGAGGACCTAAGAACTCCATTGTCACCATCAAGAAACTCCATAGCATCGAAGTCTGCTCCTCCAACACCAACAATGATAATGGACATGGGCAATTTTGAAGCATTAACTATGGCAGTTCGAGTTTGATCGAGGTCTGTTATCACACCATCCGTTATGATCAGAAGTATAAAGTATTGCTGTCAAATCAATAAACATCACCTTATGACAAAGCAATAGAAAACATGTAGGCATGTACATGAAAAAAAATGCACATACAGACTACACACTGTTGTCACTTTGAGCATGTCCAATGCACTCACTGAGTTTTTACAATCAGACATCTAAGTTGTGGTCAGGCTTCATCTGTACAATCTAAAGAAATTTGTAAGGACAACATAATCAATCTTTTAAAACAAGTAATCTTTAGGCAGCCACCTTCCAAAAACCCAATGGTATCACCCTTTTCCTCTCCAAAATCCCCAGACAAACCAAGAGTTAACCTGCCTTCTAAGTATTTGTCCTGGGATAGAAGGCAATTTATTGAGGTTTTGGACAAATTACACCTGTGAAACTTGTATTTGTCTCCTTTCTGGTCTATCAATACATTTATGAAATGCTACCCTTTGCTTCATTCAGTTAAGAATAAATGAACAAAAGAATGCTACCAAGGGTAATGGAACAGGCCTTCATTTTTTTCAGTGTATCCCTAAAATCCTAAATATAGATTAAAACACATCTTTTTCTGCTGAAAAAAAACAGCATGCCCATTTTCAAATCCCTTTAAGCATGCTTTCTAGCTGCTTTATGAAGTGAATTACCAAGGCATCTGAGACCACCTTGCAGTATTTCAATAATTTGTTCAAGTACCACTTGGATTGCTGCCACTATACTGCCAGGGCTCCTAAACGTTGGCACCTTAGCCTCCATTCCGGATTGAAGTATCACGGAGCAGCTAGAAGTAAAAAGTTCAGAAACTATCAAACACTTTTTGAACTTCTGGTCTTCTCTAACTTCATTCATTTCAGATGATTACTGGGCAGCACAAATTCAAGTTCCAAAGGTACTCACAGTATTCTTAGAAGTCTTCCTCTTCAGTACTTTGCTTCCCATCTTCCCCTATCTGCCTCTGAAATAATTGGTTTTCCCTTATCTCCTGTGTTCAAGTATCACCTTTTTTCATTGCTCCCCACCACTCCATTCCCCTACTCCAGCAAAACTGTCTACAAAGCAACCATGATCAGAGAAGGCTAAGACCAGCAGCATGATAGCACATCCCATTGGATTTATTTCTCTCTTCTTACACTTCCTCCATAATGGAAAAAAAAAAAACACCACCAAAACCCAACTCAAACTATCTACAATACGCGTTAAACAGCAAGGCTGCAAAATTTCTTCAATGTATCCTTTCAGGCAGAAAAAAAATAAATCTCTTGCTAAGCATATTGCACGCTCAGGAGGAAAAAAAAAAAGAAAGATTACAAGAGGTTTTGCACCTTTCCCAATATATATTCGTGACAGTTACTACTGCAAGACTACCAAGACAAAACCTCATAAACCTCTTGACATACAAAAATCCATAGCTCTTTTCCAAATTGGTTTCCACAGGTACTTTTATATGCAAAAATAGCTAATTTTATTTTCTGATTTTACTACCTATCTGAATACCAGTATTTGCTATAATCAATGATTTAGGATAGATACGGCTTCAGGTTTGCTGAACTTGCATGGATTATCATCTAAATGATTCGATACTTCAGATTTGCTCTTCAGACTTCCTATTTCTTAATATGATCAACTCATGCATACAATTTTAATAGGGAGGAGGGCACAGCACATAAAGCTTTATAGTATGGACAGTTAATTGTCTTTGTTGATACCTAGGTGTCATGAACTATATCCTCCATTTCTTTGTTACCTTACTTAATTCTCTCAGCTATCTGACATGAAACAAGGTTTAGTTGATTTTTCTCAGCTGAAGTTAAATCATTGTCCTATATGCAAAGGTTTAAGTTAGACTAACAGCTGTATGGCACTGCAAGAACTTTGAACAGAAGATACTGTAAAGGTGCCCTGCATTTTTAAGTTGGTATTTCAACTCTGAAGAGTTTGTTTAGTTAATTTAGGAGAGAATTGTTGCGTACAATCTGCAAAAATCAGTTTTTATCTTGTGTTAAGGGTACCAAACACTAATTCACAAGGTAAACGGCCAGTTGTTGAAACAAGTACACTTACAAGCTTAAAAGAGAAAAATAGTATTCAGAAACCAAAAGGGAAAGAACAGAGTAAGAAAAATACACACTCTCCCATAAAGAACTTACAGATGCTGTTTGCTGTTGTGTAGCTGCAGCAGCAAATCTTGCCACATGATTTATAATAGGAGAAAAATTTGTTGGCCCATATAACTTCACTTGAGGAAGACAAGCCCGATACGCATCGACGATGCCTTGGACTCCTAGAGAACACAAATAGATCATATTGATTTTTTCGTATTAGAATTAGGATATTTGGAAGCACTTGATCTTCCTAAAACACTGTATGTATCAGTTATTTAAAGTGACAGTGCAAAGATTTAAAACTAGCCATGATGAAAAAAACGATTCACGAGCAATGGACATCTTCAGCTTGACCAATGTTTAACGCACATGCTTAATGTGCTTGGCTTTATGTGAACAGAAAGGCCAAATACTGTGTGCTCAAGCGTGTGTCACTGAATTACAGCAGTTCTCTTTGCCTGGCAGCCTGTGGTAGTTGGTGTGATCAGAGAGCTCACATTGAACAGGCACTAGCAGCATCATACTGAAACCAGACAGCTCCACGCCAGCAGTGAAGCAGAATGAAGTGGCTTGACAACATGAGAACTTTTCCCAGCTTACCTGTACTGTGCCCTAGCTGTTTAAACCACTTTCACAAATCATTACAGAAAAGAGACCAAATGCTATTTCTAATAACTAAGGGAATGGTTATAAAGTTGTTTCCTGCTACATGGCTAAACTCATTATTTAATTGGAACAATATGTTTCACACTTCTCCTTCAAGTGGTTTTCATGCCTTCAACTTAGACATTTTATTCTCTGGGTGTGATGTTACTTTCTCAGACTTACCATTACAGAATGGGTTTGATGGGTTAAAATTTAATGGGAACTCATGTGAGACCTGTCAACAGACAAAAGACATAGTCAGGGCCGTATATACAATCTCCTCCTGAAGTAAGTGCTTTTACTTGTCTTATGTAATGCATTTACACATTCCATTACCTGAAAGGAAGGAGGAATTTGTGCACCAAATCCAAAGGCTGGAAACATCTTATCTCTAAAAAAGCAATTTTAAAGAAAATAAGTGAGTGCCTGCCTTTAAAAGCTGTCATAGTTCAGTAAGCTTAGCTAATCAGTGCTGCTCTTGATCATTAAAAATGTTGTTTATTAAGCATTAAGACACAAAATTAAATGGCAGTTCTCCCTTGTAATTGTTTTTAGGACCAAAACCAGTCTTTAACACCAAATTGGCAAGAACACAAGCATTTATTTAAATTAATGCTGCTCTTTACATTACAGATGAAAAGCCTTGCTTGTCTGCTGTAAACAGAAGCTTCTGCTTGTGATTATGTGACTGTGCAGTGATTATGAAGTCTTTTCTTAGCTCTATGCTCAGAAGTTTCATTCCCATATACCTGCTGACATCTTCAACACTGGTTTAAGAAGCTACCACAAAAACTTACACATGTCTAAAAAATGATTTAAATAAAAATCTAAAACTTACGTATCATAATCCTGAATGACCAGTCCTACAGACCAAATGGCTTTTAGGTATTCGTTAACTCCATTAGGGCTGAGGTAATGCAGAGAGTCTGGAGAGCGGGGGTCCCCATTGGAGCCTGTAAAATCTATCCCCACCTGTCAAATGTAGTATTTGTATCAAATTCCTGTTAGAGGTAAAATGATGTTTCTTATCTCTGTCAAAGCCAAAGCGAAAATCATGAAAGAGTTGTAAGCAGTAGTTACCAGGGCATCTACAAATCTAACAGGTACACACTTAGATGCAGCTTTCTTGGAATATCAGCGCTCTTAGAACAATGCCACTACAAAACCAGCAGAAGCTCTGCATCTCTCAGAAGGGCTGAAGTGACTTTCATCTGTCAGGTTTTCACTGTGTTTACTTTCCGTTACCGTTCACAGCAGCTCTTCAATAACTGTTAAATTAATTTCATCCTGTCTCTTGCCATACACATCTTTCCTCTCAGAAGCACAACTAGCCAGACACCACAGGAGCCTAGAGATAAGTTCTTTCTCTGACCTCAACAGATCTTCTCTGTTTTTGTGATGAGGCATATTACCAGGGTGAAGACATTACTGTTATTTGTGCTGCATTTGGTTCGCGAATTACATAACTTAAGGGTCCTAAGCCATACGATGGCTTCTTTAAGTTGCCTTCATTAAGCAAAGGGCCTTGAAAACCGCCATCAAGGGCAAAAGTGAAATCTCTGGTCAAAGGGGGAAAAAAAAAAAAAAAAGAGTCCCCTTACGAAAAGGAAACTCGAAGTATATCAGAAAACTGTAAATTTCTCCTTGGCCTCCACCCACACAGCTCACCTAGCTCTTAACAAATGTAACTACAGGTTCAGAACTTTCTGCCACGAATAATTTTTTTCTAAACAGACTAGATGGACTCTGGCAAAATGGCTTTCCCCTTCCACGCTACAGAGCAAAAACAAACAAAACAATTTACAATAATCAAATGAAGAGCAGTAGCGATCAACTATATACTTCAGTTTGTTCCAAAACTCAAAAGCTACTTTATATAAATGATTTAACTTACTGTGAAATTCAGCTGACACCCACCCATGATGTAATCAAGGAATGTGCACTCTACTATGATCTAAAAATAGAAGATAAAAATTATTTTTTTTTTAATGGGAGAAAAACAGTAAGTATTATTGCAGCAACTTCTGAGGTTCCAGATTTATCTTTACTCATGCAAAGCACTACTTTTACTCTATAGATATCCCATCCACATTTACAGTGTGTGCCATCACACACTCAATGAACCAGAATCTGGCCTTTTAGAAAATTACAGGCAGACAACAAAAAAGCACTGTAATTTATAATAACAACATGTAACACCAGACTTAACCAGATTTTAATTCACCATAAAACAGTAAGTTGACAAACGCAGTGATTCAGGAATGGCCTTGCAAATTGTTAAGTGACTTTTGCCATATAGATGGCATCTTCAAGAGAAAGTGAGAGGACAGGACACATGATTCAGTGTCAATCTATCTCCTTATATGAATCAGAGCCCTTAAATATTTACTGTCTCTAGAGCTTTCGACTTTTTAAAGTTTCTTACAGTTTGAGGGTGAAGGCATACTAGATGAGAGTTGTTATGCTCAAACACTTAAAAACAAAGAGTCATACTAGAATGTATTACTGACCTCACAGTGCTTAACGCTGACAATGCCAGAGTTCTTATAGTTTTTTTTCTTCTGTCTTTTCTTTTCATTGATGCACTCAAATTCAACCTGCACGAATGCAAACAAAACCAACCAAAGCACTATAAATATCATTTATGCAACAAATTTAATAATTCTTCATTCTAGGACTGGTACTTTGGGCTTGTTTAGGAATTCAGTTTATTTCACTATCAAGCAAAATTAAACCCAGCCTGCCCAAAATCAGCAAGAAAAAAAAAAAAACATTATCAGAATAGAAATCTTCTCTCACCCAAAAGCTTACAAATATGTTTGTTCAGACAACTTTATTTTCAATAAGACAAAGAAATTCTGTACCATTTTCCCCTCTGAGGATTCTACTAACAACTTTCTTTTCGCTAAAGACACAGTGATTCAGGCAAAGCATCACAGCTGTAGCAGTAACATACAAAATAAGAGGTACAATTTTAAGCTTTTCAAAATCAGTTGTTGAGGCTTCACCAACTAAACCAATACCTTAACCTCCAAGCGCAATGAACAGCTAAGCCAGGTTAAGAAGCCCCTGCCAGCACACAGTCGTGATGGCACAATGCAGCATCTGGTGCATAAGTAGTTGGAGGAGGTATTCCAGTCACGCTTTCTGGCTCAGTGCCAGAAACAGGTTCCACTGCTTTGGTTTAAGTTAATTAAGTTTTTAAAAGTGATCTTGCAATTAATCTCAAGCGAAAAAATGCACTAACAAGGTCAGCACCTGAGAAGTCTACATGCCTCTTATCTTCTTTTTTTTTTTTCTTTTTTTTTTTTTTTTTTTTGGACATTTCACCACCAGCATCACTCCTACTGGATGGAAATTGTCTTTCAGGGACTTGGTTTTGTACTATGTCAACTGGTGAGGTACTTGCCAACAATGGCCACGAGATACCTTGCATTTACAATCTTTCAACTACATTTTATAGTCCTCCAACCAGAGCTCACTAACAGTATGCTTTGGGGGAAAATACCTTAAGGGAAGGGATTAAAAATAAATAAATCAGCAATTCTCCAGAGAATGAGAAGCCACCCAGTTACTTCAGTCATACAAGATGAGCTTTTTCAGCAACTGAGGATACAGAGTCACACCCGTGCTCACCTCAAGGAAACTTGAGAGAAGTTGTACCAAATCTCCCACAGGTGCAGCTGATGCCAGAATTGTGGGAGTAACTGAAGATCACACTTGGAGTACATAAATTCAAGTTCTAATGTGCACCAGAAATATTTTACAGACATTACCAAATTAATCAGATCACACAGGAATAGGGGTTAGTTCCTTTTAAAAGTAGAAGAAATCTGGAGCACATTATTTGTGTTGACTCTTATCTTCGCTTCATCTTACTGACAGCAGTAAGTTACTTAGAGTAGGTAGGTACATGAGCCACAGTTCTCAGGAAAATAACTTTCTTAAAGCATTTCCAAAACCAGCACAGGCAGATTATAATTTAAAATATCTTTTCTTTAAATTCAAAAGAGACCACACCTATTATGCTACTAGGGGAGCAATGAAAATAGATATTTGTATTCTCAAGGAGCCTTTACACAACACACTTCACACTGCATGGGAACTGACTATCACAGTTCTTAATAGAAAATTTGTTCTTGAAAGAGTAAACATACACATGTGCTAGGTTTGTTTAATTTACAATACTGCTCTATTACAAACGTGCAACTTTGTAAAGAAGAAAAATGAATGAAGAAAAATGTCGTGCTAAAAGATTCATAAAATCTTCATTAAAAAAAACAGAAAAAAACAATGTTATGAAATCCTGCTTCCCGATCTATTTTTTGCACACTTTAGTTACAATAATAAGAAAGATCATGGTCAGCGTTGAAAGCTAAACTGATACCATCTGGCCCCTGAGAAACTAGAAAAAGAAAAAAAGAGAAGAATACTAAGAGCTCCAACTAGGCAGCATGTGAATTACCTGCATACGATATGAGTCCAAAATTCCTTATATCACAATATAAAACCTTAAGAGGCATGAAACTGAACAATGCATAATTCAAAGTGAATTCAGACACAGATGCCTAAAAGAAAAGCATGGCAGGGCACAAAGCAGCAATTAAAAAATTACTACAGTGAAGGCTGACTATTCACATTCAACAGCTCTGAAATTCAGCACAAATGCAACACTCATGATTTTAGAAAAGTACAAGCAGGCACTCGATATATCCCGTTATTATTAATGCAGGAGCAGTTCTGCAGGTTTTACAGAATTAAACGAAAAGATGGTAAAATATTTTGATACCATGTAAGGTTTGCTATGCCACCTTTCTTCTTCTGAATGTAAACCTTGTCTATTAAAAGGTTTGCAAATTGTTGCAGTTCATAAGAACAAGAAGGGTAAGTTCACTTTAAAGAAGAGGTACCTAACGTAACACATTCAGTTGCATTTTTGTGCAGCGGCATAAATGTTGATTTTTTTTCCTATTCACTAAAGTATGTATGACAGTTGGTAAGTGCCATCCTTGAAATAAAGGACCAAGTAAAGCCTGAAAACAATACCACAAGCTTTGGTCTTTTAACTGCAACGAAGTTTGTACTGCACTCTATCTTTTAACTCCCAATTTTTTGATTTCTGTATTTTTATGAATAGTGATATTCATTTGTGCTGACGGTTGGTTATTTAGATATGTAATATTAAAACCTGTAACCAAGATATTAATCCTAGGAAGGTGGATGCATAATGTAAATGCTGAGTCAGCCTCAACTACAGTATCATTGTTAAGGTGTGTCCTAACACAACTTCGATACCAGCAAGTCAAGTGATGTCAAGTTTTGCTCCAAAAATTAGTAAAACAGCTTATCAAAACCACACAGGCAGCTTAGACTATGTAAGACTTACAGGTGAGGACCGAGATGCTTCCTTCAGTTTTGACATCGTAGTTTGAAAACTTCCTATGAGATCATGAGACCCATCACTATCATAGTCATAGCACTCGACCTAAAATGAAGCATTATTCAGTGTCAGTAACAGAAATGGCCCTACAAAAGCAATAAACACTGCAATGGCACTTCTGGTTCAGGGAAACTCGAACATCCAAAACATTCCTACATCTCTATATTATGGATTTTTTCTCATGTTGCAGTCCTAGAATTGCACAGAGTTGCATTTAAAAATTACCGATTAAGAGAGGGTAAAAGCCAATATATCCAGTGTCAGATTAGGTCTTCCAGTGAAGTGGAGACGAGAATACTAAGCCATGTCAGGTCCCACGTGAGCGGGTAACATCAGTTATATTGAACTATGTTTTGGGTGTGAGGGGATGTCGGGAAGAGTAGGAGAACAATCTGTAGGGTTTTTCACTGTCATCATGGATGAATTTTTCAGAGGTATTAAGGAAATTTAAGTATCTCTGAGCATCCAGCTAAAAATCAGTTATTCAGTGATCATGAGAGTTTTATTAATATTTTTATATTACTTTATTAATCATCAAGATAACGCAAAATTTATGAGTATATGAAGGCTCAGCTGTAAATCTAGAAACAAGAATTGAATTTTTTTTTTTTTAAGATTATCAAATTTAAACAGTAACTATGATCCACACTTCACGGATCTGAATGTCAACTAAAAAAATCCCTCTTTCCTACGTTCAATGTTAACTTTTACCATTCAATCAACTCATCTTTTAACACTTCAACTCACCAAAAAGGCACAAGTGAAAAA
The DNA here is from genome assembly GCF_964199755.1 of Larus michahellis. Classification (NCBI taxonomy): domain Eukaryota; kingdom Metazoa; phylum Chordata; class Aves; order Charadriiformes; family Laridae; genus Larus; species Larus michahellis. The sequence continues at coordinate 140,380,019 of NC_133897.1, read as the reverse complement.
ATAGACTTATTTTCTGTTTGAGAACCTACCAGTTTGAGTGACCATAATTTTACCACCGTTACTTTAACCTTACAGTGTCCTCAAATTTTGTTTTTTCTAAAAAGCTCAATTTATGAAAGTGCCCCAACTGCCTTTCTAGGTAAAAAGCTGGGTATTTATCTATAATAGCATAGGCTAATTCCATCCACTTCTGATATTTTATTTCAGTTTAGCAACACAGACATGCTAGCTAAATTAAATTAATCAAATAACAGAAAAAAAATAATAATACCAATAATGATGATAAATAATACTAATAATAAAGCAAGAGTCAAAGTAGGAACCCCTGTTATTTGGAATCAAAACAAACTTCACAAAAAACTTTTCTGAATAGATAAGGCTTAAACTGAACAGCTATTTTCATGTCCATTTTGCCAGACTTAAAAAAATTATGTATTATATTCAAGAAACAATTTAGTTGATTACTTGGCCACTTCATTTTTAGGAATAACAAAGTAAAACAAACAGCTTCAACATACACTTGAGCTTCTGAGAGGAATTAACTTTTGCGAAAACAAACAGTAGTATTGAAGTACAAAACAGGATGCATAGATTGCAAGTTCTACATCGTGCAAAACATGCCTGTTACAGTTTCACTACTCCTACACCACTTTGAATGCACTAATAAATAAATAAAATGCATGCACATGCACTGAACAGCAACTTAAATCTCATACAAGCAGCCACAGTACCAGCAGCCTAGTGTTCATGGCAGATGCTATGTAAACTCTTTTGAACGCCATAAATTAAGCCAATCAAACACTCAGCCAAGTGCTTCAGCACCTGAAATTTAAAAGTGAAGACATTTCCTAAGCCAATAGTCATGATACCTGTTTACATTAGCACAGTGTTGGTTTTTTTTCCTCTTAAAGGGATCAAAGTTTGTCTTGCTTGATGTATTTGACGCATCTAAGCCAATTTTCAACACTTACTCCAGGCAAGAGAGAAATATTTCTTTTGTTTCATGTATGCTCTCCTGGACACACAATAGCACCAGGGAACCACGTAACAAAATTGGATATATATTTTCCCCAGCAGAACTAGGCATGCTTGCTCCAGATGAAAGGTTTACATTTTCAACACAGAAAAACTTCACTGACTGCAAACATACTCACATGGAATATATAAATCCAGAAGATAAAGAATCACTTGGTTTGTGCATCGCTGGGCATACACAAACTAAGCCATTAAATAGGTGAAAAGCCACTCATTATGGAAAAGTTGGTGGTTTTACTTACTATGACAAATAGCCCATTACGTATGCAACTGCGCACATACAAAAGTGTTAAAAGTAGTGTTTAATCCTTCAACAACATTATAATACAATTCTCTTTGTGTTTTAATGCTTGAAGTGATAGCTCTCAGACTTCTAAGTTCAAACATAATCCCACCATCCACCTGCATGTCCATAAGAACTCCAAGTAAAATTTATTTCCTCTGGAAATAAACCTACACTTCTGAGGTAAGATTCAAAAGAACATACTTTATTAAAATTATGATAGATATATAGGAATAACTCCATCTTAATAGATATATTTTAATCAATGGTCCATAGTTTTAGTATGATTGTTTACTGAAAAAGAGAAATATATTTACCGTATATGGAGATGTAAGAGCTGTCACAGCTATTTTGGGGAAAAGGGAAGCAGAGAGGAATGAGAAGGGAAAAACACAGAAGCAGCAAGGGAAGCAGGCTCTGGGCTTGTAAAGTTGTTTGTTAGTCTCCTCTATAATTATGTATTTAAATCCGTACGGGTGCTTGTAACACCTAGATCCCTGTGGCTGTTAAGCACTTTCCAGAACTGCCCCAAGTCATATGACTAATACCTGTCAACATGCAGATTAGGCTCTCATTTTTCCTTCCCAGAGGAAGAATGGCAAGTATAGCGGTTTGTTTCATTTGTTGTTGTTTTTTTTTTTTTTTTTTTTTTTTCAAATGCTAAAATATCAGGTTCCTAACGTGTTCATAATAGCTTCTAAATGACATTTTGTTTGGTTGTTTAGCCTCCCCTGAAGGGAATTCCTGAAGAAAAATATTCAGACCTTAAACATAATTTATTCAAGATAAGATTTGAAAATACAAAGAGTTGGAGACCAGTTCTGGTAAAACTATCACTTCACAGGTTTGGTTGACTTTCTGTCAGAAAGTTCAGTTTCATCTGAGGAGAAAAGTTGCAACATAGGGTATCCACAAGATACATCTGTTACCTCAGCTAGCGTATTGAGTGTTAGTAATTGCATCAGGTAGTACATTAAGAATTTCATTATTGTTACCTGTTGCATCAGTAACAGAGTATTACAAGATCTGTAACGTAGAACAAAGCATATTCTAGCCTTTAGCATGTATATTTCACTGTACAGCATCTTAACACCATCAATTGTGGCTGATGCAACACTAAAACTGTTGGATCTAAATAAGAAACTGAATTGGACATTTCAAAGCTCCTTATGTTCAACTGTTTTCCCAGACTTCCAAAGACCAACTTTTACGAGATAATGCATCACAAATGTGAGATGCATTTTCTTTTTCTTAAAACATGCATGTATCTCTGACTTTCAAATAGGAGTAAGAAACCTAATGCTTTCAATTCAACTTGAAACAAAAAGAGGCAATAACTGAAATAACACATCTTCCATTTATTACATATTTTCATTTTTTAATGCATTAATTCATACACACATTTCATATACATTACCTTGATTGACTTATCCATGTCACTGTAACACAGAGAATTGAGAGAGATTTTAAAGGGCCTCCAAGCAGGATTCAGGTTGTTTTTAATAACCTGTAAAAAACAAACAAAAAAAACCCAACCCACCAAAAAAAACCAGAATCGTATTATTCACAAGAGTGGAAAGTAGTCATCGTAATTGGTCATGCCTTCACAAACTAAACATTCCTAACATGCAGTATCATTATCCAAAAAAGATGGTATCTTTCAACTCCGTATTTTTCTAGACTGCACTGCGATCTACTGTATCATTCAGCTACTACACTGCAAAACAATAAATTTCTGCATACACACAAACACATATAAAAGCATGACTTACCAAAAAAACATGGAAAAAGATTACATTGGAATTTCTGAATACATCAACGCTTTGGAGACTACAATTCACTCCAGCTTATATTTATTCTGAAATGTCACTTATTGAAATATGCCCTCAAGAAATTCACAGTATAGTTAAGCACAAACAGTGCACGAGGATAAAGAGACGCCCTACTGCACACAGTTTCTCAAGCTGAATGCTAAACAAGTAATAGTTAACAGTAATACTGAAGAACCTTCAGAATTTGCCAACTGGAATGTATCTGTAATATACCAAATACACCAAATAATGACCTAATAAAGCATAAGAAACTACACACAATAAGTAACACTTAACTAGTAATACCTAGTAATAGTAATACTTATACTTCCAGCACCGTAGGAGTGCAGAGAAAGAAATACCTCCTCCTTTGAAAATGAAAACAGTAAATAATAGTAACCATAAAAAGGTTTTTAAAATCTGTCACATAAAGTACTAATCCTTCAGCCAATTCTGGGCTGGAACAGCAAATTCTGGATTCATTATTGAAACTGAAGATGACCGAAATCCTCATGGAAGAGATACATTTTATGCAGAAGAACCACCTAATGATAGAAACTGTTTTTATAAATCTGACACAAAAAGGATTTATAATTCTTCAATATCCATCCTTCAAAATGACAATGGTCACCACTTTAAATGTACACAGTACCTCAGTTTTGACTAGCACCTGAGCTTCCACTACAGCGAGACATTTTGAATCTACTCCTACCCTGTCAGTTGCTGGCACAGGACCTGCGTACCTCCCTCCTGGGTGGAGGGTTGCTGCTGCTCAAGCACGTTTTCTCTCACTCAGCATTACCCTTGGCTCACCCTTGCTATGCAAGCATTTGGTATAATTACTTTCATTAGCAAAGGGTACAGCTAGGTGACACTGACCTAAGAACAGCACAGTCACAGGAATGCCCAAGTTCTAACCTCGGAGTAGCACTGAGACAAATGTTCCTGTGTGAGTCTGCAGTACCTCTTCAAAACATTTGTTTTATTCTAGACTGAAGGAAGCTTGGGGCCGGGGTGGGGGGGGAGTATTTCCCGGTGGCATAAACCAGAATCAGAGTAAGGTAGACTTCCTGTCCTATCAGAAAATCAGCGGAAGAGTGGAGGTGATTTCTAACCCGTCTGCATGTCAACTACCAGACCATTCTCTTCTTTTTTGTAAGGCACTGTACCTCTAGTGCCGTGACACACTGGAAGTGAAATAACCTTAATCTCTAGGTTGTTGACTGAAAATATCCTACCTCTGTTCTGTGAACCATCACCCAGTTTCCATCTCCAGTCTGCTTGTGGAATTCCAGATAAGGATCTGACTTTCCAAAAAAATCCTGTATTTAAAGAACATGTAATTATCCCAGAACAGCCTGTGGCATGAATTTCATTAAATGCTAGTTAAAACACACTTAGATTAACAAAAAGTAAACTACATATTCAGAGAAGAAAAGCTTTAGATGAAGAAATGCAAGTCTGATAATATTACCACCTGTGAAAGACAGGAAGAAAACGTGGCATGTCCGTCAATTTAGGATAAAAGTTCTGCAGTGTCCACACACTGAATACCTGACAGCTTAAGCAAAAGAATACTTACAAGTACTATGACAGATAGTTAGGAAATTAAGGATTTCACCCAGTTAAAAAAAATTATCCTTAAATCAATGGGGAAAAATAATAACATTTTTTCCATTTTTTTTTAATTTTTGACACAGTATTTTAGCCAGCCCCAAAATATTTAACGTAACAGATTTATACACTCCAATCACACTCTTTACCATTTATTTCAGAGAGCTAACAGGTAATCATTCATACAACTACTCACATCAATAGATATACCAAAAATACTTTATCTTTATGATCAAACGTAAAGATTTACATTTAAATGGAAGCATGCTATTCACAGAATATTCCTGCAATGCACTTGTCTTATTTAGAAATATGTTATAATTCATTTCAAAACAGTCAATGAAGTTACTCTGAAGCAATCTTTCTTCAATTTCTTTTTTAGCGTAAAAAAAAGTCTTAATAGATTTCATTATTTCAGCAAAAATAAGAAAGAACAATTTAATATTTCCTTTTTGAGAAGATTCTGAATTTACTACTTTATCAAATAAACAGCAATACCTTATTGTCCAGTTTCCTTGCTTCGACTTCCAATACCACCACCCTGTTATCCTTCACTTCTTCTGCTGTAATCTAGATAGGCAAACAAAACAAAATACTTGTTTTGTATTCAGGCACTACATACTTTTGTATGTATGACAAGTCCTTGACAGGTCCCTGAAAAATCATGTTTGCTCACAAATGAAACATTAAAAAAATGGGGTCAAGGGAAGGAGAAACGATTTGACATTGGGATTCACTAGATGATGATCATGACAACTAAAAATACTGCCCAAACAGTAGCACATCAGATGCCATAATTATTTTGATGGACGCAATGAGACTTACAGACACAGAAGGTGGGCTAGTCTCCTTCTGGATGACAAAAAAATATTAGTGGATGAAAAAAAAAGCTTTAAGATACTTTTTACAGCACTGTAGACTAGACACACTGTGCTGAAGCTCATAACTAGCTAAAAAAAAACCAAAACCACAAAAATATATAAGGATAAACAGTAAAGAGATTTATTGTCTTAATTGTCTTACCGTAATACTTCCTTTTCCAGCAGGTCTGCCATTTTTAAGTACTAATGGTTTTGTCAGAGTCCTGCTAGAAACTATCTGCCAAGACAAAATTTGAATATCAAGCATTATTAGCGCAATTTAACAGATTTTCAAAGGAATTAAATGAGATAGTACTGTATTTTCATTTGGGGAATTTTTCCCCTCATTATGAAGATGACAGCACTACATTTACTTCCCATGATCTCCTATAAATAAATAGGTAGTACTTGATACATTTCAAAATTTTAAAATACATATTCAGATGAACACATGCAGAGTCTCAGGAGCAATATGAAATAAAATGTCTTGTAGTAACTTGATACACGTACATGGACAAAGATAATGAAGTAGGGTTTGATATATTAAAGCTTCGGCATTTCACTGCATCATAATACTTTAAGTAGCAATCTCAAATTGTTCTGAAGTTTTCCGTACATACCATTCAACCACATGCAAGCCACATTTCATAAATGGCTTCAGCAAACAGATTTACAAACACAATGTTTGTCATACAAACAAATATCAACCTCCCCCTGCAATATTTCTAGTTGATTTTATTTCATTCTCTTCAGGCAATGCTTTCTCAGAAGTGTGTCTATTCCCTCCGCAGGTCCTTCTTTACTTTAAGAATGAACGATTAATTTTAAATTATTACTGAATTTCGTTTCATTCACAATGCCTCCATGTTCATAACGCACTTAAAATAAAATTACTTTAGACACAGGGGAGGAAAAATCCCAAGAAGATTCTCCCGAGAAGTGCCTTCAAAGGATCTATTAGAAAGAACAAGTTAAAAAGCAGCCGCCCAATCGTGACAGCACAAATAGCAGAATTTGACAGGGAAACAGGAGTGAAAGCAACAGTAGGCAGAACCAGAATCGCTGCTTGCCTTGAGTGGAAAGCAAATTACAAGGTTAACATGACATAAGAGTGTTCACAAGGGCCGGTATACACCAATTCTCTTTTACAGAGCGTAAAAATAAAAATTTGAATATTAGAGTAAATAAACAACAATTACTACTTTGTGGTTATTGATAGTCCACTTTCAGATAGCAATCTGGACAGTCACCATTCTAGAGTACATTTCAGGGCATCATCTCAAGACCTTTTGCAAATAAAATGTATATACACTGAACTGAGGCTTGAAAAAAAACAAATGAAGGGAATCCTATTCAACTTAAGAGTACCTCAACTACACAAGAACACGGTGACAAATTTAAGATAAAAGTACTTAATGATTTGCATGAACTTACATTTTCTTAATTCTAAAGGAAATCATGTGCATACTTACTTGTCCCAGTGTACATTCAAATTCTCCTAAGAAGTCATCATCATTCAGATCATAGGTTTTGTTATCGATGTCATACATTCCAAATTTAAGTTTCTGAACAAGCTCAAAATAGTAATCAATTAGGAATTTCTTGGCAAACTTTGGGTTCAAGGAATTCTTAACTCTTTCTGTGCGATCAACCTGAAGTTAGAAAGATATCACTTTATCCAGGAATTCACCAATGAAACAAGCACTCAAAAAAGAAGTATCAAACTATTAAGACCTTCAAAAGTTCTTTTTAGTATAAAGTATAAACCCATATCTTTCTACAAACTTTTCATCAAATATAAATAACCACATTACAATACAAATCCCACTGCTGTAAATCAGAGATATTTGAGGACCTGTTTTTCTTTGCTCCCTGTAAGAAGTGTCTGTTCCTGCACAGGAAGACCAACATAAAAATGGTAGATTGTCCACTGCAGGATGAGATCCTAGTTTTGGAGTACTGTATTTATAAAGGCACATTTAAGCACTTGGAAGACTTCTTCTGTTGATCCACACATGGCTGGGGGAACAATGCTAGAAATCAGACAGGTGTAATTATTTAGTAGAAAATGATTATCAGTGTCCTACCTGTATAACTATTATAGACATAATCTAATGAAAAATATTCAGATATGCTGGTATATAATTAAAATATTTTAATGAAATCATACGCTCCAGTGTTTTAAAAGGTTCAACAAGTTGGACTCTGTTTTTAGCAGATTCACGAGAAGCATCACACTGTACCTCATACCACTGCTGACCACTCGTGTTCTGGAGTAGCACACACAGCGGGTCTGACTTGGACCCAACATCTTTATCCAAGAGATTGGCGCAGGCAATAGTCAGCTCCACCTTTGTCACACACTGTGCCGCCATTTCTTAAGCTAGAAAGCAGGAACAGAAATCATTATTTTAAAAAATGGACTAAAAAGCAAACAATGGGATCGTCACAATGCATTAGTTCTCTAATCATTATTATAACTGTCAGCCTGTCAGGAAAAAGATTTGAGGCTCCAAATGCAAATTTTAAGATGTATGATGTACCAACATTACAGTATTACTGTCATTCTCTTGGCTTCGCCATGCAGGTATAAAACTTCTTTTCAAAATCTGCACATAAGAAACAATACCAAGTTTCTTAGAATGCCTGAGGAACCAAACTGAAAACAGGATACACCACAAAGAAAGCACAGTGACAATAAAACTTCGGAAGCTCTAAATTACCTCCTGCAAAGCTCACATGAATGGCAGTATCTTATAATGTAGATATTAATAATAAATCAATGAATAAGGGAAAAAAAAATCATATTATATACTCCCCCACCAAACATTTGTAACAAAATGCTGAAGCCACGAGTATGGCAGAATTGGAAAAAAAGTTTAAGTGGGTAAAAAGGAATAGGAGATCTTGCTTCACTAAATCTTAAAAAACAACTATATTTTTTAATAATAGGGATAAACTACTTTGAAGCCAAGCAACAACTGAGAATTAGGAGGAAGCGCTCTTTCTGGAGGTTCATTTTAAAAACAAATAACAACCAAAAGCTTTCTCATATGTCCTCGGTAAGTATCGCAATCAGTTTCCATTAGAATTAGAAGACCAGCAGATATTACAAACCAACAGAAACAACTTCATTAGCAGTTATGAATCCCACTCTGGGATAACATACATTTGCAAGCCTAATTAGGTCTGAGCAGCAGATATTTTCTATATGAAAAAAATCGCTATAATTATACTCTCCAGAAATACAGCTGATCATTTCCAGCACTCTTTGGGAGGTGAGCCTCTACAGTACAATTGTCCTTGACTCAGAGGTTAAAAGTGCCAAGTCTTTCCACAAGCAGCCTATCTGGGAAGTTCCCAAGCCTCTTTAGCTTCAGGTTCTCCTTCTCTACAGTAAGCCCACAGTCTAGGCACAGTATCTCTCTGGATTCACTTACCTTGAAAGCGCATGGGACACTAAACAGAGTTAAGGAAGGAAAGGCAACTGCTTCTATCCAACCAGCTCACTTGCACCATACACATATAGCGTACTTGAACGTGAAACTATACTTAACCCAAGCCATCTCTCTTCCTTTCACTGTATTCATATGACTTTTGGTGTAAAGGAACTTGTTTTAGAGGCAAAAAGGGGAAAGAAAGATGGAAAAGAGGAACAATGAACTGAAACCAGGAGAAAGTAAACACTGTGGTCTGAGGGAATTCTCCTGAGGCTTCCTTTATTCCACTAGGACACACTTCACACTTTGCCCCTCCATCTCTGTTTTGCGATATTAGAGATGAACCTTTTGGAGACTGAAGTAAATGTTAAGGGATCTGTGAAGGAACCATTTGAATATCCATGCACATACACTACTTTTAAGCAGCATGTCAGATTCATGGAAATCCTCCTGCACCTCCCAAACACCTAAACATGATTCCATCTTTGAGTATCCTTTGCTCACATGACTTTACTAAGTTTCAGTCATTGTCCTTGAGGGAAAAAAAAAAAGAGTTAAGCTCTAAGTTTCAAGTATTTAAATTGTTTTTAAACTAATGTATTTTAGGCTTAGAAAGCCTTCCTTTAAAAAACAGTCTGACCCCTTTTTCCTGGTTCCCTTTTTATACTGATATTTTCCATTCCCTATTTGCTTTCCTGGCTGCCAGACAGAGCTCGTTAACAGTCAGTGGCTTTGCCCATAGAATCCAGCGTAGACCAGTGCATGACTCCTTAATGGCTGTTTCCAGAAAAACAACTTTCTGCTGACAAAATGATGTTCTAAAAGCTACCGATGCTGCAACAGCAAGTAGAAAGGTTTTTCAAGAAATTCAACAGAATTCAAACTTGAATTGAGATATACTTCTCAAAACAGTCAAAATTTTCTTGCTCTAACTTCCCTGAAACTCTTTATTATTAAAGTCCCCAAAAGGACTTATAGCCAAATTTCTTTTGTTAAAGTAACGTTTCCAAAATCACTGGTAAACTGTGGTGGGTTGACCCTGGCTGGACACCATGTGCCCACCAAAGCTGCTCTATCACTCCCTTCCTCAGCTGGACAGGGGAGACAAAAATGCAACAAAGGGGTCACGGGTCAAGATAAGGACAGGGAGATCACTCAACAATTACCATCGCAGCCAAAACAGACTAGTGCCAATTAGGAGTCAGAATAGGGAAATGAGAAATAAAAACCAAACCTTAAAACACCTTGCCAAACCACTGCCGTCTTCCCAGGCTCAACTTCACTTACGAAATCTCTACCTCCTTCGCCTGAGCAGTACAGGGGGACAGGGAATGGGGGTTGGGGTCAGTTCATCACACATTGTTCCTGCCACTCCTTCCTCCTCGTGGGGAGGACTCCTCACACTCAGCATGGGGTCCCTCCCACGGGAGACAGTTCTCCACGAACTTCTTTAACGTGAGTCCTTCCCACAGGCTGCAGTTCTTCATGAACTGCTCCACCGTGGGTCCTTTCCATGGGGTGCAGTCCCTCAGGATCAGACTGCTCCAGCACGGGTCTCCCATGGGGTCACAAGTTGTGCCAGCAAACCTGACCGTGCACGGGCTCCTCTCTCCGTGGATCCACAGGTCCTGCCAGGAGCCTGCTCCAGCATGGGCCTTCCATGGGGTCACAGTCTCCTTCAGGCATATCCACCTGCTCTGGTCTGGGGTCTTCCATGGGCTGCAGGTGGATGTCTGCTCCACTGTTAACCTCCATGGGCTGCAGGGGGACAGCCTGCCTCACCATAGTCTTCACCACGGGCTGCACGCAATCTCTGCTCCAGCACCCAGAGCACCTCCTCCCCCTCCTTCTTCACTGACCTCAGTGCCTGCAGAGTTGCTTCTCCCACTCCTCTCTTCTGGCTGCTCCCGTTGTTCCCCTTCTTAAATACATTATCTCAGAGGTGCTACCACCATCATTGATGGGCTTGGCCTTGACCAGTGGCAGGTCCACCTTGGAGCTGGCTGGTGTTGGCTCTATTGGACATAGGGGAAGCTTCTGGTGGATTCTTGCAGAAGTCGCCTCTGTAGCTCTCCCCCTCCTCCTACCAAATCCTTGTCAGGCAAACCCAATACATAAACAGATAGCATCCAGTCAAGTTAAAAATCCGGTCATCTTTTTCTACTTTGCATGTGTGCATGTCCCACTTCTCTTACATCACAAGTACTTTCTCACATGAATATGTCAGTTCTAGTTACTCTCTCTCCTCCTCCACACGTCACTGACTCTCCCACTATGCATCTGCTGTGGGAAAAGAGGAGATATAGCAAAAGGTGCTGTGCAAAAAGAGTCCTTTAACACACAGAGAAAGGTAGAATAAAAAAAGCTACTTTCCTTCCCCAAAATACAAATGCTCTTGTATGAGACCTAATAATTGCATTCATATTAGATAAAAGACAATCTATAACAAGAATACACATTGCTCCAAGTGGAGGATACTCAACTTGAAACCCAGATACAAAAACAAAACTTCCCAAATCCTGAGATGGTCTGGTGATTTATTTAATCTCTTCCATTTCCAGTTTTGTAAAATCCAAGATGAAAAATAATGCAAGGCATTGTCCTCAGAGGTTTTGAGAATATTCGGAATCAATACCTGTATTATGGGTTGAAGAGGTCCATAATGCTTCTAATGCATTTCAAGAAATAATTTTGCTATTTTACTTGAAAAAAGACAACATGATTATCCATAATACCACGACTGATACATTTTACAGTAAGTAGTTGTATATAACCTGATTTTCAATAACATTATAAACATTAAAAGTTATTAAAATGCTTACTAGTGAAAATAAGTCATCTCTCATTAACCCAAAACAGTATTTACAGTAGTAAAACTCAGTAAATAAACAACAAATACTTCTCTTACAACATCGCAGTCATTACAGAACTTGCAGAGGGCACACAGATCCTTCACATGTGTGAAGTCAGAAGTCTTTTAAACAGCAATAGCTGTTGGAGCTCTGCATATGCTGCACGAATCCTCGTAATCCCATACTGCATGAAAGGAAGCATGACTTCAGCTCCACCCAATTCTCCTCAGGTCTGAAACCCTGTGTTAGCTGAAAACTTCTGAAACAGGTTTGGGAAGTGGGTGGTAGGATTCCTAAAGATAAACATTCTCAAGGATCAGAGTCATTGTCAGGTAAGCAAGCATGCTCTTTTTGATGACTTGATGGAATAGAGAGTCCAGCAAATTGCTGTCTCTTCAGGATGGTCGAAATAAGAAATCGCAGCCGCACTAGTGCGTTATCTCTTGAAATGCCATTCTACAACACACTGCCAGACCTAGTAGGCAAATCAAACACAAAATATTCTAGATACACGGCTGGATGACTTGCACATTTGGGATACTGGAATAACTTTACATGGGCAGATGATATTGTTTGGGCTCTGGTAGGATGAGCCTTGATTGCCAGTAAATTACATCACATCACAAGAGACTTATTTATTCAACTAGTTATTGTTATGAAAGTAACTATGCTCCCCAATGACCAAATATAATTAAAACCTCTGCTTTTCTCAAGCTATCAACTGTTTGTCCTCTATGCAGGGTACACCATAAAGTGAGGTAACACACACCAGAATGGGACCAGATGACAGCTCAATAGTCCTTTTTATTCGAATAGCTTTTATGACCACAGGAGCGTAAGAGGCTCTTAAAAAAACACTGATAATTCTGTACAGGAGAGTACTGACAATTACTATATAAACTGTGCAGCAGAATTTGCAACATCCAGACTCTGAACTGCAGCAACGTACAGTCACAAGGGAAATACTTGTTCCTGATCCTATGCCTTGTCTAGGCTGCTCAAGAGCACGATTAGGTCAACTAAGTATATTACAAGTCCTTCTGCTTGAGCTGTTCATTATCAAAGCAAAACTGCAAGTCAAGGACTTGACTTGTCTTGCAGTTCCACCGATCGTAATGTTCTTTGAATTCCACTAATGGTTCTATTGAAGATAAGTGGCATCTGTCAAATAACACAGCCAATGTCTGCTTTTCAACAGAAACCGTCAGCATGGCATTCTACCTCGAAAGGAACAGATCTATTATCAGAATAATCTTCTAACAGAGCATTTGAACTGTCACCCTGCAGCAGTCCTGTCAATGCTGCAATACCAGAGGAGAGTACGGGCTTGCCCAGATAACCTTCCAGAGTAGTACAATGATATGTTTGTAGCTATAGGTGCTTCCCAGTCTGACAAGCAGAAATACATAACCAAAACATGACAAAAACACTAATGAAGTGAGCACTGGGTGTGGTATCATTTCCTTTAGTCACAAGTCTCAAACCTGTTCTGAGGTAAGCTATTGCTGTAATAGGACATTTGCTAGTGCCTGTGAACTACTAATAACAATAGACAAAAAAAAAAAAATAATACCTATTTTGTAGTTACCTAAGGGCCCAGAGAGACATAGAAAAAACAGGGGAAACATTTAAGAACTTGCTAATAAAGTCTATTCCTCATCAGCTAATCTTCTAACTATAGTGCTACACCTAACCATTTTATGTAAACTGTGTGCCAGACTGAAAACATCAGTACCATATACAAGCAGCGTTCCAAATCTTCTTGCATTACGTATTTCACATGACCCTGGGCAGATGACAACATGGAAATAAATTCATTATTCTGACAGACTACAAAAATTAACGTTGAACCAAGCCTAAACCTGAGGTAATGCATATGAAGGTTTACTGTCCTGAACATTCAGTGTGTGCAATTGTTCAGTCTCTGCTCTTTCAGACAGGACTAAAATACCATTTCTGTAGTAAAGATCTCTAAACCTGTATTCCTTAGAACCTCTTTTATTGCATCTCGGACCAAGCAGTAATAGCACTTCTTGCAACAGCCTTTTACAAGAAGGGTTCCGGTGAAGCGCTGTCACAAAGATGGACAAAACAAGATTTAAATGAAAATAATCTGGGAGACATCTACCTGACAATATAACCTGCTCAATCCGTAATCTCAGCATAGTCCTCTAGCATCTCTTTGTAACAGTTGCATATGCAAAGAGTAGAGAATGACAACATATTCCCAGAAAATGCCACATCTACTGCAAGAAGCTGACAATGAAATTATGACAACAGACACATCTTTCCACTGATGTGGAGTAGTAGTAGCGCAATTTCTAGTCATCCTGGACCACATGTATATAAATGTATATTTAAAAAAAATCTCAAGGTAACCCTTCAATTCACAAGGAAACGGACTGCCTCACAGGAGCTGAGATTTCATATAAAGTTACAAACACTAAGATTGTTTCATAACTTAATTTCATCACGGCATTTGAAAATTAGAGGGTGCTCTAAATCTGAATTGTCTCCTCTCTTTTCAGGCAACACAGCTGATAAAATTCTAATGTGGCATTAGCTGATGTGCTCACAAGTTCAATAACAGAAGCAGCTCAAAGTAATAAATCCCAACTTGCATTGTTCTACAAGTATTTGAAGGATCACACAAAACCTTGAGTTTGTGAGAAGGTGTACATTCTCACATTCACTATTTATTATGCACGAAGGAATCATTCATAAAAGGAACAAGTGAGATTACGCTGATAAAACCCTAATGACTACAGAACTAATTTTACTGAGGATTATGCCAAACAAAAATAAGAGCTAGTATTTATGAAATCTGAGGCATATGAGTGTGTGAGAAGGGAGACATTCTTTTCTCTATGGGAAATTAATCATCTATTTATACAAGCTTCATCATACTCAGGCAGTTCAAATATTTATCTACTGGACTGGTAGCACACTGGTGTAACAAGTCAGGCAACTCTTTGTAGATAGTTCCTAGATATAAAAATCTATTATTAAATTACACTGCCAAAAAAAACGTATTTAGAATTCTATTTTAAAAAATCCCACTGCTCAGATCAGAAACTATTAATTTGACTTCTAGGACATCTGTTCGCAAGATGACTTAGAAACAGACATTTCTAAATATCTTTCTGTTGACCCGTTTATTCCCGAATATGAGTGTTCACCCTTTAGGCATATCTTTAATACTGAGGGTCCTTCCCAGCAGCCTCCTGACACAAAAGTATTTTTAGAATTTTGGGTGATGTTTTGATCCAAGTGAACTAAACTATAAAAGGTAATATTGTGCCCTGAACAAGAAAATCTTTAAGAAACACAGGTCTCCTGATTTCAAAATTTAATTATTTTAAGCAGACAGCATTCAACCAAGGGAAAACATTGTTTCCTGCATATAAGTTTTATCAAAATATTTTTCTGTCAATTAGTCTATGGAAAACAATCTATCAGGTATGCAATTTGAATAGTATCTTAAATCACGTATTCTTCATTGTAATTTCTCTGGGTAGAGCCACTGACTCACTTTACATAATTAACACTACCCAGAAGAAAAAAAAAACCTTGTACCTCACTAAAACTTGCTGCGCTTTACCGCAGAAACAACATGCAAGTGATCACGTTTTAGACTAATCCTTCTTACAGTCCATTTCAAGTCTGGCATGTTGTGACACTTCACTGTTACAAATACTAGTTCTTAAAAATGAGTTTATGGTAACTTACCTCAGAGGCCTGCCTCTGGGCTTTTCAGCAGAAGGCTAAAGTGTCAACAGTAGCATTAAAATGTGAAACAAAAGAAAATTAAAACCAAGAATTGTTATTCCCATAAATCAATCAAAGTAACAAGTTCAAATGCATATACTTTGAGGAACTAATGCTCCTCTTGAAATAAATAACTTGTGCAACAGTTTTACGTGCCCATGACAGCAGCACCATAAAGATTATTTATGGGAAACTCAGAGCCTTAGTTAGAGAACAAAGTACAATATAAATTCTATATTTAAAAAGTCCAGCAAGAAAGGCCCTTTAAGATTTTAAAAACAAAGATCAGATTATCTTTTTTGTGCTATTCATTTAATGCTTTTTTTCCAATAAGGTGACAGAATTTTAAAGTAGACCAAAATCAGCAGCTTGCAAACTCTCAACGTGGCTTGTACTCCAAGAAACCTATGCTTTCCTATGCTGCTAAAGGTTGCCCAAGAAACTCCATAAAAACACTATCCCACAATGGTCTCGCATATCATTTTGTATCTCAGAATAAACAATACCACTAACTTCAAACTAACACAAAATTACATTTTATATAGCCCAGATGTATTTCAAACCTTCCTATAGGCAAACCAAGAGCTCTCCTGTCAGCTGTCCTTCAATTCTGTATCATAGCAGCTACTTGCACTCTGCATTCACTGTGTCTGGGAGGCATCATACATGCTCTGCATATATATATAGGCAGTGACTCTGAACACAGGCACACAGCAATCATGCTACTTCCTGGAACCATCAGATTATTGCACGTGTGCTAGCCACCTACCATGAGGACTTGCTAATAACCCTCCTGGATGTGACAGGCACCAGAAGCAAGTTACCACCACTAGAACTAATTCAGCTGGCTCTAACTGTGCCTTGAACAATGCACTGAGTGAACAGGTATGCTCGATCCAGCTACAGGATGGGAAGGATCTACAGGATACAGTCTTCTTTCAACCACAGAAACAAGTATGAAGCAAGTGATACAAATCATTAAGACTATTTCTTAAAAAGAAGCTCGGACCCAGCAACCCAGCCCAAAACTCCTACATTCAGAAATCCTTCAAGCGCTTAATAATGCCACTTTTAAATCCCTCAGCGACAGTCTCTCATCTAAAGCAGTATTAAAGACAAACCAAAGAAATTAACCATGAAACAGTAAAGAGCACCATAATTCTTCTTCTTGTCTACATGTTTCCACATGCCACACCACAACTTCAAATGTGCTGCTAGAAAGGGCCGTTATTAATCTTAGCCTAACTGACCCAAGAAGAGAAGTAATTTTGTTGGGTTTAGCAGGAACTAATATTGACAAATACTAACTTGATCGTGCATTATTTATGTTGGAAGAGCACCCCAACTTTCACTGAAAAATAAACAGAACAGGGAAGGAAAAAACTTATCTTACTACTTAACTATGTCCCTAAAGGTATTTCGTAAAGTAAACCACGGTAATGACAGCATCTGATTCTAAGTCAGAATTAAGGGGGGGAGGGGGGGAATTAAACTCCACCCCAGGTGATAACATTAACCTATCTGTGGAGTTGGGGTTTTAGTTTTATTACCCCTAAAAGGCGGCTCTTTGGTGGTGTTTGTAAAAAACAGCTACTATGGCTCCCCTCTAGCCTTAAATTCTGGAGAAACATTAATGCCTTGGGCGTAACACAAAGCTGTAAAAAAGGCTGTAAAAACAATGTGGTACAGCACCGCTACCTTGGAATTCAGGCAGATGACATTCAATAATGGCTTAGTTATTCAACCTACCAGAAATGGACTTTTGCTTTCAACAGCTGAACTACAATTAGTCTAACAGTCACATATAATGGATTTGTATAGATTTAATTCTGAGATATTTAACACAAACATACTTGTTGGAAAAACACTGCAACAGAAAGACAAGACCACTTCTGTCTGGTTCTCCTTGCTCCTCTACACATCTTTCTTACTTATTTTTTTTCTTATAATGCCTTTAGTGTTCTGCATGCCCTTTGAAACATCCTACCTCTGTGATTATACATATATAAAGTTAAAATTTAAAACTTCAATTGAAAAATAAATAATCTGGGATGAAGTTTGACTCTAATTACTTTTATGAAATAAACTTTTTTGTGCCATCACAGAAATATCTTTAACTTGAACTTTCAGGGACATAAAATTCCCCAAAAAATAAATGTAAGTTTTGGAGGCGGAGTGATGTATATTACCTTGAGGGTACTTATAGAATCACAGAATGGTTCGGGTTGGAAGGGACCTCAAAGATCATGTAGTTCCAACCCCCTGCCATGGGCAGGGACACCTCCCACTAGACCAGGCTGCTCAAAGCCCCATCCAGCCTGGCCTTGAACACTTCCAGGGATGGGGCAGCCACAACTTCCCTGGGGAACCTCTTCCAGTGCCTCACCACCCTCCAGTAAATAATTTCTTCCCAATATCTAATTGAAATCTACCCTCTTTCAGTTTGAAACCCTTACCCCTCATCCTATCTTTACGCTCCCTGATAAAGAGTCCCTCCCCATCCTTCCTATAAGCCCCCTTTAGGTACTGGAAGGCTGCTATAAGGTCTCCCCGGAGGCTTCTCTTCTCCAGGCTAAGAATACACTTTGAAGATATGGGTAAGGAAGCAAAAGTGAAGAGCTTTCGTATTGTAGCTTTTCCCTAGTGGAAGAGTAAATTATGACAACATGCACGTCAGCCAAGGCTTGGCTTACACATATCACACAACTGCAATGATACAACGGAATAAAAAAGAACAAACAAACAACAACCCAGTCGAGCAGCAGCTCAGGAAGAAGAGCGTACATTTTTTAGGAAAAATGAAGACTTCTCAGTCTCCTTTCTGAAGGGTGAGGGCGCTTCTCAGAGCGGTGTGACACCGCCACGCAGACCGGCGCCCAGGATCTAAACCTCCTGCCGCGGGGCTTGAGCTTCACCCCGTGTCGCTACCTGAGGGACGGCGAATCAGACGACCGATTCCTCCACCTCCGCAGAAAGCCTGGGTCCGGTTCCCCGCGGAGAGCCGCCCCGCTCCGGCAGCAGGAAGCCGGACAGACACCTGAGGGGATGTTGCACAAGAGGAGGCGGTTAGGACTGTTGGGACGGCCGCCAACCGCCGCCTGCTGCCGGGGAGGGGCGGCCCGGCCCTGCCTCCCAGCCCCGCACCTCTCTCCGCCTTACGAGGCGGCAGCCGGAGGGGAGAAGCGGCTCAAGCGGACCGCAGCCCGAAGGAACGACGGGCGGCAAGCATCAACTCCCTCCCCGCCGGCCGGAGGGGGAGTGAGCCCGGCGGCAAACGGACCCCGGAGGACTCGCCCCTAAGGCACGGGAAGGCGCCGGGGCTCCGCCAGGCAATAAGCCGCCGCCACCCCTGGGACCCCCGAGCGCTCCGTCTCGCCCGCGGACAACGCCCAGTCCCGGCGCCGCTGCCCCGCGGCCCCCTCGCCCCCGCGGCCGGGCCCCTCCCTCACCTCCGGGGCCGCCGACAGCAGCGCGGAGGCTGCGCACCCCCCTGGCGCCTGCCGCTGACACGCCCACGCCAACCGGGCGCGCCCCGCCCCGGGGCCGCTGGCGTCCGGGGGCGCATGCGCAGATTCTCCCTCCCCCTTCCTCTCCTCACAGACACCCCTCAGCCGGGGCCGGCGACCTGGCCGGGGCTGAGGTCGAGGCGTGGCTCAGGGTGCCGGGTCTACGCAATGGCTGGCGCTCGGAACGGGTGGCCCTTGCCCTTGTTTCCCCCTCTCGCCCGGGCAGGGTTGGGGGACGGACCGGTTCCTCCGCTGGCGGGGGCGGGGGGGTGGTGCTGGCGGCAGCGGCGCTCGGCGGGGGTGGCGGCCGCTCGGTGTGGATGGCGGCGGTGTTGGTGCTGGCGCGGCCTTTACGCCGCGGCCCCGCCTGCCTGAGGAGGCCGCTCCGGCGGGAGGCGGGGGGCACTACAGGCGGCCCATGGGGCCGGGGCGTGCCCGGCGGCCGCGAGGTAGCGAAGTAGCCGGGTTGTGGCGTGGGGGTGGCGGGGGCTGCCGCTTCCAGGCTCTTCTCCCGCCGCTCAGGGCCTGTCAGCCGGCGGGAGGGACGGAGGGAGGGAGGAGGAGCAGCTGTGGGGACTCCGGAGGTAGCGAAGGGCCGGTTTATTTTTGCAAATGCTGGAGTCCCTCTTCTCGTTTGAAAAACTGCGAGTTTGCTTTGGTTTTGTTTGGTTTTTCTTGCTTCTTACCTTGCGTTCGTTCCATATTTATGGTTTATTTTCAGTCTGGCGTTCTGTTCGTATTTTGAAACGTAATTCTGAGCCTCTGTTGAAAAAACTTAGAAAAGAAAATCCCCTCCTGCTGATGTGATGTGTTGGGTTTTTTTAGCTTTAAAAAGACTTTGTTCAAAATCTGAACTATAACTGGTGGTAGACATGAGAAAAACTTTTTGAATTCAGAGTGACAATGTTTATTAATGTTAATTAAGTGTTAATTAATCTTATGATCCCGTGCAGGTGCTTAGAAAAAACCTTCAGAGGGGGGTTGCGCTTTCAACAGGGTCCGTTTTGATTTATGAAGCTCACAAGCTGATTTCTGGCTTTGCTGAGGTTCATGCAAGCTTCAAAGGTAATATATTCTAATTTTGAAGTATGTAGGCTATTCTAATGCAAAGCTTAAAATTTTTAGTGCTGGAATTATATAGGAAAATGGTGTAACGTTTTTGATTTCCGCTATTAAGACTGCATGCAGTGTGTTTCCATGACAGGATGCTTTTGAATTGGTTCAGGGTAGCCTTGTAGCACTTTAACAAGTGATTCGTTCAAGTGTCACTGAAAGCGTATCTAGTAGCTCATCCGGTCTAGGATATAACAGGTGCACAAGGTGTATGATGCCTAACTTGTTGCCCAGCCTTTAAATAACTCTTAACTGAGAAAGATATGGTTCAGTTAGGAACGCAGACCAAACTTTAATCAATTTCTAGAAATCTTAGTTCAGATTTTCTATATGAACACAGTGTGATTCCCATTTAATCTAGTCAAGCAACACTGAGATTGCTTTTCAGACAGAATTGAGAAATGTCTTGTATTTTTGTCACACTGAAAAAGGGGAAGGAGAGCCTTGCTTTACCTACCAGAAAAGAACAGAACAAGTGATAAAATGTCCTTTTCAAGATCTGAATAAAGATAGTCTTACTACCGGAAGAAAGGTAATAGTATCTTAAATGGGGATATTGGTGCAGCCTTTAAACTTGTCTGTCAAGTTCTAAATTAAGGGGTTTTGAGAGTAAGCCTAACAATGGAGAATGAGCTGAAATGTATGCTTACTGTATAGATTAGATAGTAGTCAGTTCAGATAACCTGTTTCTGTGTGTGTCAAAGAGAGGAACATCTTAGATGTTTATACTTAAATAAAAATTCAGACAATAGGCTTTTGAACAGATAAGGAACTGTTTCATCTGCTGTAATGGAAGGAGCTTCAGTGAATAGATTTACGATAGCTACTCAATACACAAGTAAGAAAACTTCCAATGACGAACATAAATCACACTACTTAGTTACCTCTGGGCTTTTTTAGTTACTCTTACTTGAATCTGGCATTTAGGTTGACAGGAATAGCAATGTTAGTGGGCTTTCTATGCAAGACAAGTAGTAGATACGGTGAAAATAAGAGTGAAAAAGAAATGTGTGAAAGACACTTTTAAAGAAATAGAAGTCTAATAATTTACATAAAACATCTGTTGGGAAATGTGTTCAGAAGTTCGAGTTCTGAGCATTTAGTCATTGGATACGTTAGTAGTGTTCAGGGAGTCTCAACAAGCAAACACTGAAGATAATACTGAAGATGTCCCATGAAGCTAATCTTTTGGACACTAAAATCCAAAGTCCATGTAGACTGTTGTCTTATCTTATCTTTGAAATGGTTGACAGAAAGCATTTAGAGATGGCAGGGTTAAAAATTATCCAGAATGCTCTCCTGATTTTCAGTGGCTTATATTCTAGGATCTTTTTAAGCTGAAGAGGAGGCTTTTGTGTTTAGTAGCCTTCGATGTTTGTTTCTTCTATAAGTAAAACTGTGATGCTGTGAAACATGACTGCCATATTCAGTAGATAACTGGAAAAAAGAAAGCTAATAAACATGATTAATTTCTATGAAAGACAGGGTAGAACTTATGTTTTGACTTTGAATCACAGAATGGTTCGGGTTGGAAGGGACCTCAAAGATCATGTAGTTCCAACCCCTCTGCCATGGGCAGGGACACCTCCCACTAGACCAGGCTGCCCAAAGCCCCATCCAGCCTGGCCTTGAACACTTCCAGGGATGGGGCAGCCACAACCTCCCTGGGAAACTTGTTCCAGTGCCTCACCACCCTCACAGTAAAGAATTTGTTCCTGATATCCAATCTAAATCTACCCTTTTTCAGTTTGAGGCCATTACCCTGTGTCCTATCATTACACTCCCTGATAAGGAGTCCCTCCCCATCTCTCCTGTAGGCCCCCTTTAAGTATGGAAGGCGGCAGTAAGTTCTCCCTGGAGCCTTCTCTTCTCCAGACTGAACAACCCCAACTCTCTCAGCCTGTCGAGTTTGATTGTGGACCCAGGAATAACACCAAAGACATGATAAGCATAGCCAAAAGTTCTATAAGAAATTAGGCGAGGCTTTTGACTTAAAATGCAATTGTTTTCATGTTTTGAAGTTGGCATAAGAGGAAACTCAGTTTGTTGTTCTCCTGTACAGTTACATACCTCGGTAGAATTAACTACCTGCTTCCCTTTGGGTCTTTTTCCTCCTAATCCCATCTGTTCTTGTGCTAGATTTCTGTATTATATGGTGTTTGATATTTTCGTTCCTGGAATGCTGTTTTATGTGCTATATACATATTATATTTATATATTATTATATTCAGCCAGTTGCGGAAATCATACTCCCCCATCTCTGTTGTGTTTTGAAGTATTTTTCTAGAAAAAGAATTAAAGTATCATAAGAACAATAGGTACTTAGTTCATAAAATTATACTCTAGAAAGCCAATTTTGATTTTCAAAATTATTTTTGCTTTTAGTATCGTGAACACATAGAGGTTTCAGTAGATGAGCTTTATTTTTTTGGAGTCATGTTTATGTAAATCTTAAGGACTTCAGTCAGAAAACCTTTGAGCAATGTTTCATTTTGGCTTGTTGAGTAAGATAATGGGACCAGCTCAATCTGCAGCCATATTCTGGTGAAACTGGAACCATATTGATAATGAAAAATATATATTTTTTTTTTTATTTTTATTATTAGATTTAAATTCTGTGCATATGCTAACGAAGGGTGTTTGTTACACTCAGATTCCTGCTGCACGTGCCCTCCTGGTCATGTTTTTCATACTTTTTTTTTTCCTGCCGTTTTCACAAAGAAGGAAACAAATCACTTCTAGTAGTCTAATTCATTGAGAAAGATACTTTTGAATGTTAAATCCACTAAGTATCCAAAGCTCTGTTACTGAAAGCTATTTTGTAGGCGAATACTCAGCAGTGTTTCTCTTCCTAGATGTTCATTGTAAATGTAGCTTATCCAGTGCTGCTGTGCAGTGTAAGTTCTTTGGAATGATAGCCTAAAAAGAAAATACACCATTTGTTCTTGTGTTACAGCTAGGTTGTCTTGCTCTAAAATGTTTTCTTTATGCTATAATGTCCTAATTACATGTAATTTGTTCTTCTGTTTCCACAATTTTAATTCCTTCTTAAGTGGAAGAAGTTATAGAGCAAGCAGACTACCTGTACGGGAGTGGAGAAACTGAAAAGCTGTATCGGTTGCTGGTTCAGCATAAAAATAGGTACTTGGTTGCGTTGAGACTTCTTTTCTGTGCTCTTCTGTATCAGTTTTTCAACTAATGTTCTTATTGTGGTATGCTGGAGAACCTTGCTTATTTAAGTAGGAAAGAAGGGCTCTTGATCTTTTTCCTCCTGATGGAAAAATGAATCAAGAAAGGACTGGTAGCTGTAGAAGATGAGGCTTAAGACTCAAGTTTTTCAGTCCTGCAGAGGAAGGGTTTTTGCTTGTTTGTTTTGTTACTCTAAGAATCCTTTAAAATATAATGCAAAAACTCATCATGTGTCTACACATTAGTAAATGATCAAAGTGCCTAGAATTCAAGTATTGAAAATTTTTAAGAGTCACTGCTGACCAGCTGTTCTTTCTGTTCTCATTTGTCTGATGTTAGGACTTGAGTCTTAACAAAAAAAAGCTCCTTACTCACGTAGTTATGTCTTAACTGCACAAAACATTATTGATAAGCGAACTGGGACAAGGTGTTTAAGGAAAAAGCAGAAAACGCATTGCAAACTGAAGAGTCCATTCCGTTGGAGGAGACAAGGCACCTCACTCCTAGAACATTTCTGGAGGAAATAAACTGTTCAGTTGTTTTCAGTAGTTTTCTCCTTTTTTTTTTTTAATTATTTTTTTCCTCTTCTCTGTCTTGTTCTTGCTAGGGCATAAGTGTAAAGCCTGGGAAGTTAAATGAAGGTCCTAGCCTGTAAGGGACACCATGTCATAAGCAAGGTGTAAGCTACTAAACAATACTAATTATTCTGTGAGGAGTAATGATTCCAGTAGCAATACTTAACATTTTTGTGACTTGGCTGAAAAATGAGTCTGCTAGTTCTGTGTTACTGTGTTAATTAGAGCAGGACTGCTGTGCTGTGAGCAATGACTCAGTTTTACTCCGGATAAGAAAACTGGCTTTTATTGATGCTCTGAGTTTAGCAAGAACTCGTGTGTGGTTTTTAATATTTCAAGTTTCTGATAGTTTTGACTTCAGTATTACTGGTGGGGGGGAGGGGGAAGTTTTATAGGTAGAACCTCTGAAAGACTTTTTAAACTTAAATTTAATATTAAAGTCTCTATTAAAATAGTAAGCCAAAATTAAAATGGTAGTTAGCTATAAGTATTGTAAAGTGCAAGCAGTGTTTCAAAAAAGTATGTTAACAAAAAAAAAAAAAACTTAAAATCCCTCATCTTTGGCTGTTAACATACCACACACCATTTGATACAGTGATATAAATAAATACATAAATGTGCAGCTTTGTGTGATGGTAGTATGGCTAATCTATGTTTTTTTCACTGTTGCTCTAGGAAGAATTTCATTATCTAGGTACAATTATAGGGAAGAAGCTGCATAATATTTTAAACGTTCCTAGTAAACATTAGTATCAAATCAGTGGAATGCTGGAAAAAATACCGTCTAGCTAAGAACAAAGCAGACCTTGTTTTCCATTTGGTGTTTTGAGTACTGTTGGGTTTTTTAAATGTACGTAATTTGTGATAAAATAAAGTCCTTTCCTACAGATATGTTTGCTTCACAGACCAGAACGAAGGTATCATCAGAGAGTCTGTAATGGAGGGCTTTCATTTGTTGTTTGTTACCTTGGGGTTGTATATAGCATAGAATGACAGGTGATACGCTGTTTTCTTGTCACCCACTTCAGATACACATTGAAAGACTGGTTTAAGATCTTTGCTTGCTGTGTTTCCATTATTGCTTTAAAACATTAGTGTTTCTGTTCATAACTAGTGATGACGCAGAGTTGTTATGGCGGCTGGCGCGGGCATCACGAGATCTAGCTCAGCTTAGTAGTACTTCTGCAGAGGAGAAAAGACAACTGGCGTACGAAGCCCTTGAGTGCGCAAAAAAGGCGCTTGAAAAAAATGAATCAAACTTTGCAGCACACAAGGTGAGCCAAGCAAAATAACTTAACTGAAATCTTGTTCTTTGATTTCTGTCAGTAGAAACTGGAACAAATGTCATGCTGTTTCAGCAAACTTCAGCTAATTTAACTTTTCAGTTGAGAATGAGTGAGATCTCTAATTCTCCCTAACTTTTTTGAAAGATCAGAGTTCAGACTTCTGCAGCTAAATTTCCTCTATGCGGGAAACGGGAACGGGTTAAATGTGTGCAGGAGCATGGAAAAAGGTGACTGACCAGTTTGGTTACTGATTGTAATTGATTACTGATGTAATCAGCTCATCCTTCTCTGATGTACCCTTAAAAATGTTGCAGATGCCGCCCCCCATTCAGCATGCTCTTTCTGTGCATAACAGGAGCTCTGTAGAGTTTCACTGGAAATACTTCAGGCTCTGGCTTCATTCTGCTCTTTTTTTTTTGTGCTGCTTCTCTTACATGCAGAAGAGTAACGAAGTATAGTCAGTTGTGTTGGGCATTTGTATAAGGAGGGGACGTTGATTCCCTTACGTGTGCAGACCTGCAGGTTGCTCTGATGCTGCCTGAGCTGTTCATAACAAATATTTCTTGGTTGTTGTTGTTAGTGGTGGTGGAGGCAGCTGTTCTGTGTTGTTTGTTTCTTTTAAAAATGTACTATCAATAGCTATAGCACTGTATTAAATATTTTATTTTTGTTCTTTGAATTACAGTGGTATGGAATTTGCCTCAGTGATGTTGGAGATTTTGAAGGAATCAAGACTAAAATTGGAAATGCCATTGTTATCAAAGAGCACTTTCAGGTAATGTAAACTTTTTTTGCATACGACAGCATTAATGTGTCCAGTATGTCGATTGTGTGACAGTTGTGGACTGGTTTTTGGTGAACATTTGCAAGTGTACTTCTGTTCAAATCTGGTGACACTGGGGTTTGGGTTATTGTGATGGTCCTGAATGCCCCAGCAACAAGGAGTACAAATTATCTCCTGCAGTAAACTAAGTTCCTATAGAAGAGAGTCTTCAAATAGCTGAAGTGTTTCTGAAACCTCTTAGAACTAGATAAAATTGAGAAATGGATGCGTGGCCATCCTTTTACCTGTGGCTTGTGTATCAGTAAAGAACAAATACTGGAGAAGATAAAGACTACTGATTTTATATCACCACCAGAAATTATATCAAAATCTGAACACGCCAAGTCGCATGCAAAACTCGTAATGACCTACTAAACAGAAGTGCTTAGAAATCTGTCAGTGTCTTTAGTTTTTTGGAGGTGAGCCAATTTAGCTGTGCACTGAATAAATACCGTATCGCCTTGAAATTATACACACTGTTAATCTGGTTTACTTAACAGTAGGATAACAAGTCTATTTTTTTAATGTATTTTAATCCAAATATGGCAAAACAACTTTTTACATCTTGTGTTTTTGTTTTTCCCCCCTCACTAGAGAGCCGTTGAACTGAATCCAAAAGATGCTACAACAATTCATCTTATAGGCATATGGTAAGGTCTGTTTTGAAAACAAAAGAACTTAGCGTGTAGCAAAGGAAAATGCCAGAATATAAAATGTCTTGTATGAATTCCAGAAATGCTTGGAATAATTCAGTGTTTAGTAATTAGTTGATGCAAACATTGAAACCTGTTGAACAGATGTAGGACATCATGCCTTGAAAAAGAAAAGTCTGGCTTTTTAATTCTTACGCAGTTCAAAAAGATGAAAAATAACTCTTCGGTCAATTTATTTGTTTTACTGTATGGAGCTATTAAAAACTCACTTTGCAGATGTAAGTATGTTTCCATAGCAGACATCAGAGATCGTGAGTACTACTCATTTTGTTCTGCTGGTGTGAATGGAGACAAAACTCAACGCTGAATTTACATTGAATTTCAGTGATGGCTGCAGCGTCATACAATCTGTATATAGTGAAAAGCTATCAAAAGTGAGATGTGTTCCTAAAATACTTCCATTATTATCTGTGATGGTACTGTATTTTAAAAGTTATATTTAAGTGAGGGCAGCTTATAAATGCAAAAATCTCTGAAACTAAATTTACTGCTCAGTGAAATTGGTACTAAGAATTACTGTTACAGAGCAAGCAAAGGGACTGGAAATAAAACTTTCCATACTAACCAGGGCATTCTGTGGAAGCGGTGAGGTTGAAAGCAGTATCTTTTATGTGTTAGTGAGAGACTCCAGACCACATTTCTGGTTATTTGTCTGAAAGAGACTGAAGCTGCTGTAATGTTTTACAGGAAATCTCTACTGTAAGATGGAGAGATTGAAAATAAATAAAGCCAATGTTTCGTATCTTAAAAAAAAAAAAAACTAAAAACCACAGCCACCTCCTCTATGTTTTTTTTCCTGGACTCTTGAGTATCAAAGTAAACTGCAATCTGCTGCTCCAGAGTTGGATTTTTTATTAGTTTACAAACTTACTTCATTTTTCCAGCATCCACCTCTCATTCCCACATGACCTAACCATTGCAACAGTCCAGATTTTTAAACAGAAGCAAATGCTACTACCTGAATGAGCTGTAAGGTCAGTTTTGAGATAGGAAGCCTGCTCTGGAAAGTACTTAAGACATTGTTCCTAGGGAAAAATTCAGAAATGTGAGACTATTATTGCTTTTGGCACTAAAATATCCCCGTATTGTATATTTAAATGTACTCATTATTGAATCCCAGAGCGTCTTCATCTGAAACTGGGATTTGCTATCAGCCAGTTCTTCAGTATTTTTCTCTTTTCTCTTTCTGGTCTATCCTGGATTGAACCTCTTTTATTGGCATTTCTCATAAGGCACATCTGATGGCAGAATTTCAACTCAGACTGTGTATTCCATGCCTTGTCCCCCTCTCCTCTGAACACTTCCATATTTGCATTTCTTAATTTCTCACCTCCTCTAGAGTGCTCTGTTTTACACAGTGAAGAATATTTTTATACTCATTGTGGGAGGGTACTAAAGTGAATAGTGTTATTTAATGTTTACACCTGGAATATTCTACGTGTTTGAAATACTTAACAAATCCTTTCAGCATCTCCAAGTGACTCATTACCTTTGTTATTCAGTAAATAGGAAAACAGCCTAGAACGGCCCAGCCTAGAACACCCGTAGGTTGATTCTTGGGTTTATTTTCATTCTTACAGATCAGAGTCTTTCAGGAACGTATTGCAGATCTGCTTTATATTAATTGAGAAAAACAAGGTAATGTTGAGGCATGGCAATGACGTTACTCAGTTGTGCCCTGTTTTTGCAAATATATTAGAAGAATATCAAATAACATAAATCGTTAAAATCATTCAAGCTCAACAGCTGTCACACGGTTAATAAATGTCTCCAGTTTTGTGTAATGCAATAGCAGTTCCCAGTAAAAGACACACCAAAACTTCTTTAGCAGAGCTATGCAGCAACTTCAGACGTCTTGCTATTTTGTTGTACAGTTGTAAGAATTTGCTTACAGAGCTTGCAGCGTGGCTGGAGTTGTTCTGACTCTTGGAAACAACAGTTATGAAGTCCAAGACATGAGAATGTTATTCGAAAACAAGAGAAAAATGTGAACGGTATACACAAATGTTCCCTTTTGCTCCAGGTGTTACTCCTTTGCTGAAATGCCATGGTACCAAAGAAAAATAGCTGCGACGCTATTTGCCACACCACCAACCTCCACATTTCAAGAGGTACAATATGAAAATGTTTCGCAGATTATTATTCTCCCCACAAAGCTGCTGATACGCTTTTACTAATTTTCCTGACAAAGCTGACCTCTGCTTATGGAATAACCGTGGACTTGTGAGTTTACAACTGTCATTAATAAAATGAGAATAT
Source organism: Larus michahellis (assembly GCF_964199755.1). Classification (NCBI taxonomy): domain Eukaryota; kingdom Metazoa; phylum Chordata; class Aves; order Charadriiformes; family Laridae; genus Larus; species Larus michahellis. The sequence goes on along the minus strand of NC_133897.1, from coordinate 140,350,892 downwards.
AACAGGAGAGTGAGGGATATCTAAAACCATAAAGGTCTTTAATTTTTTTCAGCTGTGGCACATAAGAATAGTGAAAATTAGTTCATGTAGTTTGTGCAACAGGAGATAACAAGCTATATGTAACTTAGTTTGTATTTACTATTGTGATCTATTGCAGATAATTGTACTAGTTCCAGTGCTGACCATTTACATGGTGGTGTTATACCATGTACTTATTCGATAGAACTATTAGAATTTTCCCCTTTTTATTAAATGCAAAAAGTAACAGCTTGTTCTGTTGCTTACCACTAACAAATACCTTCTGATCCCCTAGCTACATATGGTGTGACTTATTTTTTTTTTCAGTTGAAAGTATTTTGGTCATCTTTGCTATGAAAATTCCTGCTGTCCTACACCCTAAAACGTGTTGTCCAGACACTTATCTTCTAGGCTGTCTGACGCATGCAGCGTGCATCTTATTTAAACACTTGTACATACATAGAAACTTGAAAATTCAATTGGTAGTAGGAAAGTTTGCTGCAGCTGTTACTATCTTTGTTTAGATCAAGCAATGACTGTCCCACAATGTTTTGTTCTTTTAAGGCAAGGGGGGGCAGGAGTCACTCGAAAGTAATTGCAGAAGGCCGCTTGCTGTTACACAGAAAGCAATTTAAGCTCGGATTGAAAAAGAAAACTTTTTTAATGGAATGTCAAGCTTGTAAGTTTTGCTGAAGAGCACTCTCGGAAGAATACAAAGTGTCAGCCAGGATCTCGAATGCTGCAGAATCTTGCCAGTCCCAGCATCGAGTTCTGTAGCACTTAAAGTGGCTGAAGAAAGCAAACTTGGCCCAGAACCTGTAGTTGAGCCATACTGGCAAGACTTCTGCAGTTACAGTTTTGGTACAAAATCAGTTTTGTAGATCTGTCCACACTTTAAGTTCTCTGACAGTATTTTCCCTCCAGCTAGTAACATCAGGAAGAGGAAGGAATGGACTGAAATTTCTGATGTGCAAGACGGGGGAAACTAGATGAAAAATGTGTGTGGATTTCATGAATGTCTGTTCTCATGTTAGAGGATACCAACTGGTGCTCTGTAGGAGTTAGTTCTCCCTGAAGTATTTCTCAACATTAATGGCCTGAATAATAAGATTTGTTTCATCTATTAAATTTATATATGAGAACAGGCCAGAGGATACAGAGATATGCTGGATCATAGAAATAAAATTCAAAATGATCTTGACAAGTTGAAGGCTGGAAAAACACGATCCAATTTGCTAGGACAAATATGAGGTACTGTACTTCTGGAGGAAGTGGAGGGAATAGTTGGATAAGTACTAGTTCTGTTGAGAAGATGTCAAATCTGAAATACGTTGAAGGAGAACCGTCAGTAGCATGCTGAATTAATAAAAATAAGACAGGAAGTCCTTCTTCAGTTATGTTAAGCACACGTGTAAGGCTTTAGTTTGACTACTGTGTTCAGTTTGTTCTCCATTTTAAAGAAGACAACCTTATCTTTTGCAGGCTCTTCGTTACTTCCACATGGCAGAGGAAGGTAATACTTCTAGCTTTTCTGGACTGAATAATATCTTTTATGGATGATGACTTGCAATAAACCGCTAGCTTTTGGTACTATCTTAATAGCGTATGATCTGCTGATCACCATAACAGCCTGCTGTGCTAGGCAACACGCTAGACTGTTAGATGGGAATGTTTCATCAGAGAGGCTCAGTGTTACGCGCTTACTATCATCAGTTGGACTATAACATGAGGGTTTTTTTCAAAATAAGTATTAAAGTGAAATTCGTGCCTTCATTAGTAACAAAGTACTCTTCCCCAAGGCATTCGACTGGAATGCAGGGGGAAGAAGCAAGCAAAAAAAGAGAATTTTATGTCACTTTTTCTAAATTTTCTTAAAGTTCAAAAGCCCTCTGTATTCTAAATAGAACAACAGAGAAAGCACACTTTTTTCTTATTTCAGAAGCCATTTGGATGAAAGTGCCAATCTAACTGGCAGTAAAACTGTCCACATATAGAAGAAAATATGGACCTATTATTTCTTGAAGAGTGAAACCATAAGCAAAACTGAGTAGCCGAAAGATAAAGGAAGACAGTGTTCTATGGAAGATTTGTATATAGTTATATCAGTGAAGTTTAAAGGAAAAGTTCATTGTGTATCTTTCCCCTGGGTGTCAAGTAATGCAGCTGTGAACTGGAACAGTGGATTTAATCTCAAAATTTGCTTCCCAAACGCCTCCGTATGTTCTGAATCCTGACCTTAGGTCCAGCAGCAGAGAGAGCCTGTGCTATAAATATGAACAGTAGGCACCACTAGTCTTTAATAATGATTGATTGCCAAAGCATGCTTTGTAAAAGCAACTTCTTAAATCTCTCCCTAAAAAAAAGTTAAATGTGCGTACAGTCAGTTGCAGGTTTTCTTCCTGTGCAGCAAAAGCTAAGCTAATACCTGTATGTGCGTGGTCTGAAGCTAGGAAATGTGCCCTCTGTTTCTTTGCCTGTACGTGCTCAGCTGATTACGCTGCCTGTTGCACCTGCTAGGTCCTGAAAAGCAGGAAACCTGCAAAGCAGATTTGTGAGGAATCTAGTTTTCATTTAATATATTAACTAACAAGCTGCTAGCTAACGTAACTGTATGAAACGGAAAGCTAGCAAGTAAAAGATTTATATTGGCTTCCTTCTGATCCAAAGGCAAAATACTATTCATCTTTTCCAAAATAAGTATTTAAAGGAGCGATACTGTATCATGGCTTTGATAGCACACTGCTTCTTCTCATTTAAAGCTTTTCTCCTGTGTCTGTACAGCTGACCCAAATTTCTACAGCAAAAATTTGCTCTATTTGGGGAAGACGTACTTGAAGTTAAACAATAAAAAGATGGCTCTTCTGTGGTTAAGCAAAGCGAAGGAGTATCCTGCACATACAGAAGAGGACAAACAGGTAGGAAGTTAAGAACTGTAATAGTACAGTTATATACTGTAACCGACACGAGTGACATCGTGGCAGTGGAATGTTTTATAAAGTTAACTCAAGAGCACGCTGTAGTTCGGCACTCCTATTCCAGGATCGCATCCAGACACCAAAAAATTCAAGTATACTGGTAACAGCCTTGGAACACAATGGTTGGAAATACTTTATTTTTGGTAAAGAACTGTTATGCTTTCTTCTTCGTGATGTTTTTGTAGTGCTAACAACCACCCACCCTTAACTGTCTTGAACTAAGGCAGGTGCCCGAGTTCACCTATGTCTATTTGAGCATGGGTTCACTTTTCATATGCCTAAAACTGGGAAGGTAGAAGTCATATTTTGAAAAAGCTAAGAACCACATGAACAGGAGGAAGGAAAAAAAGCATGGAAGTATCCAAAACTTGCTAGATCCGTAAAACTTAACATTGCAGTCCTTTCCAGGCCCCTAGGGAGAGGTTCGGACTAGCCAAATTGAGACAAATGGAAGTAACGTGTCTTTGACAGCAAATCTCCAATGGTAGGTGAGATGAGGTACTTAATTACCCTTTGGAACTGCTCAGAGGGATCCTGGTTTGGATGGCATCTGCTTTGAGTAATTCCAGGAGGGGTAATCCATGAGGCTTGTTCAGATCTAATACTGTGTTCAGTGTAAACCACAGCAATTGCTGTTATCTTTCATAAACAACCCCATTAGCATCATGACTAACAAAGCCTGATTTCCAATTGATTTTTCTTACGGTTGATTGCCCTCTAATTCATTTAGCATTAAGCTGCAGTGTGAGATGCTTTAACTGTTGGAGAAAACATCCAAATGTGTTGTGACATTCTGGATGTCCTAATGGTAAGAAATACTTTGGTAGGATTTTGCACTTTACACCTCAGCAAAAACACTACTGAGGTTTCCCACTGTAGATCCTCTAGTAAGGCTCAAACTGTTTCTCCCCAGAGTGAGCTCCCTCAGTAACATCTTCCAGTAGAAATATGAGTAAGGGTTCCATTCCTCCTGGGCTTTGCAAAATGTTTAGGAATTTAACAGCCTGAAGGAGTAATGGTCTCAGGTATGTATGAAATTGGTCAATTCTTCTGACAGTTACTAGTAGTTGGAGGCGCATGTGAAACGAGACAAAAGCTTGCCTTTCTTTAGAAACCACGCAAAAGGAGTTGGCAGTGATTTCTGTGCAGTAGCCAAGTTGTTAAACCGCTTGCCCGCTGCAGCAGCGCGTGGCCCCCTGGAGGGTGCAGAGCTGCTGAGCCAGGGGCAGTATTCGCTCAGTTCTCTGGTGAACGTGTAAAATGCAAATTCATTGGGAACTGGACTTGGTAGTCCAGTAAGAAGGAATCTGACCTGTGCAAAGAAATTGGAATTCTTGTGTCTGCATTTGGCAGAGGTTGGCATTAGGAGGTTTTCTGAACGTTTTTTACCCCCTGGTATCTGCAGTACTGGGCTTACATTGCGCTGCTTGCTCTGTCAGGACCAGAAGTTTGTTGGTTGGGTTTGTTTTTTGTTTGTTATTTAATACAGATGTTAGATCAAGATCATCATATTCAAATTTTATTAGATTTTACCCAGAATCCCTAGGCAAAGAGAGTCTCACTCAGAAACAATCTTCTCACACTTCCTTAGTCTCCAGAGTTTTGAAAACTCTGGGTTGGTTGGTTACGGTCAGGAATAGGACAATGTACTACGTGCTGCTATTGCGCTACAGCAAATCAAGAGCTAATCATCTGTATTCAACCCAAATAAACTTACTATATATAGTAAGTGAATTACACTGAAGGCACTGGCTTACGTGGGTTTATTCTCACTTGTGTTTCAAGTGTTGAGCATCGTGAACTACAGGAAGAGAACTGACTTGTTTTAGGAGGGTTCTGAATTTACGGAACTGTGGTGAAACGTTTGTGTGTTTGCATGGTAAGTTCTGCTAGAAAAGCCTGTAACTACCCAGCGTCCTTATTATCTTTATTTCTTTCAGGTACAGAAAGAAGCTTTGGAGCTGCTTAATTCTATATAATAGGAAACAAGATAATGGGAATTCAGTGCCTCAGGACTGAGCAGCATAGGAAAAGGCCCCAAATACTACTTTGGTTTCTTGAAGCTGTTAATAAAAGTAAAGCCTAAACCCACTCTCTCCATCTTGTTTCAATTAAACTGCCAACTAGAAGATCTGTTTCATTATGTGAGCCTGTCTCTTGATTTACATGGGAATAAAGGACTTCCGTGGACAAGCAGGGTATAGATTGGAGGGGAAAGGCTGGGATTTGCCTGGGTTGCACAGGTTTTTTAATTAAGTTTTTTTTCACTGTTCAGCTACAAGTTATGTATGAGGAATAATAAGAAACATGACTAGCATAACTTGAAAGGAAGGAGGTACAGGGCCATGACATAACTATAAACGTGCAATTTTTTCTACAGTGTTCTCCTTCTGTGGGGTTCGGCGGCCTTCAAGAGTAATAGATATTCACGCTAGTGTTTGACTTTTTGCAAAAAGTGCTGTGGTTTAAGAAGAGTGAAGCAGGGAACATTTGAAAAAAAAAAAAGCCTTTTATGGCTGATATCAACATATGCGGTGAGCAGCTTTCTGTGAAATAGGAATAGTTATTTGCACAGTGAGAGGCTGGGGATTCTGAGGACTTAGTGGCCGCACAATGTTTGCGGGACACGCGCACTCCTTCCCCTAGGCTCTGATGAGGGGAGGAATGCATACTCCCAGGTCATTAGAAGGGGCTTCTGTTTGTAGAGATAAAGTAAAGCTTCCTTCTTGTTCTTGCTACTATTTTAAGCAGAAACTTTCCCCAGAAAAATAAATTAACCCAAATTAGATATCCAGCATAGAAAATATTTACAGACTTTCCAAACAACATGTTCTGATTACCCAAGAGAAAAAGAGGACTGCATAATGAAAAAAATGGTAGGCAATCAAATAGGCAGGCTATTGCCAGTAGGAAGTCTAACAATCCGGAACAAATTGACTATAAATACCTAGTGTTTGTTTTAATAGAAGAGGATACTGCAGTCCATAGGAGGAAGATGAATGGCTTAGGCTAACAAACCAAGCCTGTGCCAAGTAGTAAAAATCCACGGCTGAGAGACAAGCTAGAGCTTTACTTCTAGCCCCGGGTCACAAAACTAGTTAAAAGATGGTTTTCTGCACTATGATAAAGTAATTCCTATTTTTCTATTAGTAGAGCGACAGAATTAAGTCTTTGATATGCGACAGTCCCGGGGTGGATGACATGTAGTGTTTCAAAGCCATTCTTTGAATTTCCTGCGTTCGTACACTACAAAAACATCTGCCACGCACAAAAGTGCTTCTAGTAGCTTTGTGGCAGAGGCACCTGACTTCTGTGCCTCTGCTGCTGCAGAGACCAGCGGCGGCACAAAGAGGAAGGCTCTCCAGGTACCAAGGGAAGGTTGCTGAGTGTTTAGAGCAGAGCAGCCGAGTTGTTTGTGGGAAGAAAGGACCCATGAACTACACACACAGTTGCTCCTTCAAGTTGTGTTACCTCCCTGGTTCCCCCATCTCATCTCCAGGCTTCGCTGCCTTCCCTCTCTTTGCTCGCTTCTCTCCCCTTCAGCATGGCAGAATTATGGGGAATGCAAATAGGAAAAGAAATAGCTACACGGCCGTACTGAAATTCCCAGAAAGCCCAAGTTAACTGTAAGCACACACGCACAACTATACAAATCGTGGTGGGTTTTTCTCCTCTTAAGATCTATGCTTTCAGTCAGTCCTTTGAAACCAATTAATAGCTCATATACGTATACAGAAGGCCACTGGGTTTGGTTTTTTCCTTCCTTACTAACCCTTACCCACAGGAAAAACTATGGGGGTTATGAGACAGCTAAAATTATCAAAACAATAAAGCAACTACATTCTCGTGATGTGCTGTCTTTTTTATTATTTTTTTTTTCCACTTACTCACAGGTTCACAAAATTCAGCAGTTGGTAGTGGTTGACCAAGTCATTCATTAGTGCAAATTCACGAAGTTCAACTCTATGACATTTAGCCCTCTTAATTGTGTAAACCACACACACTTCTGTTGCCCGGCCTTTGACATTTGGCTTTGGGGTTTGGTTGTTGTTGTTGGGTTTTTTTTTAAAGCTTCCTCCATTCTAACCAGCGTTAAGTCATAATTTAAGTGGATTTGCACTTGAAATTAATTTAATGCTATATTTATGAAAATGGTTTTGCAGAAGATATTTGGTGTAGTATGAAAAACTCTCAAAGTGGTGGAAATTTTTGAAACTCTTACAGAAAGTTCACGTAAGAGAAGAGTCTTCTGAGCCCCTTGCGCTCCTGCTGTTCCCAAAGCTGCGGCAGGTTACCAGCTCCACAGAAAGCTCTGCATGTCGAACACAAAGCCTCAAGAGAATACAATATGTAGAAAAATAAAATTTTGGCAGAATTCCGTTGCTGTATTGGAAAGATACATGAACAGATAGAGCTACTTCTTTCTGCGTGTACACTTTTAACAGTGCAATACGATATGTTACAGAAGTGCTTTTAATCATACTCTAGGAAATCATTTTCATGTGTGTACAAAATTCTGTATAAGTCAAATGTAATGGAATTTACAGCTAATATTTAAAGCATAATACAAATGGTAATTTTAAACATGTTTTGACTCTATAATAAGGAAGCGTGGTTTGCTAAAAGTAGCATTAAACATAATTCACATGAATAAGGTGTTAAATTTTAAAAAAAATTTAACACACATCTTTGCAGTTCAGCAAATGCCCTCAATGCCAATAAAACTGATTTTAAAATGGCTTTATACTATTGTGCACTTAGGACAAACTTGACCTACCCAAAAGAATGACAGGTTTTAGAGATACTCAATTCAGATACATCTGAATTTCTGTAAGAACTTAAGAGGAATGAGAGTATTTAATACTTTAGAATATTTTTATGTGTGCAGAGCTTATATAACTTCAATTTTATTTGGGTTTACTGGATCCAATAACTGAAACTGAACATGAACACAGCAAGCAGCAAAGTTCGCATTAGCTTTTGTATACCCTTATAGCTCAGTTTACATTAATATACTCTCTAAAGTTGTAAAAAGGACATCGCAGACTGAAAAGGGAAACAAGAAACAGCAACAACAAAAAAAGAAACCTGTAAGACACCAGACCAAGGAGAGAATGTGTAATATTTTCTCTTTTATTATTTTTTCTTTGAAGATTACCTAACATCCTCGTGGTAATAACCCAAGGTAATATGTAAACAAATTTCAATGCTGCTCAAATGAATTAAAATATCCTGTTCAGCTCCTACAATAAGTCAGAACAGTGGCACCAATTCCTTTCAACATTAAATCACATTCATCTTATTGTACATGACTCTTGTGCAAGTAGTAAAGGCCTTGGCTACATCAGTAGAGAGGGATATATCAGCTATTTACGACTTTTAAAAAATTAAACTGACAGAACAACATATTCTGTCGTCTCAAATACCAGCAGCATTTTTCTACATATTTAGGATACGTGTGGCCTAAGCCTTTAACACCTTTTAGAACAGCCATGCAATAAAACAAACTTGGAGATGTTTCTTAAAAGAGAACACAGAGCAGTTTGAACATTTTTCTGAATAATAAAGCCAAGATAAAGCAAATCCAGGCCCTTTCAAATGGCTGCAACTTTTCATACACTTAGAGCTCTATAAAACTAGAGCCTATTAGTATATATATTTATATTTTTTATATATATTTTAAATAAGTCTCTTGTCTGCTTTCAAAATTTATGAGGGTTTTTTCTGGGCTTTTGGAAGGGCAATAAATAAAAGTAGAAAAGGCTGAACTGTTTTGCATATCTTTGTGGAAGAACGGAGAACAATTATACTTTTAGAGTTCCAGAAAGATCACTGTACAGAACAAAAAGCTTATATACAATTAAGTGTGCAATTTTAGTTGGCTGGGCCTTTCATTATGCAAGATCTCCTTTTGGACTAGAAGCCACTTCTACTCTTGACCAAATCCCTCTGTCTCTTCAATGGCAAAGAGCAGCTTCTCTTTCAGTTGTTCATAGCTTTTATATGGTGGTAAATCCAAACGATTAAAACTAAGCAGAAAAAAAACAAGATTTTGTTAAGTTTATCTAAATCCCTTGTAGAACACTACAGAACTCGACTGCTACAGTAACAGTTAAAAATGTTCTGATCTAACAATTACAAATGAAGCAATAGCAATCAGTGCTATCTCACTGCCTTGACATTCCTACAAGCAGTACAAACAAACAAAATCTGAGAGAAATACCTGAAGAAGCAAAAGACTGTTATCACATCAGATAAACACCGGAACCTTTGAAGACTAAAGACAGCCCAAGATACAGAGAACTAGAATACTCGAAAAAGGAAATGTTCACCATGAAGTTCAATGTCATCCCAGTTTGATGCGTCTGCAAATTCCAGCAGAGCATGGAAAAGCTGAGTTTTTCTCCTGCCTGTGCATGCCTGGGTATAGGGTTTTTTTCATTCTAAATTTTGCCCTAAAAGGCTTCCGCCAAAATTCCGTTTCATTCCACACCTTCCCCAAAGTTACCTTAGACAAAGGGGGATGTTTAACTCTTGCAATCATCGCTTGAAAAAGCACCACCAGTGGAGAAAATGGTAAAAGGAGGAATCCCTGAAGTAGTTTAAAAGTATGATGAATATTACTGTCACAATGTTGCCAAAGGAAGGTGTGTCCCATTTGCACAGAGTATATACAGGAAACTCGTCCGTGTACCTGTTGCACCAGTTTGGCATAGGAATGCCAAGCCAGTAACAGTCTGAAGCCTGGCAGGAAAAAGTATGTATTCTTGGCTAAACATCCTTGGTTTGAGTGTTTGCTGTGATTTCTTTCACACTACTTTTCCTCATGACTATACATTTATCTTTTATAATGTTACTGTATAATAAATGTATCTAATAACTGTAGATACCTAATATATGACTTTTGTTCAGTCATTTAATATTCTTTAAAATAAAGAATTTGGGAAACACCTCTCAGTTCTATGCAAGAAGGATGATACCATACTTTTGATAGATGTGATACTGACAAACTGTGTACACTGCAGTAGCAAAATTTAAGAATAGGGCGACCAGAAAAGTTTTCAATACTGGCATGCCAGAGCAATCAGAGAAGCTGAAGGTGGAGACAGAGAACTGATTCAAATTAGATTTCATTTGATTCAGTAAATGCAAGACCAGAAAAGAGAACCACTAAAGGTACAGCAAGTTTACATGTAACAACTCACCAAGTATGACTTCTTGGTAACCAGGTTTCCTTACCAACTTTTTCAATGCAGAATTTCTGGGGACCATTACTTCCTAGAAAAGAAGATTAAAAAAAGTGTAATATCTTCCTTTTAAGTAGTACACGTGATACATACATGACATAAGACACAACGCACATACAACACTCATTAGCTGCTACTCAATGTTACATGAATATGAACATTCTTCTCATAGAAATGAGATAATTTCCTAATAATTTATAGATATATTCATGGGATTTCTGATATAAAAAGCCCTTCTAGATCCAAACTGATGCAGGTGAAGTTCCTGCTATCTGTACACTTGCAGCATGGTTCGTTTGCAAATGAAACAGTTACAGTATAAAAGATTTGGTCACCTTTTACTTACCCATAAGTTCAGCAAATCCGCCCAGTGGCAATCTGCAAGTGCCAGTGACAAACTGCAGAAGTCGCATGCGAACCTCATTGTCTGTTTCTTTTACAAACTAGGCACAGAAATTCAAATTACTTAATAAAAATCTTTAACATAGCTGGAGAAAAACAAAAACCCCACAAGACTGTTGGAAAAGTATAATTCCATTTTAAAGGACACCACCTTGAGAACAGTTTACCTTTCTTGATTTCATCAAAATTGGCTGGAGGGAAAAGACAGTGATTTCAGATTATATGCACTGTCAACCGTTACAATGTGAAGGCTGAGAACAGCAAATAAGATTATTTTTTTTTATTTTATTCTACACTAAAATATAAAGCATGCCAATGGTTTATATGAAGACTATTGCCATTCCGATTAAACACAGCAAGAGCCCAGCCACAGGCTCTGGGTATTTCAAGACTGAAGCATTCCCTGGATGTGGCAGCCTCAGCGAGAGAAAACACCATCCCTAACAGCTGCATCACCTTGTAAGGGAATTCACTGGGAAAGGGAAGAGGAAGAAAAGAGAGAAGAGATGGAGAACATCTCGGTAAGAGAGGGGGCACTGACAGAACTAGATAGAATTTTGACTGGTAAAAACCTGGATAACAAAATGAGTATTTTTGTTCAATAAATGTTGAAACCATATCCAAGCTACTTGAACTTCTAGTTAAGATTCTTTCAGTACCAAGCTTCTTAAAAAGAGATCATACCATCAGACCTTAAATTATTCTGACAATATAAATAAGTTAGAAAATAACTGATTTGCATCATTTTCTTATAGGAACTTTGTCAAAAGCATCTCTAAATAGTGATTTATCACAAGACAGGAACTGCCTAGCTGGGACTTCTCTTTAGGGAAATTCATAGAAACTGGCAGCCCGTATAACATTTTTGGAGTTTTTTTCCTGAAAATAATTCTTGGACAAACTTCATTAAAATACGAGTTATAACCAGTCAGTGCTAGACTGGCACAGTTAATAAGATGATAACCATTAACGATACGTGGTATTTCAGGTGTACAGGTGTATTACATATAAGAACATTTAGAAGGTACATCACTGCTAAGAATACCAAAAACTCTATTGTTGTATAATCAGTAAGAAGGACAAGATATAGAAAAAGTAATCATGATGCAGCCATCCAAATGTAATGTGGGTACCTATCTGACATTTCCCACCCTAAAGTACGCTCCCTGAGAACCAGCAATCCTCCTTTCCTTCTCTGAAAAGAAAAAAGAAAGGAAGCAACAAGAACCTTCATTCAGATGTCATCCCTCCGCTGCACGTGTCGTTTGTGTTACAAAACAAAACCAAACCTAAAGAAGTCAGAAATTTTACTGTTCAACATACCTGCCAGAACCATATGATCTGCTTGCTATTCCTTGTATAATGACGATAAACAGTGTTCCTCTGCCAGTCTGCTAAATCAACTTCTTGCATACCACAGAGCATAACCTAGAAAAGGGAATGATTACTTGACAATATATATGTCTACACACATAAATTAAGAGTTAATTTTGTATGATACACACCAACGAAAATGGAAGTTCTTGCTCCCAAAAAAGGCCCAGTAATTTTTTCATTTTACTCCACAGTTAGATTTTCCGTTATCCTAAGTTTGCAGAACTCCTCCAAAATTGTTTATGTATTTAAGTGGTCTGAAAGCCTGCATATCAGGCACTTAGTTTCTTCCAACTAATAATTCAATAATAAAAGATATTACCTTTCCCATAAAAGGAAATTCTCTATTATAGAGGATATTACCTTTCCCATTAAAACCTTGCCTGATATTCCAAGCTGATGATGATGATTACATTGCTGCTACTGCTATGACTAGTAAAGATAAAACACTGAGAAGTACAAGTCTGCAAAATATTCATTACGAGAGACAATGAATGCTCGAAGTGCTCAAGGCAAAGCCCCCTAGAAAACTGAATACTAAATAAGAGAGATCAAAGTCCTTTTGCAGGAAAAAAAGCCTATTTAATTTAAGAAGCTTTCAGAACACTGCTCGTTATGTACAGGCAACCTTGGCAGCTCTCACAGAAATAAATAAGCACAGCACTACAGAGCCTTTTGTCCCTGCTCCAAGTCTGAACATAGGTCAACCCCAACACTCAACATAGGTCAGGCTGATTGTTAAGTAAACATGGTGCATGCAAGCAATTCCCTCGTGTTACACATTGAGGATCTCCAAAATTCCGTTTCAAACCTTGTTGGTTCCTCCAACTATCTATCCTTAAGCGTAATAACCTTAGAACCCATCTTGGACTATGTCTGTGAAACTAAGCAATCACTATACACCAGAATCAACTTCTGTGCCATCTGCTACAAGGTAATTCTACTCGTTTACCTCAGAGGGAAAAGTTTTATATGACGAACAGATCCATCTGTGATATTCTGATCCTTTCATAGAAACTTGCAAAACACATTTTAATACTGAGGATGGAATCTAAAATTCCCAGCTGCTGAGCACCACAAAACACTGATTCAATAGATACTGGCTTTTCACCATGATTTACCCCCACTGCTCCTATTAAATTCTCCATGTTCCAGAAGTCATCAAATGTAGCATGCCACAGATGACAGATTCATGCTGACCCATCCATTTAATCATTCCCTTTGCAAAAGGTAAAAATGTTGAACAGAAAACCTCACCTCCAGCTCCTTTTCATCAAAATAGTGTAACCACTGTAAAGGAACAACTTCATTAAAACCATCAAGAAAAGCTTTGGTTTGTTCTCTAACTCCCCGAGAAAATCGCCACTCAGCCATTAGCCTGGGATGGAAAAAAAACCAAACACAAATTAAACTTCAATTAGCACTCAAGATGAAGAAGTTCAAACATGTATGATTGCGTGTGGCTTCCTATGAGGTAACGCTCCCTCCAATTTTACTTTCTTACACTGTATGATTCCATAGACTATAAGGGACCTACCATAGTAGCATTATCACAAATCTACAAACTCAGACAACAGTAAGAGTAGCAAGATGCACTGAGATTGCCATTCCAGTTAAAAAAAATATTTATTATTATTAAGCTTTCACTAATCAAAATTCAGCAGCCTTTTCATGAAAATAATGCTATTTGAGCACTATGATTTTGTTATGGCAAAATTGCTTTAGCTTAAAAAGTGCATAATCCTTGTGTTTCAATGCTAGAAAAGAAAAATTTTCACTGATCTTAAAATACTGTTTTCGAGCAAAAAAACCACCATGTAGGCAGAGCAATAAGAAATACTGTTGCTTATAATACCTATAACTATGGCTGCCCAATACTTCCAGCATAAGGCTATTTCCAGCTTCAACAAATAGTAGTAATTTTCTGTTCTGAGCTCCTGATCTATGCTAAGATTTGGAGAAAGAGGTAACTTTTTTTAAGTTTCAACTAAAATGGTCATGCCACTTCTGAACAAAAAAAGAAAAGACAATAAATACATATACATACTACAGAAACTATTTCACTGAGAAACTAAATTTAAGTGGAAACTTTATGCGCGGCACTGGACATACACTGTATCACAGGAAAGGATCTGGGTACATCTGCTTTTGAGATCACCCTGAATAGATGGATCAGAAATGCAGGTTCAGAAAAAGAAAGGCAGTGATAAGATCAGGAGAGAAGCAGGAAAGAGCAGCATAAGAGAACAAAGAGAAAAAATAATTTAAGTCACACCACATTATAAACCGTTCTGAATTTCAGTTTCCACAGTGACAGCAAAGTTCTGAACGATTTTGAAATCCTCTGTCACATACAGGTCTTCCCTCCCCCTGGATCTGTTACCTGAAGTTACTGAAAATAGGTTGCTCATTTTCAGTTTCATCTGTTCTCTTGTTGTACATGTTAATGACAAGACAGGTCATCGTTTCTCTATCAGGTCTTATCTTTTTTTTTCTCTCTTTTTTTTTTTTGGGGGGGGGAGGGGAGGGAAGGTCCAGGGAGAGGGAAGAGGGGAGTAGGAGATCAAAATGTACCAAGAGATCATGTGTACCACAATACCAAAATGTACTAATATACCATTTCAATAATAGTCCCAAGAATTACATAGTAATGGGGTGGGGGAAGGAAAAACAAATCATATACTGTGTCAAAAAAAGACTAGAGCAACAGAAGAAATACGGACCGTTTTTTTTCAACATCTACACTTTCCTACCCAATATATTCTTCTTTGTTCTCCTCCGTTACCAAGATATTTGAACCTCCTGATTTCAGCTCATGTGAGGTTACTTTTCCTAAGAGCTCCATATCCACACAGAAGTACATTTCCAAGTTACACTCTTCGATGTTATTATCCCTGAATGAAAAGAAAAAAAAAAAAAGCACAATGAATTCCATATAAACAAAAAAAATCCATAAAACATCACCCCCACCCCCCCAAAAAAAAAACAAACTACAAACCTTATCCAGATTAGAGAGTTGTAAAATTCAGTATCAATAGATTCTAGGTCCTTAATAGTGAGTTTTTTGCTCAGCATTCGTTTGTAGAAAGGCAGAGAAAAACCAGTGTCAATAAATTTCCCATGAAACAATGCCTGTTGAACAGAAAAGAAGTCTGTTTAGCTTTCATTGAACTACTGAATTATTCAAGTATTTCTGGACTTGAATTCTTTTTTTCCTTTCTCCTTCAAATAATAAAAAACACCAAGTAGCAGTAGCAGCTTGGTATGTAAAAAGAACAAAACATCCCATTACATAGGAAGAAAAAAAAATATTAATTGACAAAATTTATCCAAGCATATGTTATCATTGCAATTTAGAAATTCTCTGATTTAAAAAAACCTTCTCATAAAAGGACAGAGCCTATGAAAGAAGAAATTACTAAGTTTCCTCTTTACTATGTGAATAGGTATTATATGCCAAGTGTTATTTGATCCTACTTGATCATAATATTTGATCCTACTTGACTACTACTGCCATTTTTTACTACGTAAATACATCCTACAAAATCATCCTTTACACAATGCTACTGCAGCTTGTAAAAAGCAGTTTAAAAATGCAATCACAGACTGCTTCAGAAAGAGCTTTGGGAATCACATTTTTTATAGGCGAGTCACAGAACTGAGAAATGAGATTCTCCTGCAAATTTGAAATTGAAAAAAAACCAAAACATGGTCACACTTGTCTCACCACAACGTGCACAAAGGCGGTAAGCTAATGTCTAGCACTGAAGCGTGGCATTACACACACACACACACACACTGTTAACCTCTGTACTGACTCAGCGCGTCTGAGAGCTAACAGAGCACAACTATACCAATGAAAACCTTTTTTACCCCCATCCTTATCAAGTACACTTTCTTCACTAAAATACCTCTTTAAAAAAAGCATCCTAAACACAGGCCAGGTATGGCATTCATTGCTTGTCCTTCCTTACAGCTGAAATTCTATGGGCAGAAGAGCCAATGTAACAGCCCATTTCCTCTAAAAAAGACAAGGCTCCATCTTTTTTCCCCACCTTCTAATTTTCCCCCTAAGGACTCCTCTAGCATGCATTTTCTTCTGCTTTAGGAGAGCCTAAAAAGATTCTCTCAGAGGCATTTATTTGTTTGTGTATTTATTTTTAAACTAGTCTGTACTTCTCATGGGAGAGTGAGCTGATAGAAACGGAAAAATTAAACGTCAAGTGCAGCATCCAGGCATACAATTTCCTGCTTTTTGCAAAAGTAAGTTCTTAAATCATCTCATTTAATGTTGATGATAGTCTCACCACAAAATATAAAATTTGTCTCAGCCAACCTCATTTAACAGCCCTTTGTTACAGAGTAAGATGTATCCTTTATGTTTAACCCCATTTCAGTTGAAAATACTGGTGGTTATTTCACTACTTAAAAACAAAAAAGTCTTTATGATCTGAAAATCACAACTATTTTAGAACTGTGAGAGGACAGAAACTACGTCTGCACTTAAAAAGCATATCTAGACTCCTTAAAATCATTCCCACTTACATTATTATCTGAGCTATTTTAAGCCACTAGAGGGTATCCCAGGATCTACTGCAGAAAGTGCCATCCATTATAAACCATGAATATACTCAAACCTGGCAACTGACCACATTAGGCACCATTACACAGGTCTCTCTCCCCCCCGGCTCCCTTAGAGAATTTAAACTAAAAATACAAAAATACTTCAGGAAATAAAAGTTTGCCTTTTAAGTATATTAAATACTTTAATTGAGTTCTCTTCTATGATCTGTACTTTTATGAAGTAATTTTCCTAAAGGTAACATTTCATTTATGGATTTATCTTATGCACCAGATCAAAAATCACTGACTAAAAGAAACAGAATCTGGCTCTAGCACCTCACTGGCTTTATCACGTCTTCCTGCTAAATGGCATTATAGCTTGCTGAGGGATCTGAAAGAAAGAAAAAAGTTGGCAGCCTACTGAAAGTGTTAACCCAACGAAATAAATTTTAATGACAGCATAGAAATGGGGAACCATAGAACCCTTGAAATCAAAGGTGTTATCATCAAAACTGAACAAATTGGTTTGTCAAGAAGCATCTATAAGAAAAGCAAAACCAAGAAAACCCCCAAACCTCACTCATTTTAAGTCTGAAAGTACTTTTCCATTTATGTTACACTTTGCTCGTATTTATTCTAATTTCATACAAAAAGCCTGAACAACAGGAGAAGACGACAGTCTCTTCAATCTGAAAATGCATTTTTTTCTACTCTTTTTAGTTTCACCATTCACTGTGTTCAGGGATTTTGCCAAGGGCAACCTGTAGACATCATGATGGTTATGTGGAAAGATGACCGTATCACTACATGGAAGAAAAGAAACGTGACAGAGCAGGAGTCCACTATAGAAAATTGACTCAGTGATACCAGACGAAGAAATGACACGACACACCTCATCAGCTTTTAGGCTAACAGAAACCTGATGGCAGAGGATCAGCTCCCTGCCAGCTTCTGCTCTCCCTAGTATCTGACCTTTGTATCCAAGAACCTATGTTTAAATTAAGGCTCAGTGTACTCCGCAAAACATTTCTAACTCATTTTTTTTGAATACAGGAAGGTATACCAGGTCTAACTGAGGAGCCTTTTTTCGGAAAATCTTTGTCACATTTTTCAGAGCATCAGTACTCAGACACTCAATCAAACAGCAGTTTGCATGAAGTACACACATCCAATTGATAAAAACAAAATATTATATTGAATATCATATTAACTTTCATCACTATTCCAGGAAACTTGAGTGTAGAAGAGACTTAACTCTCAGGGAATATTTTGGCTCAATAACCTTATATGCCTTAATCTTCCATTTCTAAGAGATTAATATAACCTTTAATAATTGTAAAAACAAGTACTGTTCAGGAATAAATGTATAGCTACAGCAAATAATAAAACCTTAAAAATCTAACCTACCATGGCAATAAAGCGCCCAATGAAACAGAAATATGAAAGATGGTCAGGATTGATTGTTGATGCTGGATTTATCTGCAGGCAATAGTTGCTCTTGCCAGCATATTCAAATAGGCAGTACATAGGGTTCAGTACTTCATGGGAAAGCAAGAAAAACCATTCTCTAAGGAAAAAAACACATGTATACACATAAAAACCATCAAATACAAATGTTTATCACCATTCCCCTTAGGTAACTAACAAAACGGTCAAAATATATGCAAACTCAGAAAAATAATATAAACAGTGTTGTATTAGAATCACAGAATAATATATGGCATTATATAAGTCTTAAATATAAAAAAATTAATTATTAAAAACAATAATGTTAGAAAGTCATGGTTTCCAAAGTTTAGAAATTATTGTTAAGATTGTCACCTTGAACACACCCTCATAGTTGCATATTAGCAACATTTTTCACATACAGAGTCCTTGCCTCAACCAGTGCACAGTATTTATCCTCCTGATGCCTGATTTACTGCACGCAACTCAAATCTTTATTCAAAAAAATTACAGATTATTCCATGGGCAGTGCTTATTATAAACAACCTAGGCAAGGCAAAACAAAACAAAAAAAACCCAAACCACAGCACACCTTATTTGCTTTCCCAATCTGATAGCAGAACACACACTGCTTTACTGTGGTTTAACAAATTACCATGCATCGGTAAAGTCCACATGACACGACAATGTGAAAATGCATTTTTGTTGAGGTTTAAGTAATACATGTTATTCACCCCTTTCATAGGTTCCAACGCAGCTGACCTGAAAGAGTAATGGAGTCTGGTATTTCAGTGTTAGAATAGCTGATTTTTAGAATATTTGTTGCTTTATAGTATTTGCATATAATCAGAGACCTCAGAAGCACTCACAAACTCAGGAGTTTTTATATCAGGCCCTAAATGCTTGTAACTGAACAACCAGGCTTAGGGAAAAGTCACAAAAAAACCCTAAAAGTCTATCCTGTAGTAACTTCAGGGACTGAATTCCATCTTGACTGCCTTTCAGCCATCACATTTGAGAGCCATCTTTTCCATCCCTGTATTTACCCGAGACAAGGGAACATAAATGAGAAGTTTGCTGGCATGTTTCTCCTAACAGTTCTATGAAACTCAAGTCATGGATCATAGTTTGCTACAATATGCTTCCAAGCCAAAGGCCAAGTGGAAAGAGTAAACCCAGAAAGGCAGCCAGGATACGATAATCTTAATGGGGTTCTGTGTATCTTTTAATAAGCACAAGAATGTTGTACAGCATTCTATGCCAGTTTTATACTGAGACAATTATACTAACTCTGCATAGAAGCATCAAATTTTATAGGCATTTAAATTAGATCAAAGCCAGATAACAAGGGAGGAATCAAAGAAATCAGTGATCAACAAGAAGTTTGCAGAAGCAATGAATTTTTCACATCAACAGCTAGAAGCAGCCACAAGATATAGCATCAGATTGGCCCTACTAAACATAAGGTAAAAATCTGGAGGGAACACTGAGTTTAGCCTGCTGCGAGACAGGTGATAAATCAGGTGCAGCAGCTTTCTATATTTGTAGTAATGCAGTATTAGTGTCACTTAAGAATTCTCAGCTCAAGTTACAATTCCACATACAAAATCTTGGGCAAGACTTACTCCTAAAACTATGAAATTATTCTATTTACACATTATTTATTTCTTTATTCTGCTGCTTTCTCTGACTAACACTCTTCATCTAAATTATTCTAACATCACTTCTTTGGAAGACTTTGTTTCTCTGGAACAGATTACTTGAACTCTCCTGGTTTCCATCCTATGCCTAGGGCCACCATGATAAGGACACCAAACAAACAAAACCTGTGCAAAGCAAAAAACTGGAGTCCTCCCTGCAGTCACCCCCCAAAAGCCTATCAGATATTGTAATTCAGAAGAATAACTACCCATATATCCAAAGAAGCTCAACCTTCAAAGGTAAGCTTCCTTACTTATAAATACTACACATTTTCACTGAACTTCATTTTAACACAGTAAGCTACATAAAACCAGAACAAAACCAAAACAGAACACCTTTACATTACAAAAAAAACAAACAGGAAAATTTTTATGACGTATGACTACTTCTAATTTGCTGGACCTGCAGTAGTACTGAAATTTTCATCCTAATAGTAAGATTTCAGTCAAGTAACTGACAGCAGTAGTCAGTGATTGTCTTCTATATGGGCAACAGATGAAACACTTTGTCTACAGTTTTCCTGTCATCAGATTTTGCCTCCGATTTCCACTTCAGATTCGAGAAAATCTTTTAGCTGTTTCATATTCCCACGCAGCCTACATAGTTTGTTCATCTGCTGTTACTTCATGCCTGCACTACTCTCCTCTTGTTTCTATCCCTTCTGTTCAATATCAGTCCCAATCTGGTGTTCACTTGTTTTTTTCCTAATAAGCAAAACACTATTTTTCCACAATCCCCACTTCCAGGGAAGTGAAACTTACACTTCCAGGGAAGTGGAACTTACTGATAGGAAGTTTCTGAATTAACTCAGTCTAGAGCACTTAAAAAAAAATCCAATTTAAACATCAATCTTTGTCAAAGAACTGAACAACTGAGACCACAGTTTTACTACTGCAAGGTTATAACCCACAACAATAGCCAGTGCTCCCAGTTCCACCTCCTTAAGACATTAAGGGGAGCTAAAAAGGTAACCAGGGTCAGACTGCAAAAGCAAGCAGTTTCTTTGCCAACAGAATGACATTAGCAATCAAGGTTAGAGCACTATTAAAAAAGAAAAAACTATTTTAAACAAATTTCTTTTACCTTGCCAAGCCACCATAATCCAATCCTTCTTCTCCTCTGAATATAACATATAATCTTCTCCTCAAATCATAGGGTTTTAATGCCATAATCTATCAAAAAAACCCAAAAATTGTAGCAAGTTATACATTATGCAGTGTCAACGCAATCGCTCCTTCTTATTCAGATTTTATTTAATTGATATAGAAATGCCATATATGTCAAATGTTTACCCAGATTTCACAAGCAATTAGACTATCTCATGGAGTATGCAATCAATGAACCGCACACAAAAAGACTGATTTGAACTTTGAGCAGCAGACCGCTAGCAAATGGGAGAGCGTATCTGGAAAGTACCACTATATGGTTGCCCTGTTCTTATACTCCTCCTAAGGCATTCATTATCATTAAAGGAAAACAGGCGAAAAGGCATTTCATCTGATATATTACAGATTTTTGGGTTTGGGCAAATCACTTAAATAATTTACTCTAACCCAAAATAAGTGTAATATACTTCCACTAATAACATACTTTTTACTTCTAGAGAGGTTTTGATGTGGTGATAGTGGCAAGAATTGTCACTGTTACAGAGAAAGAAGGAACATACATTGGCTGCAGACTGTAAGAGCTCAAGAACTATAAGCTTCAATTACACAAATTTAACCTCTGAAGGACAAAGCAGGACATCAGTTTTAATTGGAGAAAACAACATTTTGTAATGTATATAACCACACACAAGAATCAGAAAAGCAAATCCACTGTGGTTAAGTTAATATGGTATGCAATGTGGTTAAGCTGTGGAACTCTTTACCACAGGATGCTGTAGATGCAAAAAGTTCACAAGAGGAGCACAGACAAGCTCACAGAAGAAAAGTCCCTCGAGGACTATTAAAATACCCAGAAACCACATCAAGCTCAAGAAGCATTTCAATTGTAAACAGTTGGGAGCTGAAAGATCATTTGCTAGAAGTATTACATACGTTACTTCAGTTCTTACAGTCTTCCCTAAAAATTCCCCTTTGGCTAACACCAGAGGAAGATTCCTGTGCCTGAAGGCCCATTAGTCTGAACTGGCCATGGCCATTTTTGTTCTTACGCTTTGTCTTGATACACAAACACAACATCTTTGCAGGCTTACTTGCTGGAAGGAATCCTCAAACAAAGTCTGTCTGGATACATTGATTTTCACATGACTTGGCAGTGCATTGGACTGTAATCAGAAGGCAGTGATGTTAAAAGGCAGCACATATAAATGTAAATTCAAATAGTTCTAAAAAGTAAATAATTACTTAAGCAGTACCTGACATAAGTAACGGAAATGAGCAAGTTTCCACCTAAAGCTACGCTCATAAGCAATCTGTGGCCCTTTATTTCTGTAAGGAAATATATTTGAGATACATTAGCCATACATTAGACATCAAACAGTACTTTCAATGTTAAACAACAGCATGTAGGTTTCAAACACATAAAAACTGTTATTGTAAGGTATGATCAGAAACAAAATGCAGTTGATGGTTTGGTCAGACAGTCTTCCTTTCTGTCCCCCTCCCCCTGTTTTTTTTTTTTCCATTTAAGATGCTAGTCAATTTACCAAATTTGAAAGGTAGAGATCTAGAGGATTTCAAATCCCTATTAATCTTGTAAAAATTACAAGCCAGGTAAAGGAGAGAAGTCTAATTTATTGTCTTCACTGAGAGAAAGACTGAAATTAGGCTTCATAAATTCAGCTGCTTGTGTAACTATGAAGGAATTTCTAGTACAACACTCTATAGGCTCTTTGAATGAAAGGTCATCGACATGTCATCAGAAGTAAACCCTACCCTACATAAAAGACATTAAGACAATGTCCTGCTTTGAGATAGAATAAAACCAATTTTCCTTTTCAGTAACTATAGGTTGGGGCAATACTTCTGACTGAACTATTTTTAAAAAGATTTGCTTGTAAAATTTTTGAAAAGTATTTAGAACTACTTTGTTTAGACATTAGTGTTGCTAGACAGTGTACAACTGTAAGCAACATCATTACAACCATTTGCTGTTTCTTTAAAAATTTAACTATTAGTTCCATTAGTTCAATATTCAAGTTCACCTCACTTCCCCTCTCTATTTATAAACAATTACAATCTTGATATTTGAAAAGTGTATAAAAACTATTGAACCTTAGAGCAGCATAGCAAAGTGTGTCACAGATAAACAGACAACTAAAGCTTAAAAATAGACTGAATTTACAGGACAGCGATTTGTTCATAATTTAGTGCTCAATTCCAGCTAAAAGTATAGATTGTCTTCTAGTGTGAGAAGACTTGATTATTAAACTATAGCAAATTAAAACATTAAAAAATACATTTAATTTCTCACTTACACAGAAGATTTCCCAGTACGAGGATCGTTGAAGGTGGTGGTTCTTGTATTATGGTCAACAAAGTATCTGACACCTTCTCTGGTATATCTGATTTCCCAGCCCTCTGGAAGAGGGTCCTCATTTTGTAAACTGCAGAAGAAATTGCAGACAGTACTTTTTCCCCCATATCATTACATATAAGAATTAAGCAAGATCTTTTTATCTGCACAGTCAATATACACACCTACCCTTGAGTTCGAGGGTCTTCCCACTGTGTTGTCTTTGTGTTATGATTTACAAAATACACCCTGTCATTTGAATCCACTCTCCTTTCTAGAGGGAAAAAAGAAAAAAAAAACACTATACAACAATTGCATTCCGAATTTCTGTACTGTCAATTCCTGAAATTAACAGCTAATTAACTTACCCCAACCTGGTGGTAAAGGCCCAAGTGGATCATTTTCTGCTGACAACATAGAAGCCTATTTAAAAACAAGAGGATGTTCAATTAGGCCAAATATTATTCATATTTTTTTCCTTAATGTGTTCTAAAATTACTACTAGTTCTGAAGACTATCCATTCTGAAAAAACATCATGCCATTTTTAGGGGTTTTTTTGTGAACAAACATAGATTCTATGATAGTAAGATATGATTTGTGCACTTGGGCTCCACTGTTTCTAACCCAAAGTACCCTCCCTTTCCCTTGCTACAGCAAACTTGAGAAAGAGTCAGTGGTCTTAAAGATGTACAGTTCATAAAAGTTTTGCAGAAGCACATATAAGCAGATCAGCACAATGTTCTAGGTTAAGAACACGCTTTACCATAAAAAACATTTCCAACCACAGTGATTACTGCTAACATAGGGTTTTTTGCTTCCTCAATACATGATGTCTTCCCTGGATGTTTGGCTATTTTCAGACTTTGTAATTCTCTGCAAATGCAGCTGCATTCATTAAAATATGCGGATGATTAAAGTTATACCAACATACAGTAAAGTTAAAAGGAAAAAAAATAAATAAGAAAACCAGATTAAATTATTACGGAAAGCATGCTAAACTCATAATATCCTGTAACCTTGCAGAAGTCCCCAGGAACTCCCAAGAATACAAAGCATAGGAAAAATAAAACGTAAAAGGCAGAAATCCCCAAGACTGCAGAATCCATGTTATGATTTATAACTAAAATCCACTCACTAAAATTTTTTGTATGCTAAGATTCTTTTCTTTTTTTTTTTTTTTGCGCACAATGTGATTTTGATATATGGGAACCAACATACATTTTCCAAAGAGTATCCTTAAAGATCACTTTGCTACTAATACTGCTTTAAAAAACACTTGCAGTCCAAAAACCTCAAATCTCCTTATGAGTTTACAACAGCAAATTCAGGCAAAAAAAAGCTATGATATTTTTCCTGTGAAACAGAAACAGAGCAAGGACCAAAAGAAAATGCAATAGTTACACTCGAAATCAAGCTGCCTCTTTGTTCCAGCCACAAGCTACTAGATGTGAACAGAGAATTACTATCTCAGCAGCAATGCAGTTAGCCTTTTCTGCTTTTGGAAACTGCACAGCCACAATGACCCTGTAACCAAACATTTCTCTGTGGTGAGTATAAAAAGAATAGCAGGCAAGAGAAAAATGCTGTCTGCCAAAGAACTGAATGGTGGCATGATTCAGATTCCCGACCATCTTAATGGGTCCAAGGATTTGTGTGTGGCTGCTGGCTAATGTGTATTTAACAGAACACACTGAAACACGAGGCAGTGGCACGGGATGAGCCAGATTCAATACCAAAAGGAGCACAATATATTAACCCAGGTAAAAATAAAAGTAACTAAAATCACTACATCCTGCCTATTTTTCTTTCTTCACATAGTTTAGCTTTGACCATTCAAGGTAATTGAAACATTCTCTTACTCATTAAATGTATTAATTCACTTTTTCCCAAAAAACAAATTGCAATCTCACCTATAAACGGATATAAAGCTATTCCTGGTATGTCACCAGAGGAAGAAAAGTTAGCTGTAGTTTGACCTTAACAATTCTAGAAGAAAAGTACACAGAAGCACTACAGTTTTAAAAAAAAAAAAAAAAAAAAAAAAAAAAGGCATTCATACTTTTTTCAACATAATTTCAATTTTTTTCCCCTAACAAAATGTGAGTTCTAGGTATGCAACTGATATACTTAGAAAACAGAATTCAAAAAAGATGCAAATAGATGAGTTCTCTTTTCTCTTTCTTCGAGTATATTCTCTCACAACCAAATCCTAATTTAATGATTCTAAGATCAGATGGGACATTTTAAGAAATAAGTCTGTGGTTTTCAGTAGGAGTTATTATTAAATGAAGAAAGGAACATGATTTAAGTAAAAAAATATATTGTTCCCTGAGAGAATAATCTAGCTCAAAACAAAATAAATCTTAGGATCAGGAAAAGTAAGTTGCTCAGTGAGAGTTCTTGGCTTGATATGTTTCAGCTGTGATTCTTGTATTTGCATTAAAAGGTACCAATGTGTATAAATGCCGGAAGGCAGGGTGCAAAGAGGACAAGCCAGGCTCTTTCCAGTGGTGCCCACTGGCAAGACCAGAGGCAGCAGGCACAAACTGAAACACAGGAGGTTCCCTCTGAACATCAGGAAACACTTTTTCACTGTGAGGGTGACTGAGCGCTGGCACAGGTTCCCAAGGAGGTTGTGGAGTTTGTTGGACATGTTCAAAAGCCATCTGGACACAGTCTTGGGCAACTGGCTCTGCCTGAGCAGGGGGCTTGGACCAGAGACCTCCAGAGGTCCCTTCCAACCTCAACCATTTTCTTTCTCTAATTGCATAAGATAAATTGACTTTGATGCACAGCTCCAGGGGTTAAGAAAATTAGCGGTGGTGCATGTTTCTGCTATTGCTAGTGATGAGATATAATGTCTAATTACCTAACGAGAGGCTGATAACTGTTAAATGTAAGAATACTGCAGTATCCTTTACT
Organism: Larus michahellis; assembly: GCF_964199755.1. Lineage (NCBI taxonomy): Eukaryota > Metazoa > Chordata > Aves > Charadriiformes > Laridae > Larus > Larus michahellis. The sequence continues at coordinate 140,324,784 of NC_133897.1, read as the reverse complement.
TCAGAGGGGTACCTGAATAAAGTCCATCAAATTCAAAGCAAAGTTAGGTCTGCGGATGCATAGAGTCCTAGTCCAATGAGGCTGTTTCAGAATTGTACTTCAATGTTTTCTTCTTTAAAACAATCCAGCTTTACTACATATCACTTAAAAAGTCTCTGGAATTGGATGGTTTTTTTAAGAGACTAAGCATAATTCTTAAAACAGACCGTTTAGAGTGACAGTGACATGCAGGCACCCTCATTCTTAACTCTGAAAAAGCAACTATCCTATTTATCCATTCACAGATGGAGAAATGATATTTTCTTCAGGTAGAGAAGTAAGTCAGTAACTATCTGAGATAAATGGAAAACCACGTAGGAAATGCCAGAGCTGAACCAGGTGCATAAGCTTGAAAATGAGCTCAAAGTAAAACAATTGCCACCTGTACTAACGAATGACTCCTAATCAATACAACAGCTTTGAAGGCCATTTAATGTTGAGAATGCCCATAACTCAGCTTTTGTGTTCCTTTTCAGTTAAGGGACTGCTTCGGTTTTACCTCACTACTGTCATTAAATGTCGTAAGTATCATGCACTACACAAGGCTCAAGTCAGGGAACAGACTCCAAAGGGAGTACTTTTTGCTTTTAAGGACAATTTTTGTTAACATTTTTTAACAGAATCAGAATCACTATGCCAAACGTCTCGTAACACATATGACTGAATAGTTTTAAAATCACTTTAGAAAAAATTAATGAACACAAAAGTATTCCTATACCTCTCTACTCATTTCTAAATTTTATGTAAAAGTTACCGAATAGAGGTATCGTTGGTTAAATTGTTGCATAGCTCCCTGCAGCTGATTCCGTTGAGATTGCCATTGCTCAAAGTTCCTGACTGATTCCATCGTTGGTCGCTGCCACGTTGTTGTTCTGGTGTTGTGGTCCACATAGTAAACTCTCCCACGATCATCAACTCTTCTTTCCCAGCTTTCAAGAAACACAAATGTTAACAGCTAAATTTTTCAGTACTGTTATGTAACTAATTTTCTCTTTATGCTAATTTCCCAGACAGTACTTGAATGAAGTACTGGGGTCACAAGCATGATTTTAATTTCTAAAGTACACAAAAGTACTCCCCAACTTTATTAGTAGAAGGACAACCACAATGATTCAACACAGATGTCAAGCAATCACATGCTCAGCTCTCTGTCACCTCATTTTTAACTTTGTAAGTTCCTGTGACGATAAACAATGTTGGCAGGTTTCACAGAAAACACTCTGCCAGGAAAGCTGAGGTTTGGAACCAGTGCACTACACCTAGTAGTACCACCTAAATAATGGTGGTCAAATGTGCATTATTTAATGCTTTAGTTTTAAAGGAAGAACAAAATCATTTAGTACCTGTATTTGAACAAGTGATCAGAACAAGCGACATATACACTACCAACATTCCTATAACAATAGCTGCAATTAATATAAGTCTAAATTAACTGAAAGGTAGAATTTCTTAATATATGATGTATAATACAGTTTCGATGAGCTGTTTATAAAAGCCGGTATTTTTCCCACACCAAACAAACTAACAAATAGTACCTTTATCATATTTAAATCAAAAAAGTCTACGTTACCCAGGAGGTAAGGGCTGTGGTCTTTCCCATGTTGTAGTTCGTGTGTTGTGATCAACATAATAAGTTCTACCATGAGGATCCTTTCTTTGCTCCCACCTTCAAGACAAAAAGACTTTCATGTAAGTCCCGGTGAAAATGCTTCCTTAGGACTTATTTCCCACTAAGCCTAAAAAGTACCTTGGTATTGAGTGAAAATACTATGATCCACAGCTTATTTAAACACCAAAGAAAACTCACAATAGAATACATATCAGTTACTTTCTACTTGAACTGATATCACCATAAAGTCTTCTTTAAGGGACTTAGTACATAAAACACATTAATATTCACAAGCATTTTCAAATTCTATTTAAGATCCCTGAAAACAAAGTCAATTCATTGTCTGCTCAAGGCTTGGATGCTAAAATAACCTCATTCAAAAAGTGCTTAGAGATGCATTCTTTGCATTTCCTCTCTCAAAAACAGGGGGAGTTTACATTTTGTAGCACTGTTCCCTATATCCAACAAAGAACAGGATCTTTCAGAGTGAACCTGAAATGTGTCCTATCAGATGGTTTTCCTGTGTTTCTATTTCCTGTCCTGGTAAATTCTCTATGTGATATCCCTGGGGATTACTTTTTCAATTTTAGTTGCAAAGCAAACTAACGTTAAGATGGAGAAGATGAAACATTATTATCAATTCAAGTTTCATGCTGCTGAGAACTGCCATAATGCAATAAATGTATGTATAAGCGGGAGAGTAAACCAGGACAAATGTTAGACAAAAAGCTGAAGCCATTGCTGGCATTAGATATATGTTTGTTTTTCTTATATACATAATTAATTACCTCCTAAAAACACAGGCAGAAAAACATAGGAGCTGGTACAAGACAGGCTCTCTGAAAGATCAGCTACAATGACACCAGGTATATACACTTGGGGTTAAGAAACAATTTCTGTGTTCAGAAAATGCTGAAATAGTTAATATTTAGAATACTGCAGAAATGTCAGTATTTCCAATTAGTTGCTGAAGACATTTCACCCAAACAAAACAGTATAAACAAAAAAATTTAATATATATATATATATATTAGAGCACACGATATATTTTCATTTAATGTCTAAGCACATCTTTAATTTTGCATTTAAGGTTTAGGATTACAGAAGTAGTTTCTAACAGTCTAGTAGAATTAAAAAGTTTCTAGGTATTCTGAGCACATACATACACTTCCAATCTGTATTTTTACCTATAATATTATTGATCTCACTGTTAGACAGCAAGCACCTACCACAATTTCTAGACCACTTTCTTAATTTTCACTTCTTTGTATTTTGGTCCCTACTACATTCTCATAGCTTAAGAACCAAAGGAGTAACAAATTATGACCCAAATAAATTTGAATATATCAAATGAAGTCTTCATGTCCATAACGCACAAGAGTTTAGATCACAACACTGCCTCAGCAAATTAGTTACCAGTTGTTACTTTCTGGGTCAAGAGCTACTAGCTAGTTATAGCAGCAGTATTAACCCCATTTGAGGTCAAATAACTCCTTCTCAGCAAACTGACCTGCGTTTGGCAATCCCAATATAGAATTAAATTTCTGTTTCTTTATATGCAAGTTCAGACGTAACATAATTACAGCATTAAAATCAAGCCCACATACCCTGGTGGCAAAGGTTCTGTACTGGCATTACCAGGCTGCTGTCTCACAGGTTCTGCAGCTGCGCTTGAGGTGGAGGAGGATTCCCTTGGTTTTGCCGCATCTGCCGCTACACTGTTTCTAGCATTAGGTTGAGCACAGTCCGTTGCAGCTGTAGGTTCTAGTCCAGCAGACACAGCAGGTAATGCAGAAGTGTGGCTTTCGGAACAACTAGTTGCTTCTGTTGTTGACTGAGGTTCTTCTGTAGCGTTAGTGCAATCTGAAGACACGGGAGCTTCGGCTGAACCTACTGGAGCCTCAGAGACAGAATTATCAGCTTCTGGTGCAGAGGCAGATGACTCGCCGTTAACTGAGAAATGGGAAATAAGAACATATGTGTATCAGAATCTGATGAAACTTACTTTTCAAATGAACAACTTTTGGAGTAAACGACATGGAAGGAACATGTTTAAATCACACTTATATGCCATAAGCTGCATGTTTGTCTAAAATGACAAAAAAATCACAATGCACCTACCTCAGTTAAAGCTGTAACTGAAACTTACAGCCTGCAAGCCATTCCTTATACTTCCCTGCTACGGTAATTTCTTCGTTTCTGCAAATCTTGTGCAACTCAATGTTACACCTCACTCTTTAGATTAGCAAAAGGTACCCAGAAAAAAGTACTGCTTTATTTGCTTTGAAACTTTGAACTTATATCAACTTTAAAAAAAAAAAATCGTGATTAGTATGACATGAAAGAAAAAAATTAAGAGACAAATAACTCTATGAAGTCTGGAAAACTAAGAGAAAGTAGGTGCAGATTGCTTTTTTTTCCTTTTCAGAGCTGAGGTACAGAACCCTACAAGTAAGCAAAACCCACCCATGTGTGCCTTGGAAAAAAAATCCCCCTCCAAAAGCAGTACTAAAACACAAAAATTAGTATTTTGCTAATGTAACTTATGTAGTTCAATGACTGAAAAAAAATTATTTTAGAATCACAAAGCAAATCAATTTCTGTCTTTTAAAGAACAATACAAATGTCATCCAACTCAAGCAAGCATAATCTCATAAAAGGTTTAAAGAAGGCATGGATTTAGCAGGAAAAGAGGGCTAAGGCGGCTTTATTACTCTCAGGCCCACTTGGCCAGCAGTACATCGATAACAACCATCTGCAAAGCTTAGCAGAACAATATCTCAGTACAATATGATTTTGTCTTAGACAAGCGAAATCAAGTATGGCAGTCAGGAGCATGCCCATTAAAAGTCAAGGCCCTATAAAAAGCAGTGCAATATAATTCACAGCTTTCATTTTCTGCACCACTAATCAACCCCAGACAGTGACAATTTATTTAAACTCACCCGTTTCTACCTATTCTACAGTTGGAACTATTTTTCTACAAGAATAAATATATTATGAAATGTAGACTTAAAGTAATTTTCTGTCTAACAGCATACTATCAGCTTACAATTCTAAGGACTGAGGCCAATACAATTGCTCTATGCTCATAACCTTATTGATACAGATTTGCAAAATTTAACCCTAGACTAGTACCTATAAAATGCTGTTCCATCATTTTAAAGAGTTCATTTACTTCAATTCTGTATAACACTCTTACAAATAAAAAAATAGGTAGATTCTACCTGTTACTTGCAATATGTATATAATGTCAGCAATTTCTTGCTTTCCCAGATGGTCAGAAAAGCAGGTCAAAGAATTACAAATAAACTTGTCATCAGCAATATATTTAAATTAGCGAGTTATTTTCTTTAAGGAATTATCACTAGGTCATAAATACTTTCTTGATATGCATAATGATAAGCATGATTTTACAGGCAGCAACAGATTTGTAAGACCTCTAAAGGCATTGCTTTTTGAACACAACTATTCCAGGGTAATACATCAGTACTTCCAACTCACACAAAACAGGTTAACTACATTAAGACATGTCAAGACTTTATATTATTCCAAGCAGATGTAAAGTATGACATTAAAAAAAAAAAAAAATCGTAACTACAGACAATCTGATCAAATTTCTTCAAACTTCTGCTTTAACTAGCAACAATTTTACTTAAACAGGAAAAAAGCCAAGTGAAATTTCAGCCTTCATTAAAAAAAATCAATTCATCCACATAAAAGAGTGAATGGGATAACATAATGAAGTTAGAAGCAAAGTAACTGATAAATCATCAGCTCTTTTAGTAGCTGATCTCCAAAACAGATCTATAAAACATTACATCAGCCAATTACTTCACAATTAGATCTAAAACAGCAGTTCTGGCAACATCACATGAAATTACAATCCTGCTAAGCACAACAGTGGGAGAAAAAAAAAAGTCTGTCATCAACAAATGCCGGAGACCTATTTTATGCCTTGCCTTAAAAATGTGTCCACCAACTGGTACAGTAGTTGAAAACTGTTATATCAGTGCCTCTGTGCAAGCTCAGTGATGATTTCATCAATATTACTATTTGAACAAATCAATTATTTTTGCAATTACCCTGTCCTAATACAGATTTCAAATGGATCTCTCCACTACAGACGAAAAAGGGCGCAATGCCTAAATAATATACATGCCCTCTGGCCTTCAACTGAAAAAAGAGGGGAATCAAATTCAAGTTCTCCAAATAGAGAAAAGCTTCAGAGAAGGCCTAATTTAATCATTACCTTTTAAAGTTCCTAATTGTTTCTACTATCTTCCCACCATACCCAAGTTTCTCACTCTATTACAGGAAGTTTGACAGTCTGTTCTACTGTTTAACAGCCTGCATATTTCTATTTAAGGTTATCTTTTTCCTCTGCTATCAGTGTAATCTCTCTCAAACAGCTGAAAAAAGGCAGAAAGTACTTAGAAAGCATAGTCATTATTAGATGTGAAGTTCTGCCAAAGGAACAAAAATAAAGTAATACTTCCTTTTCACTTGTTTTACTGTATTGAACGTTACTTGTAGTCATAATTAAAGTTTTTATGTCCAAGAGGAAAATGAAATTTAGTATTTGCCAATACCTGCTTTGAAACAGCATACCTTTTCAAAAAATGGAAGGAAAAGAGAGTCTGCAACACATCTCAACTCAGAGCACAGCAGTTCCCTGACAGAACTAAAAATCACATTTACCTAATGGCAAAAGAATCTTAACTATAGTTACTCAAATTAACTGTGAAAGAAATCTGATTTTTTCCTCCAGACAACCTGTATTACAGGACAGACAAATGGAAGTTTTGGGTGCTTTGCATCGTTCTTCATCAGAGAAGAGAACTGACGGAAAGTATGAAAGTTAGTACATTTAAGAATGGATCTACTCCAGAAAAATTCACAGAAGTGGACAGGCAAGATTATAAATTCAAGCCCAGAAACATCCTTTCAGTATTTTTGAAATCTAATAAAAAATGCACAGAAGAGAAGATCAACTTCAGATACATTTCAACCAGACAAAAGCACCTTACGGAACATGCTCTCATAACTCTCTCATTCTTACCAGTGCTGTTGACAGGCTGAGCTGCAAGTGGTTTTGGTACTGGTGTATTTTTGGGTCTGGCTGCAACGTGAGTAGGAGATGGTGTGCTGTCTCCATTAACAGCTTCTATACAGAATGTATTCTGTACTACAGAGTTGGAAGGTACTTGATTGTCTATCCCATTAGAAATGTCACAAGCAGATCTTGGTAAAAATAAAAGATCATTTTAGGTTACCACAAACAACATGCTAAACCATTATGCAACTAAACCAAATCCTACACTAAATAATGGCAAACACATAAATAAAGAAATGGAAGTAAATTCACAACAGTTTGTAACACAATGTTTGCAGTCTAGGTAAGTCAAGCGCAAGACCAAAACAACTAAGGAACAAAAGGCAAATTTTGGTTTTGAGGATTACAGATACTTAGGTAAGATTTTCCATTTCCACCTCACCTTTTACTTGTAATGACATATTAGAATTGAGTTGGGCCTACTGATGTGCCTGCCACATCTTCCAAAACCGCCCTAGGGACTGTTTCAAAGTGCAGCTTTGAGCAGGAAAAATTTTTCTCTCATTAAGCAAGTGGAACAGTTGGGTTTGTTTGTCATATCTCCAAAAATTATTCTAGTCATAACATAAGAAAGTAACAAAACTCTCCCTCAGTAAGAGGAAAATAAGATGAGCTTCTCTACGCATAGGCAGGATGGAACATTGTGAGGACAGATATACACAGGCAGCTCTGTGTTTATAAGGCCACATGGAAATAAATATAGTGCAAGGGCTTGTGAATGGAAAGTCTTGTTACACTGTTTTTACTTAAATCTACCCCAAAACGCTTAAATCCACCCACCAGAGACTCATATTGTGAAAATTACATTCAACGCCAACTCCCCATCTTATCAAGGAGTAGAGGCTAAAAATTAAAGAGAAGTTAAACAGATGACCAAAGATGTGAGCACTGCTAGAAGTCACACTTTGCAGAGTAAGGAAGTAAGCAGCAGCATTTCCACACTACCTTACCCAACTCCGAAGGTGTATTGTAAACAGAGAATTAAAGTTATTATCCCTTTTCTACTCGGGACTACAAACCCAATTTGCTTCCTAAAGACATTCACAGAAGCTATTTTAAAATTTTCCTTCATCTCAATTTTGAAACTGTAAATCAAAACTGTTGGATAGTTGTATGGAAAACTGCTGCAATCAATGCATCAACATCAAGAGCAGGATCCCAGTAAAAGCCACACCTCCAACAACAGCAGTTAAATGAAAACAAATCATTGTTACTCTCTTTGAAAATGGTATGAAGGTGTGTTTCAAATCACTTTTAACAGTCACAAATCTTCCTAAGGAAAGGTAAGACAAAGCAACTTTTTACCTCACTCACTTACATTGGGCACCCATGTGGGAACAGAGACAAACCTCCACATATTCAAAAAAAGAATCAAGTCAAGTGTAAAAGGACAAATGCATTCTTGTCGCTCTTATGAATAGCAACTGTATGATTTTTCACTCCATTGTGTGTAAAGAACTTAAGCGGAAAGGGATTCACTGCGAGGTAACTGAGCAGGCCATAAACATTAAATTGATCTGAATGTTGACCTATTTGTCTCGCTAGTGGTGAGGAGGCAAACAATCTACTCCTACTTCTATCCAGGCAGTCCTTGAGCTGGTACAGAGAAGCTAAGTATGAAGCTCTAAATTGATCCCAAAGCCTTTTTCTTGCCACTTCAGATTGAAGCAGGCAACCCCTTTGCCTCAGTGTTCTGAATACTGCTTCCTACACGCAATACAAGTCTCTTAAACAACTTCCTGATCACGACCTTAAAAAGAAACTGGGTGAAAGGGAAGTAATTTAGGCTTTTTTTTCTTCTTCCTTCCCTTCAGATGATACGTGGCAACAAGCTGGTAGACATGAATAGAAACGGTTCTTAAACAGCAGAAGAAAACTAATGGAATAAGTACACAAAATCACACTGAACCACTGCTCCCCTAATCTCTGCTGCAGCATTTAGTAGACTTCCAATCAGTTGAAGTTTTAAGTTCAGAGGGCTACACATCCAAGAGGCAATGATAAAGTAGGGGAGAGCAGACTCTACCAGCAGAGGAAGAACAGAGTTGTAAATTTAATTCTTCTTGAGATAAATTACGTAATTATCATACAAGCAATGTTTCTAAAGCCTGTGGTAACATAATTTAGGGCTTGACAGTTCAAAATTATTCCCTTCAAAATAATTAAAAAAAAAAAAGAAACACAAACAACACAAACATTTCAACTGATAAATTTGCTAATATACTTCACAGAGCGTAAAACAAAAAAGTAAATTCCAACCTGGATGTACTTCTTGCTGAACCATCTCTGCTTTCATGCACAGCCTCGCCATTTTGCTGAACTTCTACTGAACAGTAAGAAACAAATTCAACAGAAATATTCTATTATATCTTTTTAAAATCATCATCAAAATATTACCATCTGATTTAATTATTTAAACTTACTGGTTGCTGATGAACTGAGATTTGTAAGAGATTCTTGTTCAACAACCAAACCATCTAGCACAACTGTCAGTTCACCTGTTTGCACCATGCCACTCTTGTTTTCCAAAGAGAGTTTCAACTGTTCTTTCACCTTCTCCACTAAAAATGGAGTTGGGGTGGGCAAGGGGAAAGAAGGAGAGAAACGATAAAGGAAAGGTTAAATTCTAAAGAACATTAAGAAACCTTCAACAGAAAAACGTGACACGTATTTAGTTGTACAAAACTGAACATGAGATATTCAGATGATTCAAATCAACATAGAAATCACTAAGGAGCTGTGTATATTTACATCTGCTGTGGGTAAAAGCACAGTTTGTTGTAAAAATTAATTGGCCGTTTGCATAGTATATTCTATAGGTATGCTATAGGATCCACATGGTTTCAGTACTTTGTTGTTAATGATTTCCCACATCTGCTGTTTCTACTAAGCCCTTTTGAAATTATGCACTACTCACGCAACATGAGAAGGCTTAAAGTCAAACAACTTCTGAACTACACATCCAAATATTACAAGTCACAAGGAACCTCATTCTACAGCCAGACTTTATATTCTTTTCTCATATCACCTTCAAAAACGAATTCTAAGACATCACCGAAAAGAACATCACTTTGAGGAAGTAAATGCAAAGACTGCATAGAGTCCCTCCTCATTTTTTAAAATTATTTTTAGTAAATCCTTGCAAGCATTTTCGTAGATCCCAACTCCAAGGACTAAACAGTAACAGAGAGAACACCTGAAGTAACCAAAAATTAAATCAGAAGCTATTTTCACCAAAAGAATCTTTGAGATAATTGAGATAGACAAAAAAATGTGTACATGGTGCAGTGAAAGAATTCAGTATGACTGATAACCAATGCACACATTTGTAGAGACACACATAATCCAGAGGTAAAACATGCTGTGGATGCTGCATAATTCTCTCTAAATCAAATACCACTAGAACAGCAGCTAAAGCTACATGTCATAAATCCAAACACAGTCAGCTATGAGTTCACATTAATCAGGTTAAAATGGTTAAGGCCTTTTAGTATTTGCTGTCTCAGATTAAAAGATTAATTTTTCAAGATATACCACCGTATTTCCCTCCATATGATAGCATATGGAGCTATTCCAAGCTAAAGTTAAAACTCACTGTGCACTTCTATGCATTAAACTAGCACTTCCTTATTTTTTTCATTCCTAACATACATCATAAACGAACAATAAACATGAAAACAGAGAAGGCTACCATAAGCTACTGCTGCGTATGCCCAAACTGTTAACTTTAAAGAGCAGTTTCAACAGCGTAGTTGGGCAGCAGTTACTACCAGACACCTACTGCTATATTACAATGGATTTCAAAGTACTTTAAATCACTGGAGCAAGCACGAAGCTCCCAAATCTACAGAATTATTGATTTAGCAATCTGCAGGTTGGAAAAAGGTACTATCTGAAAAAAGAGAAGAAAGAAACTAGCCTACCACTGAGTTGTTAAATTAAGATATTTATAAATCATTGTTTCTACAAAGGGTGATTGGCTTAGCTTCTGCTATTTTAACAGGTTCGCTCCCCAGACCAGATCAACAGTTGGCTGTAGTCCAACAGAGATGGCAGGAAAGCTGGGAGGGGTGCAGGCAGCAATTCAATACTGGCGCTGTTTAGCAGGAGAAAGTAACAGCACTAATTCTAAAGTTTCTGCATTTAAAGAACTTCCCCTTTACATTTTCTCCAGTCAACAGCCTTTCAAGTGCTGTGTTTCAGATTAGGTATCAATAACTGAATGACTGAAGGATAACAATCAGATAATTCTACAGCTGAATTATTGGATAGTTCGGCGTATGTCAAACTGCTGACTTGCCCAAATCAGAAACACCGCACATGAATTACTTCTGGTGCAATGTACAGCTGACTCAGTCACCCATTCCCTGAAAAAATTTGCCAAGTTTTCGGATCCCACATCCACTGGATCTACAGTAATAAAATATTAACTATTTTGTTAGAAGTAGTTAAAATATTAACTATTTTTTGCTATCATTATTACAATACAGTTTCTTCTAATACAGTGGTTTTTTATATTTAAAAAAGCAGCATCTTTTCCGCTTAACTGTGGAATCTTGGGCAGAATCTCTATAATACTATTAAGAAACCCCACTTGATTTTGGATTATGTTTCAATTTTCTGTAAGAATCAGAAAAATGAAGCTTTTTTTCTGGCTCTCCTTTCCCCCCACCTCCCTAGACAGAGCTCTCAGGTTTGTATATCTACCTTGTGAGAAAGGTTAGAGATTGGTTTAGCTGGAATTCTACTGACACTCTGGAGTGGAATTTAAAGTGTGGATTCACCACCTTCTTGTACTAATGAAAAAAAATTTTAAAAGCAAATTAGATAAAGAAGACCTGTTGTAATTCTATTAAAGACAATTAAAATTAGAAGTTACATAGAACACAACAATCTCTAATGTACTAAAATGAAGTTCTCAATTGTTTCATTAATCAGTGGTTCTTACTGCTCTCTGAGCAGCTAAATTATGAGGGAAGAATATCCAGCCTTTCTATTAGCAATTTCAGAGAAGGGCAACATGAAAAATTACATAAGACAGCTTTTCTGAAAGTTTAGACTTTTTTTTTCTTTTTACCAAGTCTAAAACAGATCTTCTAGCAAATTAGTTATTACTTTGCCACAAAACATTGTATTTAATCACTTCTGCTTTTACTCAATTTGTAGTACCTCATACTCTTAATGTTTGTTTCAAAATTATTATATCCCATTGTTACATTTAAATCGCTCTCGATAGCACAGACATCTCTAGAAGAGACAAGTAAAGACATCAACTGAAAGTCAGTTGTAATTACATGTATAGTTAGTAGTCTGATTGCCAGTTTGATATATAGACTAGTAATAATAATTCTACTTTACTCAAAATATCCTTCACAATAACTTACATTTTCTATTGTGTATTTCCAAAGCTTGTCTCAAGTCTACAGTGGCTCTTCCTAATAAAGCATCTGCTTTTAAAGTGTGATGGCTCCACACTCTAAATTCCAGCGTAGTCTGTGGAGTCACATTCCTGCATATAAAATACATTTTTTAAAAAAATATAAACAGATTTTAAAGTATTCGTTCTTGTTATTAAAAGTATTTGAACTTAATTCACCTTCTCATATTTGTGGTATTTCTTGATACTAATTAACTGAAAGAAGTTTTTGTACTGCAAGGGGAAGTTTCTAACCAAGAACTGCAAACATTATTATATTTATACTTGTATGAAGATCAGACTTAAAGTGCATTACTACGATAGCATAAGGAATTTGAGGAGTAGCAGAATAACCTACACTAAGCTCAAATCTCAGTTATATAAAACATATCTTACTTTATGAAAGACATATTTTCCTTATTCCTCACTATTCCAGAATTCTAACTAAAAAGTCACATTATGAAATGTGGAGAAAAAGGTATTACGTATATTTGTCTGTCACTAGAAAGAAAAATACTAATTTTTTTTTTAAAAAAAGCAACCAATCAGCTACTTGCAAGCAGGAAGAACCCACTTAACAGGTGTCAGCTTGCCATGAAAGTGTTGATAAAACATTATTTGTGAATCCACAAATATATATAAAACCATAATGCATACTCACAGAAATCAGAGGGGAAAAAAAATCAAATGATGAAGCTAAAGTGAAAACTGGAGGGAAGCAGAAAGGTAAGGGACCCAATTACAGTAATATTATGATAACCTTTGGCAGTAATCAAGAACAAAAATGGGAAGCTATGCTAGGTCCTGGAGAATAAGTTTTGTAGTACAGGATCTAGTACTACAAGAGTGCTCCTGGCTGTGAAAAATGGAGCAGAATCCCTGTACGGCAAAAAGTCAAAGGCCACATATCCATCATTACTGGATACAGAAAGTTATATCAGCACTGATGAAAACAATACTAAAAACAAACCCCACCCTCACAACAACAGGGATAGCTTTATAGTCACTTGAACATGTTGGACAACATGGATAATTTTTGCTGAAACCCAGGAGCTAATATAGTTTTCTATTTTGAACAGGGTACCTTCTAATGGAAGTCTTACTAAAAGATCAGCTCCACAAAGAAAAGAAAAAAAACACCACCTACACAGAGAGAATATATTGCTGGTGCTCATGCAGACCCATAGAAGTGAGGGGAATGTGGTAAGCCAGAGAGCTCACTTACCCTCAAATAGAGTGGGCAACTGAAGCAACGATACCATTCCAATAGCCAGAAAAAGAAAGGGGCAGAATACCTTATATATATAAGGGTATGATCCTAAGTAAGTAATACTGATGATGGAATGAGTCTGTCTGGCTGTGCTGTGCATACCAAATTACCTCATTTCTATCAGCTCAACAAATCCTGCCAAACCAAACCTGCCACCCTCAACAGAAACTCTGGTCTCTGTGAATATCCTGATAGCTCTGTACTTGTGCTAATAATAACTCCTGGAAATCATCATTAGGTTCAAGACTATATTATTCTCTTTGTAATATTGCAAAGGGCTAATTAATCTCTACTAAACCTGAAACATTGAGAAACGTGGCACTGGAATACCCTACTTCCTTCAGCCCAGGTCTGTAGTTAATAAGTAAGTGTTCCCAAGCAAACAATTCCCCAACGTTAGGTATGTTGTACCTCTCCCCACTCTCCAGCACTGTCAGTTATAGGAACCTGGCGCTGTTCCTACTACTAACAAAGCTGGCTACTGCACAAAGACAGGTCAGATGCTGTAAAATGTACTGGCCCGTGCTCAACGCCACTTGATAGTAGCTATGCTGTTTCCAGACCCAAATGTGAAGCAGTACAATCCTGCTTGTACAACAAAGCATTCTAGCCAGTGGCACAGTGCAAGACTGCCAGTTCTTCATAGAGTTATATTCAGGTGTATCTACACCTGTAGCACAGTTAAACTAAATCCAACTACAAGAAGGCTAAAAAGATCAAATATTAGGATAAGCTGCAAGGTCACTCTGCAGTAAACTGTTCTCTGTGTGTATCCCTTCATTAGGAAATTTAAGGGAAAAAGTGACCTTCCTCATAACTACTACTTATCCAGCTGAGATTTTTTTCCTTTTAAAGTTGAGAATGACATGGTTATAATTAGTAACATCTGGAGAGGAATCTTAAACTCGAGTGATCAACAGTACTCACAACTATCAAGAGTATACCATGTATAGCAACAGTACGCAAGGAACACTCTCTGTACAAAGAAATAGTCTCAAAACGTTTTAAGAATTGAGAAAAAAAAATTCATTTGAGATAAATGTCATCTTATGTCTGCATTTAGTCATCAACAGATAGAGAAAACTACGTAGGCAGCCAAGCTTAGTAAATATTTACCTGCAATGTCTGCCTAATAAATAGTATTAAACAACCGAAAAAAAAAAATCTACTTACACTGTCAGCTGCTCATCCCATTTTGGATTTGAAGAACTACTTGATTTTGCAGTTTTCTTAATTTCTCCATCTGCTGTTAATTCCGTGTAGAAAGTTGTTCCAAACCAATTCTTTTTCCGTTTCAGTTTGGCACTAGAAACTAAGAAAATACATTGCTTTATCTATAGCAGCATACTGTTGCTGAAAAACAGAAAATATACTCCCTACACAGTGTATGAAACACAACACAGCAATGTTATTTCTCACCTTTTCTACTTCTGATGAACATAAAGAGGTCAATGCTAAAATGGTAACTTTTATTTTCAAAAGCTACTTTGTCAGATAGTTGAAACTAAGTGTGACACATTCTCTTCAACAGGTACTGGCAGGATGGGTTGGAGACACAGCATAACAATTATTTCAGGCATAAACGCTGAAAATCATGTGGTTTCTTTTGTTTATTTTCTCATTGTTCTTCCTACTTTTCCCTTAACTGAAAAATACCTAAGTATGATACATCCAAGACATTATCAGGCAGATTATTTTTTTTTTTTATTATAGGTACTTATGAAAGCACATTCAGTTCAGGCCTATTTCAAAATGTCCCTGTATAGCAAAGCCTGTATACAGAGCTCGTTTCCTTGCCTTTAATACCTGTTGTGGTTAACCTATGGTTTAACACACCAGTTTGTTAAAGTAAGAAATAAACTCTCAAATTTCCCCTATTTAAACAGCTTTGCAAATGAACTTAACATTTCAGCTAAATATTCAACAATTAAGAAATGGCAAATGACGAAAGAAGCTTTTTTACCTCCGAATGACATGTTCAGTGCTCCTGAACATAAATCCGTTCTCCCACTTCCTCACCTAGCTGAAGAAGTCACTATAAAAGCCAATAGCAGCCTAACTGCCAATATTTTAAATTCTATTTTAGGCAGATGTTGTCTTCAGAAGACCACACTGATGGACTCACAGCTGTACCTACCTGCTGCCTATGCTTCTCTCTCATTCCTCCCATACTTCAATGTGATTCCATTTCCCTTCACTTTCAAATTAAAGCAAAGTTGAGTATTTTCAGCCACTTGGAAATAATTCTTCCCTGTTACTTTTCTGTATGGTACTTGCTAATTCAAAAACAAGTGGAAGTTAACTAAACTGTCTGAAAGGGAGACAAAAAATAGAAGATTCTAAAGGCATTAGCCATGGACTTTTACTTAATTTCAATTAGAAGGGGCACACTTAACTCTTTCACATTTGAAAAGTCCAGCCTAAGTCATGTATCACATATCATAAAAAGGAACTGCAGCCTTGAGAATGATAAAAGATTAAATGTAGAAGACTAAAAACATAACTCTACACATGGGTCATATTTTTCATCTAAAATCATGATATATTTTTTAAGCTTTAACAATCTCTGTTTCTTCCACATTTTTTCCTCCATACTTTGCTTTCTAAATGCAACTGCTGTATTTGTTAAAACATAGGTATTTAGTCATAATATTGATGCTTCCTTTTAGTTTCCCCCTTTTTGTCTGATTATGTTTTAAGTCATTAAGTTTTCGGTTCCCAAAGGCGGAAGGAGACCATTATCATTTTTTTGGTTAGGACTTCTTTTAAGAAAATTAGAAGTAAGTAACAAATACTAGCAAAAGACTTCAAAAAGAACTAACACCACAAGATATGTTGCCAAGTATATTTGAAAAAATACTAATGGCAAAACTTGTCAGCAACATGCCATAACTGTCCAAACTCGAACAACTTACCACTCCATATGAATTTCCTTGTCTACAAAATGAGTATATGCTACTTGCTGCCTTTACAAAAGTGTTTTTTAAGTATAGTTCTTGAAATATAAGTCTAGATCCTACAGCAGCATAAACTAATCTGAGCATAAACCAGTGTAGGTCAGTAATACTACAGTCCCACATTCCTCTGTCTCCTAATTCTTTCCCTGTACTGCCACTGGCGTTCCTCTGATCTTGCAACAAAGACTGGTTAGAGAACTAAACTTTCAGAAGACAAACCCCCAAAATTGTACAGATTTCTTCCCACTTCAATCCTTGAACCACGTCTCTTGAAGTCAAGAGAAGCTCCGGTGCCAGAAAATTATAAGACTACTTGCATAAGGAGCGGTACAGTACAGGATATCAAAATAATAATTTCTGCATATACAGATCTGAAGTTACAGGTTATTTGTGTAACTCTGTTACAGTTATACGTACTCAAACTACAGGTGGCTCCACCTATGCTATTAGTTATTGGCAGTTTTGATGATTCATCACATTATCAAGTTATGTGATCTATATACAAGGTTAATCAATTGTAAGGTTCCTCTCTTATCTAATTTGATAAACTACCCATTTGGGGGACTCTCCAACAATGTATTTTTTCTCAGATAACCTGGCCATCTTTGGACCATCCAGCATGATGTATCTTTCTTGAGATGCAGCGTTTTTCAAGATATGGTACCTTACTCATGTTTTTTCCAAATTTTGCTCAAGATAGCCTTAATATATTCTTGGTCATGCACTCATTCTTAGTTCAGAGTTCCCAGGTTTCTCAGGATCCCTGGGAAGTTCAAGTTATTTATCAATGGTAAAATAATACTTCCATACATACATACACACACATACATTTATGTGTGTATATATTTATGCAAAATATTGAACTATTTGATGGCAACATTTACACTTTTAACTACTGTTAACACTGTCACAATTAGCTATCAAACTTGTTTACTTAGATGTATTTTTCTTATCTTTGGACTACAACAAGTCTTTGTTCTGCTCTGCCATGCCACAGAAAGAGCAGCTAAGACTGACACCAAAAGTCACATCCCTGACCAGTTCTTATCCGTGAGTAGCAAAATGCATAACCTACTTGGCCTGTTCTACATCTATTGAAAAAAGTGTCCCTAACACAATCAGAAATTTCCAGAATTGCTTGTAGCCCACTGTGTTTCCCTTCCAGCAGATACTGAAATGGCTGAAATCTGCCCCAAACTATGAGAACCAGCACAGCAAAAGGGAAAAAGTAAAAAGTCACAAGATGCAACACAGTAAATTCCTATTGGATAAAAGGAAAAACATTTTCTCAGTGATGAGGTTTATCACCAGAACAAGCTGCTCAGGAAAGCTGTGTCATCTACAGCCTTTGAGATACTGAAAATTCAACTGGACAATATCCTGAGCAACCTGATCAAAGGTAGCCCTGCCTTCAGCAGAAGAGTAGACTAGGAAATCCCCAAAGATCCCTTCCAAAGTAAATTATTCCATACGGCTGTGTAATCAAGCCTGCTGCCCTGAGGATAATGCAGAATACCTGTGTTATTCTCAAAAGATGTTTACCTGATAGGTAATCAAAGACCTTAATCTTTTGATGGGCTAGCAGATTTTGTAACCTCCTCCGGTTCTTATTCAGCTTCACTGTAACATTGCACCCATTTTCAGCTTGGGGTTCACTACAACCATCCATCTTTTTTGTAGGATTTCAATAATATATGTTCCCTACACAGAATTTGTGCCATTAATTATTTGTTCCCAAGCAAAATTCCTTATATTTGTCCCTACTGTTTTACTGAATTTCTTTCTTTTTCCTAATTTGAAGAGATCGTTAAACACTGTCATCCAACTCACTGTATAACTTCTACCAAGCTTCAATTCATCTACACATATTACAGTCATACTCTTAACTGTAAGATTAAAGTTATTAATTAAAATATTAACTACATTCATGCATTTTTAACACTTATTTCAAAGATTGCTTTTTTAGGATACATATGTTTTCCTGTAAAAATCCCCATGATACAAATCACTACTTGCCTGTTACTTGCATCTGTAATCTTCCATTATGGTTGTTACTTGTATCAGATCTTGGTGAGGCTGTGGCCATGTCAGAGGTTTAGACTTTAGCCTAAAAAAAAAAAACGCACACAGGTAGCTTATTAAAAAGTAGTTATCTCTGCATGTTAGTTAAAAATATTAAATAAAATGTTCAATCAATAAGCAAGTTACCAAATGTTACTTAGGTATGGCAGAACACATTATTCCATATCACCAGTTAAAATAAAAATTACTTGGAAATTTGTCCCAAGTTAACTTTGAGGATGCCAAAACACTCCAGTAATGCATACATTTTATGCAGTTCAGAACTGTGTAAAGCAAGAAAAAAAAAAAAAATTCAGTTGTGATATATCATTATTCCTGTCTCCAGAAGGTATGCTTATGATCTGATTTCAGATGAGCTAAGCACCAACAACTTCAAATGATCAAAACAGCTGAAATGTTTACATGCTTCAAAATCAAGCTGTCCCCAGAACGATACACT
The DNA here is from genome assembly GCF_964199755.1 of Larus michahellis. NCBI lineage: Eukaryota > Metazoa > Chordata > Aves > Charadriiformes > Laridae > Larus > Larus michahellis. The sequence continues at coordinate 140,305,856 of NC_133897.1, read as the reverse complement.
CAAGCGATAATGCAAGTGATTCAGACAAACAACATTTGAATTCTATCCCTAGATTTGCAATCAGCTTTCTATGCCCCTGTTGTCCACCCACAAATCACCCCCCTCATCTATTGAGACAGTAAACACTTTACAAGGACCACCGCATGTCATCATTTGGTGACTAAAATAGCGTGGCTCTCATCGTAGCTTGGGCATCCCAGCACTTGAAGGACACGCAGACATCACGCCCGTCCTCCTGGATTACTACATCCCACATAAAGCTGGGGGAATATTTACAAAAGTAAAATATTCTCTACCAGACACTCCTTTTTCATGAGAAAATAACACAAATATTTAAAATACACTTTCCATGATCTGGATGAACTTATATTAATTTCTGTGAACTTTAATTGGAAACAATAATTATATGGTAACAGTTGTCACTGAGCCTTTTTGATCGTGTACAAATCAATTTTGATCAGTAAAAAATTTTTGAGCATGCCCCCCCAAATGTGTATATATATTTATATTAGTACTACTGTATTAATGTATTATGTACCTTATAAAACATCTAAAAACAGAAATTAAAAAGGATGAGATAAAGATGAAATAAACAGTATTTTTAAATAATTTTTGTTATTAATGGTACAAAAAATCCTTTTTGCCCTCGCTAATATTTTTTTTTTGAGAGCCACGTGACTGAATATGCTTCATCATTTTTTAAAATGTTGGCTTAACACTTTGTCATACAGTGATTTAAAAGTCTGATTCTAAATTCAGTTTATTTCGATCCTTGGTTTTAAAGGTTGTCATAGCTGGAAAAGACAATTTACAAAAGCTACGTACATCCAAATGAAAGTGCATCGCTGGCTTCACTTATTAAATCGTGACACTCATTTTTCATTCCCATCCACTAATTATATATAGGTTTCTCTTGAAATTTGGCCAGTAAATTTCCATCTTTCCTGATGTCAATCAGTTCTTATTGCAAACTAATGGAAGGCGTTGCATTTTTATATTTTAACAAATGGGTTGAAAATCCCCTGAACCTCTTCATTTGGAACACTTTTAACAGGTGAGGAAATTCTGTTTCCAAGTTTAAGTGTATAAATGTGAGTTTTTATAGATGACACCCATCTTTTCTGGCAAGAAGATCAGAAAATGATGGAAACATTTCCAAACACCCTTTTTCAAAATGCCCTCTCTATAGCAGAAGTTTCTTTCAAAAGGCAGACACTTTCTTGCTCATTGTTAAAATATCACCTTTACCTTGAAGGGACACATTAAGTGTCTATTTTTTTGAAAATACCTGTTAGGCAGCATACGACTGACAGCCAATTGTCATCACAGAACAGATCAGCAAATTCAGAACACTTGTCTTCTTGTAAAAGAAAAACGTGTAAGTAATCTTTAAGCTCTACAACTCTTCCAAGCACTCTGCCACGATAATCAGCAAATCTCTGCATAATACAGAAGATTTTCATGGTCACTCCCCATGTCATTGCAAACTATTGTAAAGATTCTACTCTTTAAAGGTCTTGTTTTCATACAATTAACCACATTGATGTCATCCTGCAGCAATTTGTGCACTTTTGGCTCCAGCTTCCTCGTTGCTTGCCTATAGAATAGTTTAGGTTGGAAGAGACCTTTCAGATCATCGAGTCCAACCGTTAACCTAGTACTTCCAAGTTACCACTAAACCATCTCCCTCACCACTACACCTACCCATCTTTTAAAAAGCTCCAGGGATGGCAACGCAACCACTTCCGCGGGCAGCCTCTTCCCATGCTTGATAACCCTTTCAGTGAAGAATATCCAATCCTAATATCCTATCTAAATCTCCCCTGGTGCAACTTGAGGTCATTTCCTCTTGTCCCGTCGCCTGTTACTTGGGAGAAGAGACTGACTGCCACCTGGCTACAACCTCCTTTCAGGTAGTTGTAGAGAGCGATAAGGTCTCCCCTCAGCCTCCTTTTCTCCAGGCTGAACAACCCCAGCTCCCTCAGCCACTCCTCACAAGACTTGTGGTCTAGAGCCCTCACCAGCTTTGCACAATGCAGCACTTCCATGTGTGGTGCTCTCCTTGTAACCTTACCTCAGAATCTTTTTTTACTTCAGTCAAAGCTGCCACTCCATCAGCGGTTAATTTGTACAGTTTTTACATTGTAAAAAAATGTTGTTGTTGTTAAATAAGTCATTTACTGTTAAGAATGTATCTTCTCTGGTACATCTTTCCTGAATGACTTAGATCTTTGTGTATTTCATTATCGACACAGCATCTAGCAAATACCGTAAACTGAGCCACGTTACAAATGTCTGTACTTCCATCCAACTGTACAACAAGGCTCCCACACTGTGCATTTTGTTCCAATATTTGTTTCTTCAAATCTTTGGCAATGTTTTCCAGACATCTTCCAACAATGTCTGCTGACAAAGGAATGCATTTTAATTTGTCGCCGTATTCTTTTCCATGTATTATTTCAGACATTTTTACTGCAGCAGGAAGATCAAAATGTTTCCCCAACAGTACATGACTTCTATGTCTTTTGCTACTGAGAAACCTCAAAAGAGGCTTCTAAAGAGTTCATCAGGTTCATCATTAATAATAGTGGATGTATATCCATATTTCAAATAGCTTTCTTGATAAACCCAAATTTTTTTGGCCAACACCTTGTCAGATCTAATTGCCATTGTTTTTACCTCATAATGCAGCTGATCAGGAGCTCATACTAGAAGTGTCAGCTCTGTTACGTTCTTGTTACTCACTGTGCTCACATTATTATTACCTTCAACCCGTGGTCTCTTTGCAGGAGCTTTTTAGGCCACTTACTCATTTTGTGAGGGTTAGTTTAATTAAAACCAGATAATACAATCCAAAAATCCATCTAACTGGGCACATATAAACTGCTACTGTAAGCCCCCAACATGTTCAGAAACACGATATCCACCCTCAGGACACCTAGTGAACCACACATGACACAGGACAATCTGACATACAGACTTGAGTGATGGTGCCAGTGTCAAAACATATATTAAACAGAGCTTAATTTCTTTCTTATTTTTCAGATAAAATGTTAAGTCCTAATATTTTCTTCCCACACCTCAATTGACGGTTTTGCACACCCCCGCTTTGGAGGTCACTGATACGGAAGACATCAAAGGAGCAACACATGCAATCAATTCTGTGGCAAGTAAACTCAAATTCTTCACAAAAAAAACCCCAAGATCTGTAATCTAGTTCTAATCATACATTAAAAAAATTAGTTTAGCCATACTTTTATGACTGACAAATTATGATTATTTTTACTGTTTTTTTTTCCTCCTACTCTTCAACCTGCATAGATCTAAAATGCTAGGGGGTTTGGGAGGATTTATTTGGTTGGTTGGATGGATGGTTGGTTTTTGTGGGTTTTTTTAACTCTACTCCTAGCATGCACAAAGCAAAATAAATATAGAAATATAGAAATAAAGAAATAATCTGTGTCAAAGTCCTCAGGTAGACAGTTCATTGCCTAATCTACTCAGACTTCAGGTTTCCGGTGCTGACTTATCTGCAAGGCACACCACCTGCCCCAACCTGAGTTTCTGGCTCTGCTTGCTGCTAACTGCATTTGGCAAACACTTCTTTGCCAATCTCCTGATAACAGGGAAATGACAATTTCCTACATTTAGCTTTACATCTTTGCCCTTGAAGGAAAAAAATTACCATGATGTCTGGGAGAAGTTATTACAATGCCAGGGAGATCCCAACTGAGGATGGAGACAAAATAAAGTTAGGCTTCAGGTTGGCTAAGGGGCTGCATGTTTCTGCAACAACTACATGACTGCATCCCATGTCAACAGTGCCTGATGTTCTGTTTCTGTCCCTGTAAAACGAACATCCTTCTACAATAGAAGCCTATCTTATATTCTTGCCAATATGGTACACCTAGGTACATCTACACAGCAACAATTAGTTGCAAATTTTTAGTATGTTGTAAACAAAATACTGCATTAACTTGTATGTCAAAAAAAAATACCACCATTTGTTTCAATATAGCACAACAGTAAGTCTCAACCAGGTGCATTCATTACCAAATGTGTAATGTCATTCAATATGTACCTGCTTAAACTCCATGAATAAGTACATCGCCTACTAAAGACTGAAAAATAAATTAATGAAATACCACTAGCGTGGTTGTCTTTATTTCTGGTGTTTTACTAGCATTTTGAGACTTAGAGAAAATTCTTCACAGAAGTGTAAATTCATAAATGCTGTTATTGTTAACCATTGTGCTATATTGAAAACAAATGATGGATTGTGAAGCTGAAAGTTAAAAAGTATCGCTGGAGCAGTAAACACATATTTATAAATTGACTGATGCTCTGATTCAGTAATTGAAGAGTCAAGCCAGAAGTAAAACAAAAAGAATTGTACCAAGTTTAAGATAGTAGGGTCTAATTATCTGTGACATAATTTCACAACAGATGGAAAATCCTATCACACAAAGCAGTTAAAATACAGGAAGAATGATAAATCTGTAGAAAAAAAAAGAAGTTACACAGCATGGCTTTTCAATTTAACTTTAAATCAGAAGATCTGCAAATAAGGAAAGCTTCAAGGGAATACTTATCCAAGAAGTGTGGTCTGCCCCTGCACCAGTTACCTACAGGTCAACCCACCGAAAAAAAAACCCAAAACAACAACAACAAAACCAAACCCAAACAGAATGACACAGCCAGGAACTCAGAAACCATCCATAAAGCTGTGGTAGAGAATTTCACAAGCCACTGTGTCCCTCAGCTGAAACTGATTGCAGTTTCATCTGACACAGAGAGAAGACTGAACAGAAAATAAATATAACTGTAATAATGAGTTATATTCAATCACAATGTATTTGGGTTTACTGATGGGGTTTTAATGACCCCTGATTTATTTTCTTGCTAATGTGACAATTCTGTTCCAGAAATAATATAGAACATGGCGCATAAGGGAAGAAAAAAAATAAACATGAACAGATTACACCATGAAGGAGCACTGTTGAATCAAAAGTCTTCCTGAATGCCCAAAATCGAAATAAGAAAACTTGAGATGTAGTTGCATGAACGCACTGAGCAAGGACAAAGTAAGTAGATGAGCGAAACGCCTAAATATTACTAAGCTCCCCACTAACATCTTGAATTCAATTTACTTTAAGTATAAGTAAGAATTTAGTTGTCTAGGTAAAATCACCGTAATGCCATAAATATTATTTTTCCTACATCAAAGCATATCTTCCAAAAAGAATGGAAATGCAGAAAAATCTTTCCTCAACAGTTTTTTTTAAAAAGAAAAAAAACAAGGAAGCTCATCTATTCAAGATATTCCCCCCCGCCCCAAGCAAAAAGGTGAGAAAGGCTGAAGGAAGAAGGATACAGTGGGCAAGAAATAAGTGAACTGAAACTCTAAAACCTATGGCTAATTAACATAATAAATAGTTCTATGGAGAGTAATGGGAAAATAACAATACTGACATTAGTTATTTTTCCTTATTACAAAGTATAAATACTAACATCAGAAATGCCCCGGGTCCTTTACTGCCAGCAGATTGTCTTGCTCCTTCCTCTTGAAAGTACTACCAAAACCATCTTCAACTGACAATATCCCTCACTCCTTTACATAGAAGTAGCTTACAAGCATTCTCTAAAAAAAAAAGGAATTACTTAAGGCAGACAGTGCTGAAAAAAGACCCAAAAATGTTAAGTAGTAAATCCAACTTTGTCAAAACAGAGGTGAATAAACCTGTACAAAACTCCTCATACTTTCTGTTATCATCACCACACTTTTTGGTGTGAAACTTCAGGCCAGCCAAAACAGTAAGGGACAGAGTAGCATTTCATTTCCCAAGTTTTTACCAAGCCCACAGCACATACAGATGTGTATAGTTATGCCAGTGACTTCCTTAGGATCTGCTTTGACATTAGTAGAATTTCAGCTTTGGCAGTCTCCTCCCCAGGGTCTATAAGGCCTTGTCAGCAAGGCAAGCCATTAGTTCTTCCAGACAACTACCAGCTTCTCCAGAGATACTTCAACATCCATGATACATTGCAAATATTTTGTTTCAAGTTTCAAGTCGCCAACCCTACAGCAGACCTACATAGATGTGAACAGGAAAGCAAACTGCCATTCTTCCTGAATCACAGAACATCCAGAGATGGAAGAGACCCAAAGAGGAATATCCAGTCCAACACTTGACTCTACACAGGGCAACCTAAAAGCTAAATGATGTATCTAAGAGCACTGTCTGAACACTTCTTGAACTGGAAGCATTGGTCAGTTCCCAGAGCTATGATATCATTGGTATTAGCCAGACTTGGTGGAATGAGTCCCATGACTGGGGTGCTGGGATGGAGGGCTACAGGCTGTTCAGGGCAGGCAAGGTGAAGTTGTTGTGGAGAAGTATGTAAGGGAGAGGTTTGATTGCACAGCCCTTACAGTTAGTGATGATGTGGTTGAGAGTCTCTGCGTGGGGATTAGGGGGATGGGAAACAAAGGAGATGTAGCAGGTGTCTACCACTGATCGCCCAAGCAAGATGTTAGCACTGGTGAGTTATTCTATAGACAATTAGGAGAAATCTCAGCATCAGTAGCCCTTGTCCTTATGGGAGATTTCAACTTTCCAGACATCAACTGGGAATACCACACTGCTGTGACAAGCAAGTCTGGAAAATTCTTGAAGGTTGTGGAATCTAACTTCTTGTCACAAGTACTCAATGAGCCAAGTAGAAAAGATGCCCTCCTAGACTTGTTATTTGTGAACAGAGAAGGACTCATGGGAGATGCAATGGTAGGTGGCTGTCTTGGCCATAGTAATCACAAAATGGTCGCGTTTAAAATTTTCAGCGTAATGAGAAAAAAGGTCAACAGAGTTGCTACCATGGATTTCAAAATAGCAAACTTTATGCTATTCAGGGAGCTATCAGCAAAGTACCCTGGGAATCTGCTTGTGCGGGCTTAAGAGTCCACAACTGCTGGTCAGTTTTTAAGAACCACTTTTTTTAAAAGCACAGGAGCAGGCAATTCTAGGATGTTGTTAAGTCATGCAAGTGGGATGGAAGACCAGCTTGACTGAACAGGGAACTCCTTGTGGAGCTCCAGAAGAAAAAGAAACTGTACGATCTCTACAAGCAAGGTCAGGCTTCACAGTAAGATTATAGAGCTGTGCTTTGTATATGCAGGGAGAAGACACAAAAGGCCAAAGCTCAATTAGCTTTGAAACTAGCAGCACTGTGTCAGACAACAAGGGCTTTTTTAAGAACATTAATAGCAAGAGGAAGTCTAAGGAAAACATTTAACCAATACTTGTTGAAGTTGGTCACCTGACTAATACGGATGGAGAAAAAGCAGAGGCATTCAATGCCTTTTTTTTTTGCCTCAGTCTTTAATAACATTGGGCTACCCAGTCCCCTGACTTGGAGAACTAGGAGTGGGGCAACAGCAACTTTCCATCTGCGGACACTGAAATTGTAAGGGACAAGCTAAATGTTCACAAATCCCTAGGGCCTGATGGGATTCACCACAGGGTACTGAAGGAGCTAGAGGATGTTATGGCAGGGTCCCTCTTGATCATCTACGAAAAGTCTGGTAGTCTGGAGAGGTCGCTGCTGACTGGAAGCCAGTCAACGTTATTCCAATTTGCAAGAAGGGCATGAGGGAAGACCTAGGAAACCTGTTAGTCTAACCTCAGTTCCTGGAAAACTTACAGAGATTGTCATACTGGGTACTATTCAAAGCCATTTAAAGAACCATGCAATCATCAGACATAGTCAACATGGGTTAACAAAGCAAAAGTCCTGTTTAACTAATTCGATATCCTTCATAAGGTCACCTGCCTCATGGATGAAAGCAATGCAGCAGATGTAGTTTGTCTGCATTTTAGTAAGGCTTTTGATACCGTCCCTCACAGCATCCTTCTGGACAAGTTGTGGGATATCTGTGGGATAAGCAGGTTCGCTGTGCACTGGGTGAAGAACTGGCTGAAAAGCAGATCTCAAAGGGTAGTAGTGAATGGGGCTACATCTAGCTGGCAACCAGTCACTAGCAGCATTCCTCAAGGCTCAATTCCAGGGCCAGTTCAGTTCACTGGGAGGTGCTGTTGACTCTCTTGAGGGACAGGCAGCCATACGGAGGGATCTAGATAGATTGGAGCATTGGGCAACGGTTAATGGGATGAAATCTAAAAAGTCCAAATGACAGATTCTGCACCTAGAACAGAGTAATGCCAGGCACAAGTATAAATTGAGAGAGAGCAGCCCTGCAGAAAGGGATCTGGGGGTGCCGGCTGACAACAGGCTCAACATGAATCAGCCATGTGCCCTGGCAATCAAGAGTGCCAACCACATCCTGGGGTGCATCAAACGCAGTATAACCAGCCCATCAAAAGAGGTGATTATCCTGCTGGATCTAGCACTGGTGCAGCCTCACCTCGAGTACTGTGTGCAATTCCAGGTGCAAAAATTTAAGGATGTGAAGGTCCTTGAAAGTGTCCAGAGAAGGGGAATAAGGCTGGTTAAAGGGCTGGAAGGAATGTCCTATGAGGAGAAGCTAAGGACTTTGGGTTTGTCTAGTTTGGACAAAAGGAGGCTGAGGGGTGGCGTCATTGCTCTCTCCAGCTTCCTGAGGAGGGAAGTGGAGAGGGAGGTGCTGAGCTCTTCTCCTGGGTATCCAGGGACAGGACTTGTGGGAATGGTTCAAGGCTGCACCAGGGGAGGTTTAGACTGAACTTTAGGAAGCATTTCTTTACCAAGAGGCTGGTCAAACACTTGAATAGGTTTCCTAGAGAGGTGGTTGATGCCCCAAGCCTGTCAGTGTTTAAGAGGCATTTGGACAATGCCCTTAACATGCTTTAACTTTTGGTCAGCCCTGAAGTTGTCAGGCAGTTGGACTAGATGATCATTGTAGGTCCCTTCCAACTGAAATGTTCTGTTCTACTCTATTCTTGCACACCAACAGACTTGCGGACATGACTGCTTCCCTGGGGAGCTTGTTCCAGTGCGTGACCACCCTTTCAGCAAAGAACTTTTTCCCAATATCCAATCTGGACTTCCCCTGATGCAGTTTTAAGTCATTCCTTCACAACCTCTCACTGGATGCCAGAAGGAGATCAGCACCTCCTTCTCCGCTCACCCTCATAAGGAATTGGTCACCCCTCAGCCTCCTCTTTTCTAAGCTGAACAAACCGAATATCCTCAGCTGCTACTCGTAAGTCATGCCCTCTAAGTCAAATCATTTTTGTTGCCCTCCTTTAGACACATTCTAATATTCTTCACACAACAGGTTTGATACAAACATTGATGTATTTATCTTTCTTAAGCCAACCTGTATGCAGTTCCCACCCTCCACCCCAGAAAATAAGTATGTGTCCACTCATATTGGTATGGAGTACCTAATACAAACCTAAATAAGAAAATATTTCATTTTCTGTATTTTTTCAAGCACATTCACTGACAATTGTTTCAGATGCTGCAATACTGATCCATGCATTATCTACAACATCTACAATATATTGCCAGCCTCATATTAGGGTCTAAGAAAAAAATACAATACAATTACAGAGGTTTAAAAAAAAAAACAAAACAACAACTGTTTTTCAGAGTGTTATGCAGGAGGTCCAAACAAATGACATACTGTGATTCCACTGCACACATTTGCCTGTTCTGGTTTGCCTCATACTTAGACTAGCAAAGACCTTTTTAGCCTGGTTTCCCAAGCAAACATCACATGTATGGTTCATACTGTCCACCTGCCTCTTCCAACTCTTCCTTTCATCTCCATCCCTCTAAATGAATCTGTTCACCACCAGATTCGGTTAAAATAAACTGAGAAGTAACGTCCTCTGATACACTAAGTTTCCACGAGCTTCATGAAAATCAACAGCTAGGCAGAGGAAAAAGACACAGTTTCCTGTGGTTGCTGAGCAGAGGGCTACAGCATGAACTCAAGCTACCCATGCTGCCTGGCTCAAAGGCTATGCAATCACTACAGACACAGCTCTGAATCAGTCTGAGCTGGAGCTGTGAATAGTGGCTTTTTTACTACAAGTAAGAAGGGCCTAGAACAGCAGAGGGGGAAGAGATTTGCGATGTAAGAGAAATTTGTATGAAGTCTAGTTCCACTGCTCACAGAGCAACTTACCAGCAAAATATTGAGAGTACACCTGGCTTGTGAATCTCAATCATGATGGTGCTTCTAGGTCCTACTACAATATCAAATAATGAAAAATATCACAATGCCTCCTCTGTGTATTACATAGAGGACCACACGCACAGTGAAATAAATAAACAACTTCCAGGTTGCTTGAAGAGCGCAATGGTAGTTAAATGCTGACACTCTAACACATACGTCAAGAAATTAGAGAAGAGTATTTTCTCCCTTATTTAACTATTCAGCTGAATACCCATCATATCTGCCAGATACATAATTACGCTAGCTACACACTAGTCTTTAGTCTCTTTGGGTTGCCTTCGGATATAGATAATCCTAGCAGTTGATATCAATTACTGTTTATCAGACTTGCACCAAGAGCAACGTAAAGTAATATACTAAGATACAGCTCTAAAATATGGGCAGATTTTAGTATACCTACACTGCAAAAAGAAAATTTTTCCATAGTTACATGCAGGCACTTCCATATTAAATATCTCCATGGAAAAGTATGGGCTTCAGTATGGGCAGGCAGCCTGAGCACATACCAAGAGTGTTCAGATAGCTTATAAAATCCACTCATAAGAATTCATGCCTGTCACCACCACCTTATTAGTCACAATAGCCATGACTACTGTAAGCCCATCTCTGCTGCAGTCACAGCAACATTAACAAACTGGTAAATTCAAAAACAACATTAAAGATATTAACCAAGAGTGCTGCTGTTTCCATTACACCCTCCATCTTGTTTTTTTGTGGAGATATGAAGACACCATGATTAAGGAATACCAATAACGGGAAACAGATTAATACTGCCTCAGAAAATAGTCTTCCAGTCTCACCATTGTTCTGACAACAATTCAAAGAGGAGGGGAAGAGAAACCTACTCAGTGTTATGGCATAAAATGGCAGAAAGGGCCTTTGCACATCTTTCAGCAGGAAGACGTTTGATGTGATCCACCTCTCCACAGTAACTCTACCTCAAAAAATAGCTCAAAGAGGTGTAAGTAGAATTCACTGCGTTTGTACTCTCTTTTCTCTGAATATTTGCTTTTTAAAATGTGCTATGCAAGCCTCTTTCCATCTGTCAATCTCTTGTTAAAGAACTAAAACATGTCTGTCCTAATTCCAACCACAGACTGCACTTATCTTACGTATTACTACCTGAAAGCACTCACACAAGCATTATCATTTATCTTTTCAAAAATAGCCCTTCAGTCTCTACAGTGCTAAAGAATTCAACCTGACTCAACCCGATCCTTTGTAAGGCTCCCAGGTGATGAATAATTCTCACTTAAAACAAAGAGTTGCCTGCTCCTACTAGTTATTTTCCAATACAATTCTAATCTGAGTTAATCTGATTCCAGAACTTAACTACACAAAAACGGCAAATTGAGAACATGAAAATGAGTAACACGTAAGTCTTACCAGAAGAACCCAAAGCTTTACTTCCCAAGGGTCAATACTGGACCACATGAATACCTATTACGTTTAACTGAATGTTATGAAGTAATCAATGGGCTATAAGAAAACTACTTAAATGTTGTAGTAACACAGTGTTCGAAATATTAGTTATTTTCATTTTAGGTGAGCAGATAGAGATGAAAAATGTATTCTCATGAGGGTCAGTATCCTTTCTGGTGAAAAGCTAAAGACTAAATTATACGCCCAGCAGGTCCAGGGAAGTGATTCTACCACTTTACTCAACTCTCATGAGATCTCACCTGGAGTACTATGTCCAGCTTTGGAGTCCTCAGTACAGCAAGGACATGGACCTGTTGGATTGAGACCAGAGGAGGACCACAAAGATGATCAGAGGGCTGGAACAACAATATTATGAGGACAGGCTGACAGTTGGGGTTGTTCAACCTGGAGAACAGGAGGCTCCAGGGAGACCTTATAGCAGCCTTCCAGTATCTAAAGGGGGTTTACAAGAGAGATGGGGAGGGACTCTTTATCAGGGAGTGTAATGATAGGACGAGAGGTAACAGTTTTAAACTGAAAGAGGGAAGATTTAGATTAAATATTAGGAAGAAATTCTTTACTGTGAGGGTGGTGAGACACTGTATCAGGTTGCCCAGGGAAGTTGCGGATGCTACTTCCATGGAAGTGTCCAAGATCAGGTGGGATGGGGCTTTGAGCAACCTGGTCATGTGGGAGGTGTCCCTGCCCATGGCAGGGGGTTGGAACTAGATGACCTTTTAAGGTCCGTTCCAACCCATACCATTCTATGATATAACCTCAAATCATTAAGAGCCAATTCTTGAGAACAACACTGCCTTGAAACCAAGTAACTACAAAAACGTACAGAAAAGATCATCCAACTCCCCACTGAAAGAAGTCAATTTTCAAAAACATTTCCTTTATTCATATTCATTTTTGAGGAGCTTTTGAGGGCAGATATTAGAGACAGAGGAATGACAAAAAGGGAAAAGCATCTTCAGCATCCTTTATCCACATCACCTCCACTTGCATGACACAGTCATCACACAGGTCTTCCAGCCTGAAGAGTATTAAGAATCCTTAGTCATAAGCCTTCTTCCTATAAATCAGTCATTCTTGCTGTCCTTCTTCGTACCTTCTCCAGGTCTATCATGTACCTTTTGAGGCAGGATGGAAAGTGGAAAAGATGAAAAAAAAATGCACAAAGCATTCAAGATAGGAATGCACTGTGGATATAAACAGTGGCATGATGATGTTGTCTGTTTTGTTCTTTATTCTACTCCTACATCTTTTATATCAATGTTTGAAACCATCAGCTTTTAAGCTGGGGTGGGTGTGTGTGTGTGTGTGTGTCAATAAACATCTGTTCTTACTTCCCCTCCGTTAACAGGGAGGGATTGAAACACAAAATTTTCAAGTATGCAGAAAAATAAGCCCAAAGTGTATGTCTCTGATAATACAGATTTATTTAATCTAATTTTAATTTCTTATGGTTTTTCAAGCTTTGAAACTGAACCAACAGCATCACAGATTTACTCAAAATAGATAAGAACATCAACCAACTCTGAAAACAAGCTGTCCCTGGTAGTTAAAAAAAAAAAAATCCAAGAAAGGCTGTAGTGGGCACTCTAGACTAACTTGGTCACAGGAAGTATTTAAAAATGTTTAGTTTATGCACTGAAGTACAATCTGTATAATTTTTTTTATTAAAACTCCTACTACTTAGTAAGAGATTTTCTCCTTGTCTGTATAACAATCTATTCCTTATACTGAATCATACATCAGCCAATCCCAACTGAATCTTGTTAAGAATTACTTCTTGATAGACCACCCTACTCAGCTTTTCTAAGTGTGCTCTGACACCTCCCTGTTTAGTTGTATGGAAGAAGGTTAAAGCACAGGCTGAAATTTACTCGTACTCTATTCAGGTTCTGTAGGCCTCTGCTGGAGGCCTCCTCTCCCTTCACTTTTTACACTAAACAGTATTTTCCATTTTATTAGTACAGGAGCAGTACTAATCTAATAGTTTTCTTCTGAATCAGTTATTTTTTCCTGATCAAAGATGGAATACAAACAAGAAAGAAACACAACAGTCCGTTTGTAGAACAGCTACAGCAAGGAGGTCTCCACATAGTACCAGAACCATTTGCCATACGACAGTAACATTTAGCAGTTTACAAATACACTGATGTAATTAAACTAAGAATAGTATGCAAGCTAGTATATGTTATATTCTTACTACATTTCAATATTTACTTTTTATTCCATTCCCAATGGGACATTTTCATAAAGCAATTCGTAATTACATCAGGCTCTTGTTACCAAGTACTTAATTTACACCCCATCTTGATGAATAGTTCTAGCTACTCCTCCCAATATGCATTAGGTCTTGTATGTTAACACGAAAATCAAATATTAAACTAGCCCCTGTTACATCTCTCTGAAGTTTCCACTTAATCTATAATTTCACCACCTATAGATTTTGCCAGTTCATTAGTAAGTCTTGTTGACATGTTACAAACTAAGACTCCAACTAGTTTTCTTCCCCATAGCTATTCCCTTAACAATGCAGTTTTACTCACCATGACAACATAGCTTTGTCAGCAATCTCTCACAAGACATTCAGTCAGAGATTTATTTTATTTTTAAATGACACAAATATGAGTCTTCCACCAAATTTTTCAATACTAATTGAATTTTTTCCTGTCCTTGTAACTTGCATCCAGAAGTCAAAAATACACTTTTTTCTTTTTCTTTAGTTAGTAAAAACATGGTCAGTTTAAGGCATATGTATCCTGATCTGTTCAGCAGTTTTAGTTCATGCTTACGAACAACCAAAAAAAAAAACCAATCACAAATAAGCTTACTGAATTCCTCAAGTACTAGCAAAGCACTGTTTCAAAACTGGACATGTGTTCTTTTTCACTTCTGATGCCTAAGTATGTTGTGTAATTTTACAGATTATGAACTTTATCTTTCCTGTTTACTCTTCCCTATTCTAAAACTACAACTCCTTTGATTTGATTTATACTGAGAAATCACTGGCTTCCTTGAAAAGCACATACAAAGCAAAGTTGTCTCATATTTTTCACCCACCTATACGAGGAACAGATAAAAGGTTTTGTTTGTTTGTTTTTTAAAGTACTCTCCTGCTAATCTCCTGATCCATTTAAATGCTTATAGCACAAAATCTTGGTTAGAAACCCTAGTAACTAGAAAATGTGTGCACAATGTACTTTTTTGTCTGCACTCACAGAAGCACAGACAAGAGCTCTCTTCTGCCCACTTCAGGCTGTAAGGTGAAGATACTTGAATGTGTAAACAAAGTTATATTGCTCTTTATTTTTAAAATGTGACATCCTCTTCTCGTCATTTTTAAATTTTTTTCTTCCATCTCCACAATGATTTTCAGCAAGATAGCTCTCACATCCTAACAGAAAAAAGTAGATGGAGTAATTTGGTGCTATTAGAACTATTTGAGAAGGTCAGTTACAAACGTGTATTTGTGTTCTCAATGCCATTTACACACAAGACAAATCAAAAGAATGTCCTACTGTGTTTTTAGTAACAGATATTTATATTTGAAAAAATTATTCTGAAGTGATTTGAGCCAATGAAAGATTCCTTGCATTAGACATCAGAGGCTGAATTTCACTACAAAAGAAAAAACTATTTGCTGTACAAGTTACATCACTCCACATTAACATCCTTAACAGTGAGGATGTTAAGAAGTCTTCAGGTTTTGAACTGGTTACATTTAAGTACCCTCAGACCCTAGTCACTTAAAGCAGAACATAAGCACCTCTAACATATCCAGCAATAAGAAAAACTGTGATTGATAAAAAAAAGTTTCAAAAGCCCAAGAATGTATAGTGCTTTGTTAAACACATGCTTCACTCCAATTTTTATTAAAGACTTTATTTTAGTCAAGCCATTATAAAGTAACACAACCAGCTAAGTAACTTCCAGTTTATTCTTCAAAGTCAGTAGAATTTATAAGTTAAATCCAAATCCATATTCTCTTTAAATAGAACTTTGAAAGTGCTTTTTTGACAATACTGAATTATCAAACTGTACACTAGATTACAAACTTACACAATCCTCAACATTAAAATAATTTGTTTGCCATATATCTGCTGTTACAGAACCACAGCAGTATACAGTCATGGAAATCCGCAATGATTAATTGCTTCATACTACATACTACTTGTGTAGTAGCTACTAAGACCCATACGTAACAGGAAGATAGAAGTCTCCCCGACATATTTGCCCTGAAATGCTACGAAATTAAAAAACAAACAACAAACAAAAAAAAGAACAACAAAAAAAATGAAACAAAAAAAACCAAACCAAAAAAAAAACCAAAAACAAAAAACCAACGCACAAACCATAGCACTCTCCCAGGTAAATAATTCTGATGTACTGTAACTCTGACAGCTGATAGCTTCCCTGGAATCTCTCCTGTTCCTCTGTAAGGCAACACTACGCTTGCAAAACAGAGATAAACTTGAGTATGCTTCTGGTTAAACTATTAGGTTCTCAAACACAGCAAAAACATATCCCAATAAGCAGCAATTAGAACTTTTCACTTACAGAAAGCAACTAAGAACAAAAACTTGGTCTTAAAAGGTACTGTAGCAAATTTTAGCAAAAACCATGCCACATCACTGTTGTACAGGGGAAAGGAAAAAAAAAAAAAAAAAAAAAGAGGGTGCACCACTCATAACATCTTTTCGACAAGCCTTTGGAATGCCTCTTCTGGACACTCCAACTCCTGCTGATGATGAGGAGAAGATTTCTCTCACCAGCCATATAATTTTCCTTCAAGAAAACAGAAGTGAGATCTCTGATACTTCTAATGGTCCTTACCTATGACTATTTTATCTCACTACAGGAGAATGTCAGCAGATTATGATAAATCTGAACTAACGCACCCACAGAGAAATAAAGTGGCCTACTGATGCAAAGAAAATAAATGTTAAAGAAGGACCTGGATGTAACCAACTCCTGTCCTCTGCATTTGTACATATACCAAAGCAATACAGAAGAATATCGCCATACATTGCGCAAATCAGAATTCAAAGGAAGAGTTCAACAGTTGTGGTTTACAAGTTTCATAGGGACGGCAAAAATGACAGGATTGCGGTTAATCCAACACTACCATAGAAACTGGGAAGCCCTACCCCAGTTTACAGACTTTCATACAGGAAGGCACAATGAAGCAGCTTTTCTACTGACTGAGTCATATGCAATTAATACAGAGCTAGAAAGCCATATTTTTTTTTTTAATTGAGGTGAACGTCACACTGTGCAGAAGCAGGTAAGAGTAGTACTAACCTAGCTTAAACGATATGATATTTTTAACAGTAGCTTCACTCCTTCTCCTCAGTCTTTATGAAGAAAGAGAATCTTTTTAACCAAGCTAAAAACAATTTCCAAGAATCACATCGGCATAGTTTGCAGGAAGCCTTTTTTTATTGTTTTTGTCTATCCATTCCCTCTCCAAACCTTCTCACTTCACTATCTGCATTTCACCCAACTAAATTCTAGGATGAACTTGGGGGTTTAGGGGGGGATTTGGGTTGTGGGTTTTTTAAACTAACAATGACTGCTTACTCTAAGTGCATAAATAGTTGCCATTTACAATTAATAAACGTGACTTAGGTAATGATTTTTTTTATTATGGTACCTTAGTTTTCAAGTCTAGTGTTTTTATGGCCTAGGAATACTGAAGCATGAAGAAACTGAATGCAGTATCAACTTCCTATCATAGATCCTTATCCTCAACTCTTCTTGGTATCCAAATACCAGGAGAAATCTCTCTTTCCCCACACATGTTCTTTCAAAGCAGGAAAGTGGGTTGAAATCCCAACTTATCAGAATTTCCAACTTCATATGGAAAGATAAGAAGAAAAATGAAAAGCAACAGAACTAGCAGACATTCCTCCTTCTTCCAAGGGTTCCACAGACCCAGGAAAAGGGGTTGGCTCTGAACTCTTGTCAGTTTCCCCATAATTTAAGAAGCCCTTGTAGACAGGTGATTATTTAAACTGTATTGCCAACCCTTTAACAAAAACACAAAGGCTGACTTACAATGTTTTGTTCACTGACGTTTAGCAACAAACAAATTATTTTTCCAACAAAAATAATCCATATCTTTTTGGTAACAGGGCATCCCATGCTGAGAGATTAAATAAGTCCTGGGTTATGTAAAAATGCTTTCATGTTTTCAAGTACAATTATGCATTTAAGGGAATTATTCTACAGTCTCATTGGAAAAAGACTACTGATAGTGTTACAGTTACACAATCTAAACGCATTTATAGGATCAGACCTTTAAAATATAGTTCAAAATACACACCAAAGAGGTGACAGAAGGATTCTATACCTCCAGTTTCACAAGAAACATCAGGTGAAAGTATTCCTAGTTGCCCAATTTGAAAGCATCTTTGTCACAGAATGAATCATAGAATCACAGAATGGTTTGGGTAGGAAAGGACCTTAAAGATCATCTAGTTCCAACCCCCCTACCACGGGCAGGGACACCTCCTTGTCAAGAGTCCAGATAATCTGTTCTTTTATAACTGTAAAATTTTTCTCAAAAGGATGAAAAATCATTCAGATTTTCTTCTATGCAAGATTTCTTTAGTAAGTATTACAATCAATGAGAAATAATAATTCAGTTTATACCTTGACTAACATGGGCTCAGATAAGGCAGGATACAAAATTAAAAGTAAAAAAAAGCCAGTCCCAGTTAGTGAAGCATTATCAAAGCCCAACAATAACCAGTTTGTTTCTACATCACAAAGGGATTAAACTAGAATATAGATTTTAAAGGGAAACTGTTATTACTATGAAGGCCATCTTGTCTTTCATGCGTATGACCATATATAACCCAGCCACCTGCAGTCAGTGACAGTATCGCCTAGTAAGCCAGTGTTATTAAACTTGCATAACCTGATAGGGTTTTTTAATGCAAAATATCCCAATGACTTTCTATATGACCCAGGTGCCATGTGAAAATACAACTGAAATATGAAAACCTCTTTTTACAGTTTCACCCATACACCTTAAGAGCTCCCATTAAAATGATCAGATAGCGTTAAGTCCTTTTCTCTCTTTGATGTACAGTTTAAACATTTATAGATCTGCAAGCAGAGCGAGATCATCCTAGTTAAACTGGCATGAGAATTGGTATTGTTCCAAAACTAAGAGGACTACGAATAAAACCAAGTAAATAAACACTTACACCGAGTTGTAACATTTTGCCACAACATAAACAAAGATAAACGACACAAATAGGGCTTTCGAGGTCTTGAATCCACACAGTCTGCTCTGCAATACATACACTAAGAGGACCCAGAGAGACCGGCGGACATGTCTAACTTGAGCAGCAACCATAACCTCTTGTGAGGAGGCACACTACACACACTCTGAGGGGTGACAGCAGCTCATTAGAGAAGGGAAACGGCTCTTCACCTCCTCCCTCCCCAGTTTCACCGAAGGAAGGTGACCCGAACCGTAGCAACATCCTTCTCCTCTGCCTTCATCCCGCAGCTAAGCGGGCCGGGGCCGGCCGCGGAGCTGCCTCGCCGGCTCCCGGTCACTAATGCCTCTCGCAATCCCCTCAGCGTTGACACGGGTCAGGACTCGGCCCTCAGTCACCCCCACTCGAAAGGCCGCGGACAGGAATAAACAAGGTTATTCGCCTGTCACCGGACACCCACGACACTCCCCCTCTCCTGCCCCCACACCTCCCCAGAGCGCCCACCCTCCCTCCCCTGGCCAGGTGCGGGCCAGGAGGCCCTCAGCCCTCTCCAGACATGAGCCAGGGGGTAAGGAGAAAGCAGGGAAGCACAGCAACCCTCCAGACACCAAATGGGGGCACCGAAAGAGGAGAAGCAACAGCCGCCACCCCGCCTCCGGGCCCGGGGGGGAATGGGGGTGCAACGAGTTGAAGTGCCGGAAAAGGCAGACCGAGACCTTACTACGGCTCCCTTCGCCATTTTAGCCCCCACGCCCATTCCCCTCCTCCCCGCCCCTCAGTGACAGGGGCAGCTCGCACTGTCCAGAGCCCACCCCACTGCCCTGGCCGCCCCCGCGACCCGACGGCGGCGGCGAAGAGCGAGGAAAAAACGGCAGCCGTTTTTCTCCTCAGGCCGGACGGGCTCTGCCGGGCCAGACCGCAAAGCTAAACGGCTGCGGCACAGCCTGTTTTGTTTCCTTACCGTGGCTCGCAGCCTCACAGCTGCCGCCGCCTCCTCCTCCTTCTCCTTCCTCCCACCTTTTTCTTCTTCTTCTTTTTCTCCTCCTCCTCGCCGCCGCGGCGGCTCCTCACCCCTCCGCACCGCGCTCCGCCGCCGCCGCCGCGCAGAATGATGCCATCTCACAGCGGCATCAGCGGCTGCTGCACAACAACCCCCCTCCCGCCGCGGCCGCCCCTGCACCTCCTGCTCCTCCTCCTGCTGCTGCTGCTCCCGCCGCCAACGGCCGGGCCAGCACGGAGAGCAAGAACTCGGGGAGCCGCCGCCGCCGCCGCCGCCACCGCCACCCGGGCGGGAGGGCCCAGTCGGAACCGAGTAGTGCGCAGCGGCGATGGGAGCGGGGCGGGGAGGTGGAGGAGAAGGGGAGCCTGAACCGAGGCTCTTCAAAGGGGACAGGGCTTATTCCTAGCGCCTGCCCCGGGCTGAACCAAGTCGGGCGCAGCGGCGGGGAGAAGGGCCGAGCGGACGGATCAACCTCTCCGGCGGCAGGGGAGGAGGGGCCAAGCCCCAGCGCGCTGTCCCCGGCGGACGGCACCCAGGCGCTGGGGCTGGGAAGGGCGGCTTTTGGAAGTCGCTGCCCCCCCCGCCCCGAGAAAGCTCCTCGGCGGCGCCGGTGCTGAGAGCCGGCACACCCGCGATAAAGACCGGGGGTGTCTGCTCCACCCGCCTCGCGGCCGGGCCGCGCAGGCGGGGCGGGCTCTTGCGCCCCGCCGGGAGCCTCCGCTGCTGCCCTGACAGACCGGAGCCAGCGGGATCGGTCCGGCCGGTCCCCTTCGTCTGCCGCCCTTCTCCGAATCGCTGATACCGTCCCTCACGGCGGAGCGGCAGCTCCTCGCAGCCCAGGGCGGCGGAGGAGCCGCTGAGAGGGACGCCGCAGCCCGCGGCGGGAGCAGCCGGGCCGCCCCAGTGCCTCAGAGCTACCCTGGGCCCCTCAACAGCGTCCCCGGCGCGGGCAAGGGGCTGGCTGTCGTGAGGCACCGTGAAAGAAGGCAGAGGCACCCCCCCATAGATTTAACAAACCTAAAAGTGCTTTTATGCACGAACGTGAGGCTCCAGTTGTGCCTATACGTTGAAGACTGAGGAAGCTTTAGCTCCGTACCGCACAATGTAAGGCTGTGGAGGCAGCGTGAGCTTTTGGGCATAAACAAGGCCTTTGAGTGGTTGTCTCAGAAAGTCCAGCATCGCTGTTAATTGAAAGGAACAAAAGCTTACAGTATGAGACCCTGGAGCAACTTCCAGCAAAGTCTGGTATTTTGTTGTTTTTAAACAGCAACATGAGGGCCAGCAATCTGATTTGGGCATATAAATTCCTTCAGGAAACAAAAGGGAAGCTCTTAAAAGTACTACTTTCCAATCTATTCATTCTTTGTAGAAAAGCTGTAGGAAAAGAACAGACTTTGGAAAAGCAAGAAACGTTAGGTACAGTTCAACTTTAAAAAGCATCTTAGACTAGACTTTTCTAAAGGAAAACAATTATAGTTTTCTCTAACTGGTAGTAACTAGTGCCCAAAAACTGTGGTAGTTTATTTACATGCAGCACTTAGAACATGTGAATTGTACACTCACAAAATCCATCGTAGGCAGTAAGACTTGCTGTTTACAGTTAGCAACCCAGTTGATCCATCTGATTTGCAGACTTCAAGAAATACTGTCTTCTGTCCATCAACTAAAGCTTACATTTAAAGAAAACTACAGCCTTGCTTTTCTTCTGAGGTTGTCCAAAATTAGGTACTTACTTACTCTAAGGGACTACTTTTACAATCCTTTGGTAGCACTTCCAGAGTCTGCTAGTAAGCTCCATCCCTCTTTCCTGCTTGCTTGTTTGTTTTTCTGAGGTAAAGCAATCCAATTGAAATCTAGAGAAAAAAAATACCTATACCTTTAGGTAGGAACACTTCTTGATGGGGAAAAAATTGTATTTAGGAACTTTCCACTGGATGCAACGTTATATTCCCAGCAGCAAAGGGCAGGTGAGGGTGTAAACGACAATATTTCTATCTCTGCTCTTTGCATAAACTATTAATTTCTCTACTCCTAGGCTTTGCTTGTTACTAATATCAGTAATCTGATACTGATACTTCATTATTTCTTGATAGGTTATATGAGTAAAATTGCTAAGTGCTTCTTTCTTGCCTTATGAAAAGTGTGTAGTGGCTGGAAACAATACTCTATACACAAGTTATGGACTTCTCTGGCTTGCCTCCTCCCAGTTTCAAAGCAAGCTTTGTCATACATTTGTCTCACCCTGGGGAACAGTGACATTCCAAGTATTATTCCCTCTTAAAAGACATTTGATACATTTATGAATGCAAAATGTCACGAGTTTGTTAATGTCACAAGTTTCGTTTTAAATGTCTTACAAAACCTCAAGATTCTTGCATTTTTCCAACTACTTTTAGGGCAGTAGGTAATAACTATAGTATATAACGGTTAGAAGCCATACATTGAAAGCTTGCTGAAAACATTTAAGTTCTACTTAAGAGTTATACTTGTTATCTGCAAAACTGCAAACGCAGTTTTCTTCATTTTGCAGATAACCACCTTTATTTTTTCTACTGTGCTGTGGCCAGTAAAGATTACAGATTCTATCATACAGTGCTGAAGGCTAGGAGGAATTAATGCATGTTTTCTTGCCTCATTGCTTCAGAGCTTTGCCCTTTAGAGGGTTGAAATACATTGTGAACATCAGGTAAGGTCTCATAAGCCACTAAATTTATCAAAATATAAATCAACTAAAGTTGGAACTTTGCAAAAGAGTCTGCATGAAGTTTTATTTGAAATAAAATGTAAAAGTAGCTCCTGTACACAATATTCCTGAGATAGTCATTTATGAGCCTATTGAAAGTTTTTAACCACGTCTCCCTGGGTGTATTTCTGACATTTTTTTCCTTGCAAAGTAAGGACAGTTTTGGAGAACTCAGATTCAGAATAGGTATCTATAAAATTGACTGCAGAATACACAGGGTTTATCTTTAGATAGTATTAGATCTTTCCTGACATAGTTGAACAATGTACATTGTGGATTTTAGGATGGGCTTTTGCAAAATATAGGTTATAGAAACTAGAGTGTCCACTGGCTGGAGTTGTATCTTTCCTTTTCAGTGAATGTTTTTGCTGTTGTTACTGTATGCAGACGATTGGCAGTGGGCACTGCTAGCGCTTCATTGGAAGGTCTAGGTGAGTTGGCAGTAGTTTTGCTCAAACTATAGTTCTGGAGAACTCTTCTAGAACTTAATGGGAAATGAACCAGTAAAACTGTAAATTGATGTCTCTAGTAGCACATAAAATTACTATACAATACCATCTATTTTCATTTCTGCTCTTTTTTAATTTCTCAAGCATCTTACAAAAGCCTTGTGTTAAACTGTAATCCCCTCATGCTACCAAATACTTTAAAAAATTCTACAGAAGAGTGAAGTGTGATAATTCAACTTCTTTAACCCTAATGCAGTAGTAAAAGATGAGGCTGAAACCAAATCTTTCTGCCTTTAATAGACTCAAATACAAGCTGATTTCACCTGAGCATAGGCATGCAGAACTAGTCCGTGTATATGTGTGATTTCTGTTGTTTGAAATGAGCAAAGTTTTAAAATACAAGTCTTAAACACAAGTGGTTAGGTTGGTTGCTTATGAGGCCTAATCTTCCAACTGTGAAAAATTCAAGAAGCAGTATCTAATGAGAGCAGAGGGAAGATTTCTCTGATTATTGTTATTTTTTACATGGAGATTTATTATTGCAAAACTCATACAGAGTAAGAAAACTTTTGGATGTTTCTTTGGACCATATTCAAAAAAGCACTTAGGCACCTGAATTGTGATTTAGGTAGAACTTAAATTCTACCTTCAAGCCACAAAGCCCTGTAGATGTAGTCACCCAAGTCTGCTGGTGGATGTGCTCAGTGTTCACAAGCACGTGCTGTGGGCACCTGATGTCTTCATTTCAGCAAAAGAATTGCTACTTGGCTTATGCCTGATTTGTTTGAGGTCCACACAGTGGGTAGTTGATGATCTGAAATCCATGGAGGGGTGGATCAGAGAGGGGTGGTTAAGGGTATTATCCAGTACACAAAAGATCTGAAATCAACACAAAGTAGAGAAGTTGCAGTAAGGACAGAAGCAGAGGGGAAACATAGTAGCAGTGATCACCAGGCCTACAGTATCACCATGATGAGAAAACTTGGGGCCTAGAAAAGCTGCGTTCTGTGTCCTCCTAAACTCAAACCAGTCTCTCCTCTCAAGGCAAACTATGACCAACAAGAGCTGTCTGATTTGGGATCAGGATTATCCCTCCTGTGCCAGCTCTGTGCAGCTTCACAAAGGCGCGCTGAAGTAGTGCAAGAGAGTATTGCCGGATAACTCAGCGATTAGGGAACATAGCTAGAACAGCTGGAAAGTTTTAGTTTCTGGTCCTTCTTCCCAACAGTGTTCAGACGTTGTAACCAATGGCTTTTCAATGCACAATATTGGCTCCTGTTCCAGGACAATAAACACTCCCTATAACAACTGAATGTCTGCACTGTTGGCATTTGCTCAGAGTCTCCTCATATTTCTCTCTCTGATTCCACGATTACTATGTTCTGAAAGCAGACTGAATATAGTTATGTATATGTTATATTTATGTACATATATATGTTTGTGTCTGTAAAACTATACCTTAAATATATATTGTCATTACAAAATATCTTATTTATATGGTAAGGGGCAAGGGTTTGTCCTCATGGTGGTATATGGGTTTTTGATGTTAAATTGGAATCCTACGTTAGTCATTTTTTTACTGCATAAAATTTGAAGTCTCTAGTTTTACAATGGTTAGGGAACTTGGGTGCTGCACCTTCCAATTATTTACTGTCTCATATTTCCTCCCATCTCTCTGAGAAAAGCATATGTTGCTTCTCGTTTAAGGTATGAGATATGAATTCTACTATTATGCATGCAATATTTGACACAATAAGGTTCTAGTCTGTAATATAGGGCTTTTGCATATGTAGTGGTGTAAATAATACATAACAGTCATCACCTTGGGCACACTTAATTTAACTTGATGCCTTGCAGGAATTTGGTGTCTGGTTGCATTAAAATGATTGTGGAGAAATTAAAAAAATGACATATTGCAAAGACTTGACTCTAGTTTGTAGAAATCAATAAAATTGCTTGCCTCTGGTTTTAGACAATATTAGTTCCTTTATCAAGAAATTTGGAAATATGAGAATCTTTTTCCTACGCCTTTTTCCTAGACCAAAAAAGTATTAATTCAAAAGTTGTAACTTTAAAGGTTGAGTGAATGATTGAGAGGGGTAAAACCCATTGATTTTTATCTACAGTTCCATAAAATTTATTTTCTTGCTTACAAACATCTTCCAAAATGGCTGTGTTTTGAGAATATAATTATTTCAATACCTTGACATGTTGTTTTTTCAGATCTGTTATTCATCATTGAGGGACTGCTGAGTCAGCAATGAATTTATTAGTTTTTCATGTAAGCCAGGCGTTTGTGTGCCAAATCCTAAAAATCTATGAAAACAACTTGTCAGAGTGGTGGTGTTTCTGGTGGGCTATCTCTTAGCAGCATAGGATGTAAGACTTATTTTGTGGGGAAAAAAAAAGTTCACAAACCAGAACATCTCATCTCCTGTTGTAATGAACACAAATATTTGCTTTAAGTCTCTTAATGCAAGGTCTTCTCTAAACTCAGAAAACTCAGATTTTATGTGAACATAATGGAATGTATTTGAAAGGCAGACAAAGCATACAGTTATCTTTTTATCATGTACTGTTTTGACACTGACAATAGCACGAAATTTATTAATGTAAATTCACTTCTCTTGAAATTGTGGCAGATAAAGACTGAAGTCTCTTGTTTCGTACAAAGTTACTGTTTTGAAGGATCTCTGCACTTTTGTCTTGGAAACGGGGCTGCAATAGGGTGAGGTTGGGAGCAGATAATGAGTGGGCTGGGTGTGCCTTAGGTGTCTGAGGAGACAGAGGTCATGGAGAATGAGGGACTCTGGTCCTAGCGTATGAGAGCAAGTGGTACGCAACAGAGGAATGTGGGAGCATAGCAGCTCACCTTGGGGTTGGAGGAAGAAAGAGAATAGGATTGTCTAGAAGGCATGAGGTATGGGGGGGGGCATTTAAGTAGGGGGAGGGGAATAGTTTGGTTTGTTCTGCTCGTATTTCGGTAGCAAGATTTTTTATTTTTTTTTCATCCCAATAATGGACAATGAGTTCTGGAAAAGAAAATCAGAGTATGGCAAATTATTTTAGCCTCACTTCCTGTGGAAGCAGGATACATGTTTACTGAGTGTGTGTTCAGTGACCGGATAGCCCTACATCTGCATAATAACTTCTTTGAATTCAGTGGCCAACTTCTTGCATGTCTTACAAAGACTGATAAATTCCTACAGACTTTGAGAAAATAGATGGCTGAGTATAGTAGAATACTTCTGTAAATATCCCCTAGCCCCCTGAAAGGGCTACAAACAGAAAGCTACATCATTAAATTGCACACCGTTAACTACTGGAGAATGGGGAGCAGGGAGAGAGAGAGTAAACAATAAGCCAGCCAGCCCTTATAAATGCCTGCCATAGGAGAAGGCTTCAGCTGGAGTTTGCATTCTTAGGCACCAAAGTCAATCAACCATGAAAAACAAATCTTTAAGAGACCAAGCTTCATTAGTTCCAGTACTCCCTGGGTGATGTGATTTAATTGCAGCACCACCTAAAGCAATGTTATGCAGACCGCAGTCTGTGGATAATGGATAGTCAATAAAATATCAAAAGTGAGATCAAAATCAAGTAAAAACCAGAAAATCCTGCACAGCCATATTCTCCCATACATACAAGCAAAATGGAAGAGGAGAAAAAAGATAAGGATAAATTTTTCGTCTTTATTTTTTTTTGTTTCTGAAAGAAGGCCATTGTGACTACTTCAGCACAGTAAGCACAAGATGGTCTCTGAGTTTGTTTTTCTTCCAGAGTTTAAGTGTTCCTTCAGTTAAAAAGGTTGAGAGATGTAGTGGTTTGGAGACCACAAAAAGAGAATCCAGGTTCTGATTGTTGTAAGAGAGCATGTGTCCTTTTTCCTTTTTTGCCCTATTTAGGTAGCATAAGTGAAAATGCTCAAGTAGATGTAATTCATATTTGTCCTTTGTGAGAGCAGGGCCTAAGGGAACCAGAGTCAGACGTCAGTCTGAGCTGCAAGTTACTCTTGTCTTTTCTTGATACTTCTCTGAGTGTTAATCAGAAAATCTAAGAAATCCCAATCTCCAATTTGGTATTTTCTGAGACTTAACCATCTATTTTTTTCTCTTAACATTGCAGGGGTTGCTATAACGTTCACGGTCATTTAAGTGCTGAGAGCTCTCTCTTCTGTGAAAGAGCATTTTCTGCATATTGCGTTTCTGTGCAGAACTCTTGCCATGACTTTCTTTTCTTCTAAGGAAAAACAAAGATCTTGAACCTCAGCTTTCTTCTGACTTGCCTCTGTGACCTGTCTTGGATTCTTACCTGCAGGCCTTTTTTTCTCAAGCCCTAGTGCTCCTTTTGCCTCTGAAAATCCTCTCTACTTTTCCTGAACTGGAGATAAGAATGAGACCATGATACTGTATGTATATCACTAAATAAAATAGACTTACAAATCCATGCATGTGTTTTAACAGCTTCTTGTGAAAGTCTTTTTTTTGTCAAGTATCTGCAGTATAGTACTGTTTTGTTTCTTTATGTATAATTCCAATGTTTAATGTAAATTAAATGCATTTCAATTTTAAGGCAATACACATCCTTGGTAGAAAACAGTAATCTTGGTGAATGGGACTTTTTAAACTGTTAATAGGAATAGACTAGAGAATGTTTAACTTTGCCACTTTTGACTTTCTTACTATTCTCTGTTTTAATGCAGCTACGAGACATTGTCCCCAGATTGTTATTAAAGTTTCACTAGCAATTTGTGCATGTTGTATATTTTAAAATGAGATATAAAATTTATATTTATATATACTTAATTTGCTATTTAAAATCTTTTAGGCACAAAAGGGAGTAATAATATTTTTAAACTTTTTTTTCTTATGACTTATACAGGAGTGTTTTAACCAATTAAATATTAATACAGAACAACACTTGCATGTTCACTGTAGAAATCAGTGTACTGTTGCTCTTTAAAAGCATTTAAAAATGCATTGCAGTTTTTCTTCCACATTCTGCACATTCAGTTTAACATGTAAAATTTTTTAGCACAAATCTGATGGAATGACAAAAGACACGTTTGAAATAGAGCTGATTTTCTGCTTTCTTTTGTCTTCTGCGTTCACCTAGATGACATCGGTTGCTTTGGTGTGCCAGTTTGTGACATGGTCACTAAAATATTGGCAATGTCACAAGTAATTCAATGAAGTCTAAGTCAGTATTTCCTGCTGTAGTCTCAGCTGTTTGTGGTATGGTGGGGGGAAGTGAGCTCCTGCTCTGAGTGAAACCCCATGACTTTTAGTTCAGAAAATGCAGGTTTCTCCATAGTTCTTTCTCTGATAAAATACTTTGAAGAAGAGGCTTAGGTCAGAAATTTCAAGTGCATTTATTCCTATATGCAAAGGTATGTGGAAAATATATGCGGGAGATAAGCTCAAATAGATTTGTTTTGTTGTGTTTTTAAAGGGTGAGTCCTATCTTGCACATCTCTGTGTATGAAGTGTAGGCGTCTCCTTTGGCTCTTTACCAAGCACTGAGTGAATTACAGAGCTGACGTGAGATGCTGTGCACCAAAAAGTCTGCTTTATGAATACGGCCTCAGGGATGGTTCCTATTTTCAGAAAATAGTACTACCCATCATCCTTCTTACATTCACTGGGTGGTTGGTAGGAGAAAAATGAAAGCAGCGTTAAAAGGAGAAAGGTGATGAGTATGGATTGTGTGGAATAACAGGAATCAGCAAGATTAATGTCTATATACATCATCATCATTCCTATTCCTATTCCTATTCCTATTCCTATTCCTATTCCTATTCCTATTCCTATTCCTATTCCTATACCTCCTGCTAACAATTCTAACTATTCCTGAGGGAGAAACAATATATAGCATATCGCAATGAAACATGCACTGGAATAGTTCTTTTTAAGGCGTGTTATTTTTCCTCTCTAGAATTAAAGGACAAATACTGCTTTGGTATTCATGAAGGAATGATTAACTAGAGGGAGTAGTATTTACATGGAATTTGTTAAATTTAACAACAGTGTTACTTTCAAAAAAAAAGTAATTTTGTCACACAAAAGACATGGCTCATTTTCAGACCTTTTCCAAAAAATTACTAGGGAAAAAGGTATATTGACAGATGTAACACTTTTCAGGCAGTTGGTTACTGTATTTAAGCCTGCACAACATTCAAAAATGGTTTTCCAGTAATATCCAGTGATGTTTCTTGATACTTGCGTCCAGTAAAATAACAGTTTATTTGAAAATGCTGAAACATTCTAACTTGTGTTAAATACATATAATAATATAAAAATGTCACTTAGCAAGACCAAGTTCCCTAAAATGTCACTTAGCAAGACCAAGTTCCCTAATGGTACAGATTTTATTATGAACTAAATGAAAAACTACATTTAGGAGGAGAGGGTTGACTTGCATTTCTCAAATACAAGTCTTTCATTTTTTTCCCCTGTTTCCCAAGATGTATTACATTAACTTTGTTAAGGAGTGTGCTAATCTTGCCATATTCAGGGAAGTCGCAGGCCAATTTTGTTGATTTGTTGTGGGATACAAGTTTATTTTCTTATTTATTTTATGAAAGTAAAATGCAAAGAAAATGAGAGAGACTAACAAAAGTGGAACTCAATGAAACAAGGGGTAAAACATTCACGTAGCAACGAAGTGAGAACTGGTATGATTTTGGATACATTATTTTTTTAATGGTAAGTCACTGAAGGTTCAAGGTCAGTCCCTATTTGAAAGGGAAATGGCAAGAAAAGCAGAAGGAAGTGCAGATATTTCTGCATAAGTAATATCCCTTCTAAAGCAGAGATAATCCAGAGTTATTCTGAAATAGCTCGTTCATAGCAAACAACTGTTTGGGCTTTCTGCAGAGCTATGGTTTTGTTCAGTTACATTAGCCTCTTGGTAGTAATTGAATCCGATTTCTTTCCTAAAACATTATGCATAAGAGTGATCCACATACTTCGTCTTTGCTGTTTCCAAGGTATTACTTTTATTTTTTCAGCAGCTGTGCTTGCTGCACTACCAGTGGCCAAACAGCAAACACAAGACTTGGACAACAGCTAAAATGCTGTAATTTAATTTTCAGTCAATCTGCATTACATTGTAATGGAGACAAGAAGGCATTTTATTTTAAAAAGCAAAGCTTGAACATACAGATTTAGTGTAAAAGTTACAATTTTTTTTTCTATTTAAAAGGATCCTAAAGTTTCACTGTCATTTTTAATATGTTGAAATACGTGCAAATAAGTAATGGATAACAAGACTGAGCTGCAAGCAGTGGTGTTTTTTTTTTATTGCAACCAAAATAACTGACAAAGCTGGATAGACTCCAAGCAGAAGACTCAAGTCAAGTGATCTTTGTGAATGAGTTTAATTTTGTAATCATTAGTTAGGGGAGTTGACTCTTTGTCCCATGATGGTCAGTTATTAAAATCTCTTCTGCTCTTTAGCATTGCCAGTGTTTCAGTTATGAAAGACCTGTTTTCTTGTACTGCTGACCTGGAAGGTCTATGTGAGTTTAATACATTATTTTTCTGCATGGTTTAATGCAAAATCGGCCATCTAAAACTTCCAAAGTATTTGTTGTTGTTGTTGTAGTTATATTCTCTTGTAATTAAAAAAAACCTGAAAATCACTGTTAGGAGATTGTAGAGCAAGTGTAAAGTGGATCAGGAAAGTCACTGTGTGGAGAGTTTTTCCATTGAGTTCAGTCATTCACATACTGAGGAAAAGAACTGACTTAGACCTGGCCAGTAAACTGACTGCTTGTAATTTCTCTGATGTATGTAATCCATTTGATGGCATGAAATGTTGTCAGTTTTATGAAGATTCCTATAAGGAGTTATCAACATGTGCAGCAATAGTGGGTTTTTTAATTTTGGTTTTAATACAAAATTAGTTTATTCTGATTTTTTTTCCTTCTGTGTTTTTGCTAGATGACTCATTTTCTAACTAATGTAGTTCTGTCTGTCTGACAAGGTAGTATCATTCCCAAGTATCTAACTTTTCAAAAGCCAAAGAGGTTAGTTTAGTTTAAGTTCATCAAGTCTTATACCTTCATTGGTTCACATACATTTCTAAGTTCACTTCTACCCAGTGCTCTCTTTGAGAGAGTAAGGCATGAAATATGATAAATTTAATTTTTCTTTGCTTTTGGATGGGAGTAAGATACTTAGGGCTTGGAAGCAGGTCATTTATTAATTTAATGTGGCTTACAGCCTGGAAGAAAGTGGGAACAAGATATTGTATTAATGTGGCAAAAAGCAACCCTAAGTGTGTTTGTTATTATTGATAATGACAACTCATGTCTTTGTGTAGGCCATAAATACCTGAATATTTTATATAGGTAGGAGGTAAAAAATTCTTTGCTATTCATTTAAGAAGACAAAAAAAGTGTTTTGGATTTTGCTTCACAACTTAAGTTTCATCTTGAAAAAAGTTTTTTTGCCACAGAACAAGTTTTTTTCAGCTTGACAATAACTGTAGTGTTGTCTGGTCTTCTTTCTGAGGTAGGTTCCCTTCACTATTGAGTATTTTCTCATATTAAGAATATAAGACCATGCCTGAGTGTGGAGGGCAGGAGTGCAGCTATATCATGCA
Source organism: Larus michahellis (assembly GCF_964199755.1). Taxonomy (NCBI): domain Eukaryota; kingdom Metazoa; phylum Chordata; class Aves; order Charadriiformes; family Laridae; genus Larus; species Larus michahellis. The sequence continues at coordinate 140,274,205 of NC_133897.1, read as the reverse complement.
CCATGAATGTATACACTTATACATGACCATTTCAAACTGTCAAAGCTCTCATTAATTTGGTGGATCCCATTTGTAACAGAGAACTGATAGATTATTTTCTGAAATAATCTGTAGCAATAGGATGAGGGGTTACAGTTTTAAACTGAAAGAGGGGAAATTTAAATTAGCTATTAGGAAGAAATTCTTTACTGTGAGGGTGGTGAGGCACTGGAACAGGTTTGCCCAGAGAAGTTGTGGATGCCGCTTCCATCGAAGTGTTCAAGGCCAGGCTGGATGGGGCTTTGAGCAGCCTGGTCATGTGGGAGGTGTCCCTGCCCATGGCAGGCGGGTTGGAACTAGATGGTCTTTAAGGTCTATGATTCTATGAAATTTTGGTACTGGTTATGTTAGGCTTCATAAATTACTGTGTTACAGGTAGAGAAGCCATTGAGCTGAGTGTGAGCGTTGTTTTTCTTAGCAAAGGAGAAACTGCACCCAAACACATTTGGACAAAATATGACTTGGTCTGCATTACTGCTTATCTTGTAAAAGTCACCCTATGGCAGCTTGTATTAACTTTGTCTATGTTAGCAAATACCTCCTGAAAAACAGCTTTTTTTTTTTCCTCCAATTCAGACACATTACTTGAGGTAAATACAATACTGTCTTCAAACAGAATTTCTGTAAAGCTGGACAGTTCTGAACTGATATTAGAGAACCATTAGATTATGTCATTTTACTTTTTGAGGTCTATTACAGGTTTTGGTATTGGTCCGTGTATTTCTGAATTTCTGATTTCATAGAGACAGACTAACTGTTTTTCTCTCAGTGGAATTAGATCATTGTCCCCATTCTGGATGCCGTGTGACTTTGCCAGAGTATGTCAGTTATTTGCTCTTTCTGTGACTTGAAATACTGTCAGAGTAATAATCTGACTTTGTTTACCAGCATCCTTAAGTAGGTGATGGAACTCTTTTGGGAGACTTAAATTTCCTAAAGGTTTTATTTATTTTTCTTTCTGCTTATATTGTGTACTTCATAAGTGCACGAACTGAAATGTTTTGAGAGATTTTTTAATAATCATCATTCTCATTAGTGTGCCTGGTGCTGTGCCCGAAACTAATCTTAATTGGTGCTCTTCAGAAGTTGTGTACTGATTGGAAAGAGTCCAGAGCAAACCAACAGACATCTAGAAAATGTGATGTACAAGGAAAGACTGAGGTTTTTTAGGTTGTTTAGCACAACAAAAGAGAAAACAGAGAGTCTTTTCAGGGTAGTTATTCTTTGATGATAATTTGACCTACTCTTAGGAGGGTGAACTATGCATTATTGGTAAGATTATTTGGGAAACAAATCTTTTTTAAAGAATCTTCTGCTAGAAAAGCTGGGCCAGGACTTGAGAAATGTGTGCTCAGTTCTTCTCTCTTTTGCCAAAGTGGCCTTGGGAAATCACTCTGTTCTTTGATCCACCGGCACTAACGTGTTAATTTTTTTCCACTCTGTTGTTTAGAGGGCTTAAACCAATTAGGACTTTGGCACTGAAAACAGAACTCTGGCAGGCTTGAAGCTTTTGATTCTAAAATTGCTCTAAGCAAACCTTCTCCAGCCTCTGACTCTTCAAAATGTCTAAATTCACCTGTCATTTGATTTCAGAGCTTTGCAGTTGGCTTGCTGGATTTTTGCCTTTTTATGTCTTTTGCCCAACATTGTTTCAATCTGAATAAGTTGGTGACTAAGTCTTGCTTAAACTCACTTAGGAGCAGGAACTGGTGCAACTCCAAGTTATTTCCTGTCATGCAGAGTCACTGTACATCTGCAAGAAGTCTAGAGACCTAAAATCCCTTGGTTCCAGGGCGTACTTTAATCTGGTTTCCAGTGTCTCAGACTTGCAAGTTCATGCCTTAAAATTTTGCTGGTTAGGACATTTAATCGAGCCTGGGTTGTTCAGCTGCTAGCCGAAACTATTTCAGCTCTTTCACTGTTGGCTATAGATAAAGAAGTGGTTCTGGCAGCAGAAACCAACCCCAAGATCTCCCTGCTGAAGGATTTAATTGATAAGTTAATGCAGTTGTTGGCATCTATACCTGGGAGCAGCCTCCTTTTCCAGCATTGCATAGTCCACTTATGCTCCTGAGAAGTATAGCTGTGCTCTGCGCTTAGTGTTTGCTGTTGATCAGCGGTATATGTCTCTCTGCTCAGTGTGCAGGATCCATTTTGCGTTACTTAAACTGTCCAGACAGTACATGGAAAAAAATAAATCTGAATGTTAGGGCATCCTGTGAAGTGGCCACGTACTTGGCAGTCTTTCAGTTTTTAGCTCTTAGATTGTGTGCTCCGACGGTGGGTGAAGGGACTTATTATCTTAAGAGCTATAGGCATTGTAATACAAATTAAAACGTACCTACATACCTACCTACCTCACCTATTTTGTAAGTAAAATCAAAGAGTAGAACATATTTGAAAGCTTCTACATTTTAGTTGCTATCACTTCATTAGAATACAAGTGAGTATTGTTTGGTAAATATGTTTTGTCTGTAGCATTTCAGAGGCTCGTTACTCATACGGAACTGTATTATCACTTTTACTCCCTAAGAGCACAAAGCCTAAGTAGACAAAAAAATGTTGCAGTGGTTTAAACGTGTTAGAAGGCAGAGAGCTGGGTCAACTTTGTCCTTTATCGTTCTCCTCAGATGGTACATTCCCCATATTACCAATCTCAACATTTAAACAAAAAAATGTTTAAAAGCAGCATCTGGCTGAAACCGAACCTAACCATCATTAAGGTAATGCTGATTATGGTTGTACACATGTGGATCCTGCACCTCCTTGGTTGTTTTAGCTACTTTAAACGCCTGTTCCCACCCTTCCCGGTGTGTATAGCCATAGTTACGACTAACTGCAGTAAACTCTTCAGGATTAGGGGTTTTGCTTAAAAATACTCTGGGATATTAAACCATATCTGTGTATTTCACATGCAAAAATGAGGGTCTTGGTATTGTTCTGAGCTGCCATTTACAAAATTTAATTGTGTGATATTTCTTACCAAATGGCAAATCGCTGCCTGTCCTGCTGCCGAGAAACCATACAAACATCAGATGAGCTTAGTTTGCCTAGTGATCAGTACTACTTAACTCTCCAGTAGAGGAAAATCATGTCTGATACCATTCATTGGGTGATATTAACAACAATATGGATCTTCCCATAGCATTGATTTTCTTTTGGAGTTGGAAGTCCTGGCTGTCAATAAAGAGGCTTCTGAGATTAATCCTGTATGCAGTTCCTTAAGAAGATAGCAGACTTTTTTTTTCATTCTTGATATCATTAGAGCAGCATATGGACTACTTAGTGTAATTCCAGTCAATAATGCCTTTTAGTAAACTACTGTTCCCACTTTCAGTTGGCTTTGTGTTTGATTCTAGTATTTGATTTTACTGATTTTACAACCCTAGAGTTTAAATATCCTACTCCTAAAAACGCATATGCCATCCATAAAGTTTTTCCAGTGCATATGGAATACAGCTGCTTGCATGCTAACTAATACTTATAAGAACTTTCTAGTTTCTTGATTTTCTGTTCGTTATCCTGTTTTACTGCTAGGTCTCAAATCCAGTTCTGGGCTGTAGAGTTCACAGTACTCCAGGTTCTCTAAAGAATGGTTGCAATCTGCTTTAGTAACTTGATTTTTTTTGGAGTTAATTCCGAGAAATGTGGAGATGCCCACTTGAAGGACAAGACTGGACAGCTGGATGGAATGTTTGTTCAAGGTCTGGCCCACACCTCTTGAAGACTTTGTGAAACATTTGATTTGCTGAGAGATACTTTGATAAAATAGCATTTAGTGCACGTGTGATTAGTACGAGTAGGTCTGATTGGAAGGGCCGGCATTTTGATCCTTGAGTTAATACTTTTGGCAAGGGTTTATTTTAATGTAAAACTTGGCTTGTGCTTTGGTAAGGATAAAGTCCTGAGAGATAAAGATAAACTGCAAACTATAACTTATTGGTCATGATTCAATCGCAAGGACTGATCTAAAAACCACAGGAGGAAAAAGCTACACTGATACGATTATTACAGGGGGGTTGGACTAGATGACCTTTAAAGGTCCCTTCCAACCCAAACCATTCTACGATTCTTTGATTCTATTATTACCTTTAGACTGACAGCCTCTGTTGCACAGTGGAGGTTGTAAACTGTTACTGCTCTTTTTAGGAGAAAAACATTAAAGCTCACACCTTTAAATGACAGACTCTTTGCATTAGGATGACAGAAATAAGGCTTTGATATGTAATTCATGACATGATTTTATGCAGTCACTTTTACTAGCATGCTTTAATAGCAGTGGCTTTCACTGGTTTCAGTGGCTTTCACTGGTTGGTTTCCACATGCCTATACTGAGGAAAATGAGGAGGGTTCATGCAGCTGCCTCCAAATATGCTAAATTGAATAGAGCTGTTTAATTAGCCAGATGGTCAAACCTCTGAACCGAACTGAAATGCACCAACTCAGAAGTGCTCCAATTGTAGATCATGAAGACCAGCGAGAGAAGCAGTGATGATAAGGTTGGCAGACTTCTCAGTTATTGTCTTCTGCCAATGAAGAGTGTTAAAGAAATGTGCTCAAAGACACTGATAGCATCAGCCATCAACACTAATGCATCTAAGGGTTCTAAGAAAATGTTATCTTTTTCAGTCAGCTGCTCAGTGCTTTGTGACCTGTGCTGGGCACAGTGACCGTGCTGGTTAATTACCCAGCACAACAATTCTCAGCGTCCTGGCTGCTGCAGGACACTGTACCGCAGTCTGCCACACCGGGCAGCTCGAAGGACAGGCTCAGGTTTTTCTCATAAACCTTGTGTATACAGCACATGTGAACACAGCAACTTACTCACCCCGGAGCTTCTAACCCTGCTCCTACTGAATTCAGTAGGAGCATTGTCATTCTTTTCCATCAGATCAGATCAGTGGGCTATCACCTACAGTAGTTTTTACTGTCTGTACTTATATGCTTTTCTTAAACCATTTGTTAATTTTTTGTGCCATAAAACGATTTTATAACATATTGTTTAGAGTCATTTGAAATTTGTTTGTGGTTTTCATACATCTACAAAAGTCATAATATTTGCCATAAATAAACTTCATCTGTTTTATTTTGGCTCCTTTGGTTTCTGCACATTTGTAACAGTGTTAGTACTCCCTCTTCATGTAACAGATGATAGATAAAACACTTTGGTTTTTTAACAGTTATGATAGTTTTAGGAAATGATTCTAGGAAAAAATTCTTCACAGAAAGAGTGGTCAGAGACTGGAATAGGCTGCCCAGGGAGGTGGTGGAGTCACCATCCCTGAAAGTGCTTTAAGAGTCGTTTAGATGTGGTGTTAAGGGATATGGTGTAAGGGAGAACTCTGTAGAGTGGAGTTGATGGTTGGACTCGATGATCCCAAGGGTCTTTTCCAACCCAAATGATTCTATGATTCTATGATGCTATGGTTCATTCCTGTCTTTTGCTAATATATATATATCATTAAGCCATTTCTGTGGAAGCTCTGGTCTAGGGGGGAGACTTTTTAAAAGAATAATGTCAACTTTTTGAATTTTAAAAATTCCCTTCCTAAGGGCAAAGAATATGTGGCCTCCTCATCTTTGTTTCTTGGTTTGTCCAGATAAAGGGCACTTTTTGTCCCCAAACTCCACCATACTCAAGCTTGTTTGGGTTTTTCGGTTAATACAGTCGGAGGTTGTAAACAACACTGGTAGAGGGATCGGCTGAACTTGACTGAAGTATTGTTATAGGTATACAGAATTTTTATGAGTTTAGATCAGGCCTGTAGTTATTTGAGTGGTCTTGTTGCCTCTTGTGCTGTATGGTACGAGGAGAATGATCTAAATCAGTTTAGTTGAAAATGCAAAATGAGTTTCCTTTGCTTTATTTGACTTTAATGGATTTTATTATGACTCTTTCAGATGTTTTAATTTTTCTTTACATTTTCACTGGAAAAAAAGTGTTGTGAAGTAACATCTTCTAATTCGTTCTAGATTGATTTACCCAGCGTTGGCTCTCTGGATTTCTAGCCAATGTGTGACTCCGTAGAAAATTTTGTAGTTGATGCACGTGTGTGTGTGTGTGTACGTGCATGTGCATATTACAAAACAGAAGTTTAAGAGAACAATACAGCACAAAAAAAAAACAGTATATACGTTTTCAATGTAATACTAACGGGATAAGAATATTTAGTTTTTCTAGATTGGAAAACAAGAAAATATGGCCCTTATCAAGGACCTTGGAACTTCTACCTGCTCCTTTTCAAACTCAGTTTGAGTTGCTGTTACATGTTAGAAGTAGCAAGTTAGAACACATAATAAACTTCCATAGGTTATATTTTTGTTAAGTAATGCTGAAAAGCATTGCCAAGTTGCCTGTATCCCTGTGCCTGTGCGACAGAACTCAGTGAGAGTTTCACTGACTGTCCCGAAGCTGACAGAGGTGAACGTAGAATCATAGAATCATAGAATGGTTTGGGTTGGAAGGGACCTTAAAGATCATCTAGTTCCAACCCCCCTGCCATGGGCAGGGACACCTCCCACTAGATCAGGTTGCTCAAAGCCCCATCCAGCCTGGCCTTGAACACTTCCAGGGATGGGGCATCCACAATTTCTCTGGGCAACCTGTTCCAGTGCCTCACCACCGTCATGGTGAAGAACTTCTTCCTAACATCCAGTCTGAATCAACCCATCTCTAGTTTTAATCCATTCCCTCTAGTCCTACCATTACCCAACATCCTAAAAAGTCCCTCACCAACTTTCTTGTAGGCCCCCTTAAAATATGTAGCAGTTTGGGCTGAGTGGGAAAAAGGGCACGTATGACAAAGTTATAAGGTCCTTTGGTGGAAATTACCATTTTAATCTGTTTCAAAAATATAACAATTAGTTTCAACTTGTTAGTATTTTCTTGATAATAAATAACCTATACTGTTTTATGTGATACTTTCCTCTTAAACATCACTCCTACATGTCAGTATTAAGATAGCAAAAAAAGATTTCACCAAGTTTTTTAAAAGGCTGGTGACAACAGATTACACCGTGCCGGAGGGTGAGAGCCACCGCTGGGAATGTCATTTGATGGCAGGCAATAATTGGAAAGATGGAGTAAAAAATATTTTAAACAGAAATTCTGCAATAATCACCTCCTAAAAAGACTTAAAAGATACAGGCTTCGGGCCTTTATCTTCCAAGAGATGCAGAACTTTAAAGTTTCATATTAACAGATGAGTTATGCAATAAGAATGGCACATGTCATTAGGCTTGTATTTATTGCAGTTATCTATTGTATGCTTTCAGAGCAATTAGTTTTTCTGCTTTTTACTCCTGGAGAAGCTTCAAACTAATAGAAAATAGGGCGTTCATTTTTCTGGCTTGCACGCTAAAATGGGATTGTCAGTGACTGTGCTCCACATCTGGAATGTTTGCATTAATACTGCCAGCTGAGTTATGTGAGTTGGAATTATTTTTTTTTAATGGAAAGTCCCAATAAATATGGATAGTCAAATGTTTCTCACTGTGCGTCATTGATATGAAAACTTTTACCTGGGTTCTTTGAGAGGTTTGTCCTGCTGTTTCTTGAATCCCATTTCTTATTTTATCTTTGTCATTTGGGAGATATCCCAATATATTGAATGAATTTCTGTGTGTTTGAGATGAGTTTTTGTGCCATGTAAACTGTTTTAACTGCCTGGAAGATATTATTGCCATTTATTATGTCTTTTTTCTGTGCTTTATATTACAGCATTTCTCCACACTCTTTGGTAAAACAATCCAGTTGTCTATCACATCATTGGGCTTTGTCGTATCTCTTGTTTAAACCATTATAGTAGTCTTCATGCTTTATAATTCTGATGTAAATCCAAATGATGGCCAGCTATCCCTCCATTTACATACTATGGATCTGCTGTTGTGGTCTTAAATAGACTTGTTGAAGTGCTAATTATTTATATATATATATTTGTGTGTGTGTATATATATATATATACACACACACACCAGCATGAAGACTAATTTAATAACAAGAGAATGATGTAAATTATATTATTTATAGAAAAAGTTAGGTGTGTGAGGACTTATAACTTTAAAGTCATAATTCCTTTCTTAGTCTGTTGCTTCTCTTGCTTATTCTTAAATTGAATATAATCAACGCCTAGTACATCCTGTCCTTACTTAGCAAATATCAAGAAAGCTGTTTTGAAAAAAAGCATCAATCAACACTGATGCTGCCCTTTCTGTAGCCTAAAGGCCAGTTCTGCTGACAACACAATCGTGTGAGCTGCCGTTTCTGCTCATATCTATGGATACAGTCTGTATCCACAGGCTGTAGCAATAGCAGCTGCATATCTTCCCTGGCACAGAATGATTTCGGGTGGAGAGCAGATTCTTTCCCCTTCAAATCACTACAGAAAATTCTTGGCAGAAAGCCAGCTGATGTGTTTTGTTCAAGTCAGGAGGTACAGAAAAAGTATTCATGCACTGTGCTAAGTTGTGTGAAGTCAGTTTCTGTGTTGCAGACCAGTTGACTTTGTTACTCTTCTGCTCGCAACATTATTTTTTTTTTAATGCAATTACTAAAAAAAATAGAAAAATGAAAACTTAAGAGAATATAGCCCTATTACTTTCTTCACTGCAGTTTGTGGTATAGTTTGTGATACAGTTGGTGATACAGGTGTGAACTGGAAAGCGTTGGTCACAGATTAGACTGGGAAATACAAATTAAAAAATACAAGGTAGTAAAAGCAATGCAAAGAAGCAGCTACACGTGCCAAAATGAAATTGCAATCCACAAATCTTACAGTTCCGTTTCTTTTTTCTTTTTTTTTTGTTTCTGAATTACTAGATCTACTAAGCAAAGAAGCCTCAATATAGAGATAAGATTTGTATTATTTTCTCCTTACACTTATTTCTTTTTAGTCAATTTTTCTAAATTCCTACTAAATTATTTCTAAAGGAAACTCTGAAAGTATTTTTTTTTCTAGTAACAATGTAAGGTTCTCTGTGATTCACAATAAAACAAAATATTTAAAATCTTCTCAATTCTCTATTATATTAGTGCAAGATGCTCTGGGATATAACTGTTTGGTTACATTTACAATTTAGGAACTGTGGTTTTAGCTATAAAAATGTTAATGTTTTCTATTTTTTATGTATGTATGCATATGCAGTTGTATATATTATATAGAGAGATATGTTATAACTCAGTTCTTAAAACCATGGTGCCTGAATGTTTTCCATAACTCTGAGGTGTTGACATCAGATATATTTTATTTTTCTGCCTACTCAGCAGGAAATGGATTTTATTTCTGTATTGTGTTACTGAAGGCGTAATCAGCTGAAGATTGAGATTTGCTGTTGTGCAGCCTGAAACTAAGGAGTGATGCAGAAAATCGAGGTATGTCCTGTTTCAAAGATAAGAGGGCAAGTATTTTGAATGGAGTAGGAAGGCAGAATATTGATACGGCTTTCAGAGTCCTTCCTTTTTCTTCGGCAGAATTAATCTTGTCCTGCTCCAATCTGGCTTCAACTGTTGACTCTATTTGTAGTTACTCATCTTAGCCAGGTTCTCAAATAGCTCAGAGCTGGTGTTGTTTGTGTCTGATGTAAAACTGATACAGACTTGGCTGGTATTTTCATTCATGTTTCATAATCTTCCCTAGTGCATGCATGAAGACAGTGTCTGTGGTGTGCTGGGAGGATATCTTTGTGTTGCTGTGGAGTAGATCAGACACACGTTTTTTGATGCTTACGGTGCTCCTCATGTGACCATAAAGGAATAAGTGAAAACATTTTCATGAAAATGAAGTTACTTACATTTAACCGTAGAGAGGTGTCACAGTTAGGTTCAGGAAGCTCCCTCTTGAGATTCCTTAAAGGGAATCTCAGAGTAACCCAAAAGTTTCTCTCTTATTTCAGTATTAATTCCTTCATACAATCTTGTATGCCAAGAAAAGACCATAAGTGTAAGATAGATGTAGAGGTTTAGTTGGCCCTTTGAGACAACTGTTAATTCAAAATTAAGCTTTTCAAATGTCATTGATAGAAAGGTTGCTTCCACAAAAGAGAAAGAATAGACACGTAAGACATTACAGGGAGTTTTTATTGATCACTTAAATTAAAATGGGCACAGTGAGGAACAAATCTACCAAAAAAACTCTGAATAAGCCCATTAATATTTCCTTATAAAGTACTCGTATGTCTAATTACATTACTTTTTCTTATACTCCTGCATATAAGGAGGTTCATTAATACAATTTAAAACATTTGATAAGAGTTAACATTGAAATAAGATTTTTCTTCCTTTCTATGAAATAATGCATCTTTTCAGGTATTACAGGGTTATAAATTCTCATATTTAGAAAATTGGGATGTAGTTGTTAATTTTGGTTCTGTGTCTCTGAGAAATGCATTCGGCAATCCATACAATATTCCTGCACTCTTGTTCTTTTAACTTCACATAGGCATAAAATACTCCAAAGTGAAACTGGTTGTTAAATGCAAGAACATTCAGCTTTACCTATGCAAAAGATGAAACAAGTGTTAGAATAAAATATTAAATAAGGCAAATGTGATTTTTATATGGTAGCTTTTATGGTCAAGATTTCTACGTAACTTTGCGACCATTACTGTATTATACTCTTTCTACTCTTTATTATATTTTTACTCTTGAGTATAAATATAATTGAAATGTCATTTGTGGATTAATTTTAGCAATAGAGTACAGCAGCATTACAGGTAAGTAAAGGACAGTGGTGAAATATATTCTTCAGCAGACTATTCAAAAGAAATTTCATTAAGCGGTTTAAATTAGATGGATTTTGGGTAGGCTATTAGGGTTGACAGTTCTATAACTAGTCTTCAGAAGAATGTCCAGGGATTTTTATTTTTTTTTTTAAAGGTAAATCCTTCTATTTTAATTCAGCCAAATGTTGACAGATGTAGAAATACTGTGTTCTTGAATACAAAGCTGAATGATGCAGTATAGTAGAATCAAAAGCCTAGTACTTCATTCTTACTTTAAATATTATTCCAGGTGGGTAACTTTCATTTTGATATTTTAAGGTTAGAAGCTCTCACCTCATGTTCAAAAAAAGCATCTTCCAGTGTCTTTTCTCCAGTGCCAGTCCCTACACCTTCAAACACAGCTTTGTATTCCTGAAAGCATAGACAACGACCCGATGGAAATAAGGTACTTTTGCATTCTGTGCGGCACAGATACCTTAGATTACTTTATTAATTAGTCTATGTTAAGTAATCCTTCTGTATAGAAGAACTCATGTATAGATTACCGTTTTACATAAATCAAAAGTTAAAAGCATATAGTCATCAAAAGAAAGAAAAACCACATTTGTTCTTGTATTTCTTGCCGTCATTTCCTACAACTTAAAGTAAATTACTGAAGGGACTAAAAGAGATTTATTGTAGAATGACATGTGACCTTTCACTCCTTTGGACAGAGAGCACTGAACTTCTTGTACAAATAGTATCCATCGGAGACAGAGCTGTAAATGGAGCCAAAACCCTGAACTCTGATCCTCAGTGGCTGCTCATTTTATTTCCAGTAGTCAGCTGGATTTGCTTTATCTGCGTTAATATTGTCTCTAAATCCATTAGTCTGATATGTCATCCTGCAATATTCTACACAGATATATTTTACTTCATTTCTTATGCGTTACATTTCTGTGTAATTTGTTTCTCTGTGTATTTGTTTTGTTTTTCCTATAAAGTAGCAGTGCAGTATAGGCCTAGTACAATGGTTCCCAAAGTCATCTAAATATCCCACCATCACATGAATAGACTTGCTCTGTACCACATGGACATGGTGACACATGCTTCTAACATTCTGCTTACATGCAGGAACAGATGTGCACCTCCAGCTTTGTTTCTTCTGTGGAAAAAGCAGTACACCAGGCAACATTTTTTTTCGTGTACCTACTTGGAGGTAGCTTAAATATTATAGATAGTCAGAGTACCACAGTTAGCTCATAGAGCTTGTGTTGCGTATTGATTCATCTTTATTACAGCACTAGTCGCATTAATATTAACAACTTCATCTACTTCTTTGATTCAATCAGTGATTTAGAGAAAACTTCAGAAGGGCATTTTTATGGTACACTAGCAATAAATCAGGTTTGTACTGATCTGTGACACAAATTGTTTGGTCAGCTCATTTTAAAATGACTTACGCTTTTGCTCCAAAGTCTTAGAGGCAGCAGCTGTGAAGTGAAACTCAATTTGGGGAGGGTTAATGAAGTAGGAAGAGTTTTGTTTACAAGAACGTGATTTGGTCTTATTTAAACATCACTGTAAGAGGAACTTTGTGTCACACTAAGGTAATAATATGTCTTCCTATCAAAGGCCTTTGATTCCATATGTATCATTACGGGATCTTTTGTATCTTCGCTGATTTTTTTCTCTCTCAAAAATGCTTTTAACTTATGTGAATACTCTTTAAAATTTTGCTGACATCAAGAGATGTTAAGTATTTGTATTTTGTCTTTTTGCTTTAAGAAATTAGATTACATACTGCATAGTAATCTGCAACACACTTCACTTGCTCGTAGTCATCTGCACTGGCCAACAGGTGTAAGCCTTCTGGATACAGTTTTCCACAGGTTGGATACAGCTTCTCTCGGTCATCTTTACTCAGCTCAGTGCCAAATGAATTAATGGTGATGATAAAGGCACGTCTGTCTGCCTCAAACTTAATATGCAAAACAAAGAATAAAGAGGTATTATTAGAGATCTCATTCTAAATTAAGGTGGGGATATGTTTTTTTTCAGTAAGCTAAACAATGGAAACCTAAAAAAAAAAAGTGGACTTCAGAGCATTAGAAACATAACATTTTTAAAATTGTAAATCCTCATTTGCAAATACTTGTTAAATTTTAACTAGAAAATCAAACAGTTTTGCAAACACAGCTTTTATTCTGTGATTTTTGTACTGAAAATATCGTCTCTGCTACTTCCTCATTTCCCTATTTAGTTACTCAGATGTTGACAACAAAAAATCTCCTCACACCCCCATCTGAAGTTATGAAATAATACTCTTATAAATAATAATAATAATACAGGAAAGGACTAAGAATCAATAGTACTATTCTGATGTAAGTAAGAGTGCTGTTCAGGCTGAATGGAAATTCTGGGGAAAAAAATAGCTTCTGAATGCACATATTAAAACGATAATTTAATAAGGTGGAGAGGGCTGTTTACTTGCCAAGTTAAAGTTTTCAAGTGTTTCAAATAACAGTTAATTTTTAACGAATAGAATCAAAGGCTTTATTTCTTCTGCCAGGTTTAGATGCCTGTAGTATCTGTATGTCCCCTGCAGCAATAGACTGAAAGTCATTCTCATGTCTAGATCTCAGGTTATTCTTTTGTACAAGGCAAAATTTCACTTGCCTTTCTTCGAGTGTGAATTAAAAATGTGATGGTAAATAAAAATGATCCTACTCAATTCTGTCTGATTTAAATCTATTCTTCTGTCTTGAGATCTAAATTAACTATAGTTTTACTTATTTCCTTTATTACTTGTTTCACGTTGTAAGAACAAGCAGAGCCCTTGCTAATTGTAGGGATTATGCAGGAAAATCTTCCAAGTGAAGCATATGCAACATAGGCACAATTTACGCAGCTTGCAAAATTTCTTATGCTGTGATTTTTTTAACTGTTTTAAGCAGAAAGGTTCCCTTTTCTGTTGAATAATAAGACTGCGGTTGCAACACAATTCTACAACTTTAGCAGTTAAGCACTTATTCATAGATCCTACTCCTGTGTACTGGAACACACTGTAACAGGGACCCAGCTGCCCTCTGGCACTGACTTCAGAGCAAGGAAAATGAGTAAACAATAGAGAAATAATGAGAAGAAAATAAGTGTACTTGAAAAGATTTCTAGCTAATGAATAACAGGGACAAATTTCACTTGCCTTATTAATATGAACAGGCATATCAGCCCTAGTGAAACTGTTTTGGAAGGACAAATGCTTTGTTTTTTATAACTTGTTAAAGCCATGTAGAATCTAGCTGTTAGATTTGTAATATTTTGTTGGGAAAAAAGCATGCTCAGATGCAATGTCAACCAATGCTAGCAGGTTTGGGGCCTACTTCTGGCAGCTCCCAGTTTGAGAAAATTCGCAGGATCACTTCCATCCACACAAACCTCTCAATTCATCAAATTATTGTCACATGAGGTTCTCCGTAGTGATTAAAGCCATGAGGCGGTTACTTGGTGACTTGTGACATTTGATTGCTGCAGGTGGAGGTGGAGTCACAGGATGCTCATCTCCTAAGTGCTTTAGGTCCCATATGGGAAACTGAAGTAGCACGTCTGCTACTTGAGGATTAGCGTGGGGCCCTACTAACAGGTACAGCACTATCTGCAGTGCAGTCCTGCATTTCCTTGCCACATTCAGGGTTAAACATGCAATGTTTGTTGTCTATGGCGGAAGAGAAATCATCAGTAATTTTAATGTGGAAGGTTGGCACCGTGACTGATAGCCAAGGAGTTGGGGAGCTAAATACCTCAGCTTCATTCTGATAGGGTCAGGATGGTAGTCTTACATATAAGATTACAGAATAAATAGCAAGTATTCTTTTGAATAATTAAACCTTGGCTTTTCGTGAATTCAGCCATTAGCAATCTATCTGCTCTATGTGTGTCTTCAGATTATTAAAATGTTATAAAAAAGAAAATCTTCTACAGAAAAGTTTATTCTCATAGCTGGTTGACATTAGGTAGGGATTTAAAAGCAGCTTATCATAGACCAAACTGCTACCACTGGTATAAAGAGAGTTTTACAACATGCTTAAACTAATGTTGTAAGTAATCTGCTCTCAGCATGAATTTCTAGCTAAAAGTGAACTTTCTGAAAAATCTGAATCAACTGTGGGAAATGTCTTTCCCTCTGCCAGTCGATCTCTTGATTTTTATTTTTCACAAAAGAATAGTCAAAATGCTTAATTTCTCATCAATTTAACTTGATTAAGAATATTTTCTTTAGAACATAAAGTGAAACATTATGACCTGGTTAAATAAAATATGAAATTGCATTCCCTTTTAGGACACTGTTTCATAAGATGTAATTTAGACTCATTCTTTCTTCAGGGGTGAGCTCCCAGGGTTATTGTCTCTCCCCTGTAATGCAAACTCTGATGTCATCAGAGCTCAGTGAATTTTGTTCAGTTTCCAGGGTGTAAGTTTCGGTTATCCAGAAAAAAAAAGACTCCTGGAAGCCAATGGGTGACCTGACTCTCAAATTCTGCAAGGAATTGTGATAAGATGCATGAAAAAAAACGGGGCCTGAAAGCTGAGAACTCAGTTTTAGAAATTTCTGCATCTTTTATTACAATAACAGATAGAAAAATATCATTCACTATGCTGCAGGTGTGCTTTGGGGAGGAGGACGTTAGGAATTTTGTATGTCATGGAAAAAATAAATATTAAATTTTTCTCAGTTGACACAAAAATAAAACATGGAATGTTGGACTTTTCTGTATGACACTAGTTCCAAAGGTTACTCAGCTCTAACTTCAACCATTAATTTTAATAGCAGAGTAAACAAACATAATAGTGCCGTGAAGCTTAAAGATTATTGATTAGTAAAAATACAGTAATGCCAGACCTTAGCTATCCCAAATTTAATTTGGAGCTAGGAGGTGTAAAAACAGTCCACTTTGATAAGGGACAACAGTTTGAGATTAGTGAACCATTTATTCTGCTCTGATCTCTGTTACAGAAAAATATTAACTGAGGCTAACTCCTCCCTGATAATGGACTAGCTGCTTCTCTATTCAAGAGGTAAAAGTCACCTAGAATAAAGTCTTCATTACATCTTAAAAAACCAATTATTATTCAGAGGAGACGCAAACATTTGACAGTTAACTTTGCAAATGGAGAGAGAAGGAACAGGAAAAACAATCGAGAATTTTCATGTACAAAGACTGAATTTTTCTTACCTCAAGAATAGGTCTCATTATTTCTGCTGTAGTACCACCTTGTTTTTCACAAAACTTATAAAATGCCTCAAGATAAGACTACATGAAAGAAGAAGAAGAAATGCTACTTGAGAGCTGGATCAGCATAGCACACAGTCATGAACCTCATTTTTAAATGCTTCCATTATTATATATCCCATTATTATAATTCTACAAATGAATTTAAATTCAAGTATGTGCTTAATTATTTTGCTAGATTGAAAGTTGAAATATTAAAATGCAAATGTTTTGTTATTACCAAAATTATCAAAAACTGTTATAGGACAAATATTATGTTTTCTTTGCTCTCTAAAGAAGAAATTTCTTGAGCTCCACTGAGCTTCCACTGCATAATAAGCAGATGGCTGAAGAAAACTCTGCATTTATAGCGTGGAGGAGGGGATTTGGGAATATGCCACGGCTGTTGGGCCTGCACTATGAGGATACAAAAATTAATCCCTCCTGCTCTACCCTAAACCCTGGATTAGGACAGAACAGCAGACAAAGCTTCTGTAATACTGGTCTGCAGAGCCCTCTGGTCTATTAAGGATTCTGGCCTCTGCAACCATTTCAAAATACCTGTGCAGGAAGGACCCTAAATATGTCAGGGATGCTGTTATCCCTGCCTCTCCATCCCCCAAAACACTGTCTTAGGGAAGATTTATGTTATCAAAATGCATTTGCTACAACTTCACACAATCTTGTTTAAAGAAGCTGTCACTAACTATGCAATTAAGTGAATTTTAAGTAGCGACATCTCAAGGGGGTTCTGCTGCATGGGATTATGCATTAGGTTCTGTATAGTGCTATCTGATAGTAGAGCTGAAACATAATTGATCACATTGACAGCTGAAGCAGAGGAGAGAGGATATATTAATAATTTAGAAGTCTTTGCAGAATGATCCCCTGATATTTAGAAGAGTGAGAGGAAAAAAAGATTGTTTTAATAAGTGTAAATGTATGGTCATCCACAGAGGATATAAGAATCAAATCTCTATGTTATCAAATGGAAAAAAATGTCTAGTTTAGTAGTACTGTGAAAGAATTAAAATACTGGGCATAACTGATGTTGTTTTGAATGAGAGAAAGTAGCAGAATATTTAAGAATCAAATATTGTCTTGGGAATTTATAAATATCATTTCTAGGGCAAACAGAAGAATTTTTTTTCTTTCCCCCTAGTGCAATCATATCGCTGTAAGAATACTTCCTGCAGTCTGGGGCATCCACTGTGGAAGAAAGATAACAAAGAATTTGGAGAGAATGTGCCAGGAGGAACCATTAACAGAATGAAATATGTATAGCCTTTTTAAAAGACCATCCTAAGAGTATTGACCTGTGTGCCAATATTTGGAAAGGGTTTTGAAAATGCAAGGCACGTGTTAGATGCATATCCTTACAGCAGCGTGCTGTAGCAATTTAAAAAGGAAGAAAATAATACAAGACCCTTAAGTAAAAATAGACTCAAGGCAATTAGACCTTTTCAAAGCAGATCTACCTTTTAGAAATAAAAATAAATGTTAGCCAAAAACCTGTCTAGGCTCACTTAGGAGCTAACAGTTCCGTGGCATTTGGTGGATAACTGAGTTATTCATAAACAAATTAATCTGGATATTAGCCTGACATCTAAAGCATTTTCATTAATGAGATATTAAATTAGAATTTGGATGCAGACCTAAAATTTGAAAACTCTCCAAACAGTGGAGTAGAAATGAAAGGAGCTGGATTTGATTCCGGGACTTGTCATCATCCAGGTGACCTTAGACAGCTTGCTTTATCTCACCATGCTTCTGTTTCCCCATCCATAAAACAGGGTTAATGATACTGACCTCCTTTTCTGAGACACTTTGAAAAACCCCAACTGTTATCGTACATTGCAAGAACTTGCCTTGTACAGCTTGTTGCGCATTATTTCAATGTTCATTTCATCCAGGTCATTTTCAGACAAGCAGTCTTGAAAGAAAGCAGCTGAAAGCAGAGTTTATTATATTGCAGTATAAGTCTACATGCTGATAATATGCAACTCTTGTCTATTGCCATTCACCACTGTGTAAGCAAGCATCTGAGGTTTCTGTTGTACAAGAAAGAATGATATAACAGAGAGGAAGAGAAAATCTCTTGGTTTTCCCCTTATCCTCCTACTCCCTCCTTTTTAATGAGAATCCGCTGTGAGGGGAATCAATCAGTGCCTCAGCCAGAGTCCACATCTCCAGAGAAAATCAGATAGGAAATGCTAATGAAAGCCCTAATCTTCTCTGAAGTATATGGTCCGGGCATTAGGGAGATTTTCTAGTGAGAAACATGAAAGACAATTTTTGTCTTAAATCATGCAGGTATTCTGCAATTGTTAAAGAAAATCCTCTTTCCTCTTTCTCTTCTTCCTCTTTGGTTATGTCTGTAGTGGGGGAAAGGCAACAGGTTGCAATTAGTAAGGGGCACAAGCTTTGACCTTGACCATCTGTGCTTCCAGGTCCTCCGCAGAACTGGCTAAAGAGCAAGCTTTTGAACAGGGGGGCAGAGGATGAAGTTCATTTGAGCAGCTGGACTGCTTGAAAAAACTGTATTCATAACCGACTAAAGTGTGCCAGTCCCTCACTGTTCCTAAGCTGTGCCAGGGCTGCATGACAGAGAGTGTTGTTTCAAGCGATGGCAATGGAAGGTGGTACCTAGAGACAGCACGTGAGGCTGACCGTGTTTTGTGGTCTTCTCCCTTCCTACTCTTCCAGCATCCAGATTTTGGATGAAGAACATCAGAGGGTGTAGCCCTGACAGTTCCCTTTAATATCTGTTTGTAGATCCCTTGCCCGTAAATTTGTCCCATCTTTTTAAAGATCTGATACTGCTCTCTGCTTTTACAAACTTGTGTAGCAAAAAAATAAAAATTAATTCCAGCAATTTACTACCAGCTGTGTAAAAAGAGTGCTTTATTTTACCTGCTTTAAAACTATTTTTCTACTGGGATTTGGTACTCTAAAGAATTTGGTAAGCAACAGTTCGTAGCTCACTGTGGACAAACTGCTGCCCTCAGGACTTTGCAAACATTGTCCATGTCTCCCTTCGGCCTTGTCCTCTCCAAACTGGGGTCCAGCCATTTTAATCCGTCCGCACACGGCAGCACTATCCCCTTGTTCGTTTTAGCTGTCCTGCTCCGTATCTTCTCTGATTTCACTGTTCGGGGTGTCCGTGCCCAGGCACCAGCAGCGGGGCCTGTGGGGCGGCCTCCGTGAGGAGAGGCTGGGGCTGCCCCGTGCCGGACACAGCCGGTTCCAGCCGGTTCGAACAGACGCACTGCAGGGCACAGCCGAGCTCCTCAGCCGAGCTGGTGGTGCCTCTGGGAAAACGTATTGAAGAAAGGGCAAAACCCACAGGATGTGGACAGGAGGAGGGAAGAAAATTTTGAGAAACAGGAGAGGGAACACCAAGGTTGGAGAAGAAGGAGGAGTCGCTCCGTAGCTCTGGAGCAGGTACTCCCTGCTGCCTGTGGAGCTGGAGCAGAGACTCCTGAGAGGAACTGCAGCCCATGGAGAGCCCACGCCGGAGCAGAGGGTAAGTGTGAGGCAGAAGGAGGGGCAGAGAGAAACCGCCACATACAGACTGTAAACTTCCCCCTGCTCCTTGTGCCGCTCATTGCCTCTCCGGAGGGACCGAGCATAGCCTGTGGTGATAAACAAGGGGCAAAGGAGAGGAGCCTGGAGCGAAGGAGTGGCAAAGTGGGAAGACAAGGTGTTTTCCCTAGGCGTGTAAGTGCTTCTTTCTTGTTTGTTTCCTAATGCCTGGGTCAGGAATAATTTACATATGTATTAATCAACAATAAATCACGTTAATTTTCCCCAAGTTGAGTCTGTTTTGCCTGCAACAGTACGTCGTAGGTGATCTCAACCCATGAGCTCCTTTTTCCCCCTGTTTTCTCCCTCCTTGGGCTGGGGGCGGGTGGTGACCGAGTGGCTGGGTGGGAGTTTGGTTTCTGTCTGGGGCCAATCCACCACCACTTCTTGAGAAGCAGAACCCAAATCCATTCACAGTACTCAAGATGAGGGCACACAGTAGTTTCATATATGTTCAAATCCATCCAGTTCCATCTTATTCTCAGGACCCTTCCCATCACCGCCCCACAGCCTGTTAGTTTTTGTTCGTGTTGGCAGCTGTAACACATTGAGCAGAGTTTCATCCCAATTTCAGAATGTGACATTCCCAGCCCTCACTGCATTTTGCTTTTAGATTTAGTTCTTCAAAATAGGGATTTTCTTTGTGTTTGAATCACGCCCAAATCCCAAGAGGGAATGTAGATTCTACCACAACATCTAATATTTATTAGTCACTGTCTGCTTCTCGATCCTTAGTGAGGGATAGGCAAGACTTCATCTTATATTTTTTAATTATAGATGCAGATGTTGAAACAAAAATCTAGATGCTCTGAATCAGTGGCTACTTTGGATATAAAAGATATCCATGACACTTCTTGAGTAGCACGTTTTCTTTGTGTCTGCTACCCAAGGTTGATATAGAAGCTGTTAATCAATGTTACTTGAAAATGTCCTGAACGCCACTTCAGAAGAGCTTGGTCCACACTTCATGTTTTGTGTTACCAAAGCACATGGAAAACATGCTACTCCATCTGAGATGTTCTTAAGAATACGGGATGAGTAGTTTCAAGAAGCAAATAAGAAATAATTTAGTGTTCCTACCTAATGGTGTGTCAACCAAAATTGCGTTGAACAGCTCAGTGGGGTTTGAGGCAATGCTGACCGCTTCCATTTGCTCAAAGCTCCCCAGTGGATGGCACTTGGGAACAAGTTCAGCTATGGGCCGCTGATGTAATGTGCCAGTTATTAAGAGAATTACGTTGTCAATCATATAGCTGTATCTGTATTTGAAAGAAAAAGAAATTTATCTTTCTAAAGAATTTTCCTTTGAAAAAATACAAACCCAAGACTTTTGAAAATTAGTAATAATACTAAAGTCAGAAACAACCACAGTACTAGAAGGTTTGTATGTTCACTCTGTATCGATGTCTCAGCAGAAACAAACAGAAGTTTTTGAATAGCAAGCAGGTAACACAGTACTAGTTTTAAACCACACGACTGGTATGGAAAAGAAGCACTTTTAAAGAAGAGGAAACCGAAACATGAATATAATAAGCATAACAGCTGTGAAATGTAGATTCACTATAACACGTGACAATGAGTGGCATCAAAAAGTAAATAACCTGAGCTAGCACCTTCTTTAGTTTGGGATTTTGTTACCTCATATAGGCCATCTGGACAGAGAAGAAATAAGTGGGAATCTTGGCACTAAAATTGCAGAGTTCGTGTGGATGGACTGATCTTAGGGCTTTCTTCTCACTCAGCTTTCAACATCCTCCCGTGAGGAAACTAAGAACAAGTTCTCACTGATTTCTTCTTTATTGATAAAAGTTTTCTTTTCAGTATAAGTTTTCTATCAGCTTCTTACTAGTTTTGCTGTCAGAGAGGCTGATAAGAGTTCTGTTAGTGACTTGGAAATGTGAAAGCTATTCCCTTGGGATGCTTATAACAAGGATGCCAGTCTTCAGCTTGCATTGTTGATTGAGAACACAGCTAAAGACATATAGGGATTAATATGACCTCACACAAAATCTGGGAGGGGGCGCAGGGACCCGGTGAAATGCAGTTCAATGATTTAATAATTGTGTTAAATATCTTAAACTAGTGTCTCCATTATTAAAAAACAACAGAGTGCAGAGATTATGCATACACGTGTACACATGCATGTCAATCAGTGTGAAAAAGGAGCTGCCATAATTTTCATATTTTCATTTTCTTTTCTCTGAAGCAGAAGGTAAACATTGTATGCTCAGGTCACAGCTGTCCTAGGGCAGTCTTTAAAAACCTGTTGATATATTCACCTAAAACTGGTCAGCTACACTTGACTGCCCCCCCCCCCCAAAAAAAAAAAGAAAAATTATACTTTATTTTGCTGTTATGATAAAAATACTCCTTAAAAGTAAGCTGAACAGTCCAGTGTTCTTGTTATAATATATTAAAAAGATAAGATCAAGGGGAGTTAGGTAAAATATCCTGCTGATATTTCTCTAATCCATGTTGTTGTACTCTTATAAAGCAGATCCCTGTTCTTAGCGTTCAGCCTTTCATTTACATGTTTTATCTGTTTAGACTGGATATTAGGAAAAATTTTTACACGGAAAGGGTTATTAAGCATTGGAACAGGCTGCCCAGGGAAGCGTTTGAATCACCATCCCTGGAGGTATTTAAAAGATGGGTAGACATAGTGCTTAGAGATATAGTTTAGTGATGGTTTTTGCCAGAGTTAGGTTGATGGTTGGACTTGATGGTCTGAAAGGTCCCTTCCGACCTAGGCAATTCTGTGATTCCATGATTCTATAACTGTATTGAGATCAGAACTTTCTCTTCATCTGGCATCAAAGAGCACTTGTACTTTTTAGAAAGCCACTTGGGTCTAAGTATCTTGCTATACACAAGTTTTTCTGTTTCTAATGTTCAAATGGTATAAAAAGTATGGTAGGTGTATGATGTGTTGTCTTTCCCCCTTTAAAAACAGTCTAGAACTTGCCACATGCCTAGGAATTAAATCACTGCCCTGTACATCATGAAATTGCTAATCTTGCATGAGTCACCCTCACAAACTTCAGTTTTGCAAGTTCTTTGACTAAAATGATATTTGAAAATTGTAACTACTTTTCTCAATCTCTACCACTCCTCCTGCCACTCTCCACAGAAAAAACATCTGCTTATGTTCTTTAAAATAAGTAGTTGCAAAGACAACAGCTCTTCATATATATATATTCAGAACTTACATTAGCAAATAAAGTATGTAAATGTTGCAGTATAAAAGTAATTTTGCTATTTTTGAAACTTAATAGAAATTCAGGTACGAAGAATTTATGTTGTTTTAACTTGCAGCTGTGCTTTTGCTTTGAGTCTATGTGGTAAGCTCTGCGGAAACATTACTTACGTGATAAAATTCAGAAAAGTGGCAAGTGGTTCAAAAGCATGGTTTCTAAAGTAATGAAATTCCGTGAGTAGTTTTGCTTTCAGTTTATCATCGATGGTGGAAATAGTGAGAGGGCCGGTTTCATTAGCCAAGAAGTTGCCATAGTCTGTAGTCTGTAGATGTAACTTGAGATCTGAAATTACATTCAAGGAAGGTCATGAAAATAAATTGTTGTTATATTGTCTAAAAACCAAATCAAAAAACTTTTAAACTGTTAATTTCTAACATTATATTTTCATATTAAGGGCCTGATCATACTCTGTTGAAAAGGTTTTGACATAGATTTAACGCAAAGTAAACGCATAATTATTGCTAATTTGTGCTGCCTTCTACCAGTAAGGCTTACTGCATCCCACAGGAAAGCACAAATAATTTACACCTTTGTCAGAAGTTTCACTGGCAACTTTAGTTTCCAGCCACAGCAGGCAGAGTGCTAATTACTGCACTGAGTATGTAAGTGCTGAGCCCCTTCCCAATAAGGTTTGTTCAATGTTTGGATTTTTCTGATTTATTCAGTGTACCAGTCTTGCACCACTATAATAGGTCAGTTGTTTTGTCTTCTGTATTCCTGTGGACAGTTACGTATCAATAGGAATCATCCTTTAACTTTGTTAAGATCTTAAATTTTCATATGAAACATTTTAATCTCAGGTAACACTATAAACTTATGTTATTAGGTTGCCTGAAGAAGAGGAGAGAACGTATCTTGCCTGGCTCAGATTCTGGGCTCCAAAAGGCTTCTGCAGTGGAGCACTTCAAAGGGCACAGTTACTCTCTCAGCATTTCTGATCTGGCTTTGTCTGATTGATGGCTGCTACTACCAGACCCTAAGAAGCTGTTCCAGAAACTTGGGTTATCGTGACATATTCTGTCTGAGCTCCCAACCCTGATAACTGGGGAAAATAAGTTGGTAAGACAACAAAGTTGAAAGCAGCTTTTGTAATAGCGAAGAATTCATTTGATAAATTTCCTCTGCTAGCCGTTTTCCACCATGAGGCAAAAGCAAGGATTTGAATCAATTCTTAGTGTTCAAAGCAGTTTGACATTTCCTTTTAGAAAAGCCCCTGCTATTATTATGCTATATTGCATAATTATGTTCAAATGCTATATTAAAACTACTGTAAATTATAGATTGGGATAATATTATGTGGTTTGGGCATTCATAATGATTAGATATCCAGACAGAATCTGAAGTGATATTTAGGGAAAAGGACAGCAGCACTCCCACTGACTGGAAAAAAGGTGTACCTATAAGGGAAATTAATATGCAGTTAGCAAGGTGTGCATTTATCAGTATAGCAGCTACTCTTTCCTAATTCCCCTTGTGTATACTTTCTTAGCATGCAATAAGATTGCCTACACTGAGACTTAAAGCAAAAGAACTGGCACATTGCAAATTCAAACTCCTACATCTAGCACTCCAGCTTACTGAGGGAGGTAACCTTCAGAGTTTTCTGTGCAGTTTAGCTGCCACTTGAGCTCATTTTAGCAATTACATCAACAAACATAGGACATCCTTACTCAGCTCGCTTTCTGGAACTGTTAGCATTTCTCTAGATCTTCCTGCAATAGACTGAACTTATGCTATCAGTGTAAACTAATTGCTTCTTAAAATTACATAGGTGATCACAAAACTGTTGACAAAAGTAGGCAAAGGTAATTGGTCTTTCAATAGTCAGAGTCAGATTCTAGGAAATAGTCATGATTTCTGTACAGGTTTGCATGTAGGAAGAAGAAAGAGAATCCAAATATGAAAAAGGAAAACCACTTAATTCAAGAAAGAAAGAAAGTTAAGAAAGATTTAGAGATAAATAAAAATGCAGAATTATGTACATAAATAAGTCTAAATATGTAAGATGGACATTTTAAAAAATCACTGATATTTTCATATCACATGTACATTTCCTGTGAAAATTGATCATTTTTACTTTCTCTTTTTATTGCAAAGGTAAAAATACTTGGCATATGGTGGGATTAGATAATACTACCTCATTACATGCAGGGACCTGAATTCCAGCTTTCCTCAATTCCTTTTCAGATTATGAAATGACAGAATTCAGTGCAGCTCAGAGACTGCTCTGCTGGTCTTAAATGATCTCCTCATGGCCGTTGGCATAAATAAGACCGGGGGACTAACACAGTCAGACACTTGCACTAGTAACATGACCTCATGACCTGGCAAGAGTAGCTGACTGAGCATTACGGGGGCCTCAGATATTCCTGTTCACCAAAACTTTTTAGTGATGGTGGCTGCTCTTTTTCTCAGGGGCTCCTGGAGACCTACACAAGACCCTGTGCTTTTCAGCATGTCCACAAGATCCCCAGGAATGAAAATTCCTTTATTTCAACTGTCAGTATTATTACCATCTGTCTGCATAGTGTATTTCCTCATACAATTATATGCAGGAAAATCATATGTAGGAAATGTATGACTTTATATAATGTGATTTTAAATCACATGATTTTACTCACAATTGAACAGCAACTAAACACAATGGTATTCTAAAGGGAATTAATGCACAGAAGGAGACTAGTTTAAGAAGAATCCAGTTTAGACAGGAATGATGCTGGTAAGAAAGAAGGAGTATTGCTGCGAGAACTTGAACAAAGCGTTAGCCTGGTCTCTTGGCATCAAGCACATGGAGTCTTGTCTGACTCCTCACTTTGATAGCCAACTACCCCCAGCTTTCAGTTACACTGTTATTTCAGTCACAGCGTGCTGGCCTGTCCTGGCTCTGGCAAGTTACGTGAACTGATTTCAGTGATGTTGGTGGGAGCAGAGCTGGGCTGCTTGTCCTTCTGTGACACAGGCTTTCTTCTAGAGAGCAGTAGCGTTTCCATCAGACAAGGAATTGGGGAAAGAATAAAATGCTGAATTTTACACACCTCCCCCACCATTCTACTTCAAACACTGTGAGCTGGGTTCCTCTGTGGATCTCATTCCCCTGAAAAAGATGATGCCGTAGGGCCAAACTAGTAGCAAGCCATATTGCAGAGGTTTCAGCCAGTGTTGCAGCCCACAAGGTAGCTCCATGGAAATTATAATAATTCAAACAAGACCCAAAGGATGTCTAAGTTAAATTGAAGGCCTCTTCTCTCTGTGTGGCCCTGAACTGAGAGGACACAGTGGTATCGTAAGTCAATTAGCATCCTCTTTTTTTTCTTTCCCTCTTACTGTTATACTTACTCTGTGATTATCAAGCAGATGTAAAGCACTAACCTACAGTTTTTCTTGTGGTTCTTCTGTACTGACTTTATGGTTTCCCCTCTAGAGATATCAAAACCACTTTGAAATTAAAAGATCTTTTTGATTCTATTTATGGGTTACTTGGGGTGGGTTTGATTTTGTTTCTGCCTGTTTGTTTTAGCATATTTATAATATTTTTAACTTAGGCCAGTTTCTGTGGTCTGGTGCTATGCCACAGAATGCAGAATGGGGTAAATTTATTACCTTTTAATGTGAAGACGCAAACTGAAGGCAGTATTGGACAAGCACAATAGTACTACAGTACAAATCCACATGCTGAATCTTTAAATTGGAAACAAAATACAATGTATGCATAAAGCTCCATTTTTTATTTTAGTGATAAGGATCTGTGGGTTTGGTGCATGGTACACTTGTGGTGCAAGTTCAATATTACAGCATCCTATATGTGCAGAGAGATAAATGTATTTAGTTTCATGTACAAATTCAATACTTCTCATATTTTCATTATAAAAAATACATTTGGTAGATAACTGGTGGGAATTATTAGCTGTCTAAAAGAAGCTGAAAAAGTTACAATGGAGAAAGAGATGTAGCTGAACAGAGAAAAACGGGAAGTGATAGTGGGTAGCAGAGATGTGCTTGTAGGCGGGTTGATGAAGGCTGCTGCTTCTGTTGCTGAAATAATTTGCATTCTAAAATTGAATGAACATTAGAAAGAAGAAGGTTCAAAAATAAAAAAGTCATTGTTCTTTCTACTATAAATGTTACTTAGAAAAGCATTTTATCTCTCTATTGTGATCTATCCATCCATTGCCTGCTCTTAATAATGTTGAAGGTTTATATATCTCAGAAATGTTTGAAAACTACTTCCTCGTTGCAAAAAAAATTCTTGTAGCATAACTTAAAATTTAGATAGTTTTTCTTAACTAAACTTAACATGAGCGAGTATTTTTCTGGGAAGGATGAGAAAATCCTTTTTCCTTGTATGTTTTTAAAAATATTTAAACATGTATATCTTCATCTTACTCAGAAGTAACCAGGATTTTATGGGGTGTTTGTTTTTTTCATGGAGCCTTTGATGACATCATTATTTGACCTCCTCTGCAGAGTCAAGCGGAGTAGGAGCAAGGTTTAATAATTCCATCATTCTGTCCTTTGTGTCTTTTATCGATGTTTGAAGCTCTATTAGCTTCTTCTGAAGTCTGTATATTCACAGAGCAGGACTTTTTGACTAAAACAATTAATACAATATCAAGAGTGTCTGTAGAGTCTTTAAGTTGCGTAGATCACAACTGCTGGTACAAATAGCCTACAGAAACCGTTGATTTTGTCCAGCTGAGACAAGAAATAGATTTCAGTCCTCTGAGTAAGTGTCCACATGTGTTGTGTGTGTCTAAACTGCCATTCTATCAAATGGAGAGCAGATACAGCTCTCCAGCTCATCAGCTGGAGTAGGTACATGCACTTGACCAGCTGAATAGTCTCTAGATCCCATTGACTGTGCTGACAATCTCTTCTTTAACAATGAGAGGAACTTTATCCTGCTGACAGGTAAATACCTGCATGTATCTATTTAAATGGAGTTGTTTTAATTTGCAAGATGAATGGCAAGCAGCCTTCTCAGACTTTTGTTGTTATTATATTAATAGTTTAGAGAGCCTCAAAATTCTGTTGCATATGGTAATCATCAGGTTCTGCACTTCTTATTCTCCCAAATCCATTACTGCATATACAAAGCAACCAATGCTTAAAACAGAGTGAACTTATTATTTCTCCTTGTTCCTTTTTCAAATTAGTCTAACATACTGCATGTTATAGAAATTATTTCAGTGTCCAATCACAGCTTTTATTTTGGACTGGGGGAAAGAAACTTTATGTTCCTTTAGAAAGGTGGTTTTTTTCTGTCACATTTTTTTCCTGCCAAGTGTCTAGAGATATGTCATATGATTCTTTGTACAAGTCTGTCTTCATCAGGCTGTGACCAGTCTTGGCCACAGAAAGCTGTTTTGGAAACTAGTGTGTGTTCTCTTTATTACTGTGGCAAAGTCACCTTGAAAAAAGCTTTTTCTTTTTTTTTTTAAGCTTGAGAATAGTTCAGTTTTATCAGTTTTATCTTTGTGAAGTCTACTTTTCTCTTCCTGGTAAGCAGAATGTCCCCCACTGCCCTAAAACTCATGAAGTAATAAAGTACTAAAATTCTATCTTCTATAGAGAAACTCAGAGCCAACTGGTAAGCTTTTAATAAGATTTTGGGAACTATTTTATCCAGCTGAAATGATATGAAACTTCTATACTTGAACAGTTCTATAGTGTGGTTAAAATCTGTGAGAAGGTTACCAATCTCCATAGGAACTCTATGGATGAGGTTTCCAAACCTTATCAGTTAACTAGAAAATCCCATCACTTGGATTGCTTTGCAAATCACAGTCTGTCCAATCCTAGGGTGATTTCTATGGAAAGCTATTAACTTAAATATGGGAACAGTTCTTCCAAGGACATCAAGGTTATCTCTGTTTTTTAAGATAAGCTCTCAATTCTTCAGTCTTTTACCTTGCCTTCTTCAAAGGTCTAAGCAACAGTATTTCTTCCTAAAGAAAATAAACCAGCAGACTTACCTTCTAGTGTCTCGCACTGTGCTAAATTGACGTAGTCCGCACTTGTCAAGATCCCGGCTTTGAACCCTCGGACCAGACCTTCCAAGTAGCCATGGTCCACATTGAAGTAAAACTCTGAGTATCCTGGCATGGAGAAAAGGAGATTTAATCTCTCTGCTGGATACTTGATGGTACTGAATATCTGCCACTCACTGTTTTCCTCCTCTTTGGACGGAGTGACAAATAGTCACTGATTTCCTGCCAGCCTATGATTGTGTTTTACCAACTGGTTTCTTCCTGTTACTTGCTCCTAGTGTAGTTCCAGTACAGTTGATGCTTACACAACAGACAGCCAGCAAATCCAACTCCATCCTGTCAGAGCCAGAAAATGAACCTATTATTGTTGAAAGAGAAGCCAAAAAGGAAGTCTAAGATTTAACCATTGCTTACAAGAGCATTCTGTACTGATTGGAGAATGAGAAAACATATTACAAAGCCTGATAGCATTTTTGCATTTCTTAAATGTATTATAAACAAGAAGTCATTTTTTAATACCTACTGAAAAAATATTTCTGCACTAAAATGGTGGGCTGCAGTAAAGCGTCGCCTATTCAAGGAACTTCGATGGTTTTTCATTGTTTCTGTATACCTTTTGTTATTTAACATATTTGATTGCTGGAAATTTGCTGCTGCTCATCTCTATCAATAAACACATATTCGTGAAAGATCTTTGAAGGGTTTCATTAGCCTTTAGAGTGAGTATCCAGAACTTACCTCAAAACTATTGTTTGTCCAAGTTCAAATCAAAATACTCTGGTTGTAATCACTAAGATGTGAAAATAACTCACATTTTTTCTCTTACAAAATAAAGATTATAAAAATAGGAATCCTCATTTCAATAATGCAAATTTAGAGCCTTTTTAGAATTCCTGGTTTTGATTCAACTTAAACTCAAAACTGATAAATCTATCAGTGACTTTTATACTGAACTGTTAAGTCTGCTGCCTTTCAGATTTAGGTGCCCCAAAGCTGACAGTTCAAAGTGGCTACGCTTCTGTAATCAATACAAAAAGTCCTTTTTCTCCCTAAATTCACTAGCGTATGTAATACATGTCTGCAGGCTTTGCTGGCAGGGAAAGTCTTACAGCAAACTACATGATATTTAGATATGTAGTTAACTGGAGCTCGGGAACGCTGCAACAAGGTGTCTGAAGACTGGTGTATGGTTGGAGGGTTAACACCTACAACAGCTGTCTGCCATCCATGTCTCAACACTTAGACTCAGTTTTCAGTACTTTGAACACGTTTGGTGTATTATGTCAGCTGAAGACATGTGGCTTGGCTTTTCTATTGATCCATTGTGCTGAAATGTGACTGCAGTGAGAGCTGTGAGTCGGCAGCCACAGGAGCAAGGCTCTGAGTATGAGCCTTTTTCCCCTGTCCTGGGAGCTGAGAGACTGATGACAGCTTGGTACTTGCCAGGTGATTCCTGTCTGTACCACCTTGCTCCTGGCACAGCGAGGCTTTGCAGGCCATACAACAAGGCACGAGGTGCCTGTGTGTTTGCTGCCCAAGCAGCCACCCGCTACCTCCTCTGGGAAGAAGGTCACTAGCTAGCTGGCTTCTTGGCTGGCTGGCCAGGAGCCTCCAACAGACAAGAGGTGGCCACAAGCCACCTGGCAGGCCAGACTCAGCCAAGGGAGTAATACTACCTCGAGGGTCAAATTAAAATTGTCTCAGGCTGGTTATTACTACACCTGTAAACAACTGCAGGGAAAACAATGACAGCATTTAGACATTTAAAAAATCACATGCTGAGATATGCAAACTCTAGTTAGTTGAGAGCTCAAATGGTGCCTAGAGTGTTAAAGTTTGCTCCTTGTAAATTAGGCTTACAGTTTTAAGTCAATCAGTTCTTAGCATTGCAGAGTTAACCCAACTAAAGAAGAATGAGACAGATTAGGCCTGTTAGACAATAGAAATAAAACCGCTCCCTCCCCCACACAAACAATTTGGTTTTGTCTCCCAAGTCTGCACACCAGCAGTGCTCAGAACCTCCTCGTGCAAGAAGTTGTCAGAAGTTTGTTGATGATGTTTCCAAAACTGTCCGTGCTTCCATATTGACACATGAAGATAACCACATTTTAATTTAAACCTACTTTTTTTGTTGTCATCATCATTGTTCTAACATGTTTCGCTCGACAGCTTCTGATATGAAACAAGGAGAAGTAATAACACAAGGAACACATTATTGTGTACACTAAGAGCAATGTTTGGTTTTAACCCCCTCATCTCTAAAGTGTGTATTACATAAACAAGTAATGTCTCGCAGCAGCTGAATTCAGGCCTCCCCCAGCTGCAATCACAGCGTATCAGAAGGTGGCACGTGTCCAGCTGGTAGCAGTCCAAGGTTATGCTGCCGACGAGCTTCCAAAGCTTCAAGCAGCAGAGCCAGTGCAGAAATGGCTTTGCAATAGGTCCTAAATTTAGCAAGGTTTGGGGTCATGTGAATACTGCCTGGCAGGTGCAAATACCACCACTGGGGATCCTCCAGTGGGAAAGTGCTACCACGAGATCCATAAATACTGTCAGGACCATCGCTTGAAGTATTGCCACTCAGCAAAGTTTCATGAAATCTGTGTATTGTTGAACGAGTTCAGGAAATAGCAAAATCAGGCTAAAGTCTTGAGTGATTTTATCTGTTAGGGGACAAGGTCTCAGAGGGTATGATCCAGGTTAATAGGCTGCATTCAGTAACATCAGGAAATGCTCGGTTCTCTGACTTTTTGTTACAAGAAGAAATGATGAAAAAAGACAGCTTTAGCAGCAGCTATTTAGACACAATGCATCTATTTAACTAATGCACTGAGTTTTTATAAAAAAAATATATGAAAGAGCAAGTTCAGTATCTGTTTTAATTTCTTCTAATGAGTGGCTAATACTATATAATTTCTTTAACATTTTGTAGTGGGTAAGGTTTTAATAAAAAATACATAGTGCTTTATATTGATGAACTTATTTATATAGGGCTGTGAATTGGCTTTAAGAAATCACCATGTGAGAAGAGACGGTACTCTTATCTGTTAAGTTTGTGGAGTGCGAAGGTTGAGATATTTTTAAAAAAATGTTTTAGCAGTGAGCTAAACAAATACTGGTAGCATGTTTGGGAGGAGAAGTTAATTCAGGTTAAGCAGAATTAGCAAAATGAAACTTCAGATCTAAGAGCAGAATTTAACCTTTGATACTGACAATTTTTGAGAAACTGCGAAACAAAATGCATCTATTATTTAACCACAAGAGGTCATCATAGCACTGCTGTAAACCCCCTTTCTTCAGTTCTTTTCACCTCCACTGAAAGAAAGAAACTCAGAAAGAAATATGAAAAAAGTTCTGGCTTTTTTTTATGTGTTTTCAGCTAATCTAAAGTTAATAATAAAAACTACATATACTGATTATTTTCTTGTAAGTGACAAACAAAATATTTCCATTTTAACTGCATTTCTGCTGTATGCACAGATTTTCTCTGAGCTTCCTCTTTTTTTTTTTTCTTTTTTTAACAGTGTTGACAGCTCCTAGCCACGAGGTTAGTACTGAAGAACAAATGACAAAGAATCAGCAGAAAAGTGAGTAAGTGGTGTTATATCAGTTGAATGTTGACTAAATCACATGAATTCAAAGTTACTCTTTTTTCATTACAAGTACTTAAAGATGCTATTTTTTTTATCTTGGAATCTCATTTAGAAGCCTATTTATAACAGCTTTAGCCAGGCAGATCTCTGCTTAAATTGTGGTTTTGCTTGTCTAGAAACAAAATTCACTCAAGTCTTGACAGTGCAGTGGCTTACACATATCATTAGTGTTATGTATGCCAGATTCACTGCTATCAGTATATAGCGCTGCTTCAATGTGTGGGTGAAACAACTTTCTTCATCTCTGTATATATTGACTCTTTTTGTTTGGATGTGGGAGATTTTTGACCTACCACTTGCTCTATGCTTCCTATAATTTCAGTGGAAAGTGCACCTCCCTTACTTATAAATCAGAAGTGTTTTGAAAAACATAACCCATTCTTTCAGCTGCACCCCCCCCCCAAAAAAAAATATATATTTTTATTTAGATCACATAGGCAAAAAACATTATGAGCTGTGCACTATTCGAATTAAAACTATTTTAATTTTCTAATGCAACTTTATAGTATCTAAACTGTCCTGGAGACTTTTGGAATGCAGTGTTTCCAGTGGGTTTTTTTCTTACATATCTTTGCACTGGCTTTGAAAGCCAACTACATCAAAACTCCTTAAACTTCGTAAATTTTGGAATATTCTGCTGTAAATTTCTTACAGTTGTGACCCATTCCTAAAAATCCTTCCAAAATATGATCTGTTGAAATCCTTAATTTTCTGAAATAATAGTAGGACAATTCTGATTGCAATATGCAAACTGAGATTCAGCTTTCTGAGGTGTTGAGTACTTGCAGTTCTTGTAAAATGAATATCAAACACAATTAGATACCCGATGGACCCTAGCATTCTAAGTAGCTAGAAGTATGCTAGCACGAGTAGCAGAAGTGTAGCTGAACTACAGCTAACACAATGATGTTTGTCCCAGTGTCTGAGCTTTGACAAACTGCTCTCAGCCGTGAAGAAACAGCCTAAATGCAGTGATACCTTTAGCTGCTTAAAAATTAAAATATATGAAATAAATAATATATATTGCATTTTCATAAAATATAGGAAAATTAAGAATGATGATAGGCTATACCTGTATAGACATAATCCAGCTACCATGCTTTCTAGCTATTTTTAAAGCATGATAAATATGCATTCCCATGCAGATCTTATTGATAGCTGAGCCCTCTTGTGCCACCAAAAATGTTCCTAGCAGGCACACCCGGTGCTAACCCGCCCCCCAGCCAATTTACACTGTCTTTGCTGAGAGTCTTCACAGCAATTACACACCTCCAACTGTCCTATCACTCGATTAGCTTTTGATTGAATTTACATAAAATATGTCTTTTACGCTTGTTCCTTGTTAGAAGTGTTATTTTGATATTTTGATGTTCACAAACATCACAGACATCGTGGTATAAAATATCAAAGAGGTTCCTTTTTCCCCTCCCTTGCCTTCAAAAGATAATCTAGCAGCTTTGTAGGTCAGCAAGCCTTTTAGTTTTTTGGTCTTTGTTCAAGGAATTACATGCCAGTGTAATAAGAAGGATTTTATCAGAGACTTAAAGTGGTAAGTCTGTGGAGAGAAGCCAGGAGAAAATCATTATCAGTAGATGCAAAGCTAGAGAAAAGCAGATTTGAGAGAATTAACAAAGCTCTGAAATGCTTTCAGAAGTTAAAACTGGAACTTTACAAAATTTATACATTTACCTGTAAAATTGGGCTACTTTGCTGTGAATAACTTGTACTTTTGGGGGCTGACATTCACATGAACTGTGCACCCTTCTGCTCAGGACTCAATTTCTGGCTAATGCCAATAAGGATGGCAAGAATTAGGATACTGTGTTTATCTTTAAGGCCATTTTCTCTGCACTGTGTCAGGTCTTTTTTCTGTTATTTTAATTTTTAGTCCACTTCCTGAGAAGTTTTTATGCAGGTGAACACCCTTTTCTTCATGGATCTGTTATTCATTAACTGTCACAAAATTCACAATTAACAGGTAGTATCTCCAGATTCCTTCGGGTATCATGAAGCTTTTATCCGTGATAAATCCTGAAAACAAAAACAGGATGACAAAACTTTGAAATATGAAGTGCAAAATACTCAATGTGAAGCACAAACGGTCCATTATTTCTCCACAGTCACAGTTTTCTGCTGTACCAACTCCCCCACTCTGAGGACCATAATTGGAATGGTTTCCTTATCTCCCTGATGATTTTTAACACAGATACAAATTCTTACAGCTTTTTTCTTTGCTGATAGACCAATTTGCCATTAATATTTCTTTTTGACTGTCAACTTTATCCACTTAAAAAACAGCCAGAAGATGTACATGACTGGAAAAAGTATCATTCTGTTAACATGACATTAAGTTGATTATAGATTGGAGAAGAACCTTTTATTTCTTGCTCTATAAACATAGCAGTTTAGCACTCTGAAGCAATGAACATGACTGTGGGTGTACTGGTGTTACCCCGTGTATCATACCAGACGTTTGCTAGCTGTGGTATGGTAGCTTTCTATGGTAGATAATTACAAACCTCATTGGGAGACAAATGGAATTAGAAAAATAGATTTTACTGTACTTTGAAATGGTAGTTCCTTGAAGGGTAGAGTTGCAAGATATTAACTTCTGGATATAATTTAATACATTATATCAAAAAAATCTTGTTTCAGATAAAGCATTAACATGTATCATCAAAATTCAAGTTTAAACATTGAACAAATATATAGTTACTTTTAGTGACATAATAGTCTTTGGTGTTTCTGAGCTCCTTCAGTTTTAAACATCGATATAAGGAATTTACTAAATGCAGAACATTCTTATTGTTATTATGATTTGTTGCTTTCCTTTTGCTAGCTGCTACCACCACCTGTCTTAATTCATATTCTTGAAAATGGATTCCAGAAAGCAGGATAAAAACTCAAATTATAATATGGATCTGATTATGACTTGAGAGAAAAGCTGCAAGTGTGAAACCTATTAAATATTCAGATTCAGAATGAAAGAGAATAAAATTAGAAGCATTAAATTCTTACTTTTGGCTGTCTTATATTATGCTGTCACTTTAAACTTGGTTTCAAACCTACATGTTCCTACTACTTTAGGTCCTTGTTAAATAATTATTTAATGGGAAAGAGCACCTATATATTCCAGACAATTAAAAGAGACCTC
Source organism: Larus michahellis (assembly GCF_964199755.1). Classification (NCBI taxonomy): domain Eukaryota; kingdom Metazoa; phylum Chordata; class Aves; order Charadriiformes; family Laridae; genus Larus; species Larus michahellis. The sequence goes on along the minus strand of NC_133897.1, from coordinate 140,238,562 downwards.
CTATTACTTCTTCCCTCATGAAACCTAGGCTGTTGCACCAGTTTTCACAGCATTTTATGTTACTTTACATTCTACAAACATTGCGTACCAATGGACAACATACAGTGCATCATGTAGAAATAATGTGCATAGATTCAAGATGAGTCTCTTCCCATGGGCTGAAAAGGGCTGTGATTTAACATGTGAAAGCCAAAAAGACTGCATTAATAGGAGATACAAGATAGGGTCTGGAATTAATGTGTTGGGATTTTTTCATTTCAGTATCCAATGTAGAACAGAGAACACAAAAATAAATTTGAAAATCAACGAGCCATGGAGCTATTTTTTCCACTTCCTGACCTGACTGGAAATGGAACACCTGGGGAAGAGAAAAAAACAAACCATCTTTCTGGAGGGAATGGTTTTCTAGTATTTTTAGCTCTGTTGACTTTCCTACTGCTTAGTAAGTGAAGATGACATGAACGTGTATTGCTGAAAATCAAAAAGCACAATTTAAGAAAATTGATATGAAGAGGACATTAAGAGAGGCTTTTACTAAAAATTGTGAGGAAAACTTGAACAGGGTTTGAAAAGGAAGAAGGATTCTACCAAAGGATGCAAAGGTCATTAGAAATTCTCAAGAACAACCGTGAGAATAAGGTAGGAAAACTAGATGAGCAGTAGTGATCATAGGGGATTTTATTGCAAGAGGAAGCAACCAGGGGTGGGATGGACACTGGAATGACTTCAGTCATTTGGGATGGAGAACATCTCCTACATTGTATTTCTTGTAATCTTTATTACAGTTCAATTTTCCATTTATGGCTTCTACCTTAAAAGATTGTGAATACAGTCTTAAACCTGTGATGTACTGCAAAATCGGAACTCTCTTTTAACAGAGGGATGAACAGGATTTGACACGAGGATGAATATAATTTTTTTGGCTTTATGAATCGGGTAGATTCAAAAAGAACGTTGTTCAGCTTCAGACTTGAAGCCTGATGTGTTACAGATTTTTCACTAGATGGAGCAATAGTATCCTTCTTAAAATGCTGGCAACTCACTGAACCACTGTGCCAGGAACTTTAAATATGCAAGGACTTTCTGAGCTAAATCTGTATATGTTGTAAATGGGGCATTTAAATCTTTGCAATATCCTTTTATTAGATTTGAATATTTATTTTCAATTTCTGATAAGCATTTTGCTAGCTCTGATACCTCTTAAGGGTTATTCAAATGTATGAGTATTAATTTTAGTTCTGTTTTATGCTCATCTTCATGAATAATATATAACTGATAGAAAAAGTAACATAGTGCAGATAACAGTGCAGATAACAACTTAGTACTTACATTTCTTTTTTTTTTTGGCAAATTCAAGCTCATTTGTTACATATATATTTGTGTGGTTACAGTTCTGCAAAATGTCATTTTACCTCAATGCAAGTTTTTGCAATTGTTTCTTTGCATTTTGTTCAAAAATTTCTTTCAAGGTAGATAACTTTAAAAGATAGTGATACTGAAATTTAAAAATAAATTCAGAAGCCTATCTTCTCAAGATTTTTGATTCAATAAATATTAGTGGTAAGGTTTAGAATGTTTCAAGGTATGGCATTTATGGCAAAGAGATCCTTCTCTTGATATCTGCATGAATAATGATTCTTTATCAAAACATTAATTAATCTTTTCTACAGGACTATATTTTCAAAAGAAAGATGACTATTCTTTCACAAGAAAATGTCAAGGTGATACATTTTTAATTTTTGTTCAGTGCTCAATAGTATTTATTTATTTATTTATTTTACATTTTAAACTGTACATTTCAGATCACAGCTTGATTTGCTCCTCTTCTGTTATCCCAGTTCTTTGGCTTTAGACCTAGAAAGTAATATCTGAACGTTTGCTATTCTGATGGTTTATGAAATGACTGTTATTTTTCAGTCTTGCATTTGTTCGGTGTCTGATGTTTTTTGAAAGAGCAATTGGTTAAAGTAATGGCAAGAATTAATTTATAAAATTATATAAATATATCAGGCATAGATTCACACCAAGGAAGGAATTTAGTCTGATAATGCATTTGTTTACTTTATTTCCTCCACAGGTAGCAGAATTAAAATATTGTTTACTTAATTATATAAAAAGATTTGAAAATAAATAACCATCAGATACAATAAAGACAGCTTAGGACTGCTACCAGAAAGGCTGATAAAATAAATCCTAAATTTAGAAAGAGAGCACATAGAAATCATATTCTGTTATATTTTATTAAGTCCCTTACTAGCTGTGTAAGCTTTTTTTTTTGATAGATTTCTCTCTTTCTGTCACGCTGGAATCTCATTCATAAATTAATCTCAGTCTTCAGTAAAATGGCAGAGTTGGTTTTAAACAAGTACTGTGTATTTTTGAAATCTGGATGTAGAGTTCTTTGAGTCCCTTTATTCATTCCTGGTTAAACAAAAGTGTACGTCAGCACTCTGAGTACAATGGGTGACTGAGCTGCCAGAGCACACCATCGTAAGGACTTAAACACTAGACGTGCCAGTACTATTACGGATAAAAGTTCTTAATACCACATTTTCCTACCAACACAAATGAGCACGTGAATCATGGGAGAAGTTATTTCAGGACAGTGAAGAGTCATATATTGTGTTCAAAAAAAGCAAAACTATTTAATAGTAATAGTAATGCAAATGCAGTAAATATTCTGGTGCCGCCTCCTTTACTGAAAAGTAGATGCTAAACCTTCTTTAATTCCAGGGCCTGATTATCCATATGTAGAGGGATCCATGGGACAGGTGGGAGAGACAGTACAAAAATTTGTTTACCCCGTTACTAGGGCAGTTAGGATCTGATTTAGCATTAAGAAGTACAAACGGGGATTTCTGTGGCTCCAGTGCCAGGAAGATTGAATGAAATGTCCAGAAGTTTTGCATCTCTGACCCTCTTAGTCCCAGACCCAGTGCATCAGAAAACGAGGTATAACGAGTTATCAAACTTTTCACCACCTTATCGACAGGATGAATGGCAGCAAACAGGTCAGAGTTTTGTCTGACTTCAAGTAGAGAAAGAAACTATGAAACTTGTCTCTTTCTAAATATCATCATTTTCTTGTCTCTATCTAAACATCATCATTTTCTTACTTAAATGAGTAAAGTAGCTGATATTGTCACAACAGTAATTTGTAATAAAAATGTATGAAAATCTTAAAATACTTTGAGAGTAAAGGATCTGTTCCACGAGATGAATAACCAGCATATTCCTGTCTGCATAAATAAAAGCAGATTCGCCAAACTGAGACTTTAAACTGTATAACAAAATGTGATGATTTTATGCAAACAGTCATAGAAGACAGGTAAAGAACTTGCTTAAAAATAATACGATTAAATGCCTGGTTAATTCCCTAATCTCTGTATAATCTATATATTATCTCGAGCAAATTACATTTACAGTTCCTTGCCTTTGATATTATGAACAAAAGCAAAATACAGCGAAGGTTTAAGCTGGTACTGTACATACACTCTTTTCACTCCAGTTGGTGCATGTGTGAACACATGATTAGATATGGAAAGAACTCCAATTATAGAGAAGATAATTTACCGGAAAAAAGTTAGGTTGGCCTTCTCACAGGAAAAATTGCTTTAACTTACACTTCTCTACACCCTCTGCTACTGCAATTTCAGATAAATCTACTGATTCCCAAAGAGTCACATAGAGTGAGTAAGTGTGAAACAAGTGTAACAAAAAGGTGCTGCTGAACAGCAGCTGGTTATTGTCTTGAATTTAAAATTAAATTCACGGAAAATATGAAATTTTTCAGCATAGTTTGCTAAATGATATATTGATTAGGTACATTACTTTTGCTACAAGATTTTTGAGTTAAGGAATTCAATTTGATTATGACCCAGAGAATTTCCAAGGGATATTCACAAGATTACTTCTCAATTACTTTAAAATATTAATGACTATGAACCAGACACTGTGCTAGAAATTACCAGGATTAGTTTTCAAATGATTGTAATTTTTACTTTGTTTTTTAAAAAAATTCATGTTTCCCTTCCTCTTCCTTCCCTTCTCCTGCGAAGCAAATAAATCTCCTAAAGTACATGTTGCTTCAGTACTTTTCTGCGCAGTTCATATTCTCTGGCAGGCTTCTGTTCACTGGTTTTCTTCTAATTCATGATGCTATGCATTAATGCCGGTGAGGATTCTGCAGAGCTGTCATTCTATTCCTGCAATGGTTATGTTATATCTGAGCGAGCTTATAATTGGTTTAAAAGGCTCTTAAATAAAGGGCATTTGTCCCGCTTTGGCTAGCTTGTGTAGTGTCTGCTTATAGCTGCCAAAGACATTAGTCTTGTTCATTTTTAAGTGAGTCTCCATGGACAATAATAATGCAGATTGGCCTCCCTGCCAGTTTGTTGACTTCTTAACTCAGATTCAGTTTGAAATTCCCAACATTAGCCGTAACTCGGAAGGCAAGTTGACAGGATATCCTTAACTATAAAAATATTTCTTTGTGCTTGGACTAAAATTCTGGGTAGATTTTTCTGCAGGGCTGACATTTTAGATCAGACTCTTTAAAAGCTAAGTTTTTCTCTTACAAGTTTTTATGAATGCCAACTGTCAAGGAATGTACAATTAAAATTGTGCAGGCAAGCATGATATTAATTAGAATAAAAACACACCTTTTCATAAAAAAAGTTTTACCGTAAATATATACTTAAATTAGTTACTCCATAATTTCATAATTTTGCTTCGCAATTAAAACACAGAATTTATTTACATTGAAGTTACAAATAAACATTTTAAGTAATCCCTCTGAAGTCATTGAGTCTGTTCGCTGAATGTTAGCAGTCAATTATTTGGACCTGGTTATTTACACATTAAAATAATGAATTTGAACTTTATGAGTTGAATATATTATCTTTTTATTAAACAATTAAAAATTGAGCTATTTAATGTAAAGGCAAGGATTTAAAATTGCAAATTGAAAGGAGGTTGTAGGAATCTGGGGGGAAGAAACACATTCGTTTCTAACCTGTTCTTTAGAAAAACATAGACTATACAACTATTTCAAAATGATTTCAGATGCCTATTCCTGATGCCCTAACGAAGGGCAGAGAATCAAAACTTTGGGGAAGGTGAACTGGATAATCCATGAAATACTTTACATCTCTAATGTATATACAACCCAAATTTTCCAAAATGGTTACTCATTTTTCCATTTCATAAACCTAGTTTGTCTCTAGGTACACGAGCTATAAATACTAAATGTCCTTGAAAATCTGATCCATGGAAGATGGTTCCTAGGCTAAAGGAGGGTGTAGTGCAACTGATTGCCAAATTACATTGGTGAGACTGGTGTCCTGATTTCCACTTGTGTCTGGAAAATATGCCTGGGTGTCTGGGACAGAGTGACCTCAAATTAGTGGCCTTTTCTGGAAATTTTTTGTATGATTTTATGGCTACATCTGCCTCATCAATCAAATCAAAATACAAACTACTGAGTAAAACATAGAAAGACTATATTCAATTGGCAGCATTTCATATCACTTATATTAATGCCAGAAGTGCCACTAAGGGGAAAAACCAAAAAAATGAGATGAGAAGAAATGTTACTTGTCATATGAATGCTTTGTGTTTGAGAATTAGCTGAATCATCTCCTGAAACGAGAACTCCTGTTATAATAGCAGCACAGTCATTGTACAGAGGTCAGGCATGCTTTCCATGAACTGACATCTGTATACAAACACACACACAAATACATACATAAAGTACTTCTGTAGAGGGACTCTGTACAAGTCCTGCAGGACTAGCTCGGAGGAAAGAATGGTTCATTTCTACAGTTCTCATTCTGTTCTTATCCTTCTGGCTCTGGAGATAGAGTCACATTCTCCTCCTCTCTGTAAAGAGGTAGAAATTGGCCTCAGTTAATGAAAATACCAGCAAGTTTCTTATGTGACATCTTTAGTTGTTATTATAAAATTTCAGTTCTGATTTTTTTTTTACAATTTTAACTTTTTATGGGAAAGTTAACTTTTCAAAGGGGATAAGCACAGCTTAGTTGTGGAGAACAAAAAAGCATCTAACCTCAGGTATGCCTAATCTTGACTGTCCTCTGCAAATCAATGTATCTACTGGTTTCCCTTTTAGCATACTGATTATCAAGTCAACATTTTCTTTGGGCAGAGTATGGCTTATTGGTGGTACAGCCATAGATGATGAGTGGACTTGTGTATAAGCTTTTTCAGTAGCAAAAATTAGGGCCTTTGCATGAAATGAAATGTGTTCAGATCTTAAAACTAGACTGGTTTTGTGCTGTGCTCTGACTGCTAAAGGAATATCTGCAAAAATATAGAGTTCTCTTATAAGCACTTTTGATATGAGTGCTTTTAGTCTCCAGTTTGTCTAATTAATGGTGGCTTTACACACTTTTTTTAAAAAGTATTATGAAATAAAGCACTTCTGTCTTTTTGAATTACAGCTTTTAAAGCGTGACCGAAACATGTAAGTATCTAGACAAGGAAAGAGAGCAAGTTTAATTGTTATTTGAGCTCTAAGATTTAAACCAATGGCTTTAATGAATGCAACTGAAACTCCGGCCCCGCAGTTGCTTTCCTTGCCTGTTCTTCCCTTGTCTATCTTTCTGTATGTTAGACTTTTATGTTGATCAGTCTCTTAGGCCAAAATTATGTTTGGTTACCAGAGCAGAGACCTGAGGCTTCAGTTGCATCGTGTATACTTCATCCAGTTGCACCACACATAAAACATGCTGAATTAACAAAAAACATTCCAAAACACTCTAGCTTGAGCAGTGTCAGAAAAATATCTGAAATAAATGCATGGTACCATATAGGCTAATTTATAATATTTCACCTTTTCATCAAATCTATAGAATATTTACAAGGTGCTCGACAATGCAAAGAATCAACTTTGATTAAAACGTTAGATATTTATAAAAATTGTTTGAAATTGAATGTCTAGTTTTGGTTTAATCAAGCCCTAGTTGGTAAAGTAGCTTCAGAGCTTGAAGGAACCTGGAAAGATCATTTGGACCCTTCCCTGTCTGTGGTAGGATCAAATACTTCTGACTTCTGACAGATATTTGTCTGCCTTATTCCTAAAAACTTCATAAGCAGTTTGCTGCTGTGTTCCACTGACCATGGTTGCACAGTCCATAGAAAGCTTGTTTTAATGTCTAATATGAATTTTCCTTACCGCAATTTGAATTTATTGCTAGTTTATCTTATCCAGTATAGACATGTAGAATAAATATTACTATTATTGCTATGTGATTATTTATATATTATTACAATAAATGTTTTTTAGACCCCTGATCATTCTTTTTGCTATTCTTTGGATTATCTCCAGTTGCTTCATATTTCTCTTGAAGCGCAGCAGAATTTAAGTAAATGCTGTGCCTGTGTCTGAGCTAAGAAGGATTAAGGCATGATTAAGTGAACTCCAAAGCGAAGTTCTGGATTTTATAAATGGTAACCTTCTGATAAGACTGTTTTTATGATGCTATTATACACTTTTGTTGTCTCAAGACATTTATTGTCTCAAGTATTTGGAGAATATTCAGGCTCCAAAATTTGACTTTTGGCCAATTGCAATATTCACCAGATAAATTAATGTTATCATCTCTGCTTCTCCATTCCAGAACTGTGTTACAGTTCATGTAGACATAAATGAGCTAGCTTAGCTACCAAATACCTTCAGCAGAGCACGAGCAGCATGGGCTTCAGCTGCAACAAAACTCCATGTCATCAAAGCTACTTTGCTTTTACTGCTTCATATAAACAGTTGTTCATCCTCCTTGTATTGTCTTGTGGGTATGCTCTAATGTCAGGTTCCAAGGCATAGTAAACTAAGAAGATACCCAACTCAGCAGGACAATACTCCCCAATTGAGTCCGCAAAATTTTTACATGATTTGGAGATTTGGGATATTTTTTTTTAATATATTCAATTGTAATCAAAGGTGAGAAACATGTGGAAACCTGTACGAGCATTTTTGTGATCCTGCATGTGTGGTATAATTTTTTTTTCAGCAAACAATGATTACCTCATCATTTACACTAGATTATGTTTATTTAAAGTGAATTCAATTAGGATCTTAAACGGTTTTTTCTGCCTTCTGAATGTAGATTTTTCTTTGGGGTATCTTTTCTTTGTCACTTAGACAAGCAGCATACAAACTGAAGTTTCAGTTCACTGTATGAGTGAAATGAACCCCACTTTAGGCTACTTACAGCCTGAAATAAAAGAAGGAAATAACTGTTATTAGAATTGATAATGATTTAATCTATAAAATCTAAATTAAATAAAAAACTATATGCCTTGCTTCAGATTACAAGTTACAGACAAACAGTCTGACGTTATCCCCTGCGGAAGGGGCATTACAAAAATTTTGCATACTCAGATTCCGGCACTGCTGGAGAGCTAGTAAGGCCTGTTCCTGGAGAGATAAAAATAATTCTCTGAAATGTCATCTTTCTGTTTCCAAAAGTTGAATAGATGGTATTTCAGATTAATTTAAATGTATTTAGGATTAGTTTGTTTCACTAACTGTCTCCAGATAATAATGGTCTTAATCATTGTCCACACACTTAATCGTATATTACAGCAGAAGTTCATAAAAGATATATAATGTTATCGCTTTACTTTATTGTAGCTACCAAACATGTTGATTCAAGACGTAACTGCTTAGGTATAACACTTCTGATCCAATGTGAAACTTCTCTAGTGAAGCATCTTACTCCATAATCTTTTTATGGAAATCTTGTGCCTTGTTGTGACTTGCCTACAGAGCTGTCTTTCCAGGTTGACTTGGCACATAAAATTGACTTCATTAACTCAAGCAGAAGAAAACTGTATTATTTCTTGCTGTCAACCTTATGGTTTAATGACAGGGATGGGGAAATATTAGGGCATTTTGCCTATAAATTTATACAGAGATGGGCTTTACTTCAGCCCTAAGGGGCTGAAAATGATGATAATATACTTAGCACTTAATAGCAATGTGTGTTTTCAAAACTAGTAAATGAACTTTAATTATTTATTTCGCACAGTGCCACAGTATAGTAAGTAACTATTAGGAACCATTTTTTTACAATGGGAGAAAATGCTTTGTAGAAAGCCAAAGAGCTTGATGAGGTCGCATGGGAACAATTCTCATATTTGGTGTATATATAAGGCATCTCACCTGGAACCAGTTGCGTATTATACCATCATCATTGCAGACAGGCATTAGCAACCTAAGTAAGTTCCCTTAAACAGTAAACTTTGAAAACATATGAAAAACACAAAGGTTGTAGTATTCTACGTTTCTGGCTCTCACTGACTGTTTCAGGCAGATGTTTCTGGGTTAATAATGTGTTCTATTGAAATTTCAGCTCGTTGCACTAGAGCATCTGCTAAAATGAAATTGCCTCTTAGTCAATCTTTACTGGAAATGTTTGTATAAAGGCTGTATATGCCCTCTTCTCATGTATTATATGACTTTTAGGTGGGTTCAACGGAATTCATACATTTGAGAATAACCATACTCTTTCTTATTCTTGAAAAGTTTCTTGAAGGCCTCTCATAGAGTTCTGAGAATTTGGCATTCTCATGAATGTACAAAGCAACTACATTTAAGATGAACAATAAAGAAGTCAAAAGAAACCTAAACCCTAAATTCAAGTTTTCTTTTTCATATATTTTTCTAATTTCAAATTTTGCTATGTAGACAAATTACCATTTTATCTCTGGAGAATGCAGAATGCTTTTTTGTAGTGCCTTGGATTATTTCCTCTTACTGTCTTTTCTTTTCAAACAAACTGTACATCAGTCAGCAGAGAAGCCCAACATAGTAAGGGGAATCTATTTGCTGTCTTCAGCAATCTAATGGGAATTTATAGACAGAACAAAACCAGACTCTTTTCACCTTTTCAGAGGTGCACAATAAAAGACAGGAGAAAGAGCTACAAATTACAGTGAGAGAAATTCTGCCTGGATATAAAGAGAAAAAAAAAAATCAGCAATTTACAAGTATAACCAAAAGCACTGCAAAAGCAAATGAGAACTTGACTGCATCTGGCCAGCTCTGACTAGGTTAATCCAGTATGGCCTGGGAAACAAAGAAATACAGATGGACCTTGTTATGCAACTGCTGCTCCCTTCACACTTTTTGTAACATTTTGGGGGCAGGAATCACGGAATCACGGAATCACGGAATCTTCAGAGTTGGAAGGGACCTCTAGAGATCATCTAGTCCAACTCCCCTGCTAGAGCAGGATTACCTAAAGCACATCCCTCAGGGCTGCATCCAGGCGGGTCTTGAAAATCTCCAGAGAAGGGGACTCCACAACCTCCCTGGGCAGCCTGTTCCAGTGCTCTGCCACCCTCACTGTAAAGAAGTTTTTCCGTGTATTTGAATGGAACTTCCTATGTTCTAGCTTGTGCCCATTGACCCTTGTCCTGTCGCTGGGAACCATTGAAAAGAGCCTGGCTCCGTCCTCCTTAAACCCACCCTTTAGATACTTGTAAACATTAATCAGGTCCCCCCTCAACCTTCTCTTCTCCAGGCTAAAGAGTCCCAGCTCTTTCAGCCTTTCCTCATAAGGGAGATGCTCCAGTCCCATAATTATCTTGGTTGCCCTACGCTGGACTCGCTCCAGTAGTTCCCTGTCCCTCTTGAACTGGGGGGCCCAAAACTGGACACAGTACTCCAGTTGTGGCCTCACCAGTGCAGAGTAGAGGGGGAGAATGACCTCCCTCGACCTACTGGCCACAGTCTTCCCTATGCAGCCCAGGATGCCATTGGCCTTCTTGGCGACAAGGGTACACTGCTGGCTCATGGATAATTTGTTGTCTACCAGGACCCCCAGGTCCTTCTCCTCAGAGCTGCTTCCCAGCATGTCCGCCCCTAACATATACTGGTGCTTGGCATTCTTCCTTCCCAGGTGCAGGACCCTACACTTGCTTTTGTTGAACCTCATTAGGGTCTTCTCTGCCCAGCTCTCCAGCCTGTCCAGGTCACGCTGGATGGCAGCACGGCCCTCTGGAGTGTCGGCCACTCCTCCCAGCTTGGTATCATCAGCAAACTTGCTGAGGATACACTCTGTCCCCTCATCTAGGTCATTAATGAATATATTGAACAAAATTGGACCAAGTATTGACCCCTGAGGGACACAACTCGTTACAGGCCTCCAACTGGACTCTGTGCCGCTGTTCACAACCCTCTGAGTTCTGTCAGTCAGCCAGCTCTTGATCCACCTCACTGTCACCTCATCTAGCCCATACTTCCTCAGCTTCCTAATGAGGATGTTATGGGAGACAGTGTCAAAAGCCTTGCTAAGGTCAAGGTAGATGACATCTACGGCTCTCCCCTCATCCAGCCAACCCGTTATAACATCATAGAAAGCTATCAGATTGGTCAGGCATGATTTGCCCTTGGTAAATCCATGCTGACCACTTCCAATAACTTCCTGTTCCTCTATGTGTTTGGAGACGACATCCAGAACGAGTCCCTCCGTTACCTTCCCAGGGACAGAGGTGAGACTAACCGGCCTGTAGTTCCCTGGGTCCTCCTTCTTGCCTTTTTTGAAGATTGGAGTGATGTTAGCCTTCCTCCACTCCTCAGGCACCTCTCCTGTTCCCCATGACTTTTCAAAGACGATGGAGAGTGGTCTAGCGATAACATCTGCCAGCTCTCTCAGCACTCGCGGGTGCATCCCGTCAGGGCCCAAGAGAGACCAGAGGGTAACAGAATCCCTGGGGACAATCAGTAATTTGTCTTAGATAAGGAGAATGTCAAAGAGATTGGCCTGGGGTTGTGTGATTAGCAAGGCTATTGACAGCTTATGTTTGTGATTTAATTTAGAAAGCAATAAATAATTAAGACAAATAGTCCCTAGTGGCTGGGAAGAGAGGGAAACACCATGAAAGGATGTCCGGACATGTAAAAGGCAGAGCCTGAGGTAGAACAGTTACGTGTTAGGGCCAAGCTGGCAGCCAGGACCTCGCACACTGAGTGGTCAGAGCACTCCTGTTCCAGCCTGTCCCCCCAGTTCGTGGTGCAGGTCTATGCTGACTGACCCAGTGGAGCTGGGAGCTGATTTGTGAGTGCGTGATGTGAGTGTGTGCTGTACAATAGAAATCTTGGAACAGAAATCATTGCTCAGCTGCTACATCCATCCTGTTAAAAGGAATGTTAATAACTTTTGGATTATATGAGACGCGTGGCTCTGTTTTTGTGGTTACCCCACCCAGTTCCCCTCTAACACTATCCTTGGAGATTTTAAAAACTCAGCTGGAGCAACTTGATCTAATGTCAGGGTTAGCTCTGCCTTAAGCAGGCTTTCAGAATAGATAGTCTCCAGAAGTCTGTTCCAACCTAAAGGATTCTGTGATGTCATGACTGCAACTTACAGCAAAAACTTCAAGAAGGTGTTGCTTCATGATTTCTTAAAATATTTGGCTTTATTTGTTATTGCAGCAACAGAACTGACAATTTACAAATATCAAAATCCTACGATATATGGGTACACAATGACCGTGTACCAACACATTCTATGACTGTCACATCCTATGATGTACGTGGTTAAAAATACAAAATAAATACTAGTTTCTCTAAGTGTTGAAGTGTTATTCACTGAGGAAGATAATGAAATACTAAAATTCATGTAATTTATATGAAATCAGTTTAACCATCCACAAAATACGTTTTGCATACCTTTGGATGCCAGGCTAGTAGATAAATAAGAACTACAAAAGAAATGTCAGTAAATGGCCAAATGGCCAGATTCGTCTCCCAGGCTAGTATGTCCATTAGTGCAATTTGAAGAAGGATCAGAGATCAGTGCTTTTCAAGAGAATGGAGTACTGTTAATATTTTCTCATATTACCTTTGCCTTTTATAAAGTCAAAAGTTTTGCTGCCTTACATGAGTTTTTCTACACGACAACCTCTCCACATTTCATCTTCTTTAATATGTCTCTGCTCACTCACTCTGGCCTCTTTCAGAAGACACTGGATGGAAATGTAAGTACACATACCGTGTGGGACATGGAGAGGGGATCCTGCAGATCTTGTATACGTCAGACAAACTGCACATAAACTGCCAGCAGAATCTGACACATTCTACACGTGTCAGACTCAGTGCTCATATACAAGTGACAGATGCTCAATGAGTCCAGAGAAATCTGAGCCTGGGATACAGAATCAACAAAGGTCTAGAAATGTCTCTTCATCTAAGTCTTTCGGTAATTTTGTAGCGCCCTCAGAGTAACTGTTCCAATCTGCAGTGTCTGGCTTTCCCAACAAATTAAGTCCTCCTTTTTTCTGCTCAGACAAAATTTCCAGGTGGAACAAAAAAGGAGACATCTGAAGAAAACTGGTTGCACACCTCTAATCTGCTTATTTCATATTTTGGGTCAGTGTATGTATTCACCCTGATGACATGAAAATAACATGGTTCCTGGGACATACAAACATCAATTGAGTACTGGTCCAGGCACTATCATATGATCTGTTCCAGGGCTTCCAGTATTTCATGAATTTTGCTGAATTTTGACATGGAGCTTGGATGAAGGCCTGTGCCTCCCTAACACAGTCTTTGATGTTCTTTATCAATGCATCCTTCTGATTGTTTTTAGACAAATTTTGACTTGGTCGGTGTATTATCTAGAGTAACTTCTCCAGTGGAAGCAGCTCTAAAGCAAAGATGAAATGCCAAGTCATGCAGTTATTCTTTGTGGTTTCTTTTATTTCACCTAAACTTGCTACCACGCTCCACACTTTGCTTCCAAACATAACAAGTATCCCTTTTTGTTTTATTTATATACAATAGTGAGTTAAAAGACAGTAAATATCTGGCAAGGAAAAAGAAATAGGAAAGGACAAATAGGTGATTACTGTTCTTTTTTGGTTATAGCTGATCAGAAGATAAAGCAAGACAAAAGCTAGGAAGTAGGAGTAATACAGATGATATAATTTTATTGTTAGACCAGTCTCTCTCTGTGTGAGGAGCTCAGGAAACTCTTCAGGAGGCACTGTCCAGAAACTTGTGTGAATGACAATAAAAAGGATGTGAAAGGTCATCTGTGCAGATCCAGGTTTAGGTCAACAATGACCCTGTGTTCTTTCAATATAATAGTTTCCTTGGTCCCAAGAGGCTGTGAGTGACCTGGGACTTTTTTTAAGTAACTATTTGCCACATTGTGCCTTCTGCAGTGACTTTATGGTGCAAAAAAAAGTCATATACCAGTGTGTGATGCATGAATATTTCTAAATAGCCTATGAACCACTTACAAGATAAGCTTGTGGGATGCTATGCAATCAATACCTTTGGAACCATGATGAGGGAAGGCATTTAAAGGAAAATTATTTATACTCAATGAGCCTTGATGAGAATGAAGTTTTTATGAAATGAATTAAAAGGCTTGTGGGATGATAAAGCATCACAACTGGTAACAGAAATTTAAAAATTTCATAACAAACACAGTATATAGTTGTATGGTAGACTGTAGTCTGGCTTAGTGTTGCTTTGGAGTTTCTTACTTTCAAATGTTAATCTTAACTTTGACCTTCCTATCAATTAATGTATTTTGCTTATTATGTTTTGTTCGCGTTCCTATGGGCTTTTTATGGTACTCAGTTATTTTACTAAAAATGCTAGCTTCCCACAGTACCCTCCTCTACAATTTAAGTTAAGGTAGGATTGTGTTTTGCATTAAAGATTCCATTAGGTGGATACATTTTCCAAAATCGCAGAAGATAAATTTGCTTCCACCACCAGTCAGCTATGGGGATATGAATAACTATGGATCCAAAATCCAAAGGGGAAGTGACTGGTTATAAAACAAGACTTACCTTAGACTCTGTGCATGTTAATATTTAGCAGAGCAACATGTCACGTAGCTATGTGGAAGTTTTCAAGTAAACAGTAAAGATTTTAACTGAAGTCTATTTTAAATAGTCTCTATTGTTCTGTCAGCTGCTTTACAGCAAAATTACCAATTTCTAGTCCTAATTATGCCCAAGTACTGACAACACTGCTGTCTGTGAGATAAAAGTGTCTTGTTATTAGAAGACCTATCCACTGTGAATGATTTAATTTTCTGCTCCTGAAATCATCTTAAATTACGTTGTTCATAAGAAAGTGACTGCAGACAGAGGGTTTTTATTTGGACAAGCCTCTATGAATGAAAATTCAAGGGCTGGACTCTCATTTGTCTGCCTAAAGATGCTGTTATATTTTAGGTTCACTTCATTTTGGAAAGTTTGATGGTAACAAAGGAAGACAGTCTTCACTGAAGCTTGTCTGGTGTAGGGAGGTCCAACTTTCATCTCCCTCATCTAGCCTAACAGAAAAAAATGTTACATCCTGCTGAACAATAGCAATATTGGGCTTTCGTGCAGAGAGACTTTAAATAGGGTCTTCACAAAGTTTTAATGGAAGTGCCTTATGCCTGACCGGTGTTCAACTGCTTTTCAAGCTGCTGGTGGGCCCTTCGCTAACACATATCAGAATTTGGTTCCTACCTGTTCCTTTTCTGTAGTGGCGAGGAAACCTTTAGGAAAGGCTTAGCCTGTGGTTCGTTCTGCAGTGGCACTGTGGAACTGAACTTCACAGAAAAAGACATCTCTGGATACAGAAAAGGGCATCTCTGGAAGCAGGGAAGTGCTTTCAAGAAGAGTTTGCTAGGTTGTGTGTGGAGAAGCAGTAGCGAACATTTCTCTGCTGGTGAAAAACATGACCCTGCAAAGGAATGGTATTGGGAAAATAATGTTGAGACTGGAGCTGTGCAGGCACCGGTTCTGCAAGCTGTGCAGGAGCTTATTAGGAAACATGACTTTTATGCATTTTGTTATATAAAGCAACCATGCAGAGTTTTGACCTACTGTTACAGCTAGAAACCGATAGCTGGAGACTAATTCTTCCAGGTCCGCTGTGTTTGTGCTTGATCCATGGGTGATGTGATACCACTTTTCTGATAAAGGAGAAGAAAAAATACCAAGTGCTTCTCAAATGCTTGTCACAGAACGCTTTCAAATGTGATTTATTAGAGAGTGTTAAGAAATGATGAAGTTATAACCTCATGTCTTATACAAAAAAAAGATAATTTGGAAAGCTTAAATGAAATTAATACTTACGACATAGATTATGTGGCAGCATATATTTAGGCAGAAATACCTGTAGAACAGCAATAACCCTTGGGTGTCTTTAATGCACTCAACCAGTTAAAGATATTAGAAAGGATTATAACTAACAATTCAATTTCTGCGCATGTTCGAGCAGCAGACTACTACTTCCTGTTTTCTAGATTGCTGGGAAAGGGCAGATTGCTGTCTAAACCAGAACATCAGGAAATTAGTGCTAGCAGTGTATAGGTTGCTGCTGAAAACAGAGGAAGTAGTTGAGATCGTTGACAATTTGCCACGAGTTTGGCTTTGTGTTAAAAGCTATGGGTGGCCCTGAAGTATTTTTTGACAAACAGTAACTCAGAATAGTCTGCCTAAGAAACAATGTTCTTCCTGCATAATGCTGTTAGCAGATTTATGTTGTCTGGCATTAGGATGTTGCTGTTTCTTTTGCATGTTAAAGAGTGCATGACTATGTTTTTTCGATATTTGAGATAGTCAGTGTACACCTGCTTAACAGCGATGTTATATTTCCTATGTCTTCCTATGTCTTATGTCTTCCTATGCCTTCTTTTAAGAGGCATTTTGAATCTTCTGGGCTTCTGTGTTAATTAATTTATTTCTATTAAACATTACTGAGATATCATAATTTGTTTTTATTGAACAGAAGCTTACAAACAAATCATATATAGTTTAAAACAGAAAACAAGAACATTCATTCTTAGTGTGGCATCAGTTTAAGAAGTTTCATCAAATTTCCTTCATTCATCTATACTGGCACTCCAAAGCAGATCCTAATTGGGAATGTACGTGCCGTTCATCACACAGTGATGCAGATGCAGTATCTAGGTCTCTGAAACATGTGACTCCAGTGAACACTATATGGGTCAGTTGCCATTTAATTTCTGTTTCACTAATAATCATAAAGAATGCCATAGGGGCTTTTAACAGGCAGTAATGAAACAATGGCTTTTGAAATACCACTCTCAAATCTGAATGAAAATGTCTGATAATTGAATTTAGCTATCTCAAATCTTGGCTTGAGTTTCCTGTGTTTTCCTAGTTACATTCCTCCACGCTTCCAATAACATGGCAGTTTCTATAGAGTGTGTTTGTGTGTGCAGGCAGACAGCTCCCTGATGACACTTCTCTTTTGTCCCTGAAATACAAAGAGGGATATATCACTCGACTGAATACAAAGGACCAATTCTACTAAATCAGCTTGTGGCCTCATTAGTGGACGTAGCAGTTTGCAAAATTTAATCAACAAAGATTCACAATCACCTTTGCTAAATATTATTAATTACTAATTTTCTTTATTATAAGCCGTTTTACATAATCTATCTAACTGCTACAGATACTTGCATTTATAGAAGACATGGTTTTCGTTGTGATTACTTTAATATGAAGGGCATAGTGATGGTAGATCTTTCAAGTAACTTTTCAAAATAATTTCCTCACATGTGAATCCAAAAGTTTTTTTATCACAGTTCAGTGGGATTCTTTTTATGGGCACAGTAGACGGGTTTAGAGACGTGAGCTTATACACATTTTTAATATGTTATCCTCATTTCAGATTATTAATAGCTGATAACTAACTCATAACAAATATGTGAAGAGAAAGTAGACATGTTAATAAAATAATTATGTTATCTTTAGTCCAACTAGTGAATTAATAAGCTATTTAGGATTCATGATACACTGATTCCAGTTACTGTCTGGTACTTCAAAATACTGGTGCACAAACTAAATTATGTAAGTATTACTTGCTCTTCCAAGAAAATTGAGATAAAAGGTACTGAACATGTTGCTGTGCAGCATACTAGTGATCCCAGCTCTGTAAAACATGAAGTACTTCAGATATTTTGAATATTTGGAAAAATAGTTTAAAAACTGCACCTGAGACAAGCAAGGAATACAAGCAAGTCAGAGTATCACTTTGAGATGGAGAAAAGTTCAAAACACAAATGTATTTGCAGTGTGTATTAAAAAGGCTTGTAAGTTTGTGAATTACAAAGCCCTCAGAGAGGGTTCTCACACTCCACTGTATATATGCCATTTTGGAACCAACCCAGTTACTTGAATCAGAACTGGAGCTTCCGAAAAAGTTCTAGAATGGAAGCCCAGCTGCACTGCAGAATACGAGCTCCTCACCAGGATGCTTGCGGGATTTTCCTGTCTACAGCATGATGTTGCAGCTCATGCTCTCCTGTGAGGTCTGGCTTTGCAAAATGATGCCTAGAGATAGGCAGAGAATATATTTAATATTTGTTGCTTTCCATTATTAATGTAGTTTAGAGTAAACACCTTTGAAACTGTGATGACTGATGATAAAATTCTTGACTGAATTTTGAATATACAAATTATTTTGAATATATTCTGTTATCTGTCAGACTTTTTAATTTACCATTTAATCTTGCATGTTAATTCATATCTCCCAAAATGGTTTGTATGTCATTGCTTGCCTGATCATGCAGTTCAAAGTATAAACGGATCATTTTCATTAGAGTAAGGCCCCCAGTGAAGGCAGCAGGTTTGGCAATTGTACCTGAAGGCTCAGTGTTACAATTTATGGCTCAAAGCAGAGGGCACAGATGTGCAGAACTACTGAAGTCTGCACCTGGACATTGTCAGTTCGCACATGCACATAAAAATCAAGATCCATGTCCAAATTGTTTTGCTAAAAATAATTTTATCAAAATTCTTTTACCTCCTACATCATATTTACATAAGTGTGATAAATGTCCTTCATTCACAGAGTAGGCTTTAGGGCATACTCATGTTACTGCAGCCAAATAATTTGGCATAATCCCAGTTCCCATTTCTTGCTGCTGCTATTTCCCATACTGCTCTGAACATAGTAGACTGTATTTTTCCATTATGGAAACATTACCGCAACTTTGAATTTTTCCTCAGAAAACACTTTGTGTTTCAGTAAGTTTGTATAAAAGTATAAGGCCTTCTCAGCAGCCTTTCATTGATAGGAAACATTATTTGGCTGTAGCAAGAAAAATAGGTTTTTACAGTATTAAAGAGAGTCAAAGAGTATTTTTTAAGCCTAAGCTTGTTTACATTTCTCCTGTTCAGATCCAAACTGACTAAAGATTTCCAAAATACCAGTGGGGTTTGGATATTGGTAACGCTGGATTCCTCTCCTCTGCTCCTCTCCTCTTACCTGGCCTAGAAACTGTGATCATACCTCTGGGTACAAAGTTAGCACAAAGATTTGTTGCTGTGGGAAGGGCAGGAAAAAGATCCCGGGGAGTCCATTCAAACCAAATTAATTTAGTGACTCTAAAACATAAAATATGCGGTGAGGGAAGAGAAAGGCTGAGAATTTGCAGGTCTGAACATCCCCTCCTATAGAAGTCCAGCCAGATGCTTGTGGTTAGTGTGTAGTGCCACATCTCTTTTTTTGTTCAACTGGAAGTGTCGTGCGTTTAAATGTAATTTATTCCAAGACTTGCTAACGCATCTGCTGCGAACAAATTTTATTCTATAAAAATACATCTTCCAGTTCTGACTTCACATTCCTAGGCAAAGAAGCACATTGAAGGGATCCCATAAAATGGGAAGAGGTGGGAATGTAAATTTTTCCTGCGGTTTTATGTTTCATTACATTAAAAAAAAAAAAGGTGATTTGTAAGCAAGTAATTGAAGTTTTAGCATGTTGCATTAACATTTTAATGTGTAATTTCCATTAATTATAATGTACTTAGTAACATAGCAAATTAAACGTATTCCCATATTATATGTATTTTACATATGTAATATAAAGTCCTTATCATGCAAATACAAATATGTGAAACCTGTGTCCCCATTTTTTCAACAGCAGAAAAGCAGCACCTTCTTTAACAGTCACAGGGATGTCCAGTATGTCATATCAAAATATTAGAATTTCACAATAACATAAATTTACACAATTTTCTCATTCATACGTACTAATACAATCACGCACCATAAGAAATTAAATTTTAATAAAAGAGAAAATGATTGCAATAATAATTCAAAATATTCACTTGTTAAGACCAGGACTCACTCAGAAATATATCTACCGTTTTTGATGGATGTGAAATTCCTGACTGATATTCACTATTCCTAAAGTGTGAATTGCTCCTAGTTTGGAGAACCTGACTATGAAAGAGCTCTGTGTGTTTGTGCTGGGGTAAATTTAAGAATTTACCTCCCCAGCCCTGTGCTCTGCTATGGAGGATACACTTCCAGCAGAGTGGAGCCTCCTTGGGACCACCCCTTTCAGGTAACTGGCCTAACAGCATTTTATTCCTCAGGATCCAATAAAAAGTACTTCTTGTTATTGGTGACAGAGGCTGACTGTATAGCCTGATAGATAGTGCAGTCACTTGGCTGAGAATTAACCAACATTTGGGTTGGTTCCTTGATAAATAGTTACTTTTACCTTTCTCACTTCCGTAAAAAAGACCTTGAATGTACGTTTTTGAAGTCAGCTGTGTGTGCACAGTTCAATCCAGAATTGATCTTCAAATTACAAAATTAATTTTGGAAGAATTCGCAGACATTTGAAGGGGTTCATATCAGCTTTTGAACATCTTTTGGACAAAAAAACATGGGCAATGAGGTGTGAGGAAGAGTATGACATGGTTTTGTTTAATATTGTGATTGCTTTGATATGCTATATCAGTGACTATATTGTCATCTGTACAATTTAATGAAAAATTATGTCCAAACAATATCATGAACAGAAAATTAATGAAAATTTAATTCCCCTCAGTACCAAGTCTCGTTGATACAAGAAGAAAGTGCAACCAACGTAAGGAGGAAGGCACCACATAGGGGTGAATATGCACAAATCCTCCTGGATGCTGCTCCACAGCTATTGGCATTACTGCTGCCGCCTGTGGACGGCTGGCAAAGGCAGCCAGCCTGCATCTGTGTTTGCAAGCAGCCAGACAGAGAGGACTGCGAGGAGCACACAGGGGAAAGCTGCCCATGCCTGGAAGGGCTCGAGGGCAGGGGGAGACGCAGGCTGCCATGGGCATGCCTCGCTGAGGCTCTGCATCTTTGCTCGCTATTCAGACTTAGGCAGAATGCTTTTGTTTTGACTGAACATGATTTTGCATCCTCCCTCCACTCCATTGAAATACAAACGACTATATGGTATCACTACTTCTACATGAAGTTTGCAATGAATAGACTATTCCGCAAACCGTGCTATTAAAAAAGTGTTGAAACCTCATTAAATAGCAATATTGAATAATATTTTTAAAATTGCAGGCGTGCTGCAAAATAGCTTTTTGTCCAGGCAATTTCTTGTTCCAAAGAAATAATTCATCTGAACAAATCTTTTTTAATCAGCAGCACAGTCTCGCTAGCAGTGAGAGCTTTTATTACAATGAAGTTAAAATGAAGTAATAAAAATCTTGGAGAAAAATACCTGGGCATTAGTTAGGATGGTGGTAGATGGGATGAGCTAAGTTGTAGAACATGGATGGTGCTAAGAAGTTGTGTCCATGTTGGACAACTGCAGTGGTGGCATTGGTTGCAAAATTTTTTTGTTTTGTTAGTCTTGTGATTTTTATACCATTCTTTTTTTGTTGGCAATGGAAAAAGAAATCATTCTGGTGGTACACTTTTGTAGTACTATGTTTGTGCCACACTGATAGAAAAGTATGTTGCACGTACATTCTGGATTTTACATTTTAGTTGTAAGTTCATGGAAAAATACAAGAAGAAATCAGTACAGTGCAAAACATCTAACAAAGTGATCAGAGATGTGGGTTCTGCATTTGCTACTGAAACAGGGGCTGTTCAGTTCAGTCACAATAACCCTGTTGTGCGGTGAAATTCTCTCACACTGTATTTGTATTTCAAATCAATAGCTGCCTCGTAGCCAGGGTTACTATGACGCATCACCAAAGCCAGGGGAGAAATGGAATCTCAGAGCTGAAGTTGGTTAGAAACTGGATAGATTTGTGGTGCATCACCTACCATGGGATATAATCAAGAATATGATGGACCACTTACTTTCTTGTATGTGTATCTATAAAAGGAAATAGATATCAAAAGGTGACGTGTTAGATTCAGACGTGGGTAGGAAAGGGTAGGACTAATCACATTGCTAGTTTTGATTTGTTTTTTCTTCAGGTTTTTTTTTTCTGTTCATATTTGTTTGCTGCCATTCTCTTGATCTTCCATTTTTTGTCCCTTCTTCCTTGCAGACGCTCAAGGCTGCCTGAGGCTTTGCTGCTTTCATTGTGACATGGCTGAACTTCTCAGGACATTGCATCTCTGATTGACAAGAGTCAATGTTCAGATTGACAGCTGCTTCTTGATAACACCACGTTGTTGTGCAACTGTTTTGGTTGCCAGAGACTCAGAGTGGACCCCTAAGTGGTCCTATTACTCTTCCATTCTTGAGACCATGAGAGCCAATGGTGGCATTCTTGTTAAAAAAATTGACCTTCCATGAATGCTTGAAAACTTTCCGCTTGTATTTCTGCCTTCTCAGGAGGAAGGCCTAGAGTTTTTTGTGTGACTACCGAAATATGCTTTCCACAGATTTCATTTTATGTTGAACATGGACTCAACAAATGCTGCACTGCTTTTCAAATGGGATGTTTAAAATAGTTCTCAGTAACTTTGCAATATGACATTTCAGTTCGGTACTTATTTTTTTGAAAGCAGAAGCAGATTTCTCTGGGGGTAGGGCGTTATGTGTTAGAAGAGCTTGGAAGATACTTTTTTCTACTAAAGAGGAACATGTGGTGCAAAACTATTCAGCAGCTTTTTAGAAACACGATGAAGATAGTTTTGCCTCTCCTTTTTCATCAGAGTTGTTGGAAGAACATCTTGTTTTCTATGAGACCACTTCTACAGTAATTTCATACAAATTTTCCTCAATCACTGATGTTCTCTTTCACTTACGTGTTTTTTACCTGATTCCTGGGGGATGCAGAGGGAAGAATAACGCAAAAAGACCAATGTGTGTACCTCAATAGTGTATAAGGCAGAAAGCAAGAATATGTAAAAGGTCTGTGGCTTTGAGCTTGACTGAATGGAGGCTGTCACCCAAACTTTTCCAGAGAATTACTTCAGTGCCAGGTGTAGGCAGTAGAAATAACCAGCGTTGATCAGATGAATTTCTGACTTTGGGATCTAGTTTTCAGCTGTAGTCATTTCTTCCTGACTTTTGGTAGATGTCAAGGGATGATACTAAGGACTTCTGTCTGATTTTTATTTCTCGTGTTTTGTTAGCTGTTGAAAAGCAGTGAGATCCTGTATCCCGGATGTGGGGTATGCAGTAGTTTTTTGTGTGTGTTTCCTTCTTTTTTTTCAGTTTAATTTCTTCATTTTACTGAGGAGGTTAGACACATGCATGAGAAGAACTTGCCTGAAAACAAATAAACATAGAGCTCCTAATTACCTCTGTAATCATTCTGAAAGGCTGTAGGATTCAAGCAGCCTGTAAAGACTTTGAGATACCAGGAGAAAAGACCTGAGAAAGGGCTGTATGCTTTTCACTATGAGAATGGAATGACAATGGCACTGGTTGCATCAGTCCATCTGCAAATGACATTTTTTAGACATGTAGAATTGTCCCAGGTTTTCAAAATGATCACTGCCGTGGGATATGTAATCTGTATCTTTGTTGGTAGGCAACATTTGAAGGTGCCTATTGGAGATTTAGAGCAGATATTTTTGTAAGTGAACTTTTCTCTATTCTCTTTGCCCTTGAATAAAGGGAACATGTAGCCTCTCATAGATGAATTTTAATCTTATAAAAGCTAGGCCTATAAATAGAAGACAGACAGACAGACATGAAGTATACTGTTCTCCAAGGTATAACAATGCATTTATTCTTTCTGTCTGCTGTGACACAGTTGTTCCCAGCCCTGGAGTTGTGTGAGTCCAGATCAACCCATTGCAGCATTGTGGAAAGCAAACTGAATATTCCTTCCCTCAACAGTGAGGGATGGCATTTGTTAAAAAAAAAGGTAAAATTAATTTTTTATAAAGTCTCATTTCCCTTCATATTTCAAGTGACTTCCTTGCAAGTCTCTCCCAGTCAGCATCGTCAGTAAGGCAGTAAATGACTGAGCACCTTGTTCCAAAATGAGGTAGATCCTGTTCACTTCAGCCACTGTGGGGAAAAAAAGCTGAACTGACAGTGATGCCTCAAGTCCCTCTACCATGACAAAAAGAATTTGTCACACCATATGCAGTCTAAGTAGCTTTATCTTTTACAGGATGTGAACTCTCACTTGAATTGTCCCCCTGTACTCAGCACTGGTGAGGCCACACCTTGAGTATTGTGTCCAGTTCTGGGCACCTCAATATGAGAGAGATATCGAGGTGCTGGAGCGAGTGCAGAGGAGGGCAACGAAGCTGGTGAAGGGCCTGGAGAATAAACCTTATGAGGAGCAATTGAAGGAGCTGGGACTGTTTAGTGTGAGGAAGAGGAGGTTGAGGGGACACCTCATCACTCTCTACAACTACTTGAAAGGCCATTGTAGAGAGGTTGGTGCTGGTCTCTTCTCACAGGTAATTAGTGATAGGACAAGAGGAAATGGGTTCAAGCTGCAGCAGGGTAGGTTTAGGCTGGACATTAGGAAAAAATTCTTTACAGAAAGAGTGGTCAGACACTGGAATAGGCTGCCCAGGGAGGTGGTGGAGTCACCATCCCTGTATGTGTTTAAGACTCGTTTAGATGTGGTGTTAAGGGATATGGTGTAAGGGAGAACTTTGTAGAGTGGAGTTGATGGTTGGACTCGACGATCCCAAGGGTCTTTTCCAACCTAAATGATTCTATGATTCTATGAATTCAGCTGGGATGCACAAATACCACAGATAATTTGGAAAACGTCATTATTTTAGTTTCTGTATTGGGCACATTTTCAAGAAAGTACGCAGTGTATGAAGTATATAAAATGGCATATGGTGGGGTGAAGCGAAAAAATGATGTATTTTTTTGGAACCGCCTGCCCAGCATATTCAAGACTTTCAAGTTTTATTATGTGGGCCGTCCCATGCTTCTTCCAACTGAATATACATATGCTCTTGTAAGAAATGTAATCCACTACTTTGGAATGCCACCAAATTTTGGAGCAAGATCTAAGCAGTAGTTGATAATTGTCTGCATATAAAAGCCAAAATTTTTCATTAAGTTGTTCCATACGGTCAGTTCTCTTCTGACCTTTATGTCCCATGATAAATATGTTCCTGTTAGCAACTGGTTGTCAACCATATCTCTGAGACTCGATATATTTTTAAAGTGGCTAAAAATCAAACACTGACAAAACACAAGTACACAAATTTGGTGGGTTTAGGTCTGTTTCAACAATTTCATATCTAATTTGGAGTCTTCAGGTTCCTTCGTCAGGTGCTGCAGTGATGCTGCACAAAGCAACCTTTCTTCTGTTTCTTCTTTTGCTTCCCCCTCTTCTCATTATGATCCTTAGGAATTGGAAAGTCCTCCAGCTTTCAAGGAGCTGGGAAAGACTCTTATAACTGCAGTGGTTTAGTGTCCTGCCACACAGCCTTCACAAAATCTGCATGCAATACAACTTCTATCTTAGGACATACCAGTTCTTCCTGGAATAAGAAGGAAAAGTGGGTTTATGCAGATTTAGGAGGTCGGTACAGTAGCAGAAATAGAACAACAAAACCAACCGCAGCTTGAGGTAGTCTCTGAGTGAACTGGGATGGCCCTACCAGGGTAACTGCTCTGAAGTTCATGTGGATACACGCTAAGGTTTTTGTCTGCTGTGTAGAAATGCGGTCTGAAAAGGTCATTAGAGGTAAGGAGTTTTAGAGCAAAAGGAATGAGGAATAGATGTAGAAACCAGTTTCATGTCCATAATTTTTATGTCTGACAACTGACTTAAATTCAGCTGTGCTGCTAAGGAAGTGCATATGAAATTATTTCCAGTATGCCAAGGCCAAAAAATCAACATAGTGGACAAACTATGTATGTATACCAATACGTAGGTAGGTATGTAGATACAAAATAGAGCTAACTATATGCAGTAGTGGGTTTTAAAGCCATAGTCATGATGTACCAGATGAGGAGCTGTATGAAAAAGGTCAGTGCTGCTGAAGTGCATTTCCCCAAGTGGAAAGCATCTTATTGCCGCTACAAGTGAAAACCTGTGGGACTGATATAGCACAAAAATTAAGGGAGAAAGTGCTGTTGTCCCCTCCCAAGTTCCTAATCTTTCTTGTAGTGGCCTGACAAGGACCATGCCAGAACTTCTCTTGCTCTTCCAGTTATGGTGTGACTGCTCAGATTCAGCTATTTCTCCTGGAGGCAGTAGATGGCACTTTTCAGCCACTTTACTTGGCTACTTCTCAGTGCAGAAACGATGTAAAAAAAAAAAAAAATTATAAAAGTGCATTGCTTGTAATAAATGAGTGCTAATATACCTATGAAAATACTTGACAAACAGGGGGTTTAGAAGAAAAATCTTCTGTACTTTACTTTCAAATTAGCACCATCATGGGAGACTGAGGACTGAAGAGAAGACAAAAGCTTTATTTCAGGATGTTTTTTTCCCCTCACAAGAAAAATTTCTACACAAATAGAAGCCAAAAAAAAGTTCTCCAAAGCACAAATAAAATATCCAATTCATCTGCTTTCATTAAACAATTTGTACGGCAGTAGTTCCCTACAGGAAACCTGCTGATGTTTGTTTGTTACCAGTGCTGTGACCTCCAATACCACTTTAAAATACAGGATAGCAGAACAAGTATTTATGCAATGTAAAGAATAATAGTGACATGTTATTAACTATTTGAAAACAGTTTAGTGTGATGTATTTTCTGAGGAAAAGTCAAAGAAAGGTACATTTTGTTCCTAGTTCTAATTAGCAGTGTGTGGAGATGTTGAGTCTATAACAATCTCCCGGGGGAAAAAAATTGCGGGGGGGTGTGTGGAATTAAATGTCAGTTTTTATTTTTAGGAAGTCAGGAATGCCATGTTTTCAGATTAATTCAGTTGTTGTGCGTAAGTAACTTGTATTTAAATATGTTCTATTTTATGTTTTTGTGTCAGGGTTTAAATGCTTGTTAAAAATATGCTCCTTGTGAAGGTAAATGTAAGTAGCATTGGTTTCTAAATGCTTACTCTTATGCCAGAAGAAATATTCTCCATTACATGCAGGTTAATTAGATCGTTCCCTAAATACTATGCTGTGAAGCACTGATTGTTCCCATGTAACCCGTTAGAAACATTTTCGGAACTGTAATGTTTTGTAAAGGGTGACTCCAAGGTGAAGTCAAAGAGACTCAGTCTTCACTCCGTTTCTTCCAGGCTCATCCTGCTTCCACAGGATATCTTCATATAGGATGTCCGGCACTATGTCGGAAAACTAACTTTGTCCTTTAGTGAGTGATGATGTTTCATCTCAAAGAGTAGGGATTTCCTGAATGGAACTTGCAAAACTACTGAGAGAGGTACCACTCTGTCCTTCCCTGCACAGTCAGATTGTTATCACTGTCACACTTCTGCTGTGACTTCCCCATGACTCAAGAAGCAGTAGCTAAATATGACTCCTATCCTTTTCTCCTCGGGTCATCTAGGACTGTCTCTCTCACAAGCTACTTTTGGAAATTGCGTTCTATATTAGCATTGCTTCCAGAGGGAAAAGAAAACTTTGATCAGGCTTTTTTCCAGTAGGAAAAGTTGAGATAACTAATGTTTTATAAATACTGTGACATAAAATCTTGTGTTTTTCACAAAACGCGTTCTCTAAACTGCTTCTGGTCCTGAAGGGAGGCATGAAACACCTTCCAGAGATGAATCAAGGAATAAGAAAATCGTTATTCTGATGGGATTCAAAGTCACAGAAGAGGGCTATTGCTTTTATGGTACATCTTAGCCTTCCCATCCCCTGTCTGCCTGCAAACACTGAGAATCATTATTTTTCTCTCTTTCTCCTTCTCCCTCTGATCTCTTCTTAAACTCCCCTGTCCTCTACAGACGTCATCATCTTCTCTTTCAGATTGTCTAGCTCATTAATGTAACCTAGTTAAACTCAGTGCAGGTTTTTTTTCAATCTGTGCTAAACTGAAGGTTGCAGTTTTGCCTGAAAAGTGCCTGTTTGCTTGGTCGGATTTTTCTCCCAATTACATCAATTGACTAAAAGAAAGGCATCTCACTTCAAAACATTCTTTGCTAATGTAGTCATAACAATCTGTTGTCTTCTAATAGAATAACAGAAAATGATAGAATAAGAGAAAATGATAGCATTATTCTATTAAGCCAATCTGTATTAACAGTATAACTTTTATTCTTGAAGGTTTACTTTGTGTTACCACAAGTTATTTTAAAAGTGTTAAGAGCAAACTTTCTTTGAGAAAAGTTGTTTTTGCACATAATTTCAATTAAAACTGTAAAACTATGTGACTTCAAGATGATTAAATGGCAGGTCTTCTGGTTCTGTAAATGTGGCCAAATCTAATATATCACAGAAATAGTAATTATCTGTCCCTACAGACTACGTCTCAGTTAATTTCTCTGTGTGAGTTTTACTTACCTAGAATCAGATGTCACCAGCATCCCTCCTTAAACCTAGACAAAATATAAGTTAAGTTCAGTTTTCTCAAAGTTACATTGTTATGGATCTCAGGTTTTGCGGGACTTTGACCTATTCTTAGGAACACTGAGTATAAAATAGGATATGTTTGTTTTCTTTTTGCAGATTTAGCTATAGTTCTTCCTGCTGTAAGGAGAGGTTTTGAGAAGGACTACAGTGCAGCAGACTGGAGATCGCTGTACTCCTGAAGCCTTTTGCACTTTGATATGGTAAGTCTTAATGTTTGTCAGCCTGAGTTTCTCTGTCAGTGCTAGCACCCAGCTGCACGTGCTGCTGCCCACCCCAGCCCTTCCTGATCCCACTGCAAAGCTGTGGTGTGTCATCTCTCTGCAAAAAGCATCATGCAAATTTATAGCATTGTATGAATGTTTTGTATTTACCATCATCTTTTATGTTTCAGCTTTTCTCTCTTCGTAGCTGAGAAAGTATCTTGAGTTAATTCTTTGTGTCTTCACATCAGATAAGAATAACTTATCACTCTTAAAATTGCTGAACATCTTTCATTACACTTATTGGAGTATTTCCAGAGAGAGAGGAGGGAAAAGTGAGATGAATAGATGTGTAAGTACAACATGGCCCAAGGAGAAGTTGATTACTGCCCCCAGTTTGCCAAAGTTCTCTGTAGCCAAAACAGAGTGTGTAATAAACTTTTATGAGAATTTATGAGCTGCTCTTACAGCACTCCTACATCTTCAGTGTACATGGGCCGAAGTCATGGACTTTGGAACAGGAACTGAGCCTCCCTCATTGCACACACTTGTTGTGTGCCATGAGTCGTGCTTCAAGGTGGTGGATTCAAATGTTTCCAAACACATATGATTAAAAGATGCATGTGCCAAAAGAGTTTATCCTCTTTTTTCCATTACTAAAATCCATCACCTATAAGCTAGTAAATATATTTGAGCAAAGTCTCTCATACTTGATGTGGGGACATTTTAAATGAAATTTTCTTTTGTAGAAATATTTCTAGTCATCTGTAATGACTTGCCAATAGGAAGACTAAACACAGAAATTATTCTATTCTGACCCACTCTACAGTCCTTCCTTCCTTCCTCCCTTCCTCCCTGTCTTCCTACTTGTGATTCCCGCCATTGATCTTTATTTTTAAGCAGCAGAATTCTGGCAATGATCTAGCACCTTCTGAATTTTTAATATGTGTAACAAAAAATATTAGTGGGACTGACCATTGCTTATATCTGTCTGGTATCTACATACTGAAAGATACATAAAGTGGGGTAAGACGCTGTTCAGTACCTTCTGGACTGCAGTATTGAAGAGCGTGTTTGCAGGAATATATCTGAAGCATGGCAGGCAATCTGTATTTTAATATTCCGAGGCTCTTGGTAAGCATTAGTGTTCAAAGTGACAAAATTAATTTTTACTGGACACAAGGCATTGGACTGGTTGACAACTTCTTCAGACACTCCAGGTCTTGGACTGATATTCCACTTCTCCCAGTGAAACTGTGTGTGCATTTATTGAATTGATTTAAACTGAACTTTAATGACTCCATGCAATATTGCAATTATCCAGGCAGTTAATTTCATGGGGCACTGCTGAGAATAATGGAGGTTATGTAATGCGCAAGAATTTTGGTGTTAGAATTAATGTCTACAGCACTCTGACATTTGATGAGGGGTCACTGTAGACATATTGTGGCCAGAAGGCAAGTAAGAAGGTACTATTAAATAATATATATTAGGCTCCAGAGATTAGTGCATAATTATTTTAAGCCATGAAAAATCTCGTCATTGCTGGGAGAGCGTTTGGTACGATTTCACTAGGGAAAACTGAAAAAGAAAAAAAAAGTAGGAAAAAAAAAAGAGGGGAAAAAAAAAAGGCAGAGAGCCTGTGCTGGACTCTTGCAATTTAGAAAATCATCTAGGTGTGTATTTGGTGTCTAGCAATCATCAGATTTGTCTGGGCAATGCTGCCTGCTTTCACCATGAGGCACACCGGAGAAGATGGGAGCAAAGCATGGCCCCAGCTAGCTCCGCTGCTAGGACAGCCAGCGAGCTACAAGCCCTTTGAGATATGGGTTAAAAAACCATACGTGATGTTCCAAGTGACCTTCAGGCTGTACCTGTGAGAGTGCACATGGTTGATGGCGTGCATGTGTTGCCTGTTAATGTTTTCTTTAAAACCATGTTGAATAATAGTTACAGCCTCTATTAAGGAGAGCTGTGCAAGTTCATTGAAGTAATTAGAAAGCCAAATGCAAACCTTTTTGAGAGTTATCTTACATGTTTGTTATTTAAGTGATGACTGGTTTTGCTAATTACAACTAAACCAGATTAATATTCCATTAGAGAGAAAGTCACACAGGTTAGCCAAGTGATAGAAAGATTAGAAGGTGACCTGTGCTTGCAGTAATGTAGTCAAACTAGTTACTTTTGTTCTTCTGAATTTGTCATTTGTCTTTGGGTTTGTGTTTTAATTTAGAACCTTGTTCTAACTAACTTTTCACTCTTTAACACATACTCTCAAATCTCTTCCCTCTCCCTGGCTAACACTGGTGTGATTAACTCTCTCTGTGTCTGGAGCGTTTGCACCTGAGATGATTTTGTTTAATAAATGTATCCAAAGTAAACTTGGTTTAGTGAAAAGAGTGATAGAGCAAGCAATGGGTAGGTTAATTGATAACTGAGTCTACGGCAGCTCTATAGTATATTGAAATTTGCAGCTGTTGCAACTCGACAAAAAGGGTGGAAAGACTCCGTATTAGATTATTCTAGAAAGGACTCTAAGGGCTCAGTATTTTGGAAATACTCGTTCAGTATAGTTTTGCTCATTGACACTTTTTGAGAACAAGCTTCTTAGAGGGCATCTGTTGGAAGTCCTCTCTGATATTGATAAACCCAGAGCTAAAATGAAAAGCTACCGTCTGGAATGACAAAGAAAACACATCAGTTGTGGCTGGGTGTGCTAATTTCCCTTTTGCTGAACACTAGAGAATCCATGTTCCAGCATCCAGTTTCCTGCTCCCTTTGGCAGCTGGAAAGAGTGGAAATCCCTGTCTGAACCCTGCAGTATCAGCTTCTAGGCACTACAGAACTCCATCTTAGGGCCGTACTGTTGATAATAAATGTATTTAAACAGGATGGAGCCCTTTACATGACGATGAATCAGAGCAGCAGATTCTCATCAGTGAAAAACAGTCTGTTTCACAAAGCCGCAGATGCTTGTCAGAGAACTTACTGTGATGAGTGTAATGATCTTTGCAAGTTTCCTTCTATGCACTAAACAACACACATAAGATAAAAAAAAACCCAAAGCCTTATTTGCCACAATCTGTTTTCATATTCAGACACATCCTTCTGTCTTTAATGGTTCATGTTTTTTGTTCTTAACCCTGCATATCAAAAAAAGTTCTATGGAGATTTACACCCTCCTCCCACCCCCACCCATGTTATACCAATTCCAACCTTTACATACCTTTATAGATAAATGAATGAAAAAACGTGACAAGTCCAGTCAGACACCAAGGTGGGTCCAGAATCCTCTTATTCTACTGCCTTCTGGCAAATTTAGCACATTGAAAGTCCAGTTGCTTTTAAGAAATTCACAGCTTGCAAAAAAACTACGGTAGTAAATTTTGCAACTGCAAGTACAAACTGGTATCACTGTTGGCCAGAGGCTGACGATGGGGGTGAATATGAGGGAATGTGACATTGGGGTATCCTTTTGGAGTTCCCTTCCCTAACCAAAGGCTTTGGAGTTGCAGATGGGCTTCAGGAGAAGGAATGAAGATTTGAAGAAGAGAAGGAAAAAATGGTGGGACACACAGCCATGTCATCTCATGTTGCTTATAATTCATTAATGCAGCTATTTAAACAGTGCTGGGATCCTTGCACTGGTTTTGATGAAAATCCAATAGGACATAAAGCTATCAAAGTCAAGCTTCTTTAAAGATCACGGTTCACTGAGCAACTTAAAAGCTTCAGTAAAACAAAGCACATGCAGCCCTCTATTCTGGTGTTCCCTATGAGATAAACTTCAAACAGTCTCTGCAGAAATAATGGTTTATTATAACAACTATTCACATCTAGCCACTGGACAATACTGTCAGCTAAGGTAAAATGCAAAATGTTTTATTTGTGGAGAGGAAACTTAACAATGAGCTTTGCCAAGTCAGCTGGTTCAGAGTCTCATCACAGGAAAGTTTGTGTCTGATGAATGTTTCAGCTCCCACATGTAGCTATTGAGGATGTATGTATGTTTGTCCCGACAGCAAGCTGAATGCCCAAATCTGGGAAGCGTGTCAGTCCCAGCATGGCATTGCTTTTGCTTAGGTGGGTGAAAATGCAAACTAAAAATACATGATTTCCAGAACATCTAGAACAGAGAGCAGATGTTTGAATTCGGAGCACAATATGGTACATGCAGTTTGTAATTAATTGGCAAATACTTAAAGGCCCAAACACCTCCTAGAAATGTGTGTTTTGTTGATTCACAATTAAACTGTTAGATAAAATTAAATGTAGATTAATATACGTGATAAAGAGTGTTGTCTGTTTATGGCATGTGAGAAGTCGCCTGAGCACCTGGGAGATATTCATCTCCATTATCTGGTGCTGTGGCTTACAGCTGCATGGATTTTATCAAGGTCAAACTGAGATAATCGGTTCACAACTTGGATTTTAAAAGGGCAAGTGGCCAAAGGGATGTGTTCGGTGCTTAGTAGCTTTCAAACCTGTTGAGAGTCCCAACCTACAGAACTGAGTGAATAATTAGATGAGAATGGTTGAACAGCAGTGAGTGCAGAGGTGAAATATGTGTGCAGGTATCAGGGCAGGAAAGCGCTGAATAATATTCTGTCAGGTTTAGGAGAAGGCTACGTCAGTTTGAGGATCTCCAGAAAAGATAAATAAGCATTGCAGTACAGATGAGCTTGGGAGCATCTTGTGTTCTCGCTGTTTAGGAAGCTGCACAGAAATGAGATCATGGTTCAAACATGGGGGCTGCCGGTTAGTGCAACATCCATGGGATTAAATCTTGTAGGCATTGCCTTAGGCTCTGCTGCTGATTTCCTGCATGACTGTAAAACCTATTGGCCTCTGTGTTCCTCTTGAGGAATAAAACCTAGTTTTTGCATATTTGTAAGCCTAGTAGAAAATGAAAAAAAGGGAGTAAACCTACCCTTTTGGTGAATAAAATCTGGAAAACTTCAAATCTGATATTTCAGCAAAGTGAGAAAACTACATACACTTTTGCTTATGCTCCATCAGTCAGGGTTTGGTTCTATTTCTCTCGAAATAAAGTAAGTATATCCACACTTATGTAAGTGCATGTAGATAGGATCCACCCTGTTTATTTAAATAAAGTCATTCAGAACTGCAAAGTTTGATTTATCTTTCTTCCAGACAATTAGAATCCAAAGAGTCTCAGATCCTGCTGTTCTAGAATTAACTTACTTTTGTGCTGTTCTGTTACAGTTTTGTGCAGTTTTGGGCAAAAGCGTTACACCACAGTATTTGGCACTGCTGCGCTAAGTACGATCCTGTCATGCACTATGTGCTAACATCAAAGTATGTGCCATTGTAGCCAGAAGGGAATAACTTGTATCTGAATGCATGACAATGTTAGATATAAGGCAGAGAAATAAAGGGTCTTTTATTGATCTGCACAATTCTTTTCAAGCAGTTTTGATGCATTATTACTTGATTTTGTGTTCAATTTGAAGTCCTCCGTCATGCTGGCATCTTTTGACTGTATATGTTTAGAATGTACAGTAGTGCCCTTGTAGTTTTGACATCAGTTTAACAAATGTTTTAACTTCAACAACGGCTGATTATCTTCTAGTACCATATCATCAGTTACGATCCAATAATACTGTTTCACATTCCAGAAGCTATCATTCAAATACTCTTTTGTTGGAGGAAAGAACAAGTCTAAAATACAGAAAAATTACCAATGTACCATCAGACTCTACATTTTCTGGTAATCCCACTGAAAGTCTCAGAAGAAAAGATTAGATCAGGTTGAAAGATCAAACTACCCTTTACCCCTTTCTCTAGGCTGAGCTAATCTCTCCAGGTCAAGGTTCAGCGCAGTGGTGCAGCAGGAAGGAGTCGGTGCTAGAGTGATAAGGCAGGCAGTCAAATTGTGAGGTTTGAAAGTGCTGAGAAACACGTGGTCTGTAAATGCAAGCATCTAGCAGAAAAAAATAAGAAGTTATACTTATGCTCTTCAACAAAACAGAAAGCTGTATTAAAAGGGCCCTTCCGGTACTTCTCCTTCAGCCAGGTTTGCTTCTGCATTACTTTTTTAAGAATAAAGTGAGGATAGCTAGCCATTTGTAATGAATTTGCTAACTGACAAGCAGCTCAGTTTCTGTTGAAATCATTGAACAAATTACATTTTTCAGCAAAAGGAAGAGCATACTAATAATAGAGAAAAATATTTGAATGTCAATGTATATTAATATTAATATATATTATTAATTTAATATTAATAAAGATAAGCATAGCAGAGATAAAAGCTTAAATACGGCATTTTAAATGCAGGCTACCAAGCCAGAGAAGGTCTGTAACTTGTATTTTTCTGAAATAAGATTGCTAGCTCCTGCTATTGTGGGTATCATCAGTTATTTTAAACTATAAAACATAACAGACTAGAAAATTAAGAATGTATTTTACTATTTAAACTTAAATATACATTCAGCTACATTATTCTCCAGTGAAAGGACAGGATAGTTTATATCTCATACAAACCCGTACAGGTTGAACATGAGCTATCTTTTAGAAAGGAATGGCTGCTGCATTGTATGAGATATTTAAAGAAGGCCTCAGGTTCAGGTATGCACTGATTTTATCTAATCAACACCCTTGCCTGCTGCCTGCCTGCCCTCCTCAGCTTCCTCAAGCTCTTAAAGGAACGAGAGCAATTCTGGAACTGTGCCAAGGCTGAAGTTGGGGATGCTGTGGGATGACACGATGGACAAAATGCACAATCCCCGGTCACAGAAGATATGTAGACTGTTATAAATGGCAATCAAATGCAATGAAATTGCACCTTTTCTTACTGCCTTCTGAATTGCTTTCAAAAGCATGAGAAGATGTCAGGAAAAAATCGCATAACATTTTTACTTGGCACATGAGAATACAGATCCGGAGTAAAGAAGTCAATCTCAGCGTAAGCAGCATAAAGATAACACTTGAACTGAGTTTTTTGAATGAGATGAACAGAAATAAGATGGAACCAAAAATGTGATTAAGATTAGAGCCCCTTCAAAGAGGGGGCAGAGGCAGTGGAAGCTTTTAGGGAATAGCAGGAAGAAATGTGTCGTGGAGGGTGATGGAAGACTTGATGCCGTAAATCATGTTTGTCACTCTAGCTGTCATATTGCTATGGATGGAGTTGAGTTCTGACCTTGTTGCAGAGCATCTTTACAGTTTTTGGTCAGAGTAATGCTGTAAGGGCTATAAGAGAGAGCTTTCTGCTTTTGTAAAGGACCTCAGGAGCTCCTCAAAACACAGTGGTGAGAGAAGCATTCACCAATCACACCCAACCACTTCAGTAACTTCTAACAATACAATATATTTAGGCTTTCATTTCACACGTGTCTAAAGAGCAATGCTCAATTTTCTACAGAAGCAGGTAGCCTAAAGTTAATTTGTGTTCCTTCAGAAGTTCTCCATGTACAAAGCCTCCCCTCCCCTCCATGACTTTACTCAAGTCCTGTTATCGTATAACTATCATTTTCCAGGGAGCTGACTCCTTTGTAACACACATTTCTAGTTATGCCCAGTCAGGACTAGCCTTGCTGGCAGGTCAGAACTGAAGCCCCTTCAAACAGTACCAAGGTTTGACTAACAGCAGGAACATTCCTGTATTTCGGATTAGCGATCACATGAGCAATAGAAGAGGAATTTGCAAAGGGATTGTTGTTGGATTTTTTTTGGAGGATTACATTAGTATAAAGCAGATGGCAGGGTAGATATGGGCTGGTAGCAGACAGCAGTAGAGTTCAGCAGACCTGTTGACTTTAGGATAAGGACAAGACTAAGGATAGTTTTGACTGACAGGGAAGAGGCATTGATCAGATCTCAGTTGCGATAAGCCTGGGTTTGGGAACAGGAATGGACAGGGGGTGAACCGAGTGGGTGGAGGCAAGCACAGACAGAAAAAGAATGAGCATGGGACCCAAAGCCAATATGTAACATTCACCCTGACACAGTACACTGATTTATACATTCTTCTGCAATCTCCAGTCACCTTCCTGAGCTATTGTACAGGCTTTGGAGCTCTCCTGCACTCTTTTAGCACAGTGCTTCAGGAAGTTTCATGAATTAAGGCTCTTGTTACTACAAAAAAAAAAAAAAAGCAAGGCATGGCATTTTCATGTTAAACTTTGTAGACTTAAAACTGGCCAGAGAGATGAACATCTGTAAATGATTCAGGAAAATCTTTGTCACAATCTGCAAAATATTTTGTCTTTGTGTTTTACTTGCAATCTGTTAGGGTAAGGTCTTCTGCAAAGTGTGTTCTTTAGTTCTATTTTTCAGTTAGCTGAACAATTTAATAAGGCAAAGAACTTCAGATATTATGAAATTAGTAGTTGGTTGTTACTGTCCCATATTTTGTCAGTCTTGAAAACCTTGCTTCATATTGAAGAACAAACTTAATTCTTTGCTGTTATTGCACTGTATGATCTTTTCATCCTTATCTTTCTTCTCTATTTAGACCTCTATATTTTTACCACTGCCACATGCTTCCTACTCTATTGTAAATTACTCTTTTGCTCTGTATCTTACTGCTTTTCTTCTTTAAAAACAGGGATGCAGAGCTAGAGGTGGTAGAAAGCAGAGCAAAGAAGTGAAGTGAATAATCTCCAGTACAGGAGTGGTGGTGTAGACATTTATCCTTCATTACTAGTTACAACCTTGGAGGGAAAGCTCTTTGCATAAAGCTCTATCATTATTAAAGAATTGTATCTAAGAGGGAAGCAAGGTGATAATCGGAATTCTAAGTAGCTTTGTGAAACTTTAGGTTAACAAATTCTCCAAAGTAAAGTAGGGTTTTCAAAAATGCCATTCAGCTACCTGTCGTTTCTCATTCATTTCCCAAACACTATGATAGGGACAAGCATGTGGGAATTAGGTCTTTTAAATATCAAGAAGGAGAAGGGAGGGGAGGAAGGGGGGAGAAGAAACTAAGTGTTTTGACTGCCCCTGAAATAAATTTTCATTCTTGAATTGAGTTCTTCAACAGTACAAAATTACAATTTTATTTTTTTTAAATAAAAGAAACCAGTCAGAGCCATGAGGTTTCCATGAAACTTTTCTGAGGCAGTAGTATTAGGGCAATCCTAGCTTTAATCAATTCACTGAAAAGGTCTAGGTATAACTGGGGGGTTATTGCAAGGCAGGGATTAATCATAGCAGATGGTATGGATGAGACCAATGTGTTTTGAGGAGGATGAAGGTTTAGCTGCACAGACAGAAGCCATGCTGTGTCCCTTTGCCAGAAGCAAAGACCATCCCCTCTTCCTCTTTAGTTTACTAGAATGTGTGTAGTATGTATATAGCTAATGCCTCTGCTGACCAGGCTGCTGTGTGGGTACCCTTCATACCTTCTGCCAGTAACTGCAGACGTGAAAGTCACAACATGATTTCTCTCAAATGGGCAACGAACTGCACCCCTAATAGAGAAAAGGAGGGAAAATACAATGGGAAATAGACATATAGAAGAAGACACATCATAAGAAAAAATTAAAGGAATTGGCAGCATTGTCATTTCTAGATGCTAAGCAATTCGCCTCTACCCAGAATCTCTAGAGCTACCTTAGATATCATGATTTCTGTGGCTAAACCCAAAGTTAGATATCTATATATCTCAAGAACTTGTCTCTGCATGTTTTGTGGTGAAGAAACATTTGCAGGCTGATGAAATTTCCGTTGCCTTGAAAAGTGGGCACCAACTTTATGTGACTAAAGAAGCAGTCATGCATCCAAGACATGAAATAGTAGCTCTGTCAGAAAACAGTGAAGTACATTGGATTTAAAATACCTGACAGGTACAATTCTGTAATATTTTCTCAGGCTTAGGTGGTATGAATAACTAAATGATCTGGGGGAACCCCACTTGCCCCATAATGCCAACAGGAATGTCAACAGGGAGGACGTATTCCAAAGAATGCTAATTTCAGCAATTAACTGCTCTGGGGCTCTGCTTTCAGGCCATAATCATCTGTAAAATTCACTGATCTCAAAGTTTGACTATTAGGGCATCACTGAGTGACATTGATGCAGTCCTCTGGCTGCACCTCAGAGCCTTCATATTCTCTTCTTTCTAAAAGTCAGGCCTGGCATAGGAGCAACTACTGTTAGTTAGCCAGTCAAAGATTATCCAAGTTTTCAGACCTCTCTTACACTAAGAAGCCTTAACAAATCTCATGATAATTGTACCAACCTTAGTATCTTAGATGACGGTCCCAGTATCACAGCCTGAGAGGCCATCAATCAGAAGAGTTGACACATCCTGACATGCTGAACACTCATTTTACAATGGTTACCATTCTCAGTATGTGCATTATAGAGATGAAATATTGCATATAAAACAAATCTGTAAGTGTCTGTCCAACACAAATATTCTTTATATGAAAGGGTAAGGTAATCTGGCCCAATCACTCCTAGATATGTCTTCTTGTAGCTTCCTATTGAAGCAGAATGAACAAAACCAGCCCCATAGTGTGTTTGTGCATGTGTGAAACTTTGTGTTTTATTCGTATAAAAACAATTGGAAAAAATCTAATATGTGAAAGAAAACCAAATTATAATACTTTAAAAGCATCAAGTGGTGTGGACTCTCTGAAATGTTTAGCTTTCAAATTTAATGAAATATGTTTTGACCAGAGACCAATACTTTGTCTATTCAGTTGCACATACCACACAATCTTTATCAGATTTATTTCAGTATGTTTTATCTTCATTTATCTTTTATTTTTTCTAAAAATTTGTAACAATAAATAATCTAAAAAATAAATAAAACAGCAGCTCTGGTTACCATTTATGCAAATTCAAAGCAAATTGTTTCTGTTTAGTAAATGAGTACTTTTATGTTATTTAAAAGAAATCACAAACTTTTGTTTACATAAAAGTTCAGTAGCTTAACTTTTTGGGAGACCACACTTCTTTTATGGCTGAAGCATGATGTTGAAAGTATGCACGTTAAGCAGAAGAATATGTCTAGTGAAAATGTCAGTCTGAGGGATTCAGGGATATTTGTTCGGTTTTGTTTTTCTCTTGGGAAAGATCTAATCCTGTCAAATATGCATAGCAGAAGTGTGATATTCTGTTGAATTTAGTATTTGAAAACTGTCTTTCAACCCAAAGGGCTGAAGTATATGTGAATGTCAGAATTCTGTACAAGTGAGAAAAAGACTTTAAATAATTTGGTACACTGAATACAGTATACTGAGCTTGATTCTGACTTCTCAAATTATGGAGCTGCACCTGTTTGAGAACAGGCTTATTAGTATTAGAATACTAATGTATTCCGAAGTTAAGTCATGAACTGCTATTTCCTATATAAGAACATAATGTCATATCAACTAGGCAGCCAGTTGGGCAAAGATAAATTTTCTGGATCAGATTCTCAGTAGAAATATTTGCAAGCTGGTTTGTAGTTCCCAAGATCTTCCATTTCTTATTTCCCGTGACCAAAGAATCATAGAATCATAGGGTTGGAAGGGACCGCTGGAGATCATCTAGTCCAACCCCCTGCCAGAGCAGGGTCTGTAGGTACAGCAGGTTGCACAGGAAGATGTCCAGGCAGGTTCTGAATGTCTCCAGAGTTGGAGACTCCACCACCTCTCTGGGCAGCCTGTTCCAGTGCTCTGCCACCCTCCAAGTAAAGAAGTTCCTCCTCATGTTTAGGTGGAACTTCCTATGCTCAAATTCGTGCCCATTACCTCTTGTCCTGTCCCCGGGCACCACTGAAAAGAGCCTGGCCCCATCCTCCTGGCACCCACCCTTTAAGTATTTATAAGTGTTGATAAGGTCCCCCCTCAGTCGTCTTTTTTCCAGACTGAAGAGACCCAAATCCTTCAGCCTTTCTTCATAAGAGAGGTGTTCCAGTCCCCTAATCATCTTGGTAGCCCTTTGCTGCACCCTATCCAGCAGTTCCCTGTCCCTCTTGAACCAGGGAGCCCAGAACTAGACACAGTACTCCAGGTGGGGCCTCACCAAGGCAGAGTAGAGGGGGAGGATGACCTCCCTTGACCTGCTGGCCACACTCTTCTTGATGCACCCCAGGATGCCATTGGCTTTTTTGGCCATGAGGGCATGTTGCTGGCTCATGGTCATCCTGTTGTCCACCAGGACTCCCAGGTCTCTTTCCACAGAGCTGCTCTCCAGCAGGTCAGCCCCCAACCTGTACTGGTGCACGGGGTTATTCCTCCCCAGGTGCAGCACCCTACACTTGCCCTTGTTGAATTTCATAAGATTCCTCTTTTCCCAGATCTCCAGCCTGTCCAGGTCTCTCTGTATGGCGGCACAGCCTTCCAGTGTGTCAGCCACCCCCTCCCAGCTTTGTGTCATCAGCAAACTTGCTGAGGGTGCACTCTATCCCCTCGTCCAGGTCATTGATGAATATATTGAAGAGGACTGGACCCAGTACTGACCCCTGGGGAACACCACTCGTCACTGACCTCCAGAAGAAACCTACATAAGGTGCTTTCTCTGGACATGTGAACCTTATATTGCCAGAGGTTTTTATCTATCTATCTATCTATCTATCTATCTATCTATCTATCTATCTATCTACCTACCTACCTACCTACCTACCTTCCTACCTACCTACCTACCTACCTACCTACCTACCTGTCTATCTGTTATTACACAATGCCATACATTTTCATAGCTCTTTGGAAAAATAAATACAAAACCAAACAGAAAATCTTCTCTTCAGTTCACAAATTCCATAAATATCTGTATGTATAATTAAATAATAAGGATGAGACCTCACTGATTTGACTCAGACTGTATGTGTTCTTTCAGATCAGGATTGGGACCCTAAAAGCCTATACAAGGCAAATACATGAAAATGAGGATATGAAGCGGAGGAAAACTCTGTTTACAGAGAGTGGTACAGACTCATAGATATTGTGAGACTTCTTTTGTATTAAATGACTTGTTTATTTTATGTAACCAGACTTCAGGGCTTCACTGGAAGATCGTCATGTGATGAAAAAAAAACAGTGAAAAGACTGTAAACTGTGGTGAAAGGAAAGATTTCAAAGGAGGAGAATTAGAAAGGACACTGGAGTAACATGAAAAGGTAATTACTTATTTTGCTTGTGACCTGTTGGGAAATACTTGATGGAAGCAACACTGATAGGCAGAAACTGATAGAAAAAGTTTTAACATGAAAATATGATGTCATAATATATTCAGGAAGGTGAGACTGCTCCCACACATTTCGAGCTGTATTAATTATGCCTTTCAAAGCAGAATAATCGCTTATGGGCTGCCAAACATTTAACAGATCATTGTCAAAGTCAGTTCCACAACTGCCTACAAATGTTTACTGAAGTACTACAAAGTAGGACATCAGTTTGGTAATAGATGACTGCAGTGCCAAAACTAGGAAGGGCAATAGTAAATGGAGGTATAACAAAGAAGCACAACTGTGGCTCCTGGAACCAAAACAGTGGAAGAACTGAGTCTCACATTCCCAAGGAAGGGCAGCTTGTAGAGCAACTACAATAGTACTCCCTTCCCCCAGCTCTCTGCCCCATCCCTTTCTTGCAGTCTGTTATCTGTTCTGCATGGATGGCTCACCTGCCTGTGCAAAGTAATTTAGCCAGCAAAATTTACGGTTTTTCTTCCTTAGGTAACCTGAAATTGGTGCCAGTGTACGATTATGAGCCCATCCGCAAATGGCAGTGATATCGGAGCAGAGCCTCACCTGACCTGGAGAAGGGAATTACTGGGAGAGGATCAGGGGTAAAGGACCCCAACCACCCCAAAGCAAGCCAGTCCCTCTCCGGGTATTGGTGGTTGTAATGGATGGGTTAGTAGCATTCCCAAAAGGATACCTATGAAGTATATAAAAGAGAAGGTAATAAAGTAGTAATTTCATATGGAAGTGAAAAATACATTCTAGTTGATGTGAGAATCAGAAGTGATTGTGTCATGGCCCTTTCTGTTGTCACTATCAGATGCTGGAATAACTACACTTACATGCGGTTATACCTGTAATGGCGCGAAACTAGCCAAAGCAAACCTCAGCTCCAGAGAAAATGTGTGAGAAAAAGTAGAGGCAAAATCCTGTGCTAGGTAAAGGACAGTGAATTAAAAACAAAATTAAAAGAAGTAGATTAGTAATGTCCAAAAAAACCCGAGGTGAGTGTAAAATACGTGTCACCTCTAGTGGCAATCATTAACGCTACAGTAGTTGATGGGTCTCTTAAAAGCCAGCAGGCAGAGATAAAAAGTCTTAGAGAGCAGAAAGCAGTGATCTAAAGTTTTCAAGATGTGTGGAGCAGGTAAATGTCAAGGGAATCTGGAGAAATAACTTTAACCCATGGCAAAAAACATCTTGCTTCACAAACAAAGAATTGAAAGATGCAAAATTAGAACAAGGGAAAGAACAAAGGTCAACTGTCATGAAAAATGTGGAAAATTTATGACTCATTAAACCACCGATTAAATTCTATATAGTGTAAATATGTATTTCTGCCATCTTAAAAACGGTCCTACTCATTTCTACTTGGAATTTTTCAGTGCCTGAACTCTCCATAATGTTCCATGTGTGCCTGAGCTACAGAACCAATTTTCTGTTAACTATTCTTTGCCAGATTAAAAATAGAAACAAAAAAAGAAAAGAACCCCCCCACCACCATTCAGTGCAACGCCCAAGGACTTCTTTATCTGTCATTTGGAGGAGAGCAGGCTTCTCCCCCAGCCAGCTCCCGTCCTCGCTGCCTTGTTCTGTGAGTGCTCGGCGGGGGGTGCCGCAGCTCCCAGCTGATGTTGCCCTGGGGTGCGTGTTATTTCCAAACAGAGAACAGGCAACCTCCTGCCAACACTGCTGATACATGGATCGGCTGGAGACGGGCGATAGCAGGGAACTGGGCAGTTCTCCCAGACAATGAATGCCATGCTATGCCTTGGTCCCTACCACCCCATAGAGCTCTACTCCCGAGAGCCAGTCTTAGAAATGTATTTCAGAAGATCGCTGGTGGGGCTTGCATCCATTAAGAGCT
Organism: Larus michahellis; assembly: GCF_964199755.1. NCBI lineage: Eukaryota > Metazoa > Chordata > Aves > Charadriiformes > Laridae > Larus > Larus michahellis. The sequence continues at coordinate 140,194,672 of NC_133897.1, read as the reverse complement.
GTGAATACTCATGTGTCAGTTCACTTACAAGGGACACCTAAGCCAAATCTTCAGAATAAGACATGACAGAGACATCTCCTAATGGTGGTCTGATAGGAAGGAAATCCCTATGCACGCAACATATTTCTTATTTGAAATCAAAGTGACTCGGAGATTGCCTCAAGAAAATTTTCCCTAAGTTGTGTGGTGTCCCAAATGACAGGTGACGTGGATAGTAAAACAGTTGCACTTTCTGAAGGCAGCATTTGTACTTTCCGGTGGCTCGGGCTGTTATTGTACATCTTGTTCCCGCGCTTCCTTGTTAGAAAAGACTAACACATTCCAAACATTTTCTTTTACAGAAGAATCCGTTGTACAAATGTAGTAAAGAAGTAGTGATATCCAATCTAAGCAGTTAATAACCACAAGAACCACAAGACACAGTGAAAGATGGGGGTTGAATAAAAGAAGAGAGAAAAGAATGAAACAATGGAATTGCCAGGTTTTGCTATGTGAGTAGCTGTCTTGGCTTTCTACCAAAGCTGTCATATCTGTGTCTCTGCAGATGGAGGTGACATACACCGTGGATCTTTTATGTCATCCTGGATAGACTTTGGAGGAGGCTCTGCACTGATTCATGCCTAGGAAGTTTTATGAGAGACTAGATCTATTTTTATTTCCTTCAGATAAGAGGTAGAGAAAGTAATGTGCCTGTGAGAACCATAGAGGTCATGCAGCAAGTAGGAAACACAACACAGTTATTAGTTTGGATTTTTTTTACCAAACTGAATATCTTGATAGACTGTGCATGTCTGCCACATAAATTTCACAGTTACTGGAAACTCAAATGTAGAAATCACTGGAAACTTCAAAGAAAATGTTTCCACCAAAGCCTTGCTTTATTAACGAATTGAACCTAAATGGGTCTGTGCAATTTTAAAGTTCAAGCTGCAGCTGAATCCTTCCTAAGGGTGAAACAGCATGAACGGAGCAGCTGTAAATTTCCTTGAGAGAGTCCATTAGCCATTCTGGAAGAAAAATAAATTGTTCTTTTCTTGATAGCACCAACCTCCATTTGTCCCATGTCTTGCAGAACGCAGTGCTACGGAGGTCTGTATCTCAAGCTGTGGTGCACCTACCAGAATGGAGTGCGTGCAGCCAAAATCAGCGAAATACGTTGAAGGAGGGTGAGTTATTGACCCTGCTGTACTGCAGAGTAACAGGGAGGTAAAGCACACGCTCAGTGCTGGACTTGAGCACGAACACTGATAATTGCTTCATGCTCAGAAACAAATGGTGTCTCTTTCTGTCCCCACTTTCACTGCTAAACAAATGAAGGCTCTTGGTAGTCAATGAAGTGCAGAGAGTGCACGATGGCCATGTGAACCATGGTGTCCTCACACTGCGTAGTTTTATTGCTGTACAAGTGGCTAAGACCAGGAAATCCTTTTTGTCTTATTCAGCTATACCATGGCTACTAGCTATGCCAAGACTCTTGCTGCCTTTTTTTAGGAAATAGGAAGCACAGAAGAATTTATGAAATCATGATGAAGCCCAAGAAAAGCTTTAACAGGACCTGGTGTGCAAATGAGTTTGAATTGAATGGAGTGGACTCCAGGACACTGGCTTCTTTCTAGATTTCCAGAAATATAAAATCTCAGACTAGAGTAATGCCTTTTTTATATGTAGGAATTTTTTTCCTGGGAGTGAATTATACCTCTTCTAAGTCTTACACTAAGAAAGTGTGGGCAGTGTTGGGTGGAAATGCTGTGCGTAGAAGAAAAGGTTGGGGTTTCTTCTTAGCTTAACCTAAAGTCTTTGGATCTGATTTGAGACTTGGATAAGAGTTGGGGAGATTAAATAGAGGACAAATTCAGACAACAGTGCTAACAGTGCTACGTTAGTAGAGCTGGGTAACAAGTATAGTTCTACCTCTGATATACCCACGCATCTAGTTCTCTTCGGGTGGTTATGAGAGACACACATATCACATGATGCTTCATACTCTTCTAGAAGTACATACAGCTGACAGTTTACAGAAGTTAGCAGCAGAACAGAAGAATGATTTGACAGGTTAAAAGGCACCATATAATGTAAATATTCTTTTTTAAAAGAACAAGCAATGGGATTAGGTGGAAAGAGGATTATGTGGTATTTGAGTTCATGATGAACAACAACAAGATGTTATTAGCACTTTGATGCAAAATTATTAAGGAGAGAGATGAAAATGAAGAATAAAAGATTGGAGTCACATGGCTTGTTTATACTAAAGTCCCTCACAGTTTTTCCATAAGCAAATGGTGTACATTTGACAGATTTATAAAGCAAATATTAAAAAAAATATTTTAATAAAGAAAGCGTGTTGAGTTGTTTGAAAAGTGTTGAATAGCTCATTTAACAATACAAAAACTCATGAGTGAATACATATGAACGCAACCATATTTGCCCAGGTGAAGAGCAAATTACTTTGTCTGTGAAGAGAATAATATTGCTGAGGGGAAAATAAATTATCAAGTATAGAATGAAGCAAAAGTCAATAGAGGACTGAGTGGAAATTATTTTTCTGTATCCTTTATCTGAATTCAAAGCAGTATCTTTTTTTCAATGGTACAACCAGCTGTAATTTGCAGTATGTGGTATTTATTTTAAAATTGTTATGTAGCAGCATTCTTGCAGCAAATTGCGAGTTAATTTTTTTATCCTCTAAATTCAGTACAAAGGCTAACCTGGAGCAATGTCCTTTTCCTCATGCTTTTGTTCTGTTTTTCACTCTGTTATGTAGTCTAACAACAAAGTCTAACAGAAGAAAAAAAGCTTTTCTTTGTCAGTTCTTATCTGGGGATAAATACAGTCCCCAAGGAAACAGATGTCCCTTTCTTTTTTGTCAGATGGAAGTGAAGGCATCTATGTAACCCCTTTGAGTGCGTTTGGGTTAAAAGACAGTAGCGGGCAGCTGTCTTCCCCTTCGGTCCCTGCTTCAGGAGAACAGAAGGAGACATTATAAGTCAAGAATTGCAAACACTGTAGGGACATGATAGAATATAACAGATGCTGCATGGCATCGCACAGTACTCTCTGCTCAAACAACGGTTGTACACACTGCTTGGATGAGAGGGTAAACTCCAGGACTGTATTGTTCAGCAGCTAAAACTGTCTTTTCCCTTAACAATATAGCTAGTGTATTGAAATTTCTTCATGCTATTCTCACAGGGAAGTTACCATCCTAGAGCATGTTATTTGGTCCAGAGGAGGGCCGCGAAGATGATCAGAGGGCTGGAGCACCTCTGCTATGAGGACAGGCTGAGAGAGTTGGAGTTGTTCAGCCTGGAGAAGAGAAGGCGCTGGGGAGACCTTATAGCAGCCTTCCAGTACCTAAAGGGGGCCTACAGGAGAGATGGGGAGGGACCCTTTATCAGGGAGTGTAATGATAGGACATGGGGTAAGGGTTTTAAACTGAAAGAGGGGAGATTTAGATTAGGTATAAGGAAGAAATTCTTTACTGTGAGGGTGGTGAGGCACTGGCACAGGTTGCCCAGAGAAGTTGGGGAAGCCCCATCTCTGGAGGTGTTCAAGGCCAGGCTGGATGGGGCTTTGAGCAGCCTGGTCTAGTGGGAGGTGTCCCTGCCCATGGCAGGGGGGTTGGATCAAGATGATCTTTAACGTCCCTTCCAACCCGAACCATTTTGTTCTTCTGTGGTTGGCCTGTTTATGTGTCTTCTGTGCTAGCAACCAGCACCAGAAACTTTGGAGGAAATTCTTTAGGGAAACTCTGAGAAGAAATAAACACTTCTGTCCACTTTTAAGCAACATGGCTTGATTTATAACTAATGAAGATTATTTTTTCATTATTATTTTTTTAAACTGTGTTTATCTTTTCTGATTTAATAGATTATCTTTTTTTATTTCATAGAATGGTCTCATTAGCTATTAAATGTGTAATGCTTTAGAATTTGCTGGCTTTCATGTCTTTTTCCATTTTTTTTAATCTAGTTATTAGAGGCAGACATGAACTGGAACACCCCCTCATTAAAATAAATGTAATGTTGTGACATAAACTGACAGGAGCACGTAAGTCCCAAGACAGCATTCTGCTCAGCCTCCTCTCTTTCGTATGACATGATATAAAACAAGATTCCTCACTCACGGTGTTTAGAAACAGCAGGGTTAACACAAAGAGAAGTCAGAAGAGTTTTGATATTTTTTTATTCCTATTTTTCACCCTGGAGCTCCATGAATAATCCTAACACATTGTTTCAGGGATAGAAATTATTGTGATTAGGGTGGCAGAAAGACGTCCTTAATGTTGCCTGGAGAAAGGTCTCTGATACAGGTGGCATTTTAAAATGGTGGTAAAGTAATCAAACAACAAAAAGACACCAAAATCAGAAGGAAAGCAGAGAAAAAAATTATTTAGGTCTTTTTAATATCTTCAATAACATTTTTGAGTTGCTAATATCATTATACAGCTCTTTGTTATACTTAAAAAGTACTTTTTTAATAGTCATGGTAAACTCTGCAAACTGATTTTTTTTTTCTGATGGTACCACAGAGAAGTCCATTCTAGTGTGCCTCCCATTGCAAGAGAAATGTATAACTGAATAGCAGAAATAAATTATTACTATTTGACAAGAAGCATCATTTCTAGATATCAAGCATGTCCAGAAATACTTTTTCCCAAAAGAATGCTCAATCTCAAACATGTCACTGAAGGAAAAAAGTACATTTGTGTAGAGGTTATGCTGTGATATTTACCTGTGACATTTCCCTGGTAAACTGAGTTGGAATATATTTTCCCAAGTAAGGTAACATGTCAGTTTTGTTTGATGTGTAAACATATTGACATAAAACACATCCACTTCAGTTTTAAACAAGTTTCACGTCCCAGAGTCTGACTGAGTCTGCAGGAAATGAGTTGTACAGAAATTCACAGCTTCAAAATACAGTGTATGCACGGAGTTTGGGGGCAGACAGGCACATTACAAATGCTGGTGATTAGGAAAGGAGATGAAGGACAGTTTTTAACATTCTGGGATGTAAAATCAAGCTGTAGCTGCACTGAATGTTAGAAGGACTCTGTTAAGTAGCAAATGGAAATGGAAAACCTAGGCTTTTTAGTGACTAATTGGTGCTAGGCCTTTGTAATTTATTATTATCACATGGAAAATTACATTAAGTCACTGTATAGGCGAGGTCCTTGGGAGGATTTGGGATGGGTTACCCAGCAAAACTGTGGTCCCAGCCACAAACAACTTGCTTACCTCAGCTTTGCAGGTCTTCATCACAAGTTTAAAGCTAATTATAACCTTGACAAAGTGCAAGAAATTAAATCAAGACTTTGGATTGGCTGCCAGAGCAGGCAATTAAATCCCTAAAAATGCTTGTGGCAGCAGTTTTTCTCAAACTCATCTTCCCAGCAGACATTGCCAAAGAGTGACTGTGTTTCATGTTCATTTAAAAATAGTGGGTTATAATACACATAATAACACCACAGACACAAACGGTTCAAAATTTAGCAAGTTCCCTTTAGTCTGAATAACATCACATCTGACCTTTTTTCCTTTTTGTTTTTTTCTGAAATATTCAGTATTTGTTGGATTTGTTCCGGGAGTTTGGGGAGTTTGAGTAGTTTGAGTTGCCCTGCCTGGTACCCGGAGCTCAATACGGGAGCGGAAGCCCAGCGGGGCAAAGCCTCACACAGTTTGAAAGACTCAGAGGTCTTCATTCAGTTCCAGTTTAGGAAAGGAAAGTTTTATAGGGCTGAAGCAGATCGTTGTGCTGAGTTACTTGTGCTGTTTCTTGAAGGTTAAAACTCACATGTGTCCCTCTCCTTCCTCATTCCCAGCACAGCATCCCAAGATGGAGCTATTCAACCCTACGCTACTGCAGGCTAGGAGGGTCTGTGCCAGGTGCTGTGCGCCGTTGCAGTTTCAGCTAAACTTGGAAGATCTGTGGGGTCTGAGAGGAGATGCCATAAACACAAGTATGGCTCTCTGCCTTTGACTACATCTAAGAAGAGAGTGGGGGGTGGTTATTGTGTCTTGGCCATGTCTAAGAAGAGAACAGGGAGTGGTTGTTCTGGCTGCCTGTCCCCATTCATTGCTAGTACTGCGGCTTTGTTATGACACTTCGGTATGATTGTGCGAGGTGACATCCTACATTTTAGTGCAAGAGGTGGCTGGTTGTACATCTCCCTTCTCCTGTGGCCTTTGCAGATGGCTACTCTTAGCAGAAGGATCAGTCCTGAGTGGATGGAGGTGCCTGCTGGCAGCCCCAGGGGAAGGGGCTGTAGCTGGAAAGAAGGGAAGGCTGAGGACATGGGCTTGCACTTGCCCTGCTGACTGTCTCAAAGCAGGTCTCCCGGGGGCCTGACCCCATCCAGGGACACCAAGTGCACTGCAGTGAGCCGAAGAATTAACCATGCCACAGCTGTTCATCAAATCTAAGCCCTATCTCTAGTCACAAACCCATGTTCAGAGTTCTGTGTCTATGGTTTTAAAAAGGGGAACAGTTGTTCAATACCACAGAGCAAACACAAGGTAGCAGTGGCACCGTATCTTGCTGGGATGACCCATCCCTGTGGAGGAGGAAGCCAGGAGGCGGCACTGAAGCATCACTTTCCCGGGGGGAGCAGCCAAGGTGCAGACAAACAGGGCCAAAAACTCCCAACCTCTTTCCCACTGTGTCACGGGCAAGTTTTGCAGCTGAGCTGGAAGCTGTACGCTCTGATATTTTCATGATTCTTCACTAGCAATACAAATGAGCCAAACCACAAAACACTGAGCGTTTGAAGTGGCTCGGCTTTCAGTGGCTTCTTTTTTAATGTTTGCAAATCTATGTGCTTGTTTCTGCCTGACAGAACGCTAGGCAGCCCCAAGGAAAGTTGCTCTAAGATCCTTCCAACTAGATTGCAACCAGAAACTCCAGGACATGCTTTGAGTGCACTTGTGCCTAGGCAGTCGCAACCCAAATCCCACATCAGACGTGTTCAGATAAGTTTGGAAAAGCTTTGCAGTGACTCATCTGCGCTTTCTGTGCTTAGCAGGATAGAAATTCACATCCTTCAAAGGTTTTTTTCTTTACAAGATTTATGTAAAGCTTTACCTCTGAGCTGAAAATATTTAGGCAAAAAAGCAGAGAACAGCAAACCCCTCTGTGCTACATTTGCTGAGGGAACATTGTTCTCCTCTCACCGACTAGAGCTTGATTATTGAATTAAATGTACATTTTTTAGTCATCAAATAGCTTCTGATAATGGATGCCTTCATGTTAAAGTTCCTAATTTTACACAAACTAGGACAAATTCTCCATGGTGAAAATTCAAGACTTTACTTGAAAACAACAGAGATCAAACACTCCAAATGGAGGACTCCAAATGAGAAAACAATGAAGACATACTTGGTAAGGAGTAGGCAGAATAACAGCCCTTCTGGACTAAACTGATCACAAGTTTTTTGATCATAGGATCAGATAGAAATTTGAACTAGGGAGAGCAACTTAGGTTAATTCCTTGAATTGTTTAACACATCATATAAAATAATTACCAAATAAATGAATTCCAGAAGCTGGGCTCTAGAAGGAAAGAAAGAAAGAAAGAAAGAAAGAAAGAAAGAAAGAAAGAAAGAAAGAAAGAAAGAAAGAAAGAAAGAAAGAAAGAAAGAAAGAAAGAAAGAAAGAAAGAAAGAAAGAAAGAAAGAAAGAAAGAAAGAAAGAAAGAAAGAAAGAAAGAAAGAAAGAAAGAAAGAAAGAAAGAAAGAAAGAAAGAAAGAAAGAAAGAAAGAAAGAAAGAAAGAAAGAAAGAAAGAAAGAAAGAAAGAAAGAAAAAGAAAAGAAAAGAAAGAAAGAAAGAAAGAAAGAAAGAAAGAAAGAAAGAAAGAAAGAAAGAAAGAAAGAAAGAAAGAAAGAAAGAAAGAAAGAAAGAAAGAAAGAAAGAAAGAAAGAAAGAAAGAAAGAAAGAAAGAAAGAAAAAGAAAGAAAGAAAGAAAGAAAGAAAGAAAGAAAGAAAGAAAGAAAGGAAGGAAGGAAGGAAGGAAGGAAGGAAGGAAGGAAGGAAGATGGCATGAGGAGCATGAAGAATGCCCTTCCTTCCTTCCTTCCTTCCTTCCTTCCTTCCTTCCTTCCTTCCTTCCTTCCTTCCTTCCTTCCTTCCTTCCTTCCTTCCTTCCTTCTTGTCTATCTGTCTATCTTTCTGGAAGATCTATACAAGGTGGTGAACAGCCCTTACTAATTTGAGAGTGGAGAGAATGACAGGCAGAGTAGCACTGCCTTTATGTAAAGTTGCCTTTCATCCCAGCTGGGGTTTAGCTTGCAAAGCTGTATGTTTGAAAGGAAAGGTTGCCTGCCAGCTGACACTGGTATTTTTATATGTAATGCATGCTAGAAAATAGGTCTTTCTACGTGTTCCCTCCATTTTTAAAAACAGCTATTAAGTCTGTCAGTCCTGGAATAAGGGATTAAAGAGAAATTGTGTGGGCAGATAGGGCCTATGAACCATGTTGATTAGCAGTCCTGGTGAGTTCTGTCTATGGAACGGGGACAACAGCAAGGTCTAACCTTGACACAGCAGGATAGTGTACAGCAGCCATTTCAGCCTTATGTATGGCTGCTGAGACTTTAATCATTACTGCTAGTTATGACTTTGCAATGTGATTATCAGCCCATGATAAGTGGAATAAACAGGCCACATTCTCTTTTGTGAGTCACCACAGAGCGATCAGAAGTGGGCAACTTTCTCTTGCCAACGACCTGAAAAAGATCGAAGCAAAGTCCTAGAAGCAAAGGAAGATAAGACTTAGGGTCCTCTCTCAAACCCAGTCCCTTTGTATGGGTTTGAGATTCCTACAGTTGACTCTAATTTCTCAGCAAGTCCACTAGGCCATTCTCCCCAGAGCAAAGACAGGGCTTCAGAGCTAACACCCAGGTGTTGTGCTTGAAAGGACTGTTTTAGGTCAGTTGACAAAAAAAGACTTGTGTCTGACTTGCCCTGAGGGAAGCTGTGATGTGCTGGCTATAGATAGATTTGTTTTGTTTGGAGCAGATGTTCTCAGCCTCAGCCTGGAGACCCTTCTCCTGCCTAGCCGGGTCATATACCAACATGAGAAGGAGGGTGTGATTATGACCAAGCTCCTTGTAATCTGGAGAGCAGTGATTTTCAGTTTGACTCTATTTTCCTTACTATTCAGAATACCGTGTATGTTGAATGACTAGTACAACATTGTGGGTGTGAATGACTCCTTACAAGCTCGTATAGGAAATCCTTTTTTGTCACAAATAATTTGCCTTGCAAAGAGACAAATTATGGAGAAAAGACATGTAGAAGAGTTGTCAGTTTGCTGCTTGTAGGATTGCTGTGGATTCTTCTCTGAAATCTTTCCTTGTTTTTCCATGTTTGTAAGCTCAGACTCCTGACAAGAAAGCAAGTACACTGCAGGTAAGGCAATAGTCACGTTTAGCCAGGAGGTTCTTGGTGATTCCTGTCAGGTACTGCTGCTGCAGTACTGTCAACAGTAAATAATGTCATTTTTACCTTATTGGAATGGGATTACAGTCCTAAATCATGCAAGAACAGGTTGTGAGAAGAATAGAGCTGGCAGATGCCAGGGAGTACTCTCCCATGAAAAGTATTTGAACATCCAGAAGAAAGGGCTGAGGTCTACAGAAAGCCAAGAGTAGACAGTGAGGCCAAACATGTCTCCTGAGAGCTCAGAGGCTGGATTACAAATGTGCTGAGGAGCTGAAACGCCTGGGATCAGAAAAGCTGAGTGAGAGTGTTGCTGTCAGCTGTGTGTCACTTGCTGCCGAGAGCAAAACCCCGGAGCTGCTCGTGGGGAGGGACTGAGCAGAGGAGAGGGGGATGGGAAAACACAGAAAGAAATTCAGTGCTGGCTCATTGATTTGAACTGTAAATGGCACAAATGGATTACTCAGAGTGCTGAGTTTTCCACAGCCCCTGGACTGATGATTGTAGGAGCTAGTGCAGAGCCAATAAACACTGTCCCTTTGGGCTGGATGTTAAGGAGGTCACCTGCACCGTGACCAAATGCGCTCTCCCAGGGCACTGGGGAGTCCACGGGGCTCAGTGAGAGAGCAAGCTCTGCGGTGGTAGTTACCAGTGGAGCAGTGGATGGTAGGACAGTACACATTTTCATTACAAAGGCATCGCTCTAGGTGTTGATGGAATATTGTTTCTCAGATGTTTCCGTCATCCCATCAAAATCATATGTTAAGGACTGTTCTTTTCTATGTGATCATTTTAAAATGAAAATGTTAAGCCTTACAAACCAACGTAAATGATAACAAAGCCTAGACTCCAACATTCACATATTACTGCCTACTTTAGGCAGTGAAATACTTGGGATTTTATTTAATTACTAAAAATTGCTGTTAAAACAAGAATCTAGGGGCTTAGTAGTAAGGTAAGAATCTATATTAGAAATACATCAATTCGATGTGGTTATGAAAATGGGACATAATTAAAATCCACTCTGAATGCTTTGTGGGTTTTTGTTTGTTTTGAGGAATTGATTTCTTTATTACATTGTCATCTCTCTGCACTTTTACTGCAGTACTTATGTTAAGTGCCTTACCTCTCTGTTATTTCTGGAAAATTTCAGTCAACGGCATGGAAATTATAGATTACTAGCTGCCTTTAAATGTGATTTCCCCCCCAAAAAAATAAAAAAAATTGTATCCACAGGCAGATATTCCAGCTTTGTCAAGCTAAATCACAATTTCTGGATCATGGTGTAACACACACAACATATGTCACTTGTTTTGGAGTGAAATGCAGCTATGCAGAACCTTCACACTGCAGTTAACTGTCTTTAGCAGTAAACAGTAGATGGCAAGGTTTGTTTTAGGCGAATGCAGAAAAATGAAGGAGAAGCCTCACAAGTTTAAGACTATAAATGAGGGCCTGACATACTCCTCACAGGAGGACCAGCTGTTCATAAAATCCTTTGCCCTTAGATGACTTGTGAAAGGCTGTTTACCTACAGATTGATCAGCGGTGTCTCATATTTTGACAGAAGATCAATAATGGGTTTTTATAGCAATAATTGAAGACTGATTATTCCTGTGCCAGCTGAGGTGCCTTAGGGCATTTGAGACATCAACAGTACTAGTTGGATCACACAAGGTCTTCAGAAGACACATGCCCTTCTGGAACAACAGCTGAAGACCAGGTGAGAAACCCCAGGGTTCTTTACTAATAAAGTATCTTTGGCCAACTGAATTGTGCCCTGTGGTATTGTTATTGACAATATTGTGTATTTTTACTACAGGAAGGTGATATATACGCAAAGATTTTCCTGTGAGTGTGAAGAAGATGGCGCAACCCTAATTGCAAACTCTTGTCTGTTGGGAATTCTGAATAGGGGTTGAAATCTGAAGATAATGACCCCAAAATGCATGTTGCAAGTAGATAACTACATTTTATTTGGCTTAAGGGCAGGAGAAAAATCCCAAAATTACAATGCAGCACATGCTGTTTTCTCTGTGCCTGGGTTTTTCTCTTTGGACACAGTAAATCCCAATGTCCCTCAGATCAGCTTTTTAATATTTCATCACACTGAGTTCAAGCGGACTCAAGCAAACGGCTCTGCAGGCCCATGAGTGCTGCTCCCTCTGGGATGACATTAGCATGGCAGGTCTCCAAGGCTACTCCCTGAGTAACACAGAGAACAGGTGCTGTGCGACCTGAATTGGTTTAGCCGTGGTAAAAACATTCATACAAAAGAGTAAACATGGTGAAAATCCATATTCTGGTTTACCTACAGGTTAACTTGTTCATAGGCCATATTGGGAAGCACCTGCTGTTTGAGAACCTCCCAGGCATAATCCTCTCTGTGTGCTCTGAGAGTAATGACAGCCAGTCCTGGCGATTGCTATTACATTTGTAAGACTTTTGCTAGTATAGGTGTTCCCAAAGTGTTCATCCATATGTATATTCGCCAATGTATTTAGCATTGCAAGGTAACTAACTGAACACATGTGGAAAAGACAAAATGGTTCCTAGAAACTATTAAGGCCAGGCAAGATATCAGCAGGAGCTGCTTTGGCAATCGGTTCCTCCTTTTCTTGCAAGGCAAAAATCAGAGAGGCAGAAGGCAAGTTGGATAAGTTTGGCCAGCCAGCGTTGAGGCAGCTGCTCTCCTCTTTGGGATGTGAGGTCGCCAGAGCAAGGTCATACCTTTTCCAGCTGGTGTTTTTGCTATGAACGATGTTCCTGTTTTCCTGAGCCTTGAAGGGCTCGTATAATGTCTCATAGGTTCTTCAGGTAAAAAAATTAAGGTCTTATTCACCATTGTCACCAGGTTAAACCTATCTGTTATTGTCTGAAGTGAGCTGGGACACACACACATAGTCCTTCAGCCAGCTGAGCATTGGTACAATGGCCTCCATCAGAGAGAGAAACAAAGAAGCTGGGGAAAGCAGGGTTTGTCTGCAGTCTGTGCACCTAGCTACAAAACAGTAGTCTGTCTTTAGCCTTAATCTGCCAATAGCTGTCAGAGAGAGAAGTAGAGACTTTAAGCACGTAGCAAACACATCCACCCTGGTCTGCAGAAAATCCACTACTTCCTTAAGTAGTTGGTGGCTGTGGATCAAGATATCTGCACAAGGATAAAGAATATTCGTGTTTAAAATTTACTTCTGTGCTTGACTGTATCATCACTCTCAGTCCCTAAAACAACACTAAATATTCTGAAATGCATCAAAACGTTTCAATACTCAGAGTTTCATTACTAGTAATATCTGTTATTGAATATATGAAATTATCCAGTCTTTGTTGACTTGATTAGCAACTGTTCATTTCAATAAAACAGAAGAATATAAGGATTGTTAGAGGGGACAGTCATGACAATTAGTTTTGAATTATAACAGGTATCTCAAAAATTTGCAGTTTGATTGTTAGGATGGATGGAAAAGAATAGTAATTTTGTGATTTGTTGCTAATACAAGACACTAGTTAGCCATGCGAGCAGTCACTGGACATGGCCAACAACAGGAGGTAGCAGAATAAGTTTTGTTAATAAGCTTTAGATTTTTATTTGTAGGCTAGAATAATGTAACTTATCAAATGTGCCTCCTGCCCATACTTTTTTCCATGCATTTGAGGAACCAATTCCCAAGGTAACCACTGCTGACATTTTACTTGGTCTTAACAGTTTCCAGAGACTTCGCGGTTTTTTCACTTACATTCTGTGTACAGGAAGCAGAATTACATCATATTTAAAATAAGCACAGGGATTTTTGTTTTGCTAATTAACTAAATATTTGCTATCAGATATTCATAGAATCATACAATCATAGAATCATAGAATTGATGAGGCTGGAAGGGACCTTTAAGATCATCGAGTCCAACCTTTAGCCTACCCTGACAAAAGCCACTTCTAAACCATGTCCCTAAGTGCCCCATCTACCCTTTTTTTAAACACCTCCAGGGATGGTGAATCCACCACCTCCCTGGGCAGCCTATTCCAATGTTTAATAACCCTTTCAGTGAAAAAATGTTTCCTAATATCTAATCTAAACCTCCCCTGACATAACTTGAACCCGTTTCCTCTCGTCCTATCACTTGTCACCAGGGAGAAGAGGTCAGCCCCCATCTCTCTACAACCTCCTTTCAGGTAGTTGTAGAGGGTGATAAGGTCTCCCCTCAGCCTCCTCTTCTCCAGGCTGAACAACCCCAGCTCCCTCAGTCATTCCTCATAAGGTTTGTCCTCCAGACCCCTCACCAGCTTTGTAGCCCTTCTCTGGACACGCTCCAACACCTCAATGTCCCTCTTGTAGCGAGGGGCCAAATCTATCATGGTAGATAGGGTTTTCTTATTTCACAACATGTCATTGTGCTTGGGAACAGCTCAAATGGGCAATTAGGAAATACATGATGCTAGCTAAAAATGCATTTTTATCCACAGAAAAGGAATACAGATTTCTTACACAAATACAAATTAAATATAACAATTTCCATAATCAATGAAAAATGCATCAGCTTACTAGGTAGAGCAATAGCTGATCTTTTGGATACTTTGCAATCTGGCTCTAGCTACGCCATGGATGACTGTTGTTTCACCTCTCTAATCCTATACACAAATGAAGATAAAAAGAAATATGCTCTGAGATCATTAATGCACCAGGACTAGGTATTACAGCCACAGTAGAATTTAAGAAACTTACATCTTATTATGAAATAAACTAAAAGGAAGGACTGTGGTCTATCTTGGGGTCTCAGGGCACAAGTGCTTTTTGGTGACTCTGCTTGTTCAGATGACGGCTCTGCTCATCAGGAATTATGGTGCCCAGTGGTATAGTTGATAATCTGAGTAATGCATCTGAAGGAAACCCAGATGGCCAAATGCTGCCCTTTATTTCTTTCTGAAGGAATATGTGGCCTGAAGATAGATTAGAAACAGTGGCAGATGTATAAATAAATCCTTTGGCATAAAGTACCCTGGGCGTAATTATTTCCCAGTCATTTTTATTGTTGTTTGTCCCTCGTCTGCATTTCTGTGGAAGTAAAATGTGATGCGTGGTGAGATGATCTATTATCATAGTATTCAAGATCCAATCAGACAAAAAAAGGATCAGCAATATCTTAAACTGGCTTAAGTATACAAATCTCACTAGCTTAACAGATGTAAACTGTGTATTCATTCTTTGGGTATTTATTCAAACCAGACATACCAATATTAGTTTGTTATTAATATAATGTAAACCTTAATTATCTAAAATATATCGCATGATGCCCTATGGATCAATGCTTTTAATGTAATTACCTTCATAATACTCCTGTGAGGTAGGAAAGTACTGTCAGACAGCAATATCCAAGCATTTAGAAAAGGATTGGTGGAGATCAGAGTATTGAAATTATATTTCGTTAGACTCAGACTGGCATTTTAGCTATGGAGGCCCTCCTTCTTTTCCATCGTTTCATCTTGTTCGTCAAAGAAAGCACTGATAATAATAGAGACTGATTCCAACCTACGGGGAGCTCTTTTTTGCTTAATATTGGGCTTTGGATAACATTCTAGAATGAGCGCAACCTTTTAAAAATATATGTTTAAAAATGTATGAGTGCCCTGTCAAGAAAGGAGAAAAGAAACTTCTTTTGTGGCATTAAGGCAGAAATTATTAAATGTAGACCTAAATAAGCTCCTGGAGTTAAAGGCAGTGTTCAAGGAAGCGTTCGAGGTCAGGTTGGATGAGCTCTGAGCAACCTAATCTAGTGGGAGGTGTCCCTGCCCGTGGCAGGGGGTTGGAACTAGATGGTTTTTAAAGGTCCCTTCCAACCCAAACCATTCTATGATTCTCTGATAGCTCAGGGCTGGTAGGCATAATGTTTGGTCTTTGCTGTTATAAGGAAACTAATATTGTAGTCAGTGGGACAAATGCTTTTTGGCACTCACAGGGTATAGATCCAGAGCAGTTACATTGCTGTCCACAGAGGAAGAATAGCAGTACAATTTGGGGCAATCAGTTATTAGGATTTGGAACTGTCCTTTAAACACAGTTTATTGATTAATAAAGCTATTTCTGTACCACTTGCCTCTTGCATTTGAAGAATTAAAACTTGGTTGAAAGAAGCAATACAATTTATTGTTTGTTTTCTAAGGATTGCTGATCATGATTTAATTTGACAGTAATCTACATCAGAATAAGATTTTACTCTAAGATAGTTCTACTGAGCCCATTTACTATGGCGGTTACTTCAATTAAACACCAGGCAATCTGCTCTGGAAAAAATCATCACATTGCAACTAAGCACTATTATTATTGTTGCTATTAATTATATTGTGTCTTAAATTTTAATAACTCAATACAGATTAACAAAAATCCGTATAAATCATAAAGGAGATGCTAGTTCTGCTGTTGCATTTACTGAGAGCATTTTGACAGAAAACCACAACAGATCACGTATTATTACAGCCTAGTGGGTCGTTCTTCTCCTTTTGGTGACCACATTATATTTAACTTTTTCAACCTGGTTTCAGAATATTTATTATATAGGCAAATTAGACCTAATTTTACAGACCTTTGAATTCCTTTTTTTAAAAAAAAAATCTTCCCTTTGGGAATACTTAGGATTTAGCCAGTGTATGAGTTTCCCATTTCAGGGCATTTTAGCAGAATTCAGTAACTCTTCACTTGCTGGCAACACAATGAGCATCAATTGCACTATCTGTAATTTTCCATTCTGAGGAGCAGCCACCCGTATCTTACGCATTCTGATATAAGTATTTCTATTAGTTTTATTGCTAAAATGTAGAAAATATAAGAGCAAACAAACCAGTTTCCATTGCATTCTCTCCCTGCAAGGGTAACTATAAGAAAATTTCTCTGCGATCATGGTGATTTTGATTGTGATATAGGGGATCATGAGATTGGGATCATGAGAATCTCATGGAATATCTGTTATTTTTCTTCCAAATATCTCATATACTCTGAAGGATGTTATTGTAAATGCCTTTTTAGGATTTTTTGTTAGAAATCCCCCAGACCTGACTTTGCTTCGTGCTTTGGAGTCAAGAGGAATTGTGGCTACTCCCCCGTCATAATTGAAGTAAAAGATGCCTACAGACACACACAAAAAAAAGTCTTAGGCTATAAAACCTAAAAAGATCAGTTCTTTCAGTATTGTTCTACACCAAAGCTTACATTAGGCCAGTAGCAACATAGACAGAAAGAGCAAATTGAGAATTGTTCAAATAGGCCAACTACTTAGACAACTTAGTTTGTCTAGTCAGGGTTTTGTTTGACACACACTCATTTCTGATTCAATAATTTAATGTAAATTTTGCTTGGATTCCAGAGACTCATGCAAACAGTACCATTGATCCTGCAATCAGTTAAACCAATGTGGAGCCCCATACGCTTTAATTAAATTCTGAATGTAGTCCGTTTTGAAACGAGAATAACATCTCACCAATCTAAAGCTGGAATTGTATCTCTCACTAGAAATGCTACCCTTTAATTCAAAGAGCCTAATTCTATGCTTTCAGCTACTACTGTTCCTCTAATTGTTTGAGATCAAGTGTTTGAGGCCTCCTTTCTGTCTCGGTGCTGACTGGTCTCTTGTGTGTGTGTAGGATATCTGCCCACTTGCCTACCAGCCAGGAAGTCTGCAACTCTTAAAGTGAATATTCACCGGGGGCATACACAGCGCACAGAACCCTGGGACACCAGTGATGCTTGAAAATACCTCTGATGTGTATGGGGATGGCAAACTGGTGACATTTAAAATACATCAAAAAAAATCATTTCAATAGTAATCACCCTTTAACCGTACTGAGAAAAAAAATTAGCCCTTTTTTTTTTTTTTTAATTAACGTACTCACAGAAAGAACTGTCACTGGAGACAACCTAAGCTCCTGTGGTTTGAAACAGTGTGTAGTCACTCAGATACTTAACAAAAAAATATTGGAATATGTTTAATAAGTTTTTGACTGAGAAACATACCATTTACAAATCTTTTTGTATTTTTGATTATTTTAGAGCAGAGCTTGATCACAACATCATTTTTTGCTTGCACTTTCCCTCAACATTTGCTATGTTTTTGTGCTAGAAACCCACTACAGAAGACAAATCTGTCAAATTTACTTGCAGTTTCAGTGTCCTTGTTCTCTCCTACTGTCACCAAAATCCTGAAGGATTTTCGCTGTTGCTATATTGGTCCAGGTGCCATCAAAGTTTCATTATGCTTCCTTTCACAGCCAAGTTTAAAGGAATTTTGTTGAACAAAAGTCATCGTTGGTGAAAAATATTGCCAGATACACATAGCAAGCTCTCCAAAAAACACACATTGGATGTTTTGCCTTAAACAAGTTTTATTTGTACTTTCTGTGTATATATGTGTCTCTCCGTGTGTATTTGCACGTTACATATATACACAAACTTTGGAGGCTCCGTGGTTCTTTGATGTGGGTTTAGCTAGCTGGTTGGACAATGTGTCCTCAAGTATATTAATAAATTAAAATGCAGCAAAACTCCACAAATCTAAACAGAACTTTGGAGAAGTTTGAATCCATGTCTTAACTTCTTGGTATAACATAGGAACATTATTACAACAAACTAAGGATGCATTTGATTGTTATTTAGCACAGGCATAGAATAGCTACAGCCATACTCTTAGCTAACAAGTAGCGTAGCTCCGTGCCAATTGCCAACCAAAAATGCTTTTGGATTATGCTAATCCCTGAACCATCACCAGAAGAACAAAAATCCAGGTTGATGCAAACACAGACCCACTGTCAGTGAAGCAAGAGTTGGTATGTGAGCTATTACAGGAGCTTGACCCCTACAAATCGATGGGCCCTGATGTTATCCACCAGAGGATGTCAAGAGAGCTGGCCGACATCGTTGCAAGGCTGCTCTCCGTAATCTTTGAGAACTCATGGAGATCAGGGGACACCCCAGAAGACTGAAGGCTAACATCATCCCCATCTACAAGGAGGGCTTAAAGGAAGATCCAGGAAATTGTTGGCCCATCAGTCTTACTTCAGTCCCTGGGAAAGTTATGGAACAAATCGTCCTGGGGGCTATCACAAGTCAAATGAAGCACGTGATTGGGAAAAGCCAGCATGGACTCACCAACGGAAAATCATGCTTGACAAATCTGATCACCTTCTACAACAAAGTAACCTGCTCGGTTGATGTGGGGTGAGAGGTGGGCATTGTTTACCTGGGTTTCTCCAAGGCTTTTGATCCAGTTCCCCACAGCCTCCTCCTAGAGAAATTGATGCATTGTGGTCTAAGAAAGTGGTTGGTGTAGTGGGTGTGGAACTGGCTGACAGGCCACACCCAGAGGGTGGTGGTAAATAGCTCCTTTTCAAACTGGCAACCAGTCACAAGTGGGGTCCCCCATGGATCGATACTGGGCCCAACACTGTTCAGAATCTTCATAAGTGTTCTGGATGATGGGATCAAGTGTACCCTGATGAAGTTTGCTAATGAGACGAAACTGAGTGTGGAAGTGGACACTTCGGAAGGGAGAGCCACCCTGCAGGAAGACCTGGATAGGCTGGAAGAGTGGGCTAATAAGAATCTTATGAAGTTAAACAAGGACAAGTGTAAAGTCTTGCACTTGGGTAAACATAATCCAGGAATGCAGCACAGCCTGGGATCTATCCCGGCAGGCGAGCAGCTCTGTAGAAAGGGAGCTGAGGGTCCTGGTAGGCAAGCTCAACATGAGTGAACAGTGTGCTGCAGCAGCAAAGAAAGGCAACGGGGTGAATGGTGGCATCAATAAGGGCATCATCATCAGAGATAAATAAGTCATTATCCCACTCTACTCAGTGCTTGTCAGGCCACACCTGGAATACTGCGTTCAGTTTTGGTCCCCACTATGCAAAAAAGATGTGGACCGGCTGGAGAGGGTGCAGAGAAGGGCTGGGAAGCCTGCCATATAAGGAAAGACTGAGAGAACTGGGTTTGTTCGGCCTGGAGAAAAGAAGACTTAGAGGAGACCCTATCACCATGTTCCAGTATTTAAAGGTTGGCTACAGAGAAGACGGAGACTCTCTTTTTACAAGGACTCACATGGAAAAGATGAGGGGTAATGGGTACAGGTTACTCCTGGGGAGATTCCAATTGGACACAAATGGGCAATTTTTCACAATGAGAACAGTCAGCCATTGGAATAATCTCCCCAGGGAAGTGGTGGATTCCCCAGCGTTGGACACTTTTAAGATTCAGCTGGACAGGGTGCTGGGCCATCTTGTCTAGACCACGCTTTTGCCAAGAAAGGTTGGACCAGCTGATCCTTGAGGTCCCTTCCAACCTGGTATTCTATGATTCTATGACTGTGTGAAGTACTCTGGGAGAGTATAAACTGGACTGGCTAAAACATGCCAAAATACAGTACACAAAATCAAGTGCCCAGGTTTGTTCCCCACAACGCTTAGTTTACTTAAGTTACTACAGACATAGCTTAAGATAATTAAAACTTTGAATTACCTAATTCCCGACTTGCGGTTTTTGTAAACAGTGCACTCTTTCTCCTTCTTTCTTTACACTCCTTCTTTGTTTACACTCCTTGTGGTGGGCCTTGCTTGACCGCTACATAGTAAGTCCCCACATTCACCAGATGTATTCTGAAAATGATTAAGGTATTGCCCGATGTTGTTCATAAAATGACTAAAGCTGTTTCTATCACTTTGGAGTCAAAAGAAGTAAGTTTTAAATAAAGGTTATTGTGTTTCCTTGGTTTCGTCCCAAGTTGACTTACTAAAAACTAAACTAAAAACTTACGAAAAATTAATAGCAAAATATACACAAATGAGCAGCAACTAATGAGCTTCATGCTAAAATACTTCAGGAACTAGTCACCACAGTGCCTGTAGCACTAACGCTGAAGGGCAACAGCACAGAACACGAAGGACAAGTATACTACCTATTTAAAAAAAAAAAACAAAACCAAAATAAAAGGTGCTCCAGGGAAGAGCCTGCAACAAACTACTAAATGACAAACTTACAAGCTCTCAGGGGAAAGTGTAATGCTAAGCAGCAAGCACTATGGATGTCAAGAACAAAACATATAAGACTAATCCTTTGTGCTCCTCAAATTGAACTTCAGCCAACAATATTGTGATTTTCAAGACAAACCGACAACAAAGGCCAATTTTAGCTCTTAGTTAATTAATAAGTGTTGTGTGTTATATCTGGGGGAAAATTACTGCAGTCTGTTTGACATTGGTGAGGCCTAGTTCTTCACTTGAAAATCACATTTGCTTTTATCTACCACATTTTGAAAGCGTGTGAGGGGAATAAACTGAAAAGAGCCCGGAAAAAGCTAAAACTCTGCCTCACATTAAAATATGACAAAAGAAATACTTTTGAGATAATTGCCATCTGAAGCACACCCATGATATCCATATCAGAAACAGTAATGTAAGTCTGAGATTAAGAGCAGGGTCACAAGCCTTGTGTTTTATTAGTAGATCATCTAAATTTGTGTTTCTCCACTTACACAAGGAGAAAAGAGGCGGTGGCAGATCTTGTAATGGTAAGGTGGTCTTTCTTTTGGATTAGAAGCAACCTCACAATAAAGAACACCTGCTTTTCTTTTCTTTTAAGTGGAGAGTATTTCATTGCTTGTCACATTTAAAAATAAAAATCCCAAATGTCTAAAAGATTTACAGCTTGGTGGAAGATTGCATTGAAAATCACTTTCCTCATCCGTGCATTTCTGTTTCTCTGGCGCTCGGCTTCATTTCCAGTCTGTTTTCACCTCGGTATATTTTATTTCTCCTGGACGGTCATTGAGTGACAGGAATGTCACATCAGGGAATAAACCAGTGCAAACTGCAATGTATTGTCAGGACTAAACTACAATTTGAACAACAGCTAATATGAATAACCCCAGGAAACTGGTAGAAATATATCAACGTATATATTCAAAGAAGTTACTATAAAATAGCTGACAGCAATCTGCCTTCTGAAAAGTGTTTGAGGGGATGTTTGAACCATGGATTGTACATCCATTACAGACAAGTTTCTAGAGTACTGCACAAAGAATGCAAAAATGAGGAAACACAGTTCGTTCTTTCTAGGAACAGGTTTGACTGCTTATTTTGTCTTGTAAACTTTGCCCCTAATTCCAGTAACTTTAAAAAAAAAAAAGTAGCAATGCACAGCTTGCAGGTTTTGGGTCATTCTCTGCCTGCTTTTTAAACAGAAAACTACAATTCGAAATTTAAATATATCTGCCTTCCCAATCTGTGCAGTTACTGAATACGAAATTGCACACCCTGCCTACCTGTAAAACGGCTGAGTCCCCATTGAAATAAGTGATCACTCAAATGGCACATGTTTGGATTGAAGAATACCTGCATGAGAACTCTTTACGTGAGAGGGCAGCCAGCTTCTCCCCACCGTACTTGGGATTTGCTTTCCTGACCTTCGGTTCTGTTTTCTGATGGAATCCTTTGGTTGTAATTGATGCACTGCAATTCGCCATCACAGAAATGAAAACGTCCCACACAGTGATCACACCCTCAGACTGGTAAGCTGCTACAGACACCGTTTTGTTGCCTTGCCACCACCCACACGTCAGAGAAACGCACTGGCCGGGCTTGCTGGGCAGAATTCTCCACACTGGTTTTGGGTTTCCACTTAGAATTATTTTGACGTCTGCTCGTTTTGTCACGTGCGGCAGCATAAACTGAGTGAGGCACGAAATATCCTTCCCAATGCCTTCTCTGTCCTTACTAACTAAACCTAGACAATTTAATCTCATACCTTCTGGGGCAACACTTACTTTGGTGGCCTATGGGGTGAAAAACAGAACGGCCACGTGCATAAAGAACTGAACTGGAATAAACTCATTCTCCTGGTTCAAGTGTGACTTAAAATAATAACACAGACAAAAAAGTAAAAGCTTAATTTCATTCTGTCAGACTTTATACCTGATTAGTACTGTTTATCCCTATACAGCCAACAAACAGGTGACAAAACACCATATTGCATGCTCTGGTTATTTTGACAGAAATGTGATTATGGATTTATGCCTGATCTAGATTAAATTTGTACTGGCAGGTGGTCTGCTAATTCACAAGTCTAATATTAATGAGTGTCGAAGTCGGGCTGCAGAGTTCACGACTACCTGCCGCCTTCTTTATTGGTTATTCCCTGAAACGTAGGGGTTAGCCTGATTAGATTACTGGTTAATAGGGGCAGGTGACTTTGGAAGAATCAGCTCATTAACTGTTATGGGTAACGTTAAGCATGCATTCCAGTGACATAATTAAACTACGTACTAAGAAGGTTAGTAATGGTAGTAATGGGAGGTTGCTCGTTAAATAATAACTGTATTTACTTTCAAGCTTATCTCCAGTTTATTTTTTTCATCAATGTCATTACCAGATGTGCTATGGTGGTGTATTCTGTTTCATAGACGAAAAGTCAATTGTTGATAGCAAATGAAAATCCGCTCAGGACGGCAGAATTACAGAGCGCAATGTTCCAATGGCCAATGAAATGTAGGTTCCATCTAGACATTACTTTACCTTCTTAAATTAATTCGGTTGACATTTGTTAAAATCAGCTGTGATCAGGGCAAATTAATATTTTTCTCTTTAAAATATTTTTAGTACAAACATAATTGAATATATTGCAGGAACCTACTTAGTATTAATTGTCTGTGTCCATTTTGAACAAATGTCAATTGTACGGATGAAAAAAACAAATAAACATCCCCAAATATGTGTTGTAATGTAGTACACCTGATCATAAGAGACATTTTAAAGAGCACATTGGGGCACATGACAACAAACTGTTTATTCGAGATATACACACTTGAACGAAAAATACTTGCCACTCTAAGAGGTAATTGTTTTCCCACTCTCTTCCTTAAAATGAAGCATCCTTCCTTGTTTCTAACTTTGTTGCTTTTTATGTCCATTCAACAAAGTTGCTTGCCCTTGCCACTGCAATGCCACATCTGAATCCTGCTTAAATATCTGGCTAAGATTGCCGTACATAGCCTGATAAAATTGGAACACTTTAATTGTTCCTTAGTGACTTTGTCCCAAAAAAATGGACATATTCTATTTTCCAGAATGGAAATATCCCATGGAGGGAAAGGGAAGGAAACGTTATCTGTCAGTCTCTCTTCCAGCCCCAACATTTGATTCTTGTGTTGAGCTCAGCCATTCACCAGGCTGCTGTCACCCAACAGCCATCTCCACCACCAGGGAGTGCGCTGAGCCTCTTAAAGCATTTGTATTCCTCCGGGCTGTTTTAAAGTAAATAACATTCACTATAAAGGAAGAAAACCTGTAAGGAATCCGGACGTTTGGGGTGAAGTTCTTGAATGGAAGTGACATGGCTTTTTGGATGAGTTTTCCCGGCTGTGACCTAGAGAACAACCCTCCTGCACCTCTGCCTGTTGTGGCCAGAGTGGACACAGCTGCCAACTCTGAGTTCCTCCTCATTTTTCGGTGTCCATGAATAAAAGCTTTGGGTACAAAACGATAGCAAAAAATGAAATTATAAAAACAGGCCAAGAGACATATGGCAAGCATGAGGGTGATAACTGCACAGAAAAACTTAGCGCGGTGTTTACATTGCTCTTGTCACGAGAAGACTGCTCAGAGTTACAAGGCTGACCTAGTTTAGGGTTTGGCATTCTTGTTAAACACTCCAGGGCAGGTACTTTTTTAAGCAAGATACTTCTGCTCTGCCAAGCTCCATCTACAACATACTGGCTGCCAGTACTAATATTTCTTTTAAAAAGATATTTGAAGGACAGGTCATTTATACTGTTAGAACAGAAAATGTGAAAGAAAATGCCTGTAGGGTTGAGGGAGAGGAATTGCATACCCACAATACAGAACTAACGCTGTGATATTTGTGACGTTTATTGGAATAGCTTTTATATACCATTGCCTTTCTTCATTTGGAGTAGCTGAAATTAGGTAACTAAAAAGGAACAAAAGGTCTTTGCCAGATGTTTGTCTTTCCAAAACACTGATTTCCAACTAGTTCCATTAAATCAATATCCATAAAATTCGGGGCCCAAATTTCTGCAATATTTTTGACAATTTTGTTTTCAACTTACAGTAGTAATTATTTCCAATAAAATTATTTGCACGTTAAAACCAGATTTTAAAATACAAATGTATTTCCCCGTATCTCTAATGTCCCCATTAGGAGCTGGTTTGTATTTATAATAAAAAACTCTGTGTGTAGTGAACTTCATGTATTGATTTGTTTAGTTTTGTGTCTTTTGGGATAATAGGGTGTACAGGAGGAGCTCTGGGAAAACACGGATCAAGCACTATTAAATCAGGCTTTGTTCTGCAATTTCTCATTTACTCTGACAGTTTTTTGACTGGAGAGGGAGCTGAAATAGCACATAAGACTAAATGGGGTAAATTTTAGCTGTAACTCAGAATTCTCTGACTGTTGGATCTGATCCAGTTTTCTCTGAAATCACTGGAAAAGTTCACGTTGATTCCTCTGAGAGCTGGATCAGACCTTCTCAGAGCCTTCAGTTAAATCCCCTGAGACAAATTCTTTGTTCTGCTGGGTCTCGCTAGTCCCACGGAACTAATGAGTTCAACAGCTGTAGCTAAAGGATCAAGTTTGCCCTGTGCTATTTTCTTTATGTAGTTTTGTTAGGGTTATAATTCCCCTTGCCCTTGACCAAAGGGAAGGAGGGAAAAGCATAAAAGGGATGGGTTATAGTTCACTTTTTATTATGAGGTAAACAAGAGAAAGGCACAACATTTCAGATATAAGTCTCATATTTTGACCTTGAGAACTCAAACACTGTCAACCTACTCTGTACTTTGGAAAACTAATTCAGCAGGGGTTCATTTGTTTCACACTTCTGATCTTAATTTAACTGTAAATATTTTGCTCATAATTTTGATGACTGAATTAGTAGATCTGCCTCTGCAATATGTTCCCACTATGTAATTGTTCCACGTCATACCCAGGCACAGCTGAGATCCTCCCTGGTAAGCAAATCCTGTTCTGATGTCTGAGGAACTGTGTCACGCTGCCCATATGTTCCTTCCTACTAAGGAGGTCACCCCGCTTTATAGGAAATTTAAAAGGTCCATGAGAAATTCAATTTGAGTAGTCTTAATACACAGATGCTGGGTTAGATGAAGAAAAACTCCATTTTATGAAATAAAATTGTATCCCGTACCAGCATTTGTATGCTTTGTAATGTTCAGTGTATTATCGCCAAACTAACCACCTCTTAACTTTTGCTTTTCTTTGCAATAGCCTACAAAATCCTTTTATCTCTTTTCAGAGCTGCTGGTTGCTAAGCAAGTGCAAGTCTCCCATATTTCGCTATTGTTATTAACTGTCACTGCCATAACCAATAAAAAGGAAGCAGCAAAAAGGAATTTTCAATAAGCTTTGAATTTTCATATTCTAATTTTCACCATGGCCTGTGCTGTCCATAGAGGGAAACACAGCAGCTGAAGTCAGTCTAGAAAGCTGATCTGACTAAATGGTGACAAGATCTGTTTCTGTCACAGCAGATCATTTCAGACTGGAACATCAAAAACCATTTCAGAGCTCTGTAGACCTTCCCATTATCTCTGTAATTCCTGCTGACGTTAATCAAAACTATTGTCCTGTTTGCAAAGAACTTAATACCGTTTTGACTACCATTCATTTTATTTAGCCCTTGCCATCTGTTTTATTTATGGTTCTCTCGTGGCCATTTGAAATAATGTCTCAAATGTTATTTGTATAGTGTCCATTTTGATCAGGATATAAATGCATAATAATATTTCATGTAATGTGTAATATATTGATATGCAATTAAATTCTGAGCAGTTATATGAGAGATTGTAAGTGCTTTTTAGGGTAGGAGAAGACAGAAAAGTGTGTTTTAAAGCAGCAGCCCTTCAACTCTATGGAGATTTTAGAAAGTTGAACCTGTTCACCTCAAAAGACAGTTCCTGACAGAGACTTCAAATGTCAGGGATATACTATGAGTATGTTTATCTAGCTGTAGAGAAACTCATAAAGTTCAAAGTAGAAACATTACGTGTAAGACTGAACCTTAGAAAGAAAAAAAAAACTGATAATTTCTAGTTTTAACAGTGCTCAGATCAATGCACTAACAAGCTACCACATTGACTAATGCTAAGCAGATACATTCACTTATATTCTCATTATTATACTATTACAATTATGCCTTTGAATGGAAATCTCTAGCCATCTAGGTCAAATTACCGCAACAGAAGTTCACCCAACACTTCCTTCTGTTACAGGTTTCCAAACAGTTAGTTTAATAGAGAAAAAATGTAGGGGTGAACAAGGTGCACTTTGAGGAAAGATAAAGAGCGCAGAGATGCAGAAAATATGAGCCCTTGCTGTCACCAAGAATGTGAGTGGAACATTTAATTCACACTTTTTCACAAAGGCCTCAGGTGTAGAAGAGTTAGTACAAAAGTGCTTTGGCAGTAGAAGCAGTGGAATATGAATGCTTAGAAGGTCCTACAGCAGAAGCAATGATAATAAAAATCTTTGCTGTTCAATCTGTTTCTCTTGAAGTCAACGCTGACATTTGTAAATAGGGCAAGACAAAAGCTCAGTGGTGGAGTAGTTAGTTAAATAAACATCTGCAGACAGCTCTGGGATGGTTAGTTGTCGAAAATGTTCAGGTACTTTCTAGAGAGCCTCCTCGCTAACACTCATGAAATAAATTATCCTACTGCTTGGCTAAGATCAGTAAAGATGTCAACAATTTCAATGATGCATGAAAAAAGTGTCCAAAGCACAACTTTGTGAAAATTCCCAGGAAAAGTCTTAATCAGGAAAAATTACTATTCTGAAGAGCCAGTTCTCTTGCTCTCAAAAAAAAAAAAAAAACCCAACAAAAAAAAAAGCAAGCAGCATTACACTTTGCCTGACACAAAATTATGGGGTGTCCATCAGATTTAGCTAAATACAAACAACAAAATGAGCCGTCATTCCGTGCCACAGGTCTAAATCATGAGGCATTACTGTGTTCTACCTGCTGTAGAAATGTGCTCAGAAGAACAATGGGGTCCGTGTTCCTCTCTGTTGTTAGATCTCGCTTTTTGCAATTTTACTTTCTATTTAGGCGCTGGATCCTCTGGCTCGGAGCCAGCCAGCAGCGGGCTCACTCCCCCCTCCCACATGCATAAGATTAAAAACTGTGTGAAATTTGTTCTCTCCCTCTGGAAAATGTAATCAGCAGGGCCCAAAGCCTTGTCATTATGGGAAAATGCAAAGCTGAGTAACTAAGTAGTTCACAATAGAAATATTTTGATTATTAAAAGACCCATTGTTTTGTTCCAATTCCAAAAGCTGACGCAATATCGGGAAGCATATTTCCATTGAACTAGGCACCCTTGCCTGAATCCCAGATGGCAAAGTTCGTAAGACATGCTTCATACAGGATTTTGCTCTTGTAAACTGAGTTCTGCCAACACGCCTATAGAGGCTCTTCCTTGCGGGTACCAACCTTTGTCTCGACAAATCTCTGCACCTCCCACCTATTTCACATCATTCCAAAACAAACCCCACAGCTGAACTGGCTCCTGCTCCCACCCCAGCACAAACCAAATGACCTCTCCCTCCCAGTTATTCCATGTGGTGACTTGTCAAGCTTCCTTCTTTAGTCATTTGATATTGTCTGAGGAATGAGGAAAGAGAGAACATCGCTTTTGACGGCAGTTTACCAGATAAATGAAAAATAAGCAAAGTTTGGCAGGCTTGCTAATGGTTGGGATTTCAAAGATCTTGTGCTCCCTGGGACACAGTGGAGAGCGTCTTTGTTTGTGAAGTGCTCGTGATGTGCATGACCCTCATCCTGACGTGCATGACCTTCATCCTGACGTGCATGACTCTCACCATTTTAAGACCTGTGTTGTCTGGACCTGCAAGAAGACTCTGGGGAGTAATTTTCCATTGCCACTTAAATGTATCCAGGCTGCTGGAAAGGAAGAAATAAGCTACTGTTCTCATTCTTCCATTTCCCTAATAGAGAAAAATTAAAGGTATCAGAATTAGATCGAGGCAGCAAAAGTAGATTGTGGGACTATAATCGGGAGGAGGACGTGATGCCATCAGAATATAATAGAGAATATATTCCTGTCTAGTGCTGAACCTTGGAAAATGAACTGCAGCACACCGTTTGCAAATATGCCGGGTACTGAATGCTGCAAGGTTAGTGTTAGAGTGTCGGCTTTAGTGCACTGGCCACCTTCCAGTCTGGATAATTACATGCTGCTTACTCAAACAAGCCTACAGTTTCACTTGCACATGGTATTCCTCTCCTCCTATCCTGAAATGCAGCGCAGAGCCACCATGAGTTCATTAATAATAGAGCACTTCAAGAGTAGGCAATCCTCCATTCTGTCATACTGTTTGCAAATTGTCTTTGAGCAACGTAGGTGTATATAAAGCGAACAGCCAGGCGCAGTTAGACCCTGGCATTAGTGAGCTATTTGAGTGCCAATGACTTTAAACAAGGTTACTTTGGTTCCTTGTACTTTTTAGAAGGTCACTAATTTTGCATTCTGTGCTCCGAATTTTCTTTGTAATCCTGTTTAGGGGTAAAACAGTAATAATCCTGTTCACATGTCTGTGTGATTTTGTGCTGTAAATTTAGGAGTTCTGAATTTCTTCTGCCATGTATTCAGAGAATTAGAGAAGAAGGGGTTCAGCTTGAGACTAAAACCTCTACACGTTGCTGTTCACACATCCAGTAGGTACCTAAACTTTCATTATAGTTAAAAGATAACACAATGCTCCACGCTGAAGATTAATTTAATTTTTAGGTGAAAAGGCAGCTACAGTTTGCATCCAGGACAGCACAGCAGCTGTTGGTGCTTGGCAGTTGTGCCACAGACCTCATCCAGAGAACCCTCTAGTCCAGATTATTTATTGTTTCTTATTGTCCTCCTACATTATTCACTGCCGAGCCTTCTCTCAGAGCTCCTGTGCACACACAGATGTACTCCTGGACATGTGGATATTGTATTAGAACAACCCTATGATCTTCCCTGATTCCGTCACAGTAGGTCATCTACAAGCCTGTAACGCAGTTGATGTGTACAGGACTGCAGGTCAAAGCGTCCACCGACAAACCTGCATGTCTCTCCTTTGCTCGTAAAGCATTCTTTAAAGTTTTGCCACCTCTGTCAGCACCTCTGCACTGTTTCTTTTTGATATGCCTGAGGAAGAGATGAAAAATAAGAGTAGAAAACAGAAAAGTAGACAGTAAATAGAAGAATAACAGAAGCTAGAAAGAAGATAGCGAAATCGTGGTGATTATAATGATTACTCTTGATACTACAAATGCAAAGAAGAACAGGGATAGCATTGGCAGAGTTTGGATGGAAGAGGACTGCTAGGTAAAAGCAAGCCATGCTGTTCTAGGAGCTGCCTGCTAAGGTCACCCTTGCTGGGTGTGAATATGTCAGAGGCTTTTTCACCCTGGAGGGGCAGCAGGGACATGTGCCTCTGTGTGATACACATAGCAATTCCTGTAACTCCCCCCTTCAATCTCTGTTAGCAGAAATCATGGCACTGCCCTCCATACTGGCTTGCATTTTGGATGGTGACAAACCCCACTTCCTTCTGGACATCAAGGTAGACCCTTTATTTTTCCTTTCCACTGGTGATTTCTATCAAGAAGGGTAACCCCCTTCTTATAGGCTGAAAAATTAACAGAAAAACCATCACATTTCTTACTTTGCTCCAGCAAGTAACTGCCATGCCTCCAACCTCTGTCACCAGTACCTTGCTGGCTGCAGCTCTGGTCTCTTGGAACCTAAGGGAGAAGGGCAATGAAGACAAAGATGCACATAAATCATGGCAACTGGGAAACCAGTATTAACATCCTGGCCGGTGCTTTGAATATGCAAGATACCCCAAGGGATGGTGGTACCAGAGACAGCTTCTGCAGCCCTTCTGTGATGCAAAGCTCTCTGTAACATATTTCCATCTCAAATGTCAGAGACACTCTGGATACTTTTCACTGTACAAAATGTTCTCCCCTTTCGTTGCCTCTTTTCCACAATCCAAAGACTGCAATCTCTCTGTTAGAATGATTTCGTCTCTAGGTGACAAAATAAATACGTTTTTCTATATTTTATACAGGTATTTAACTTATAAAATGAGACTGGGGCTAAATAACCCTACTAAGTTGATATGGTTACATTTCACTGTTTCTGTTAAAATTCAGTTGTGTGAGAGTTTACTTTTGTGTTTATCCAAGTACAGACGGAGCAGTTCCTCTTGAGAAAAAATCAGGGTTATAGAAACAATTTGTTGTATTGATTACCCTCTGCCAACTTAGTGGAGGGAAGCCTAGGATGTGTTGACACCATTACGCACTGGGCATAAATAAAAGTTAGTATCACTGAAAGTCAATGAAGAAGACGACACAGTTTATTTGACTCAGCTATAAACTCAGAGTTTTGTTTGACTTCTTCCTAAAAGAATAGTCCACTCCTACAGGCTCCCAAATGAAGCAGACAAAAATCACAACAGCAAATTCAGTAACTGTCGTCCGAAGAGAAGGTGCGTGCACCCCTGGAGAATGATCAGTATCTGGCATGATTAGAGCTTTGATTGTTCTCTTTTATCCTGGAAATTACAAGCAAAATGGTGAGGCATAAATTCGAGATCTGGATATTAATCAGTAAAATGACGTTCTTTCAAAACACTTGTCTATTTTTGCATATCAGTCTGGCCTCAGATCTAGTCTGAGATGGAGCAGCATAAAAGTCAACATTTTAAATCAATTTTCATGTATAATGAAGACCATTCTTTAGCAGAGATTCCCAGACACTGCCTTTTGTTTGTAGAGCACTGTGGTAATCAGGAGGGAAACATCTTCCTTTTGCGACTGAAAACAGACACGGCTGAATCCGGAGCGTTGCAGGTGACCTGGCTCATTGTACATACATCCTCTTGTGGACTGTGGCAGAAAACAGGCTCTTGGAAACTACAGTATTCCCGCAAGCCTTTCCATGGAATAGCTCCTTTCTTTCTGACACAGTTCCTTGTCTGCAAATTGCTTCTGAACTACTTTGTCATTTGGTTTTGCAAATGGAAATTGTAGGGATATAAAGCTATCACTTGGCTTTGTACCACTGTGTTAGATTAGCGCCTGTGAAAACTTGTGTGGCTCTCAGTAAGAAGCATCTCTGTGCCATTAAAAATAACCAATAAGAGCACAAAGAGGACCTTTTTCAACAGACGCTAGGAGAAGAAACTCAATTGTTTGCCTTTTCCCTCATCAGTGTTGTAATAAATGGCATTTACAGGCCAAGATTCAGCACTGCCCTCTCCCCATGACCTGTTTAACTTTGATGACAAATGCCTCATGAAGTAATATAACACAGAAAAAGAGTTATTTATTCTAATCTATCTATCTATCTATATTTTGCTTCCTATTAATATCCTGCAGCTAATACTCCTGGCTTCGGTTCAGCAAAGCCCTTAAAAAAGGACACTATTTATTTAAAGTTAACTTGTTCCCTGCAACAGTTTTTGCAACCGCCTGTGATTCATGGACCTTGTGGGTGAGAACTGAAGCCAGAGCATGTCGAGCAATGCACATTCTGGGTATATTCACCATCTTCCCACTCAAATTAAACTTCAGCAAAGTAGGAATTGGTAAATTTGTACTTCATTGCTTTAGATTTGAGTAATAATCTAACCCTCCTGACCTGAAAAAGTATGAAATCACTGCACCGGCCACATCTGTACCACAGGCCACAGAGGAACAGAAGACTCTAAATGTCAGACAGGCTGTTTTTCTCCCCTGGTAAGGCGACTCTGTGATGTTACCTTGAGTGACCTGTCCTATCTCTCAGAACAAAATGTGTTTCAGTTGAAAATACAACCCAGAACCTGTAAAGGAAAATGACCGCAAATTCTTTAATGGAAAAAAAGGGTTTATTCCTCATGGCCTGAGGAATAAACTACAAGCGCGAGTCTCTGCAGACTGCAATTTTAAAGAAATACAAACAAACAAAAAAAACAAACACAAAATAAAGCTTTACTGCTAAAGGACACAGCATAAAAATAGTTTACAAAATTTTGTGCAATTTTTTAGTTGGCAATGGTGCCATTTAGCAGCCAGTTCCAGCAGCTGAGGCAACACGCACATGCAAGTCATATACTGTTTATCTGAGGCACACACTTACCAGGGAAAGCTTCGTCTTCGCTTAATCGTTATGACGACGAAGTTTACGTTTCCCAGGCTCAAATTTGCACCCATCCAGAAGTGGCATCATGACAGGTGATTACAGAAACCTCCTTGGCACCGCGCCATGGCAGGGCTGCGCGCGTTAGATAGACCCGGGACTGGGGACTGCCCCTGGCCCCTTTCAGCCATCCCACCCAGGCTCCTCAGCCCTTTCGGTCTCCAGCTGGGACTCACTGCTAAGTTGCACAGTGTTCGTTTTGTGCTGCCTCTGCAAGTGCAAACTTGGACTTCATTATTGAAGAACGCGATGCCACAGACCCTCAGAATGAGTATCTCACTGTAATTTGTAATGAAAGAAGTCAAAACACTCTAGGTAGGCAGGTGGCAGCTTTCTGGCTGTGGTGACCATTCCAGTTACCTCTGGAAATTCTCTGGGAGTCCAGATACCAGCACTAAGGCCCGAATTCAAATCCCATTGAAACCAGTGGGTACTTTAGATCCTTTTAAGTAGAGTTCCGTTCTCACCCATATCTGCAACTTCTTCAATCCTTGAAAAGAAGCACAGAAGAGAATTCAAATACTGAAACTCTGCGCCTGCATGTAGGAGAAACATTACTGCAGTGAAAAAATCCACGTTGTGGTGTTTAAAATAATATTCATTGTATGCTTTTGGAAATGCCTATATATTTTCATTTATTTTTAACTTCTGGTAGCATCTTGATGAACTTTCTTTGGAGTGGTGAAAGAACTGTAAATATATTCCCCTCTTTTTGCCTCCTTTGTGGGAGTGCCCTGTGGATAGAAGAGAAAGTAGATCTGAGCCAACAACGCAGATGAAGCACGCCAAACCCTCACCACTCGATAGCTGTTTAGCCAGATATATCTTTTCTAGGCGGGAATTGGTCTTTATTCAGGAGGAACTATAAGCACGCCAGTCCTGTAATTTTCCCTGAAAAAACTGTTGGCAGAACAAAGGGCAGACAAGGACTGTAAACAGCAGCGTGGGACTAAAGATCCAGTTATAGTAAGATAGACACCAGAAAGTAAAATTAGCTTTAATTACGGAGACATCTTGAAAAGTAGATGTTTTTTCTTGGATTTTTGTTTGTCTTTTTCTTTTTTTCTAACTAGAACATGGTGTATTTTAAATTAATGTTTGTCACTGCCATTCAAAATGAAGATTTACCTTCTTAAACGGCAGTTTTGATACTGAAACTTCTCATTACACCTAACGTTAAATAAAGCTGTGTCTAAGATGATAAAAAGGCAGCTCTTCTCAGAGTTCCAAGAATTAAGAAGTTTTACAGTGCATGTTTGTCAAAAAGAGGGTTCTCTTAACTATGTACCCCCAAGTATTTCTGTAGCCCTCATCAGAGCATAGATTTTTGCCTAGTCAATGTGAAGTTTCTTGGAGATCTTTGCATAAGCAGTTCATAACATAATACAATGACATGTAATAAATGTTTCATCACTGCAACAGGTTTTTATTAAAGGACAAATTTGTATGTCAATCATTCTGGTATAACAACATTTAAATCAAATTACTTAATTGAAAAAAGAGTAGCAAAAGACACGCACCTCTAACTGGGCAAATACAGAAACTGATCCAGCTGAGGTGAGAAACTTAAGAAAGAAGGTCTTACCCAGAGCAGTTCCCCAAAGGTTAAAATGCCAATAGGCAGACTTACCATTTTCAACGTGTTTACAGCAATTTTCCTTGTGTTTCATTGATCTAATGCCTTTGCCTTTTAATTAGCCTTCCCAGAAAAAAGTCATGTTCTGAGAGACCGAGGACAGAAGTGCAGGGGGTGACGGAGTCTGGTAAATATCAGCACATCAGGGACTGGGCAGGATGACAAACTCAGAATTGTTTCAGTTAGTGTTATAAAGTAATAAATAGTGTAGGTAATGTCAGTGTTTGGATCTCAAATACATTGCACTTTAACTTTCTCTAAGTGAGAAGCAGAGGAAACTTCAGGCACACATCCAAGTCTCACATATACGTGTATTACATGCCTACAGAAATGCAAGAAGCTCTGAATTTAATCTGCGTGAACACTGACTGGAGTTCTTTACAGACACAAGATCATGTCTAACTGTGTGTCAGCAGTTAAAATTAGATCAGTTGTATTCACTGTCTGGCAACCATGCACTTTAGGCAAATATATTTATGTACACACTGTACATGCTTAACTTTGAAAACTATTTATCAATCATACATATTTGCTTACCAGGAAAAGTGAGCTGTGCCCAACCTCAAATTAGGTACACGTGAAGAAAAAAAAACAAAAACAACTGAAACCAAACCCAAATATTCAATGTTGTTTTAACTCTCATACCTGGATTCAATACACCTAATTTCATGTACTTAGCTAAAAGTTGAGTGCAGATTCCAGCTGGCCCAGGCTCCCTGGTCAGCGCAGGGCTGGACACCTTTATTCCTCTGGTGTGACATTACCTCTCTGAAGCTGATGGCAAAACTCCGGTATTCCTTCTCCAAATTCAAAGACAAAACACGATGGGTGCTATCCTGTCAAAAATCACTAGGAATTCTGCTCTTGACCTAGGTGATGTTAAAATTTCACTTGGGCTCTCCTAGGAACAGTAAGATATAGGATCTTGTGGTTTGGCTGATTGCCATGCATGTCTATATGAGTGGCCAGTCCCCTTCTGACAGTTGCCAACACAGGATCACAGGACAACCCAGGTGGGAAGGGAGGTCAGGAGGTCACCAGAACAGCCTCCTGCTCAGGTAGGACCAGTTCTGAGCTCAGACCAGGCTGCTCAGGGCTGTGCCCTGTCAGGGCTTGGAAACTTCCAAGGATGGAGCCAGCATGGCCTCCCTGGACAACCTGCACCCCTGCCCAGCTGTCCCCAGGGTGAAAGGTCTCCTTATCTCCAGTCTAAACCTGTCTTCTTTCAACTTCTGCCAATGGTCTCATCTCCTCCTACCATACAGTAGTGTGAAGACCCCGACTCCAACTCCTCAGTCCCTTCCCTGTAGGTGTTGGGGTCTGCTGTGAGCCCCCACCCAAGCCATCTCTTCTCCAGGTTGAATAAGCCCAGCTCCTGCAGCCTCTCCTCACAGGGCAAGTGTTCCAGCCCTGAACACCTTGGGGACCCTCTGCTCAACTGCTCCAGTTTATCAATGTCTTTCCTGTCTTGGGGGCCCAAAACTGGTATAGCCTAACAAGTGCTTCTAAGCACTTCTAAGCCTTCTAAGAAACTGAAAGCCAGCCAAGGGTGCTATAACACAAGTGAATGAATAAATTTCTGTCTGATCCATTATGCTGACAAATCCGTGTTCAAAATCACTTCTTGAATTTCAAATTTATCTTGTCAAAAATATTTTAAATTTATCATACTGACAGTCTACACAGTATTGTATCATAACAATCAATAACTATATTTTCAAACAGCATTTTTCTGCATGACTACTGCAAAACCACACAGTAAATGCTATTGGGATGTCTTGGTAGATTATCTCTATGGAAATTTTAGACAGTGATTTACAAGTAAAATATCTATGCTTTGCATTTTGAGGTAACAAACCTGCTGTACTGGGAAATCTTGAAAGTTTTGCACTACTGTGACCCTAGATTAGTTTATTATCAGCACAAGAAGCAATGGTACTGCTACTTAAAAAACAAAAAACCAAAAAACCAAACCAAAACAAAAAACCCCAACAACAACAAAACACTTCTTCTGAAGGTACTTCTGTCTAAAGATCGTAAAATACATCATTCCTGAACTAGTACCCACCACTGTGGAATATGCACGGGTACAGTTTCAGCCTCACAACCTGTAACTGAGACAGGCAGAATTATTATTCCATTTCAAAAACAGCAAAGATTAAAGACATTATTTCACTGATTGCATTTCCAGAATAAATGCAACTGATTCTCAGAGTAAATTAGTATTCCACTTAAATAATGGAATTTATTTGATTTAAATTCCATTGAAATGATGGAAATGCATTCTTAAAAGACTTTTCCAATTAAATAAACAGAATTGTGAACCAGCAAATCCTGTCCTATCCCACACCTGCAAAAGCAGTTGTCTTTTTGCTTCCTGTCATTTCATTTGGGTTGATCTCCCACAGAGGAACTCCACTTCACAGTTTATAGCATAAATATGTAGTTGTAAGCTAGTTAGATTTGATGAAGAAGTGTGAACATTTTGTCACGGTCTGCCCACTCGCGTTCAACATCGTTTGAAGATTTGTAAATTCTCTTTTGCTGGGAGCGCTTCTCGTCAATGCATTGCTTTATGTGTTTACCCTGCAAGGCAGAGAAGTACACACAGAGAGAATAATCCCAGGAACGGCGGAGTTGAAATGCGTTGCTTTTTTTTAAGCTTTTCATCTCCGTATCTCAAAATGATAAAGATGCTGATAAATGGGCAGCTATAGATGACACTTTTTTCATCTGTCCATTTATTGCTAAGTCTGATATATATGTAAATATTCTATGTTATATAAGTATTATATATATGTAAGTATTATATATATAAGATATATATAAGTATTATAGTATATGTAAGATAAATAAGTATTGCTAAATCTGATATATATTTGTGGTTTGGTTTTTTTCAGTAAAAGGCGGCAGCGACAAGAACTAGATTAAGAGCTAAGGAGACAAAAATCCTTTCTGCACACAACATGAAATGGGCAAGGGTAGTTGTCTCTTTTTGACTGTGTTTCTTAACCCTGAATTGGGACAGTGACACGTGGTAGTTCGGCACCTTCTCTCTTTGCTCTTAAAGTTGCTGGGAGATTTCTTACTGACTTCTGACAGGTGTTACTGCCTTCAGATGCAGCAAGCAGCACAGAAGCTGAACTGCGAAGCAAAAATCCCATATATTCAGGACGGAGTCACACTGCTGGAAATGGAAAACTGCTTCTGTCCATCTTGTGAAGATGTTTTCTCAGTCTGCAGACACATGTGATCAGTAGATACACTGATAGCCATCAGTATTAGCGACCTGTAAATTAGCATCATCAGTGGTGCAACATAGATGTCTGAATCAGGTACGAAATCCACGGAATTCCCTAAAGACAGCAAACAGACAGCAAAAAAAGCTAGAGGCTTTTCACAGCCTCTAGCATTGGTGGGCACAGGACAAAAAGAGATGAGAGTACCGGGAGGGTTAATTTAATCACCAGGCAGGGTCTGCTGTGGTCAGAGGTGACCAATTATCTTCTGAAGGTGTCACAGCACATCCATTCCACACTTGTTGCTACGCTTCATAAATCACAAAAACTTCTGACTTACGGTACGAAACTCTAGAACACTAGTTGTATTGGGAAGAGGCAAGTAAGATTTTGAGCATGGTTAAAATAACTAAAATATGAATCATTCACATGTTATGAAGACAAGCTTCACTTACTGTCCCCCAAAATGAACATGGGAAAACTTCCCGGCTCCTTGATTTATTGACTTAACATTGAACAGGTGGAAAATTTACCATTCCAGCCCCCAGTACATCATACCCCCACCACTGTCTCCACAGACGCAAAAGTGATGATATTTTGGATGGCGTTGCTTTTATCAGCTGGTTCTGTGCTGCTCACCTCCAGGACCAGAAGATTTGAAATGCACGTGGTTCTTTCAGGTCTTATGGGCCCACACAATGATTTCACACCGTTGCATTTTCATTTGCAAGACCTACAGGTTACTTGTAAAATCAAGCTATGATTCAGCAGCCATGTGGATTACCAGCATGAATCTACATGTTGGTAAAATGAAGAGAAAGTTATGGTCTCCCAGAGGACTCCCTCTTCCCTCCAGCACATACCCTGTCTTAGTTCTGATTTTCCCCTCTTTTCTGCCCCTGAGTTTGGAAGGTTCTTAAGGCTTATTTTCAAAAATACACTTTTGTAAAGGTGAGTAGGTCTCCTAAGGCACAGATAGATATATGAAAATTTAGTAAATGTGATAGAAGCCAGGAACAAACCTGATGCAGAAAAGTTGTCTTCTAAATTTAGTGTTAGCTTTCCATGGGAAGCAGTGGAATTAAGAGCCAGTCATTATTCAGATGTATGCACAACATATAAAAGAGGAAATGGTTAATTGTGCAGCAGCTCTGTTCTTCCCTTTTTCAAGCTCATGATTTTCTGTCCCCACATCATATGATACAAGGCTGACCTTACAGCTCAGCTTGTTGAAAACTTGTTTTGAAGTCTTCCGTGAAAACAAGACGGAATGAGATGTAAACTCCTTTAGCAAATTAATAATTTGAATGCAGTACTTTAAATCTCCAATATTGCCAACAGTGCATTTTCCTGTAATGCTTAGTTTTCAACTGCATTGCTCTTTTAACAGGAGAATTCAATCGTCCTTACAGAGCTTTAAAAAAAATACCCTAAACAAACCAATGATACTACTTGATTTGCAGGTACCCTTCATTAACTTCAGTAACTAGTGGATCCTAATCGGAGTTGCTGTCACTAGCTGTGACAGCACCTGGTGGCCCAGAAATTTTTCTGATGGGACAGACATAATTATGCAAAAGTGCAAAAAGATAAACATTTTGATAGATGTAGTAGAAGCATTCTTTTAATAGAAGCATTAAGAAATGTAACAGGTACCTATGAGTGCTGTTAAAAATCTGTGCCAAATTTTGGTTGCTTAAGAGAAGAAAGTTCAAGGCCAGGGAAAAGCACTATGGCTCTACTGTTAAATCCACTTCTGATTTGTTGTCTGCATCTTCCATATCAGCAACCCTTCAGCCTGCCATCTCTGAAAAGCCATCTGTGTTGTGCTTTATCTTAGCCAATGCTATGTTGACCCTCATAATCATGCCTTCATTTCCTCTCTATTGTTGTAGCCTCATCATTTGTTAATTTAATTAATTAATTTACTTGAGTTACAAGCACCTATTCCGGCCTCAGGCTGCTAGTGGTTTCCTCTGAATTAATACACTGCATAAAGCATGAATGTCACCAGCCTTCCACGTATCAGTTCACTAAACTTGCATTTGTTCCAAATTCAAAAGTATGCTGCTTACTTCTTTATTTCCTACAAAAAAAAAAAAAAAGAAAGATGTTCTCAGTCATGAACTATATTGATTTCCTTTTGCCCTCTACTAGGTCAGTTTATCCCTTAGAAGTTAAAGCAACCTGAGGAACGATATGATAGTCACCATTTCACAGTAAAAAGAGGCGTTGGGTGGGCACACATCCTTCCATCCCTGCTTTTTATGCTCATCATCTAAGAGCCAGCATTGTCTGCTTTTTAAATTTTACCACTGAGACATGACAAAGGCAACCTACCTTCTCAGACAGGTTTCTATGCATTTTTTCTGGAGTAGCACCAAAGAGACCGAGTAG
Source organism: Larus michahellis (assembly GCF_964199755.1). Taxonomy (NCBI): domain Eukaryota; kingdom Metazoa; phylum Chordata; class Aves; order Charadriiformes; family Laridae; genus Larus; species Larus michahellis. Next base: position 140,154,707 of record NC_133897.1, on the reverse strand, counting down.
GGTTTTCTAGCTGCAAACTGTTGCTTTCATACTTATTTATTTCAGCATCTAGCTCAAGCTTGACTGTTCCAGGGAGTTAATCTTTCTCTCCAGTTCCCTAGCTCCTCCCTAAAGTCACTTCACAGTTCTAGTAAGTGGGTTTATTTTCCCAGTTTTTTATGTCAAGACAACTCTTAGGGCCCAAATGCCTGAAAACCTACTTTCATGTCTTTCAAAAAACAGTGCTCTCCCTGGTCTATGACTGTCATAGAAGCGGACACATGCTTTTGAGTAAACCAGCATCCCACTCCCTGAGTCACAAAACTTCCTTGAACTCAATCATTCTTTCTGAAATCTTTCTGTTTCCTTTTGCCTTCTGACCCTACATACAGTCCATATTTGCACATATCAATTGTATTCAGATATGTAGGTTTCCAAGGTCTATTTTTATGAAGGATGTAATGATTCATGGTCCACAGACTGTGACCAATTCACACAGCAGTCAGCACCTCTGTGTTCTGTAGGAAACTGTTCTTTGGATTGTCTTGTTCTAGGTATTATTGCCTGGGGTTTAGGTTATTATTGTGAAAAGGTATCAAAACTCCTCGTGAAAAAAATGCTATTGTGGAATTGTTATTTGCCTGTAAGACTGAATGTGGTATTTGAGACTAAAAAGGAGTCCCTCTGTTTGGATGTGATACATGTTATGGAAATGGAGAACCCCTGGTTTATGCAAAACTGTCTTGGATGCATTATATATAGTTATATAGAGTTACCTCCAGTAGCAAATACTGAAAGAGACTGTCAAACTCTGCATCCTATGAGAAAAGATCCTTTTATTTGAAGATGCAGTTTACCGAAACCTTTCTGTTTTCTTGAAGCTGCAGGCCAGTGAACCGGGTCCTTACGCTGTGGGTGTGTGAACAGATGTAAGAGCCAGGCAGGTTAAAGCCCAGAAAGCTTTCCTGAGCTGCATCCCCATCCTGACAGCAGTCTTGATGTAGGCACAGACTGAACAGCTTTACAAAGCCTGCTTGAGTACAGAGTTCCTTCCTTTGTGGCTTGTTATAAAGGAAGAACCACAGGAAACTTCTTCATTCGCAGCCTCCTACTTTCTTCCTTTGTGGACTGGCAAATTCAGATATTCAAATTCAAATCCCTCATACATTTCAAATGAGCTTTCCAGATCTATTGCATTTTTCTTTTTCCAGTCTGTTTTGTTTTTCAACTTGAGCATTTTACCACTCTGCTTTTGGAATACTCAATGATAAACCCACAGAGAAATGTAGAGGAATTAAAAGCGGAAATAACCTACAAAGTGTATTAACAGGCAGAACCTGGATAAATACAGATTGGTTCTCAAATAACTTATTAACCAGCATTTGATCCAGTCTGTGAAACATCTACTTTCCCTGACAGAAAGTTATTGATGTGGGTAAAAGTCGATGCAGATTTAAAAAACAGGTCTTGAACAAACTTGTTCATCATCACATTTCTTTTTGAATAATTGCAAAAAGCAAGGGCTTTATAATTCATTCTCCTTATTTATTTGAGAGTGCCAAATTAGGGAGCTATCTTGACAACGATGATGTTTTATATCTCATATCATGAATATTCCTAATGCAGTCACTGGACTTTCTTGCAGAGTACAGTATTGAATGTTAACACATCTACTCCAGTGTGAATTGTCCCAGCAGGAATCCGTAAAATTCATCTTCCGTAGCTTTTTATTCTTAGTAGAACACAACTGTTGGAAAAACACATGAAAGTGGTGGCAACTGGCAAAAAAAAAAATCTTCATGATTATAATGAATATTCACAGCAGTTTGTTTACATTATTTACTCTACTGTAGATATTTCATACACTTTTTTTAAGATTTAGTATCTTAAAAGGAGGCAGGTAAAATAGGTTAAAATTTCATACAGTACAAATAGGCATAGCACCATTACATACCTGTTTTAGGGTAACAAGTATATTTGTATGGGATGGGGGGGCAAGTGAATGTGTAATTGTATACAGATAAGCAACTCTTTCACACAGATTATATGGAGCTAACCGAATAGATTTATTTAATAGAACACAGAAAAGAGAAAAAAAATGAAAAGAAATTAAAAAATTAAAAGTAATTGGTCTCCAATCATTGTACAAGTGCTAGTTTTATTTTACTTCTCTCATCAGTTCTTTCCATTCTTATGTCTGTGTTCTTTTATTAACAAACCCCAGAAGCTTCACAAATGCTACAAACTGATGTTGCTACAACAAAAACCTAGCAAGTCACACAGAAGAATTCCCAAATGTTTTACTTACCCTCACACACATACTACATCACCACTGAAATGCACCTGCTTAGAGATAAGGAACCTGGCAACTTTTAATCAACATCCAACAATGCACAATGGTTTAGGATGGGACAGCGAAGATTCTTTCATCAGGCAGAAATTCTATAGGGAGTTTAATTTCCCAAGGTAAAATTTCATCACTGTCTTTTAAAAGTTTATACTTATACAAAGAACAATGGGATTTTAAAGATCCTCAAGTTTCAAGGGCATCATAGTATATTCAGTAAGCAAATGCTCATGCTTTGGTACTTACTGAAGCAAGATGCCACTGTGTGGTCACCTTCGCCACATCCTGAGAAGTCCTCCTTCGAAGTATTGCTTAGCTGGTGAAATCTAAAGATATTGTCAAAGCTATTTTTGAGCTATATGTGGAAGGCCAAATGCTGAATTTAGTTTTCTGTTGTGGAAAGATTATTCTGTCCAGGAAAACAGAATTATTCTTCCTAATCTTCCCTGGTTTAGGGCAGAACTTCCACTCTGTTAACAGAATAGATTTCTTCAGCATAACTTCATACAAAACTAGTGTTGTTGAGAGCAAAACCCCGTAGTCTACAGGGATCATCAGGAGCAATGAGACAGATATGGTAGACAGAAGTCATTGAAACAACTAATATGAAAGGAAATAAATCAATTAAAGGGAAGCAATTGTATAAGGCACCTCACTGGACACTTTTATCTAAATCTAGTGGAGAGGAGAGCTCTCCTTGTAGGAAAGAAAACTCTGCTGTTGCTTGAGAGGTTGCGTTTCATAGTGGGCTTCAAGGGCGAAACCTGATTCAGAGAAACCCCACAAGAACTGGCTATGATTTAGGAAATGGGCACACAGTGAGTGAATAAGGAAATCAAGATGGTACAGCTTTTCAAAGAGAAGGAGATGACTCTGACTCATTACCACTTGGGCTATTCACCTCCTGTAATTTTAGTGGCCTGAACCGTGGCCTCCAATTCAACTTCCCGCATTTTCTCCATAGTTAACAGAGGGGGAAGAGTCCTGCAACGGCCTCTTTCTCTTTATCCAGCCCTAGTTTAGGTGTCTAAGACTAATCAGGTGTGCATGTCTTTTCACAAGCTATCAAAGGAGGCTATACAACTGAAATAAGTTAGAAGTCCAACTTTTAGAGAACAAAGATTGGGGGAGGCTGGGTGAGTTCCATACTTGGTCCTTAGAGAAGAAAATCCTTGATCACTGTTTCACCTGACATGGCAAAATTCACTGGCCTAGGCCAACAAAGCTGAAAAATGGCAAAACTGGAAATGTACTGTAGCTGATTAAGCTAGTTAATACCTAACAGGGAGAGACTCCTGAGGCTCGTGGTGAATTTACCGTGAGCTGGAGAACCCTATATATTTTTCTGAAAGGTATGTTGTATTTCAATTGGAAGCTACAGCCCAACTTCAAGCTATTTAATTCAAGGTGGGAAGTATTATGTGAAACCTACAGCTACATTGTGCGATAAGTCACTCAAGATGGGCCAACATGACCTTTTAGGTGAATCATTAGTTATTATTGTAATTATTTTTATAGGAATAGCCTGCTAGGCTATTCATATATAGCCTATACAGGCTGATTCCTATAAATGCAGATAGCCTGAACCTACATGTTTTGAAATAATTTGTCTCAGATTTAACAAAGTCGCAACATGACAGAGCTGTAGACTGAAGTGTTAGGTCAGTATTTTTCCTCTCATGATATCAGAATTCATTCTAGTTTGAAAGCGGTTACTTTTTAGGTAGAGTTACTCCTGCTGCTCCCCTGCCCAGCAAAGGGGAGAGCAAGCAGCACTCCAAGCGCTGACAAATCTCCCCTAAAATAGCAAGGTGTGGACAGCCCGGAAAACTGCAGCCCAGACACATAATGTAATACGCCAGGGAGGGAAAATGTTGAGCAATGACTGCAAGGGCAAATCTGGAAGGAAGAAAAAAGACAAATAACATTCTGTTTGGATTTAGTTATCAAAGTTTGCTTTGTAGAGCTAAGGTGGCAAATGTAAACACATGCCTATGTATCTAGCCAAAGCTTTAGTTTGTTCAGTAGAAGCTCTACAGCATTGCCCCATATCAGAAGTATAACATATTTTGTTTCTAATAGTTTCTTAATGACAGCCAAGTGAGGAAATTTAGGAGTAACAAGTACCTCACCACACATACAACTGTCTCAGGACACCCCTTTTGAGTGTTTTGGCTGCAATACAGATGTTTTATGCAGTTGTTGAAAACTGTTGAAGGCAAATGCAAAATAATTTGAAGTACAAGATTGCTGCAAGAAAATTAAGGTTAGTGTCTTACATTATGGCTCACGTTAGTTATGTTTCACACACAGTAGCCTTTATGTAGACTTTTTCTTTTTTGCAAGTGGTGAGTGTAAAATTCTGTCTGTGAAATGAAAACCATATTTTCACTAATATATCACAATTTTTAGGCAGACTTTTTTCTTATTGATTCTTAAATGGCATCCTCAGTGGATTTAAAATATGCTTCTTTGTTGAATTCCTTCTCCTGTTTCTCTCTTTTAGGCTCACGTGCATGTGTTACTAAGGCATTATTTGTGAATGTTGCTGGTCCTGGACAGCTTCAAATTTCATTGCAAGCTTATGAAAACCCTAAGAAAATGCATTAAAAAGTAATTTTCTTTTTTGAACTCCTTTTCTTACGAATTTTCTTTAAAAAGCAGCTTTTACTTAGGAAGCAGTAGTAGTGACAAACAGCGATTTTACCTCCACTCTGGGCAGCAGAATGCTGAAAGGTGTGGAGTTGGCAAATATTGCGTGACTCAGCCTGATATCTCAATCACACTCCCAAATAACAATAGATTGACCTTAAGGAAATGCCATTACAGAGAACAGCAAAAATCAGGCAGAACAATAGAAAGAAGAAGAGAAGAAAACAGAAAGTCCTTTGAAACAGGGAGCATTCTCCCTGACGCCCCTTTCAGTTTAGCGTTGTTTATCTAGAGGACTGTGTAGGTGGTGGACTGATAAGGATAACCACTTACCTGTGGAGAGACCTGAGCTTTCTACAAATAGAAGCGTTTTTTTTTTAAAAAAAAACAATATTAGTGGGTCTTTAAGAGCACTTCTGAAAATTAATCACGTATTTGAGGGCCCAAGGACAGTATCACTTTGGGGCCAGAACACAAATCAGATCAAACCTGTTTGCTGTTACAGTCATACTGATGTTTTGACCAATTCACTTTTTTTTTTTTGGTAGTAGTGAGGCAAAGGGCTGGTACTGCTGAGTCCAGAGAAGCAAGATGATCTCCCTAAAAAAAAAAGCCCATCCTCTAGCAAGGTCCTGTAAAAAACAGTTAGATTTGCAGCTATTCTCCATTCTGCACTTGCCTTGTCAGCGTTCCCCCAGGAGAGTTTCTAGCTCCAAAAGAGCCTGTGCAACCCGCCCAGGAGATGGAGCCAACCCCGCTGCTCAAGTCTGCAGGGGCTGCAAATGATGTTTTACAGGAAGACTGAGGAACTACAATTTTTCTCGTTAAACACTGAGTGGTGATGCCTTTGACCATGTGGTCACACAATGTGAGCACTGCGCAGTTCCCCTCTTCCACCCGCATCCCTGAGAGAATCACAGGATCATAGAAGAGGAGTAGAAAGCTGCAGTGAAGGGATTGTAATAGTATTTGTTTTCTCTTTATGGCCTGAAGCATGATTTTGATAAAACCCTTTGCCTCCCTATGGCCAGAAGCCTGTGGTGCTCTGTCTCCATTCTGTTCCATCCAAAGTCCCCATTCTGCTCCATTCCAATATGTCCAAATGGCACCCGTTAGATTTGAAAACCAAACCTATTTAATTTTAGTCTCAGCAGAATTAATGTAAATTATCACATTTGCTATTTAAAATATCTAAGGACATTATGTGGCTGATGTTGGAACATTCATTTCAAGGGAAGGAGCATCACGTGGTTGTGTAGATTTTAAAGGTGGAAAGGGCGGTTAGACATTATAATGGCAAAACACTATCTACAGACTTTTTACTCAGCGGGATTAACATCTACTTGACTAAGGCATGAGCTGCCAGAAAAGTCTTCACTCTTAGGGAAGATCATGTTGCTTTCCCTGCTTTTCTAGAGGTAATCGTCTCCGTTTGGCATAGTCCTTTTAAAATGGACACACGGGAGGCTTTCTAACCAAACTATCAGTAAGAGTTAAGAGTGACAAAATGCAAGAAAGCAAATGTAGTATAAATATATATGTATATATAAAAAAAGTAACTATCACAGTAACAACTGCTCCAATCAGACTTATTGGGGCAATTAAAAAAACCCCAAATGTATTAGTCTTTCATAATTATTGAATGTGATTTATTAAAAATAGCATTATTCCAAAAGAACAATTAAATTTAAAGTAGATGCAAGCCTTAGGGCCTGTTTAATCAACTCAAAAGGTAGCCAGGCTTTGCTTTTCACAAGGACCTGTCTGACATATTTAAATGAAAGGAAATGTCCCTTCAGCTCTACAGGCATTAAACTATTACTTTGATAACTTTAACTCACCAGAGTGACTATAATATGACTCAGAGAGTAAGACGTTATCATTTTATGCAAGACCATTTCTGTTAATATGATTTGCTCAACTTATTCTTTTGTGTATCTTTACTTTACTTTACTTGCAGAGTGAGCGGTAAGAATTCACTCAGCTTTCACTTTGAAACCAATGACAAGGAAAGGAGAGAGAGAGCACGTGTTTGGGAGCACAAAAGCTGACTTACAAACTTGTAGGGATGTGGAAAATTCCAAAAGGTACTATTACCGTGCAGATTAATTGCTTTAATTAATCCTAAATTTCCTTTGCAAAATGTAAAAAGATCTACCCTTCCCTTCATAGGAAGCAGCTGTTCATTAAACAAGCCCATAGAAAAGCACCCTTTAAGTACTGTTCCAGGGGCTAGATTAATTTCATTTTAGACCCCGCCAAAGAATATAATGTTTTCTCATTAAATCTGGCTGAATTTACAGCCCGATGTTTGTGATAAAAATACAAGCACAGACACACACACAGAGAGAGTCTATGCAGGTAGCTTGGGCAGTTGCAGGAAGGAACATATCGGAGCAACGCTCTGGGTACCAACAGCCCAACTCACGTTGGAGACAGTGAATCGCCTGTAAAAGAGGGCAGGCTGTACTCAGCCTCCACTCAGCCTTATCACTCATATTGGTATACTTCACTTCTTCAGACTGCTGAAACGCAACTCATTTATATGATAATATGCAAACTTTAAAAAGTTAGACATGCTCATGCAATCCTAATGTCCGGTATAAATGAATAAGGTCTTGGACTGTGATCTACATGAATATGTAAATATTGCTCTCTTTAGCAAAATCTACAGCTCTGATGATGATAATGGCAGTTTTCATTTGCCTAAGTGCTTTACTGGGCTGAATTCAAATGCAATCGGTGCTTTCCTTAACCCCTACGTGATCTCCTTTAGTGTCTCAAGCCTGTTACTCATGAAGTTTCCTAATATTTCTGTGAAAACTGGTGACAACTTGATAAATCTTAGGATGCATTTTGTAATAAAAGTACAATTAAGTAACAGTAAACTTTCAAAGGACACAAGAAATTTTACATGAAAGCAAATTTCACTGCTGAGCATGGGGCAGTACAATCTAAATCAGTTTGCTTAAAATCATTTTGGTGGATTTCGTAGTGCTGCTTCAAGTAAAAATGATGGGGGGATAAGCCTGAGCCACTTTTCACGAAATTATTGTTGCAGTCGAGCTGCATTGAATTTAACAGATCCAGGACTTAACTCTGGTTTTGTCTAGGAAATTTCCATTTGTGCTCATCAGACATTTGATAGATACACAGAAGATAACAGTTAAGAAACTCTCTACAGCTCAAGTTTTTAGTTTTCAAATGTAGGAAGTGTCTATCATTCACTGACATTTACCGTCATCCATATTATGCCCAGGTGCAACCTTAGCTACAAAAGCAGCTCTCCCGAATGCAAAGGAGAAACTCAGATGCATAAAAGCCGTGTATACCTACACGATTGGTGTTTCTGCCGCCAGAACTGCAGACTTGCAAAAATTTTTAATAACAGGATAATTACCATGTGGAAAGGCTTCCAGAGGGTAGAGTTTCAGAACTGACATTCAGAAGTATTACCTTACTAAATAGAGGAAGATTCAACTTTGTAATACTTTCCCAATTTCAAATTTAAAACAAAAATGAGATGAGCTTATGAAAATCACAACCTCAGATTTATATTAAAATCAGTGCTTTCATGTAAAAAGAGCAATATATAAGTCTGTCCCAAACCTAAAAAGCAATACCTTGTGCAAAGATCTGTTAGAAGGGACTGACAAGTGCTTCACTTTTTCTTTGGAGACTTTAAATTAGACATCAGATGTGAATTGCACCTTCCTAAAGGTTTTTCATTCTGACACCTAATTGATTCTGAAATTCTCAAATACGGTTTCAAAACCAATTACAAAAGCATATTAGCAGTGGTTACACAACAATACAGCTTCATTATGGCCCATAAAGCATTCTTCCAAACACCCATTTGGATGCAAATCCGGTCTTTGTGTGTTTGAGCACACTGATGTGCCGGCAATTGGGGTCATTACACCTGTGGTCACTTATGGATCAGTGAACTCTGTGACTACTGCATATACCATCAGCGAGGTCTGATGAGAACAACTCACGTTTATTACAATTAATAAACAGCTTGTATTAGAGGAAATAAAAGTTCACTCAGGAAGTATCAATGTTTCTGTGAAAAAGTATGGAACACATTGTACCAGAAGGCGGCTAATATCAGAAGACAAAAATTCATCCCAAGGCCTCAGAAGAGTTTCTATACCTTGTGGTCTTGGAAAAGGTCTACCTTTTGACTTGGAAATTATTTGAAATCACCTCTATTAACAGTCAAAACGGAGCTCAGAGGGCAAACAAAGCTTTACAGGGAAACACAGTGTTGTCAGCATTTTGGGGTCTTTAATGACATGCGGGATGATGCCCGAGGCTTGAACCCTGTCAATGGCAGCTACTGACATAGTGGAGGGAGGGGAGAAGGCAGCTGAGGTGAGGGGACATACTAATACCCTCCATCTTTGGCTAGGCAAACCAGGGAGTCCCTGAAGAGCAGATGAAGAGCTGGGGCCTCTTCTGAATGGGACCTACACCGGGAACTTAATTTACATCCCTTGGATCGCCTTCTGGAGGACTCTCTCCATTGTTTACAGTGAATGTTTAAAGAGACCAACTGGTTAACTTATTTGGCTAAATTCAGTATGCTTTCCACTTCAGCATCATCCTCTTGAGGCAGACACTGCTGCACCTTTTTCCCTACTGTGCAAATTAAGTGCAGCTCTCAAGTTGGTGTGCAGATTGCTAATATGATCCTTAGCTTAAGATGCGTTTGCCCTACAATGAACACTGGCAAATATTTACAAGGTGGAAAGCACTGTTTCTAAGTAGCTAGTCCTAAGTGTACTGATTTACAGAGTGACTCATTACCATAAGGTAGCCTCCTAAGTAAGTGTCTCCCCTCCCACATTTACTGTTCGCTTATCAACAATAAGTAAACAGAAATAATATTTTGGTGTGGGACCATAGGTATCATTATGTGCCTTGCTTCACCAGAGCATACTATTGTCATACTACTTCTACGATAGTTCATGAGAACAAAAATCGTGCATAGGATTGGGAGGAGCTGTGATGATTGTACCGACAATTTTCTGATATAACAGCATTGAATGAAATGGACAAGAAATTAATTTAGATATTAGACAAGTTAGGACTATGTGAAACAACAGCGGTGGTACGAACACCAGGTATTGGCATTTGACAGTTTCTACCTGATCTTGTAAGACGGTGATCATTCTGAGTACAGTGGAGTCTCTGAGATGCTTGAAGTGATATGGTCATTCATTCAAGATCTACAAATAATTTCTTTAGTAGCACAATATTCCCTGGTTGGCATCTAAGTAGATAAAGAGGCAGTAGCAAGGATCAGGAGAAAGAGTATTTGACAGTCTAGGTGGGAGGGAGGAAAAGAGTGGAAAAGCTGGATAAGTAGGAACAGCCATAGCTACACTAATGACCAAAAATTTGATGTGAGCAGCAGAGAATAAAATGTCTTAGAAAGGGAGACATCATAGACAGATTTATATTCACAGCTATTGACATTATAACAATTCATAAAAATATTAGGTAATATAGGTTGGTTTTGTTTTACTTTGATTTTTGGACTGGATGTTGACATTTAAATGCAGCGCTGGATAAGAATCATAGGAAGCGAAGTCAGATTAGATATTGTTGGTGCAGAGACGGCAGAGGAAATAACTTGGGACGCAGTTATATAAATGGGTCATCAGGTAGAAACTTATAAAGACACATGAGTAAGTTTGGAGACAACAACAGGATCTTTGTCACGCTCCTTGTTGAATTTGCTGAAAACAAATACCATGTGCATTAACTTTTGAGATTTAGAGAAACATCTACATCTTCTGGGAAACTGATGAATCCTGGAGATTTTTGTGATTTCCTGGTGGATATTGTTAGAATTATATCTGATTTCAGTTTCCACTCAGGAAGTGACTCCTCTACCTAACTGATGCTATCAGCCCTCAGAGGGGTCTTTTGCTTCCTCTCCATAACGCAGAGGCTTTCATCCCTGCTTCGCTGATGGTCCTCGCTGACCACCGTATTTCTCAGTGATGACTGATGAAGTGAATTAGCTGTGCTATAACTTTGGAGACCCTTAAAGACCTTTTTTTAAAGTTCCTAAATTAATGTACTGTAAAGCCAAAAGATTTTACTGGGCATTCCACAAGCTATTTGGCTATTTGGGCACTGTATGGTCAGAACAGATTGTAATGCCTTTCTCCACTACTTGGAAAAGGCAGGCAGAATGTTCAGAGTCCATGTCTCCCTGCTAGTATTTATTCCACTTAGTGCATTTGCTTCTTTGCAGTGTTGTGAATTGAGATCAATAACTGTACCTTTTAAGAAACTGAAATGGTTAATATTAGATGTGTGCAGAGGTGGGTGGTTATCTAGGAACATGCCAAAATGGATTCATGTTTGCATTTAGTTTCAGAACCGTTACTTAGGTTCGTGTGCTTAGTTAAACATTTCTGTTATCCTCAGCCTTTAAACAAGCACCTGTGTATTATTAAACAAGACCTATGGCATCATCAAGCATGCCTTAAATTGCTCTTCATTAGCTCCTTGCAGACCACCAAAACAAGAAGCGATTTGTTGAGAGAAACAAGCACCCTCACTAAGATCTCATTCACTGAGATCTTAAAAGAAGCACACCATGGGGTCCCTTCCTTCTTTACCCACAATTCGCCTGTGAAACTCTCTTAGCAGCACGCTATTATTGCAAAACTAAGCACCTCTTTTCTTATCCTGATCTTATTTGCACCAATAATTAGCTGACATGACAACAGATGAGAAGGTAATCATGTCCTTAGGTGTTGCATGTGGCCAACTGCAATTTTCAAAGGAAAGATCTTTCTTCTTTGCTTTTCTGCCGATGAAGTCCAATCCAAAGGTAGTTACAAACTTTTGTGTAGGACTTTCTTTTGCCATGGATTTTGCTTAGACAGACACCAATCAGGGAGTTACAGCTACTGGTTATAAAGAGGATTTCCCAGTCTCATATTAACTACCCATTGTTAATGTTAACATGGTGTCCCATGCTGATCCCGGGTACTCTATAAATGTGAGTCAGTGTCCCATGCCTAAAGAGCAAGAAGCATTAGTTCCGGTTTCAAATAGAGACTTTCTGATCAAATACAAGTCTCTCCAGGTTTCTGGGAAGCCTAGATATCTCTGTCCACAGCAATTTCTTCTTATTCTTGACATAATTAGGCTAGATAAATTCAACCTTTGCTGTGAATCCTGCAATTCAGGACTGGGTATTCATTCTGTACGTGGAGGGCCGTAACCTCTTACTTTCTGATCAACTTGGTAGGCTTTATTGCCGTTTTGACCTTTTAGGTCTTCCCCATTCTAGGTGTTCGTTTCTATTTCAGTCTTGAAATAATCATACCCTGTGTTTGTGAAGTACAACTCACTTAGGAGAGGAGGGAATACCCAAAAGAAAATATTGTAGAATAGGGATTTTCAGCCTACTCTCCAGAAATCCCTGAGTTCTGTGGACCGTTCCTTAGGAGGTCTTTAAAAGCAAGTTCCCATATACTACAGCAGGTATGCAAACAGTTCTGGTAGTAACACTGTTGTGTGGATCTGCATCTAGATCAGAAAAATGTAGGAGTTCACAAGTCAAAAGAATTTGTTACATGTCATAACAGAAGCTACTAAAATGTGGCTCCAACCAGTAGGCTTTCTGCCCCATTAAATAAACTCAGAGCAAAAATCAGTGTGTTCTCCTTAAACAGTTTGTTGTATGATGTAGGGCAGAGTTTGTAAACTATGCTATGTCTCAGAGTAGTTGGTATCATGGCCCATACATGTTTAAAATCACAAAATATTGCAAAAAGGCTTTTTCATTACTGAAAACCTTTTTCATAATGTGTATTCAATACAAAGGAGTCAATACTATTTGTGATTTTTGCCATTTTGTTATGATTAGTTATCATCAAAAGGACATTTCTTCATGCATCATTCTTCAACTGTTTAATATTCACCTGTTTAATACTCACCATTCAATATTTAACATTCATTTAATGTTCAACTGTTTAATATTCACCATAAACCCCTGGCAGATGTGTGCAATAGAGAGAATTTATTCAAAGTAGGGTAGTGACCACTGAACATCATACTGTTTTGGTAAACAAGTGGGAGAAGGGAAAAGAGAAACATAGCTGATATTCTGATGTGACATCAGTGACACCAAAACAGGTGTCAGCTGGATATAGCATCAAAGTAGAACAATTCCTCTAAGTGTGGCATTGTGTTGTCTTCTCACATACTTACTTTACACACCGTCTAAGCAGCAATCAAGCTGAGAATTTTCTGAACTCCCATCTTCTAAATTGATTCCTTCTTGAAAAATTGCTTTCAGAAGTGATGCCTGGATTTAGGAGCTTGAGGTGTGTGAATCAAAAGGGACGTTTTTCTTTTAGACTATGTTATATCCTGACTAAAATAAACATTTCTTTCCTCAGCATACATCAGTTAAAAAACCCAAATCTCAATTCAGGCATATTCTGTAGCAAGCAGTAAAACTATCCAAGAATCCAGTAGTTCAGAAAAAAATGTAGGGAATTAAAGAAGAGGCAGAAAGGTCAAGATAAGAGAAACAATGTGTTGTTGTATAGAGAGGGTCCAGTGCCTCTCTGACACCCACATGGAATCATTTCCCACAGAGTGGAAAAGTTTCCCAATAAAGGTGGCAAAGCTCGTTTCCGTGGCTCATTAGCCGCGCAGTGCTGCGGTGCTGAGAGAGCTGAGAAGGGAAGATGGAACCTACAAGGCCCAGGCACAGGTCAAACAGTTAGAGAAATAAAGCACATGGGAAAGGAAGCAGGAGTCAAAGGAAGCAGGAACAGGCAGGGGGGCCCTGTTTACTCTTCCAAGTGACTGGAAACACTCAGCACATGCCACTGAGAATATTATTCTATTTTATTTAAGGGAATATTTGTTTAGGTGAAGATTAAACTAAGAAATTTCAGATCTATGGGAACAGGGTCCTGTGATGGGTTACTCTGCATTGTGCAGGACTATTTCTCTGAAACAATACTGGAGGTCTAAAAAAATGGCAGGAAGGACAGTTACATAAATATTGTATTTTTAATGCAATTGAAAATTCCATGTGGTCATGTGCTTCCAATCCCTCATTCAAAAAGATTCGTCCCAGTAGCTGTAAATACTTTGTTTTCTGATTTTAAGATTCTCCTGCTGATTCTTCAAAGCCAAAATAGTTTAAAGGGGCATTTGTGAGCTCCACTGAGCTACTTGCAAAAGCACTCAGAAAGAAGCACCTCAGGCCTTATCGCTGCTTCCCACACACGACTTCTCCTTATACAGAGAAGAAACCTTTTTCTGTAAGTGCAGCAACCACTAACGGCATTTAATGAGGATCGAGGGAAAAATTAGTTCTTTCCCACGTATTTTTTCAATGCTGATAGAAAAGGCCATCTTGGTTTTGGTTTGCGTTTTTTTTTAAGAACACGTAAATACATATTTTTAGAATAGTTACTTTCTGCCTTCTTCTGACCCATTGAGTTGCTCAGAGACGGAGCTCTGTGTTCAGACAAACTTTCACTGTTCTTCTGGGCAGAGAGCATCAGAGAAACTCATGTTTCTATCTTGTCTTAATGTGAGCACAACTGATTGTAGTTAATTTTTAGAAATTAACATCAAGACAGGGGCCATTTTTTGTACACTTAGTTTGGAGCATGCTGGCAAGTGAAAGCTTTTTATAATTTATCTGCTACAATGTGTATTAACAGTGGGAAGCTATGAAAAGAATATCCTTTAGGATCATTTCAGATTTTTTCATGGTGATCTGGGTTGTTTTTTTTTTTTAATATTAGCAAAGGAAGACAGGACTGAGCATGAGTCATAAAGGGAGGAAAAAAAAGAGCAAGTCAAGTTTTCAAAAGCAATTCTTGATGATAAATGCTCAGCCTGTGATCACTGATCACTGAATTTCACGCCTCAAATTGGAGAATCCCCAAATCACTAGCTGCAGTATTTCTGGATACTGTTTCCGGCTTTATCTGCATTACCAAAGACAAATTACACAGAACAAGATCCAGAGAGAAACCCTAAACCCCAGCACGGGTCGGGTGTTGCCGGGGGTCAGCAGAAAGCACGTTATTTGCCCTTGCAGAAGTCAGCGAGGAACATGCAGGCCAAAAGATTAACGCTGCTGAGTTTAGGCATGTTGAGAGCTGTAGAGGATCTTTCTGAACCCTTTTTCAGCCCACAGGCATACAATTCTGGCTAAAAACCCTTTTCACCTCAAAGGAGACTCTTCAAAACTCCCCTCCGAGCCCAGCCCTGAACTCCCACTGCTTTCAGCTGGATTTGATGTTTCTGAACTGGGCATCAGTTCCCTTTCTTTTCCTGTATGCAAGAGGATACATGATCTAGCTAAGTGACCTCAAAGAGCTTATCGTTGGTAGCATGGTGCGGGGAAAGGGGTGACTCATGTCCTGCTCGCTCAACCTTAGAGCCTGTGTGTTGAGCAGGGGGCTGGGGCTCATCCCCTGGGAGCGCCCACCCCTGAGGAGAAAGTCTAGCTGATAAACTCTGGCAGTTAAAACCTGTACAAAATATTTATATTTCTTTTTCTACATTTTTAATGAAGCATCTGCACAACTTGGATGGTAGTGCCTGAGCGAAACATTCTGCTTGCAGACAGCTTGACATGTATGTCATGCAATTTTCTTCTCTTTTTTTTCCCATTGCTAAAAGAAATTACCAACAGAAATTTTGCTTTTGAACAGTTCATCTGTGCATGCTGTTTATATACGAAGTTGTAATCCCCAGCTTTTGACTGAGGTCCATAAAGATCCTAATCCTGTTTTATTAACACAGATCCCTGGAGTTCAGACTCTGACTCTGTTGTTGCTATTGCAAATGCCAATTAGATCAGACGAGACTCCAACAGTAAGCAGAGAACAAGCAGTAGGAGCTGCTAATCTGTTAAGACATCAAATACTGTAACTTGTTATACATGATTATGAAGTTGTGGTGTTTGGTGTTTTTTGTTGTGTGTGCCATGCTGTTGAATTTCTGGGACAGCAGGCCTAGTTTATCAGAATTGTTAGGGTTGGAAGGGACCTTAAAGGTCATCTAGTTCCAATCCCCCTGCCGTGGGCAGGGACACCTCCCACTAGATCAGGTTGCTCAGAGCCCCGTCCAGCCTGGCCTTAAAAACTTCCAGGGATGGGATCATTGCATTGAACTTTGTCTTGGCATATCCAGGGAATGCAAACTGCAGTTGTCCAGGCTGGCTTTAAGCTCACAGAGAGCCATAAGTGCCTGGGCCACCAGCGCATTGGGCTTTCTGCAAGGGTTTTCGTCCTGAAGACTGTGCTCCTGTGCTAGGCTTGACGACCCAGCAGGCCCATGCTGTCTAGGCTTGTTTTTAAGGTTTGCCTTGAGCTATGCCGACCTCAGAGCAGTTATACCTGCGTTTATATTTAACACTGTGATTTTTTGGACTATACACTGCGGTTCTTAACACCTCACAAACGCAAGATGCTGTAGGACCGGGTTTGAAGTGCGTGGCAGAAGAACATATCGGTACGGTTCAGCTTCCTGCAGGAAAGTGATCTCAGTCTAGTAATGTATTGCCAGAGACATCTCACTTTCTAGGTATACCTCTTCTCTGCCTGTTCCAGACAGGGAGCAGTTCACAGATTTTTTGGGCACACTGCTCCGTTCTGCTAGTGAAGGGCTAAGAGACCCTTTACGGTGACATTTTAATGCCTACGATGAGATTTTAGGTGAAGAAACAGCAGCTCCTTTGCTGGGCAGAACACCTTCTCGTGGCAATTTTATCTTTTGTTCCTCACTGTCTTCTGTAATGTAGTCTGAAAAGAAATGACTCATTTGTAGTGTTGAGTAATAAACTACTCAAGAAAAAATACATGCAAAAATGGGTAGCACTTTTGATACTGTAAAGGCAGAAAACGTGCAAATTAAAATATTGCAGTGTTATGTAAGAGCTCAGCAAATTAGTCTTTGTTCATTATCCATTTAAAAGAGAAACTTTTAAAGTATGAATGAGAAACACACATTTCTCAGAGCAACTTGTTTGCTTTAGCAACAACATTAAACTGTGTGTTTTATCACTTCCCAGGATATTTTATTCCATGGAGTACATACCATTATTGACGGGTATATGAAAGACAATTTCGCACTTTCCTATGCATGCTTGTCTGCTTGGTGGTTCTTCTTCGGGCATCTCCTCTAGGTCCTTTATCTGCTACATCCGTTTGCACGTGAATTGGTGCTCATCACATATACCAGTGACTGGCATTTTTTGTTTGCTAGAATACGTATTTTACGCTACAGGAGCAGCTGCTGCTGCTGAATGCTGTGATCTGCACAACCACTGTGTGACCCTATAGCCCAAGGTGACCTTACAGTCCTTCTCCAGGAATGGGATGCTGTCTCTGAGCGTGAGGACTTTCACAAAGATCCCCAATAAAATACCAGTGATGCAAGGTGGTGAGAGAGCAAATATGCATCTGAACTCACAGTGATGACTTACAAACTATGAATATCCACTAAACCTGAATGGCAAAATATAGTTTTCAGTCATCACTTTTTCTGTGGCGATGTCAAGTATGTTTTTGATAAGTAAAAAATGCATGGCGTAAAAGAATTGAGTCCTGCAAAACAGTAAACAGCCTTGAAAACTTTCCTTTTATCTGTCATTTCTAAACTCCTGAGACAGTCTTTTAAAGCTTCTAGAAATATTAATGCTGAATCTCTGTAAAGTGTGTGCAACGGCTATGCATGGAGACAGAACATTGATTTAGGCAACATTATACCACCTTCCAAAAAAACAAAGCCAAAAGCCTTTAAAAAAGGATTTTTTTTTTCTTTCATTTAAGCAGCCAAGGACATGATTTAGCTAACACACTGACATGGATGTTTTATCTAAACCAAAACCTATGCTATTTCATGTTGAAACACAGCAAGAATGTGCCAGTTCTTAATTATATTTTTACTTGCTTCTGAGTTGATTTTGGTTTTGTTTTGGGTTTTTCTTTTAATATTATTTTTAGGATATAGTCCCATGTCTAGTATAGGAGAGCACAACCTGTGTGAGGTCTCCACTACCCCAAGATTAAGGTGTTGCCTCTGGGACAAAGATAGGAATTATAAAGTGGTACATCTTGGAGGCTCAGACCACCCCTTTTCATGCAGACAGGCCTACAGGTGCGACACAGGAAACACCAGAGTGGTTCATCCAGCAAAAACAACTAAACAGTCTCAAGACTTTTACTACAGGCTGTCTGCAGGAGGGTCTGAGTCAAAAATCAAGTGAAGTCAATAGGGCTTTTTATTTTGCTTCAACAAGGATTAGAGCAGGTATTAGAGTAGCATCTTGACCTCCTCTTCTCAGCAGATGCCCAGTTTTGGGGCAATATGGTGGCAATTCTGGGTTTTCTCTGCGAGACAGGGGTGAGGAGCACTACAGGCCAAAAAGCCCTCTGTTTGGTACCAGCTGTCTGCAGCTCTCAGTGCTCCATGGCAGTGGAAATGAGTCTACACATTTTGGTAGCATAACTAAAGTGTAAAATTAAAATGAATTTCTGGCTATTTGGCTCATCTACGTTTGCTGCTTAGATGAAGCAGATATAGAAATGTGGAAATTATGAGCCTGATACTTTTCCTTTCCCTCACTATAAGGACACCGCATATTTTTGTAAGGATGTGTGACCCCCTGCATGTTTCAGGTCATTTGTACTGCACGCTCCTGCCTGATGAAATAGCAGTAACCAAAGTGGTAACTTATTCTGTCTCAAGAGAGAAACAGCTGTTTTAGAGACGTTAGCAGGACAGTTTGTTCCCCTCTTACAATGTCCCACTGTTTGTGTCTGCTCTGCTTTTATATTTAAGCGGTCATACCCCAGGTTATCCATGGAGCTGAAATTAAGTTCATTTTGTCCACTGTCTGATATCACATTATGTGGAGTGTTATAAAAGATAAGGAATGGGAAGGCTTCTCTCCTGCTGGCCTATAAATAAAATGTTTGTGTGTTAGGGCAGGATAGGTTTTTTGGCCTCAGTGTGATAAAATTATACAGACTAGCCCCAGTAGACTGCGTTATCATACATGTGCAGTGGCACGGAGGTAACCTAACCCGTCAGAAGGAACAGATGAGCAGCAGTCTTGCAAAAAATGTAAATATAGTGACATAAGATGTTAAATATGCTTTATATCTCGCTAGCCCACACTAGATGTAGCATATGCACACACGTGCACACATTCCATCCTGAGGTTCAAAGCAGGTCATTCCTTCTAACAGAACTATTAAGTCCAATACCTTAAATCCCTCTGTAATTTAACTTTCTCCTGGCATTTTCAAAAACATTTGCTTTCTTACTTAATTCTCCCACTGACATGAGCAAGACTTGCAAATTTAGAACACTTTTTATATATTTTTCCCTGAGCTTGCATCCAAGTAAGAGTGAGCTACTGTTATTTTGCACTGGATTCGCACGTAGAGCTGAGTGGAGGAGGAAGGAGACATTTACATTTATATGTTATATGTAACATATGCTTTGTTACAACCCTGTTCTTAAGCTCCAATCCTCTACACCAGGGTCTGCAAATGAAAACTGCCTAACATACGAGCAACTACAACAATGCAGTTGTAGGTATTAATGATCCTCTGTAATTACACAACATTCAAGAAGTCACGAACTCGAGCCTACTGGGCAACATGGCTGGAGTTTCTATGTAAGGGATCTACTCAGGGCAGAAAGAAAGTTAAAGAATAATGGCTTTTTCCCACCTAAGAAACTTTTCTAGCAAATGGAATATTTCTGCTAATGGTAAAAGGTGTTAGGAAAAATGGTCATTGTTAAATTGGCTTTAATTAAATATAATTCAAATGGTTGCCAAACTAACTGACCTGACCAAAAGAAGGAAAAAATCACATAATAGACCACCCACTGTCCAGTGTTATTGATCCAGCAGAATGGATAATATGCCGTTATATAATGTAGGACCTCATGTGCTCAGAGCTATGAACTCGTTCACAGAGAATAATTTATTTAGTTGCAGAAAAAGCTTGTAGAATTAACAAATGACTCCTTCTCTCTTCTTTCCTCTGTTCAATACTACCAGCACTGCCCTTTGTGCACGGATAAGTGCTACTTGACTTAAAATGTAAAGAAATAGCATCTCACAGCTGCCAGGCAATTTGCCATTAAGTGAAGCATGCCAAAGGTTTCAGCATAAGACAGCAGTAACTTGTTGCAGTGTGAGTGAGAAACATGTAGAAGCCCCGTTGAACGTCAGTATGTTCCATGCTACCATAAATGTGAGGGTAGTACATAGACCTGTACTTCATGGTGCGCAAGTTGTTATGCAATGTAGGGTAAAAACTTTGAAAAATTAACTTCAGAGGATTTGTAATGGGTTTAAACTGCACAGCAAATACATAACTACAGGCCTTGAAGGAATTTTTAAAAATTATACCTTCCCCTCTGGTTACCAGGATTTAATTATTAAACCTGAGTTTCATTAACATGACGATTCCCATCACTTCCACTGTGCCTCTAAACTTGCCAACAAAATTTCTTAACTACCAGGAGAAAATCTGATACTGTAACTGAGAGGTGACTGCAAACATAACAGGGTAAAATATTAATTCTTCCATGTTGGTAAAATTCATAAGAATTTTTAAAATGCACATTTTTAAGGAGGTGGGACTGCATCAGATTTTAATGGCAGTGATATCAGTAACAAAAGCTGCATGCGATTTATGCAACCAAACCTTTACAACAAGCTGCAACCAAAACCCTGTGTCTGACTGCCCTTTTAACAGTGAAGATTTTAATAATGACATCGGAGCAGCAACATTTCCCACAGAAATTACATTTTTGTAATATTTTTGCTTATAAATACTAGGATATCTGGTTAAGAGGATATCCTCCCTCCAAATAATAGACAGTCTCCAAATATTTGCCTGTCTCTACAAGAAACACAATATCTGCCAGCACAGAAGAAGCACTTCCACTAAATACAATATGGTCTTTAAAAGTTTTGGAATGCCAAATCCTTTCCCAAAACAGTGCAGTTGTCAATAACGCTATATGCACCATCATTTCTCTCAGTAGTGAAATACTGAACTTATCCCACTTGACTGTTTCAACTGTAGGTTTGTCAGCATAAAGAGGCTTTTGTTTTTAACGTGTGGTTGAGTATTTTGTAGTCTGTATGATGTTAGGTATGGTATTGTTAAGAATAGTGGTAATGCTTATATCTGTCAGGCTAGTGGCTTTATCAATGCCGTTGCGAAACATAAAATGCCTTCTTCCACAGATGCTTCATAAAATCCTGCATTTCTGGGATCTAAGGTAGTTTTAAGCTCTGGATCATTTGAAAAGCTTTGGAAATTATGGCTTTCTTGCTTAAAGCATAACATTAGAAGTCCTGTCATGCACTGACTGTAATGGACTGTTACAGTCCTTAACATAATGTTATGCCTCATGTTACACACCAGAAATTAGATATTACATTTCCTGTTCAGCTGCAAGTTTCACTGATCCCAGTGTATGTGTTCTGAATAACATTTCTATTTTTCCATGAATCTAGATTATTTCACGCCTGTAAGAGTATCAAACTGTGCTGCTGTGTCAAGTAAGCAAAGGGGATGATGATCCTAAATGCTTAACAATTAACATTAAGTAAAAACATGACCATATGCTTATATTACTTGCATTCATTATTAAAGGAAAAATCAATTATCCTATTAATTTTATTATTCAGCTGATAAGAAAGAAAAGTCAGACACATCAGGTACAAGTGGGAGGGGTATACACAAACACGCCAGCTTCTGTTTGCTCTTGTGGCCAAAGCTGAGCTCCACAAACAATCGGAATCACCCCACCACTGGTGAGTGCATGGGCCTGCTGACAGCCTGTGGCTGTGAGGGAAGAGGCCATGGCAGCGTGCCTGCTGAACCGAGAGATCTGAGCTCTTCCTCACTGTGAGCTCCAGATGCCCTTTGGCATTCAGGAGCCCCTGCCTGAATTCACCATTTGGTCGTAAAATGTATGTTGAAGCAGGGGAGAGGAGGAGAACTTTCCAGCGGAGTCATGATCCTGCAAGGAGAGCCAGCTTCATCCAGCCTTTCACAGGGGTCTTCAATTCCTTCTGTATTGTTTACCCTCTGGCCTTCGTTAACCGGTTTGGTTGGTACAGAGTGGAAGTTCTCTGAGGCAGACAATTCCCTGTCTGTATGAAGTGCCCACCATGGTACAACTGCACGTATTAGTTGGGTTGTAAGACACAGCAGCAGTAATAAGAGCGGCAACCTGTTACTGGACATGTAATATTAACTGATAGAGAAGATATCCTGCACCCTGTACGCTGGGAAAGATGCAGCAGCAACAAGGTCTTTAAGTCTGTTGAAGGAAGGTGCACGTGCTGTATGGATATTCTTTTCCAATATTCTGGACTGTACCCATTCATTAGCATTTAGTTCTTCTGCTTGTAGAGAACAGCTGAATGAAAGACGTGTTTCTTCTTTTAATCTTTTTGCTGCTAACGTGCAGAAATTAGGGTTCTCATGTACATATTTTGCGTGGCAGTAGAGATAAGAACCAGCAGATAAAATTCAAAACGTCAGTGAAACAAGGTTCAACCAGTCTTCCATTTGACTAAGGGACTTACCGAGAACAGGGAGGAGTAAGGAGGGCAGCTGGCTTTCCAGATAATGTTCTTAACCTTATAGGACCTTCCAAAATATATTGCAAACATGCCAAGGATTATTTCTTTCTCATGTTTACTTCATTTTTTATTGTGAT
Organism: Larus michahellis; assembly: GCF_964199755.1. Classification (NCBI taxonomy): domain Eukaryota; kingdom Metazoa; phylum Chordata; class Aves; order Charadriiformes; family Laridae; genus Larus; species Larus michahellis. The sequence goes on along the minus strand of NC_133897.1, from coordinate 140,131,951 downwards.
AGAGAGGCGACAGTATCGCTGACTGAAATGCCCTTCTATTTAGGACTATTACAAAAATAAGGAGGTTAGAAGGGTTTGGCTATGGCTGACCTCTGTATATCAAGAGTTCTTCCCTTTACCAGCCAGTCATAATGGTGTCTCCGTATCTTTCTGACTGCAGAGACTGCTCCATTTCCTGTGACAATAATCTTCTGGAACAGGGCAGGAAAAAACAAACCTCAAAGAGGTGCTGCAGTCCTATCACATATCTTTCTCCCTTGGGTTGACTTATTCTCTCTGGAGAGCATGGAGATTGCAGCTGTGTTCATAAGTGAGGAGCTCAGTTTTGTGTTGATACGGCACTGCGAAATATTCCAAAGCAGCACTGCAGAACATGCGTATGTTTTAAGGCAGGCTTAGTGGCAACAGTGTCCTATTGAACAGTCAAATCAAAATCAATGTCAGCATTACCTTAGCGAGAACTGGATAAGAGTGGAACGCTGAGTAGGTGTTGGAATAACTTTTGGTTTTTTCCCAATTAAATGGTTGACTTGTCCTTTTAAAGTTATGGAAGACAGTTATTTTTGTAAAGATTTTATCAACATTTGTGCCTATATTTGAGAAAGGATCACTACTTGAAAAGGTAAATCTTCACTTTGCATAGCCACTTTATTTTAGGTCAACTGACCGTGTGCTTATCAAGGGTGAGCGCACTGGCATATTTCCATGTCATAATAGTACCTATTATGCCAGGGACTGAAAGACTAGAAGTACGTCAGGGAGGTTTACAACATGCGATTGCTCATACCTTAATAATCATCTAGGGAGTTACACTGAAAAATAGAGGTTGCTGCATAAAATTTGAGTTCCTCTCTTGAAATCACCTACATGCCCCCTGTGTGCCTTTTGCAAGTTATACAGACTTTAAAAAGAGAATCATAATTGTAGCCAAGACTGAAAAAAAATAATCCATCACAGCTTTTTCCTTTTAGTGACTTCTGGGTCATTTTTTTCCAGTCAAGCTGACATCTAAATTTTAAATAGCATTTTGTTCAAAATCACGACGGTATGAAATAGTTGTCTTGCAAGGAACAAAAAATAGCTTAGCACATGCTGTCAATAGAGAAACAAGAGTTTCTGTCACAAAAATTTGTCTTTTATATTATTTGGATGTTGACCTCTCTTGTGCGAACTCAGACTTCTTACTTAACTAGATTTTCAGAAACTTATCATGCTGCCTCACTACTGGAAACTGAGAGCGCTCTTACACCTTCAACCCGATATTGGATTCACATGGCAATTGACTCTGCCTTTATATCATCTGGGTGGTTGATTAAATTTTAGTGTTTCAGCACTAGCGAGGTTAAACTGGGAAAACTGTGTAAAGTTTTGGGCTCCCAGTACAAGAGAGAGATGGACAAACTGCAGAGAGTTAGCCCAGATCCACTAAGATTAGGGTCTGGCACAAATGCATACAAGGAGAAGTTAAGAGACCTGGATTTGTTCAATATGGAGAAGGGGAGGCTAAGGGGAGATCTAGTTGTCTTCAGTGACTAATGGGGAGTCAGAGAAGAGGCGCACAGGGAAAGGAGGGGAGGCAATGGTCTCAGGCTACAGCACGAGAAATACTGGTTGACTATAAAGAAAAAGGAAATCCCTATGAGCGTTGTGAAGCACTGGAATAGGTTGTTCAAAGAGGCTGTGGACCCTCCACTCTTGGAGATTTTTCAAGTCATGACTGGGCACAGCCCTGAACAACATAGTCTAACGTCAGATTTAGTCCTGCTCTGAGCACGAGGTTGGCTTAGATCTAACAGTTACATGGGTGAAACTCTCTCCTTACACTGTCAGCTTCCTACAGATGCTTCATGAGACTTTCAATATCTTTCAAACCTTGTTTATAACGATGAGTCATTAAGGCAGTGTGTGGATGAGCGTCCTTCTTTACTCCAGCCTAGCCCCAAAAGCATTAAAAATAGGGCCTACGCAGCTCCAAGCCCTCTTCCATCAGATAGCAACTGAATTGCTCATGCCGTATCCCTGTCAAAGTCAGTCACTGGAAGTGTATTGCTATGTCAAGTAGAAATCTGATCCAGCCCCAGAACAAGAAAAGAAGCCAAAACAGTGCTGGCTTTCTAAGTACCAACTGTACAAAATATGACTCACGTAGTGAATGCTTTTGCCATCGGTTTACGTAACACAATTTTTACAACTTTTCTTTGGCTCAGGAAACATCTCTCAGCCTTACCTTAAGCGCACACACTTACATACATACATGTATGTGTACATATATATGTGTATATATATACATACATACATATATATATCCATCCATACATGAAGTACTTACATTAAGAGATACAGTATGAGAGTATATTCCTGTGGTGCTAAGCTTTGCAAAATGTCCAGAAATGGCAAGCTGAATTCCATCTTCTTTTACACCAATATAATTCCCTTTATCCATGTTCCTGGAATATCACCTTTTCTGAAATTCTATAGTCTGATAAATACAGATCATAGTCTTCTGTCTGTAAAAATGAATCTAAGCAGGGATCGTCTAATCTGTTTTCATAACACAAGCCAAACATGAGCATTGGTCTTGCATATCACCATTTCTATTGGTGGTAGAATATGCGGACCTCTAGCCTGAGTGTAAAAATGGCATGTGAATAATGTCCTGCATGTGAGTGAGTTTAATTACGTTACTCTCCCTATGAAAAATGTGCAATTTGGCCCTATGGTGAGTTTGTTTCAGCTTTCCATTACTGACTATGCTTTGGGCATTTTTGCATTGTGAACAGTATGAGCCTTAAGCCTCATTAGTTTCATTATTAGCCCTGCTGGTTTTATGCATTTAAAACCCCAGAGTGGGTGCCAAAAGACAGTCTTTGAGGAGTCTGTGCAACTTTCCCCCATTGTAGAGCTAATAGTGTGCCTGATCCTCCGAGGAAGCCTGATGTCTTTCTTTAGACGTGGTCTGTGTAGCATGGTGGTGGTTCAAGACTATTAAAAATGAATATTCATTTCAGAAATCCGTTGATCTCAGTTAACTGTTTGCATTTTTTGCTTTATTTTTTTTCTTTTTCATGGGGGAAATCCTGGTATCTTCCCTGCCCTTTTCCTGGGATTAGAGAATGGGATCTGCAGGAAAATAATTCCCACCACGGTTTCACAGGTAATGTCTGATTTATTACAGTTTTCCCTACACTTACATTTTGAACCACTGGATTTTTTATTTTTACTTGCATTTCTTGAGTTACCTTACAGCGCATTTGCCATATATTCACAACTTCTTGCCTAGATTTTAGAAAAAAAATAAGCAATTGTGACCATTGTTTTCTAGTGGCAGTCTATAATGAAGCATAGGGTAACCGTCACAGCAAATACATCAGTCAGATCTCCAGGAACAGGCTGCCCAAGCAGGTTGTGAAGTCCACTTCTCTGGAGATTTTCAAGACCCGCCTGGATGCAGTCCTGAGTAATGTGCTCTAGGCAACCCTGCTTTAGCAGGGGAGTTGGACTAGATGATCTCTAGAGGTCCCTTCCAACTCTGAAAAATTCCGTGATACTGTAATACACATTTAGACGATGCTACTTTCAGGATGATGTTCTGAAACATGAATGCGCTGTCATAACACTAGCTCTTGTTGTAATGGCTTCAGGGCCAAGGGACAATAAATCCAGGCACACAGAAGTGCCACATGGGATCCTGAGCCACCTTGGCCCACCCTGTACAAGTGGACAGCCTGCAACTCACTGCTGAGAAAACTTTTCTGCTGCTTTCTACCACTGCTTTGCACGTCGGAAAACTGAGTGTCTATCCAGTTTAGTGGAGGAACTAGTACTGCACTCAGCCAGTACTCGATGGGGGAGAAAAACCACCTCTCAGCTCAGTCGAAGAACAGCTGGCTCTTGGTGGCCTGTATAAAATGGGGTTCTATTCTGATTTATCTGTAGCCACTGGGATGTTTATCTGTAGCCACTATCCTCCTTGGTAGGATACCAGTGTGCAGAACGGGAATGCTTTCTTTTAATACACCAGTATCTGCATCTCAAAGTGCAGCTGTCAGCAGCCATGGTGAACTCCACCCTAGTTCCACAAAGTCTGTGAATCTCCTGGGTTTCACACAAAAGGCTAAGGAGAGATGAAGTGGAGCAGAAAGGGGCAGGCTGTCAAACTTTAAGGATCAGTAAGTGTGATCTCTGCAATGTTTGGCAGAAACTTCAGTGGGGTTTGCACTAAACTGATAGTGCTCCCAGAGCAAGAACTCATCCATTAGGTACGGCAGATGCCTTCAGCACAAGACAGCTGCAGTGGAGGAAATTAAAGGCGGAGTTTCCTTTCATCTGGATCCAAGAATCTGTGATAATTGTCTGTTTGTGAACTGGGAAAAAATGGAAGACACTAAATACTTGGATGTTAGGGACGTTCTACAGTTCTCCAGGAAAAAAATGAAAATCTTCTGCTGAAGTAACACACGCCGTTTTCCATCACCAACAGTGAAACAGATGGTGAATTTCCAGCTGGTTATTACCTACTTGCTAATTACCTAGCATAAATAGCAGCTAGTGTTTCATTTTCCCCCAAGACAGAGTTTGAGATCAGAAAAAGCTCAGAAGGAGCTGCAGGTCACTAGACTTGCCCCAGCATGGGATGAAGAAGGTACTTGGGAGTTTGGATGAACTTCCAGCTGTTACAATTCACGTGTAGAAAGTATTTGTTCAAGCTAAGAATTATCTAAAACTAATCAGCTGAAGCCCTTAGGAAACAGTCTCCAGTGAAGCAGCTTGCCTCGAGTTCATCAGCAAAACACAGATCTGGCTGCTGGCAAGATATTATGGTGACTGGATCCTGTTTTCTGGATTTTGCTACTGTACTCAGAACACCAAATGGTACGGTTCAGAGTATCACTAGGAAAAAAACATAAAAGGCTTTTCTTTGTTGCTTACTAAATTCCAGTTATGAAATTAAGCTGAAATTTGTTTACAGGGATTCCACCAAATTGAAACAAATCATTACTGAATAGAGTCATAGATTATTAGACAGAACAAACAATACAGCCTGGAACAACAATCAAACAAACCACTTTCCCAGGACTTATTCTCTGTTGTGATTACACTAACATGAGAAATTTTGTGCCACAGTGCTGGTCAGCAAATAAAAGTTTTCCGTAATGCTGTAATACCAAATCCTGGTACTGTCAGGCTGTGAAATATTCTCTTATAGCCATGAAACTGTTAATCACTCAGTGATGAAATACTTGAAACGTTAGTCTCAGCTGAATTTAAGATGTTTCTGGGCCTCTTTTCAGACCTCAGTGTTCCTAGGGTTAAGTGAGCTAGGCACCATAATTGCACTCTAATTTCAATATAGGCCAAACCCATTAAAGCACTGGCATTGTATTTATTCAGTCAGCAAGTCCTGACTCCTTGCAAACAGAGCATATCACACGTAGGACTTTAATACAACAGTTAACTCTCCATCGGCACAGCTGTAAATAGAGAGTGTAGAAATCTCTTGGTAGAGACCACTAACCTGTTCTACAGGTACTTGTAGGTTTCTCTTCCTGTGCTATCTGTGACTCTTGCCCCTCCATAACTAAGTCAGCAAGAACATCTCAGTGATACAGAATTAATCCCAAATATCCGCCAGGACTGATGAAAATCAACTTTGATTTTAATGTGTTTTGAATGGAGACTTTATCTTCTAGTGCTGTGATGTTATCTGCTGGTATTTTTAGTCTGATTTCCTAGAGAGCACTCATAATAACAACTACAAGAGGGCTAGATTATCTATTTTTTGGTTAGAAATGTGTAGGGCTCATGCAAATGGGACTGTTATCACTATAAAACTTTGAAGCAACTCCCAGTGACTTGGATGAGCCTTCCAACACGTACCCAGAGGAAATGGAGCTTTTTTTGTTGGGTGGTTATTGTACTCAGGGCCTTCATCTTAATCTTCAAAGGCCTTCATTACCTCCATCTCAGTTTTATAAAGAGCACCTCTCCTCGCTCTCTGTGAGGTTCATTAGTAATAATTCTACTCCTTAGAAGTGCCAAACCCACTGACCTTAAGCATATAAAAAATGAAAGCAGAAAACCAAATTTTCTCAGCTACTTCCTCACGTCTCTTCAGCAGAGAGAAATAGGAACGGCCACAAACCTGTTCTCTTTGAGGACAAAATGTCAACTACATTTTTGCAATTGGCTACATACGCACCCACAAGAATAAAACCAGTGATAAATACATACAGGAAATGTGTGTGGGGAGGTGCGAATAGAAAGTGTTATCAGAGAAGGGGAGGACTGGAGGACTTTCATAACGGCCACGACTGTTGTGACAGATTAGCATCAGTCTCACATGTGCTTCTGAGTGCTCTCACAGTCAATATGAAAACCCGACAATGAGGAATGATTGCAAAAATTGGAAGATCTTTGGAGAAAAAAGCAGTAAGCAGATGGAGAAAAGGTCACAACCATCCTGTGGGATAAGACTTGACCCTAACCCAAAACCTGGACCTCACAGCCTCTTACAGCTGCAATATTTATCCAAAGAGGTGCTGGCAGAGCGGATGAAGACCGTAGCATAAGAATGCAGAACAAAGTGACAGCTTTTTTTGAGATTGTATGACAAATGGTTATTTTACAGAACATTTTTTCTGACAAGAGTTGAAAGGTCATTTCTTCTGCCTCTAAGCTCATTCTATCTTTTTAAGAAGCTAAAAATAGAGCCTAGTAATCCATAGTTAATACCCATAAGTGTCAAATTCAGACACTGAGTGCACAAACTGATAAACCAGGTAGATATTTGTGTGTGCCATTTTCATGTTATTAATATTTGTGTGTTTTCCCACACCCAGTGTGTATACATACTGTAAAATCCAAGACCCTTCAATTTGCAGAACATGAAAAAAAAACGGGGCAAAGTCAATGTTTAGGAAATACTGAGGAAAAGAATGCGATAAGAGATACTGGACACCTACAATTCATTTGCATTATGCATGAGTCACTATCACAACATCTCTGCCATTACAGTACTATATGCACAGCTAATAAAAAACCCCAATTTCTTGTATAGTAAAAGTTTTTTACAGCTTTTCTAAAGGCGGTGTAGCACAGATGATGCAGTGAATTCTTCTGTTCTCTTTTTTTCTTTTTATCTTCTTACAGCTTTACTGTCTTTCGTGTCTTTTTGTGTCTGCCTGTACACCAAGCACTTTTGTCTGGTAGGTGTGTTAGTATCTCTCTTCTGTCACCGGATAAAATGCTAATGCCACTGTATTATCTACTTGAAATGTGAAACCAAGGGAAGACTGGTGGAAAAGATCCTACTTCCAGGAAAAAAATACACCAAAAACTTGTTCTCTAAAATGAGGCCTAATGAGAAGAAAAAACAGCAAACTCACACAAGTAGGTTAGTTTACAACAGAGGAAAGACTCATGTTTCCTTCCCACAGTGCTGCAGGTATCCCATGACAATACAGAATGGTAAAGACAATTACAGATGTCCAAGACATACTCACCTGTGGCCTTTGCTTCTTGAATGAAATCTTTTCTCCTCTGTCACCAGCTAGTTCTGCGCTCTACAGGCTCCTCTTGAAAGGTGAGTACAGAAGGTGAGTGAAGTTTCTTTTCCCAAGGGAATCAACAGCCAGTTCAGGTACTGTCCAGCCTTGTCTGACAGGGATGAGCTGCGGATGCAGAGGCCACAAGAAGGACCCCTTCCCACAGCGGGGATGTTGGCAAAGCCCACATTACAGCGGGCACGGCTGGAGGGTCTTTCCTCTGCTCTGCAGGTGATGCTGTTCTTGCTTCTCAAACAGGTTTTCCAAGAGGTGTTGGACCAACATCCAGCTCTCCCGTGAGAGCATGTGAATGGGTCTTTGTCTTTTTTTTAACCAAAATCAGAGTGTAGACTCGCTATCCTCTGCTCTGTATTTTCACCCATTCTGGCACATTTTTGAGCAGCCTTTCTGAAGGCCACATTTCTAAACACTTGCTTTGCTTGCTACGTGGTATTCTGGGCCTCGTGCTCCAGGCAGGCTAAGCTGATTTTCTGTCTTTGATTGAGCACCTGATAATACCCAGTCTGAGAATGAGACAGTGGCTTTGCGGTCTGCATGCCCTAGCCCTCAAATCGAGACAATTTTGTTCCATTTCTGAACACAGGACAAAGCAAAGTAGCTTACACAGAAACTGAGCTGGTTTAGTGCTAGATCTGATATTTCAAGGCTATTTTGGTGTTGAACAAAGGCTAGACCGTTGCATGATGATATACCCAGAAAGCTTGTCAGGCCATAGCTGCATAACACTATGCTTCAGAAAATCAATACCTATACTTTATATAGTTCTACAGTAATAACATAATTTTGTCTGGAAAATAAACCTGATATCTAGCATTAAAGTTTAATAGATAAGCAAATCTAGATTTCCCCCCTGCTGTGTCCTTTGCTGTTCTTCAAGCAGTTAAAAGGCATTACGCTGTATAGCTTAAAAAGCATCTAGTTATTTTTATCTGATGAATAAGGTAAAACATTTCATCTGAGAGCTAAATCTAAAAGCTGTAGTGAGTGTATTTAGGATAGAATGGAACAGAAGGGGTATAAATAAAACAGCTTGGGTGAAACCTTAGCCCCACCAAATCCTGTGGCAAAATCCCCATTGATTTCATAGAGCCATGACCTTACCCAGCAATCACAGCACAAAGACAGCTGGCACTGCACAACTTTTAGAGGGGGACAAAAGATTAAAAACTCAATATTCAGGATACAGTCAAGTTTAGATTCAGCTGAACTCTGAGCTGACATCCAGCACATGGTTTATTCAGCAGAGGAAAATTATAGATGTGACAGAATTTAAGTGCGGTGTGAAGAACAGCCAAAATGTAGCCTCTTTTTAAACAAAAATGCCAGTCTTTCTCTTTAATTTGATGCATAAAAAACCCCCTCTCTATAATCTTCACAGGCTGTAAGAGTTCAAGGATGACCTTCTAGTCTGGCCAATAATCTTCTGAAATACTTACTGTGCCATAAGGATAGCAACAATGGGAATGGGAGGGAACTGAGGGGAAAGAACAGGGCAAAAACAGTTGAGGCAAAAAGCAGCAGGGAAGACCAGAGTTCATTTGGGACAATCCTAGTGAATCTTTATGTGTTCTCTTCCGTAATGCTACAGTTCTTAATATCCCAGATATAACAGAAAAATACCTGTCTTATATGCCTTCTAAGATGCTACAACAGACTAAAGAAGAAATAGTAAATTCCTCTGACAGAAAGTGCCCTGGCCATACTATGCAGTTTAAAGAATAGGGAAGGATGCAAATCCTTCAGAGCAGCAAATACTTTACAGTCCCAGCTGATAAGAATGACAAAAGTCTACTGACTTCAGTATTGTGGTCTCTGACCAGAAAAGCCAGAACACTGGCTTTTTTGAGCACCCTGTCAATGAGGTGGGGAAAGCTGTCTGGATACTGTAGGTAAATGTTATGCAGAAAATTACTTTCTTACATTTAAAAAAATGGCCTCCCAATGGAAATAAGTTTTGTGCAAAAATGATAGCATGGTTAAGGTATTTTTTTATTTATGCCCTTAATTTCATGTCAAAATTACTAGTACTTAAAAATTTCCAGGGGAGTATTGAGATTTAAATTAAGATATTTTAAAAAAGGTTCTATGGGAGAAGTTGATAGATTTTCTATAAACACATCACAAAAAGAAGGAAAAGTTTGTTTATTTGGAACTGTGTAGAATAGAAATAATACTGAAGTTTCAAAACGATTTCCCATTCCCTATAAGTGTAACATTACATGCCGGTGAGGGCATGTTCATTGAGGCCTGATACTCACAGAACTTAATAATACACCTATTAACTTTAAGCGCATAACCGATTTCACTGCAATCGCAGTTAAAATTAAACCTGTGCCTCACTGCCTGGCTGAATGAGGGCCTAAGGCTAACTGGATCTTCGGTATGGTTTTTGTAATGCTCTTAGAGGAGCCGTCGGAGTCGGCCAGCGGTGAGGAGCGAAGGAGGGCGGCAGCTCAGCTTACAGTAGAGGTGCTTGAATGTCAGACAAGGTCTTTGGGCTGGGAGGAAGATGCCGGCCAGATGCCAGCACGAAGGGAAGAAGGAAAATGTCCACAGCACTTATCTGAGAGCGAGGGTCAGGGGGGAGTGGGAATTAGATGGATTTATGCATAGCGCAGGAGCGAGAAAGAGCACGGAGGATTCCTCAGAGACTTGGAATTAATCTTCAGGTCTAATGTTCATGTAGTTTTCAAATCACACTGAGCCTGGTGTGTTCAAGGAAACTGTTGCCAAAAGAAATAATATTGCCGTAAGAAATAATATTTTCTGTAAAATTGTCAGCATTATTTTAAAGTACCTTTTAAATGCCTGTAAGCACCACTGAAAATCTGTTTTCCCTGAGGAGTTAAATGTCAGCCTTAAGCTCCTGATCCTTCAGGATTTAAAGAAGGTAAATAATTTTGTACATATTAGCAACGCCACTGTTAAATATTTATTTGTGTATGTAAAGATAGTCACAGGTATGAATGATTGTGGTGTTGGGCACTTAAAAAAGCCCTAACCATAAAAATGGAGGTGGGGGGAGCTGTGGGGTGGTCAGATCTAATTCTACAGGGGTGGTGAACATTTCATAGCATGTGTCAAAGACTGACTTTTGATAGCTTTAAACAGAAGCAATTTCCAGGAGTCAACGCTTTTGTTCCTTTATATTTTCCTTCAGTGAAACGGTCTGTACTTCTCCTTCAACACTCTAATTATCATTAGCCTCAGAAATCACTTTGCAATTAATGAAAGTCTGAATTCTTCACGTTCACTGAGCAAAACCTTAATATAAACAAACACTAGCTGCAAACTCATTCCAAGGTAATTAATAGTGCTAGCCTGATTTATATCTGTTTAATATCTGGCATACCTCTGCAACAGGCAAGTTTCTGTTCTCACTGTTGCCATCCTATTGCTGAAACTTGTGCACTGGAAACTCAACAGTCAGCATTGGTCTAAAGTAAATGAAAAGCAACCTGCAGTAACTATTTTAACTAAGCCTTTTGTCTGAAGCAGCCCAAAGCAATAGTCATGGTCTTTCTTTAGATTTTGGACAGATAGAGAGCTCCTTAGGTTTCTCAGGCCATTTACATTTCTGAAGCTCAAAAAGTTAATCCAGAAGGGGAGAAGTATCTTCCTGCCAGAACACAGATCAGAGAGGTTGCCTGCAGCAGCAAAATACGCAGTAGGTGTTTTCATGAATGGTCATGAAGAGAGGGAGGGACAAACGCGCTACAGTTTCCCCAGAGTAACTGATTAATCCTCCAGGGAAGCAATGCCTCCGAAATCCTGCAGTGCGTGAGTCAGCATTGCAGCACGTGGGAGAGTTGTTCTCTTTTTCACAGCTCACGATATAAATTGGACAATTTGCAAAAAAAAAAAAATACCCAAACCTTTGCGGATTTACAAGTGCAAACTTCTGTAGAATTTTTTTTGAGCTTTAGTGTAAATATGAATATGGCGTTATAACTTCTGCTGTGCGCCAGGAATGGGAATCGGAAAAATAATTTACTACATCTGTTCCGTACTGAGAAGGCAGAAAAGATGAGTTTTAAGAAGACTTTAATCCAGTCTACTTAGTTTCCAGAGCTTTCCTCAAATGTATGGTATAAACACCATTCCTGAGAGCACTCCCAGGTTAAAGAGAAAAGCAGAAGGGATGTAACAGACCTTCCAACTCCTCCTACAGCATCATGGATCGCTGTGCCTATGTGACCCACTGATGTGTTTTACTCACAGTGAGTACAGTCCTAAATTTGCATGTGAAGAAAACGGAACATAAAATAGCTACCTGAATTATCCTCCGTATAACAGCCAATCTGTGGTGGATCCGGACATTAAACTTTTACCTTCTGAGTCCTAACGCTGTGCTTATCAACCAAGGCATCTTCCATCCCATCTGGCCTTTGGTGCACATCTGCTGTACCAGTGAGCTACGGGAAATGCTCCAGGAATTTGCTTCTTCCTATGTGCTCTGTCTGATTATTTTTGTTGATGACTAGTCACAATTCCAGCAGGATATGTATCTCAATCTCCTTATGTTTACATTCTCACCCATATTGCATCGGCATGTAATGGTATTAATGCATTAGGGCACTCTATCCATCATTAAATCATGCATGAAGTCAGTAGCTGTTCTGATTAGCTACACGCGGACAGGGGTTGAATTACAATGGAAAGAGGCCTCTGCATATATAGTAAAGGATAACTTTATTAGTGCTACTTACACTTGAAAAGAAAGGGCTTTCAAAAGGAAACCCTGTGTTTTTTTCTGGAAAATGGCATTATAGGAAATCATAATTAGTCTTGTGAACAGCCAGGAGGAATCAGTCAGAAAGCTACTCCACTTCCTATCGCTTTACTTCTCCTCTATCATTTATAGGATATTATCATGTAAAACACTTGAGACTCACAAAAAGCGTGTCCTCACACTACACAGATTAGCTTGTGCTCTTTGCCTATTTCTTTTAAAATTACCTTTAATGTAATTTCCAAATCTTTCTTCTCTATAAAAGCAGGCTCTTGAATTTTAAAAAGATGTCCATCCATGTATACTGGTCTGATCAAGGATTCTATGAAACAATAGCTGGCAAAACTCAAGGATTCCTGAGTGTTAGAGCTTAATAAAACCTTTCCAAGTGTTTTTATTTCTAGCCTTATACAACCTGCTCCTGCATTCTGTGCTGTGTTTGCCTCTACCATGATTTGGAATATGCCGCAGGACTACAGCATACACAGGCCAAATATTAAATGAAAACCACATATTATACCAGTACCACTGGGAATAGCAACTTGCAAAGAAACAAGTTCTGATTGATAATGCCGTTAGGTAGCAGCAACAGCAGTGGATTTCCTAGGTGGTTAAAGTTCTTGACTAAAAACATTTTGGAAAATTGGGCTCTGGTGAAATGAAAAATTTCCTGTGGAATTAATGTTCTTAACAGCAATAGTAATGTTTCTATAGGGAATTGTAAAACTTTGATCTTTAAACCTTTCCCCTACCATTCTCTTTTGTCACATTTGGTTTTCAAAGCAGCAATGAAATTGTAAAACAATTTATTGAAAATGGGCAAAAGGGAGATTTCTTACTGAAAAATGAATGTAATGCATATTACTTTATTTCAAAGTTTCCCAATGAGCTGAGCAGAACCGAAGCAACGCAGCGTACCAGAAATGTCCCATGGGCACAAAGTGGGATTTTTGATAAAGTGTAGTCCCTCTTCGGGCTACAGGATGGTCTGCAGGAAGCTAGTCATGAGCAGCTACGCAGCATATCAACGGCATATCAGCTGCCGAGAGAGTTCAGATCATTCGGTACTGATCCCAGGAGTTTCAGTGAAGATACTGTTGTTTACTGGAACTGCTTAAAGCTCAGTGTTCTGCGCTCTGAATATCATGTCCAATGATACTCAGGATTTGTAACATTTTTGCTTGCATGGGTGGGACTTTGCTTTTCTTTAGCAGATGGGGAATTAGGGAGTTACATACAGGTAAACCACTATTGCAATATAAATAATAATATGTAATGTGCTTCCATAAATCATTTTGTCTATCACTTATTACAAGTGTCTACTATCATGTAATGTAGACCTTTGACAACATAGCCCAGTCCTTTTCCCTGCGTTCACTTCTCCTTCCAGAACTGTGAACCCTTCCTCTTCTCAATCTGAGACCCAACCATCCTTCTCATATTTTGGGATCACATTCCCAAACAACATGTGCATGTAGAAGGATGTTTGCCCATCAGATGAGCAGTGTTGTCCCAGCCCGTTTGACCTTTTCCCATGTCCTGTCTGTACCTCCCAGGGCTACGGCAAAGCCCCATTACTTGGGTTGGTGTAGGCATCTCAAAGAGACATGTCTCCACCACACGCTCCCATTTACTTCTTTCTAGGACACCAGGAGGTATCAAGCATTCATACAACCTGTTTTCTAACGTTTGGTAATTAGTGGAAAGCCAAGCTGTCCCCCAACCTATCTCCTGACATCTGATCCACCAGCCAAGGGGGACACAGGAGAAGGCAGTGGGGAAAGCAGGGTGTCCGAGCACCCACACTGCTGGGTCTGGGCAGCTGAAGCTGGTCTGGGTCCCACTGCTTTGATCCTCCGCACTTGCCAGCCCTGTGTCCAGCCACTTCACTACACGGCCTGGCAGGCAGGTGGGTTTTCATGGGGTTAGTAGGGTGAGGGTGCTGAGGGAAGGCAGGAGGGGACCGTGTTGGGTGGTGGGCCAAGAGCAGGAGGGACTATGGTAAAAGCAATGCAGGCTGCTGGAGGAACAACATGTGAGGAACCAAATGCTCATGAATAGATGCTTGCACAGTTAATAAACCTTTCACTTTTTCCTTTAAGTTATCTTTTCATTTGCATCCTGGATCAAGTTTATCAGAAGCTTTTTTTGCAAAAAATTATTTTTAGTCTGAAAAATTAAAGATGGTGAGTCAGATAGTGTTCAGCTCCATGTGTTATGCTGAGCTGCCACAGAGGACAGCACATTTTTCGCACAACAGCAACACATTTTTCAGGTCTTCCTAAACTTTTTTTTCAATTCTGTTGTTTCCTTGCTGTGAAAAGATATTGCTATAACAAGACTATATTGCAATGGGGAATGTAATAGGGCTATATCGAGGAGATTTTTATTAAATCATAGTGATGTATACAGATACACAAAGCAAAATTCTGCCAGAAGATAAATCCCATTCTGAAATCCTACAGTGCATTATTAGACTTGCAAGACACATGAGTTAGGGAAGATCTACCAAACCATGTTGAAGTGTCTTACAAAACATCTGACAGTGAGAAATCTTTATGGTTGATTTTTAACTGAAGAATGGGTTTGATTTTAAAATACATCACATTCATTGGTTAGCTGTAAGATGGCTTCATGAACCCTGGAGCATGGCGGTTAATATTAGAGTATATAACTGTAAAACCAGTAACACTGGGATTTCTATGTACTATACTTTTAACTGCCTAAGGCTCCTTGTATTTGCAGATAGCCATTATTTATTGGCTATAATAGCAAAATTATTAAGGAGACAGGAAAACACAGTCAAACATACAGAACATGCGTTTTTTTCAATAAGTTTTTAATTGTCTTGTTCTCTCTGTTTCTGTTTGCTTTCTGCCAGAAAATACAGGGGATTCAGGCAATTTTCAGAATATACACTTTCATTCTTCCTCTTGATTACATAGCTTTTCTAGATTAACATAGAGACATTTCTAACATTTTATTTTAACCTTTACAAAAAAAAAAACTTTTACGTAAGAATTGAATCCTATTTTATTACTCTAATTCTTGGATTTATTTTATCTCTTCTGCTGTGTTTTCGTAATACCGCTCTGCAACTGAGAAAAATGGAAGACTAAAGAACACATAACAAGTCCTATCAAATATTGAAATTCATGTATTGAAGCTACAGATTCACTCCAATTGAATCTTTATTGTAATAGAGAAAGAAAGATGAAGAAGAATCTGTATTATTTATGCTTTAACAAGGATATGAACTTTATTATCTTTAATCACATGACCTAAGTTACAGTTCTTTATGAGAATTTCAGCATCAGTACAGTTGTTCCAATATTACCAGCTATCATACAGTAACTTACCTTTTGCCATATTTTTTTTCTCTTTGTGGCCATTAAATCATTAAATATTCTTCCATACACTGAAAAATTACTAGGGTCAGAATACTTCTTAATCACAAAACTAAGTAGTGCAGGATTCTCAGACATTACTGTATTGTTGCTTTACATCTATTTTAAGTGTAACATTTTTAAACATAGCGCTTTTACTAGTTGCACTATGCTTTTCTTCCATTCATTTGGAAATCACACTGTGTATATGTTCATGGTGACTAATTCTGTATCACTGCAGATTCTGGAAGCAGAAATGGGTTCTTCTTGAAACCCCTGCATTAGTGAAGGTCTAAAATATTTTTTATTTCTTTATGAAGGTGACTAATGATCTCCTTTGGGACTATATATTGGAACAATTTCTTTACACTTACCCAAAGTAAGAGGATACAAGCTGATGCCTCTGGTATCAATGAATTAATTTTCCTTTATAAATACATAAGTTGCAAGTATCCAAGTATTCATTTACCCTTAATAAAAGTTTTGTAACAATAAAGTTTATCATTTGATTTTCATAACATTTTGTGCTAAGTAATTTCTCACACAGTGGGGAGCTCCATTCTTAAGAGAGAAGAGCAAGTCTGTTCTAGAAAGACAGATTAAGGACATGTATATATCCTGCATAATTATAGTGGTTTCTATTTTTCCTTAGACTACAAAGTTAAATGATAAACAGTTTTCTTTACTGGCTAATTAAGGAAACAATGCAACCAGAATGCAAGATGTGTTTCATAGGAAGGCAAGATTTTGGAGTTTTTCCTTTAGTTACAGGATACCAGAAAAAAAAAAATTCCAGTTGCAGTAGCTCACAGACTAAATTTGAGTAAAAAACCCCACACTGTAGCTAAGCAGGCAAATCTTACTCTGGGTTGCGTTCGCAAGAGCTGACAGTGACGGGAGGTAATTATTCCTTCTACTTGATCCCAGTAAGACGGGAAACATTTTTCTTCCTTCCATTGCTATAAAATGTTATTGTAAAGAAAGATGATGATAAATTGTTCTTCAGGGCCAATGCAGTAAGAACAAACATAAATTAGCTTAGATTTAACCAAAAGTGATCTCACTGGCTGTAAGAGAAGGCTTCTGTTTGGCTGTTAAAACACCAAGTGTTCTCCTAGGGCAGCCGTGAAGTCTCCTTCACTGGAGGTTTTTAGGATGGGTTAGGCAAACATCTGCCAGGAATGATCTTAGTGTAGACCATTGACCAGCTTCAGTCCAAAGGACTGGAGAAGTTGGTCTTCCAAGGCTTTGTGTTTGTGCTCTTCTATGAATCTGATTGATTGAGTTTACTGCCAGCTGGATCTCTTCTTCTTACACTTCCTGTTGCATAAACTTCTTTCTTGCTGTACAAACTTCATGTTTATAGTACTGTGAGTGTACAGGGATTCAGTGAACTTCCTGTTATTTGAGTAATCTTCTCACTGCTGCATTTCTGGGGACAAATTTTCAGTGCCCCTCTCAAATTACATGTCCCAAGTCTGAGCTGAGATTAAGTTAAAGCAAGCAGCAACTTAAAGCCCTGATGTCCAGGGCAAGTGCTGACTTTTGCCTCTCTCCTGGCTGTGCTCCTACTGCCAGAACCAGCAGCTTTCTGCTACCAGATATCCCATCTCTTCCTTTGGCAGCAGGATCAAAAAAGAAGTGCTATTTTCAGAGTTTCTCCTGTAATACAATCATGACATAGAGCATGAAACTGCAAGTTAAACTCCTTAAGGCATTTGGGGAAAGGTTGTTGGGAGTCTCAGTGTTTCTTTAGATGTGTTACTGTGCTACCATGGCTCCTGCTAGTACAATTTGCCACAGTCTGAGTGGTGCCTTCAGGCCCTCTGAGACCTGGTCTGTCAGGCTGCCTCACACAGCGTGGCTGGGGACAGCCCCACACCTCCGCCCTATCTCATAACACGTGTCTTACGTTGGAGGTGCAGACGATGACAGCTCCGAGCAATCTGTGGTAATTCCATGGAGAGGTGGCACCTGGGATGCCCTCCCTTGTTGTCTGCACACAGTCCCTGGCATCTCATTGTGATGCTGAGCGTAAGAAAGCTATGGCCACCAGAGGACTTACGATTCTCAGTCTGAAACGTACAGCAGAAATTAACTGGGACTTCAGCTTCTCTTGGCTGCTTTAGTCATCAAAATGCAACATTTTGCTTTGCCTAATTTTAGTGTTGTCCAAGTCCACAGTCACTTATGTGCTCATTAGCAAAACCCCTAAAGTTTTACCTTTGAGTACGCCAAAAATGCCTCGTTTTTAACAGTATACAATTCCCAGGAGCCAATTGATGCATAACTCCCTCAAACTTCGCAGACGAGGTCCTCTCCATCTCTCTTGGTCAACTGACAAGCATTTTCAGTCCACATCTTCTAGAAAAGGCTTTGCACAAAGTACAGAGGCTGGTGGTAGTTACAGTACCTCAGACCTCGTACGACCTTTGATAGTTTGAGCCTTCACAGAAGGAGGAATAAGGCTTAGAATACAATTTCTAAGAGAGTACCTGATAGTAGGCTGGAGTGGAGTTCTCTTAACTTCCACTTTCCAGGCAATAATTAAATATTAATTAGGTCAGAGGAATGAAAGAAGAACAAGATGAGATTAACACTAAGTGGCTGAGCCTTAAGTTTCTTGTGGAACAGAGTACTTCTTTTTAAATATTTACATTTTGAATTGGAGGAGAGAGCAGAAAGTGAGATTCTATTCTCCCAGATGAGAATCATAAGAAAGCAGTGAGCTATAGTGACATGTTCACTTTTGTCTTTTTTTCTAGGTCACAATAAATATTTAATGAGTCTACGAGGACAGATATAGCTTCTACAAGAGCGACTAAGAAGAACCTTCTCTTTTCCGTCCAGGGTAGCGTCGGCTCCAGTGGTCTGGGAGTGGAAAATGTAGGTTCAGCCACCTTATAGCACAGGAATGAATCTATTCCAGTTGCACTTTTTTGCAGAAATACTCAGATAAATCCAACTCTGGAAGACAGCCTCTGCTAAGGCCATACTTTGTGAGAAAGACTGGCAGAAGGGCCTCACACCAAGGCAAAGCTGGGTGGTTTGAAATCAGTACAGGAGTAAGGGGCTCCCGACAGGCTGGAGATGTGATCTAAATCTTATCAGTTTCTGTTGGCTAACGTATGCCACCACCTGCTTATCTTGCTGGCTTTGGGGGATATGTAGGCCTAGAGCTCATATTTTTGCATGCATTGCATGTGAAACAATGCATGCAACTAGGAAGCAATGCATGCAACTAGCTATGGAACTCAGGGCTGAGGTATCTGGACAGTTGGGTCCTTTAATAGCGAGTTAAAACTTCCTTGTGAGCCTAGCTCTGGATTTCACATTTTCAGCCTCCACTGTAGATGGCTGTATTTCAGGAAGGAAAGACGGAAGAATTGTTGCTATTTTACACTGTTGCTAAGATGTCAAGGTTTCTGGACATCTTCCAGAGGTGAGTGTTAGCTCAGTGGGTCAGTTGCCAAGAAAACTCTGGTTCTTGTACATACAGGTTTTACTGTTGTGATTCATGGTGTCATTATTTCAATGGATGTAGCCGTCACGAGAGATTATGGCCAGACTTACACTGTCCTTCAGGTAACATGAACCCAGGGAGCTCAAATCTTGAATGGGAGCTGGTATTTATAATCTAGTCAAATAAGACTTAGGTACTAACTAAGTTGTCAAGTGAGCCCTCTCAATAGATGTTATATGTAACTGAATGGCTAACTGGTCCGAAGCCATTCAAGCTGGTGGCTTCAGGGTTATGTATAGAAGACTTTTCTCAACACTCACAAAATTATGTGGCCACAAATGGACCACAAGTCCACATTGGAGAGGACTGTCCGCAGTCATGCACACGAAAGGAACTCTTTCCTAGCTGTGACTGTTTGAGTATTCAAACACAGAGCTAGGCATTTTCAGTGTTTATTCAGCTTTTCAGGGGAACAAACAGGTCCTTGTCAAAATGAAAAAAAAAAAAAAAAAGAAAGAAAACATTTACTTAAAAAAAGACTCTTTCATTTAGAAAATAAGCTTGAACAAAGTGTTTCAGCTCTTCAGAACTATCTGAAAGTGAGTGATTCAGTTCCATATGAAAATACTGTATCAAAGAGAAGAATATTATCTTTAATTGCTCCTCCACCATGACATTTCTGACTCCTCTCCAGAGTTTGAGAAACAGCCAGCATCAGCAGGGTGAATCATCGGTGCTGCGTACAGCCCTGTTTGGCAAACTGCAAACAACCGTCTCCTGGGACTCTGCTCCAGTTTGCACGTTTATCCCTACTGGAGGCCCTAGCTAAAATAAGGAACACCACATCTGCAATGTGCATTTATTCTGCTTCCTGGCAAAATAAGAGTAGATGAATATAAAATAGTCTTTGAGGAGTGGAAGGCAGGATGTTTGGGGAAGGAGAGTATCTGAAGAAGAATCTTTTAAACTTTCTGAATTCTGGTGGAGACCATGAGGCAGAAGTGTGGTCAGCTGAGGAATTTATATGTAAACTTGCTGAAGCCCTTGCAGGAAACACAAAAGGGTTTATATATTTGGAGTCAAAGGTTAAATCAAGGGTGAACCCACTCTAGAGTTTATTCCTCTCTTCTAATTTGGGTAGTTTACTCACTTCTTACGTATGCCAAATAAGAAAGTTTATCCGCACTTCATTTTCTGTTACTAAGTTGTTTGCAGAGTCACTAAGCTTTCACTGTTTCTTTTTTAAGGATATTGATTTATCCCAAGACTAGAAGCTGACATTCTAGGAATTTTATGGTATGAAATATGTAATCTACTAAGTGAAGTAACTGTAGTGGAAAAAAATGTCATGTTTTCTAAGAGACGGTTGAGCAGTGTGCGGCTAAATCTGGTGAAGAACTGAATGCTTGCATTTTCCATTGATGTCGGCTCTCAGGACGTTCTTATAAATGGGAAGCTGTCTGAACAAGTATTGCAGACTGGCAGTGAGTGGGTAGATTTAAAATAGATTAAGAAATTAATGACATAAGGGAACACATAGCCTGAAAGGATGATGTTTTCAATGTGTCTTGATACTTTGCTACGTATTCAGAGCCACTCTACTAAGTGTATTGGGCGTTTTTGCAGTGTTTCTGACCAAAACGCTCTGCTACATCAATCCTGCAATTCAAAATTATTTCAATTGTTCTGATAGGCAGATGATTTTGAGGTTCTATTTCTTTTAAATTCCTAATAAATGGAAAATCGGTGCAAGCACATCTCTAGTCACTCTTCTGTGACTATCTGAGATTACCTGATCTAGAGAGATGGAATGACATTAATTCTGCTGCTTCCAACGGTGTCTCATTGAATTGGTCTGTTCCTTTCTTGACAGGCTGCTGTCTATATATATCACCTATAACAGAACATACTGGACTTTCAATTGCCAATTCTATCTAAAATTGCATGAAATCTCTGTTACCTGGAATCAGTTCATTCGCTAAGCGGAAGTCACCTTGAAATGCTCTGAAAGTCCTCGATTCCCTCAAATATGCATTTGATTCCCTAATTCAGTGATTAGTGCTTGTAATAACATCAAGGTAAATACACAAGAAGATGAAAAGTGTTACTGATACCTCATAAGGGGAGGTTTCCAGCAACAGTTTCATCAAAAGAATCAAAGTCAGTTCCCATTTAAGACCGGGAATTAATTGTGGAACTCTTTTTAGCTATTCCAGCTTGTGACTCACTGTGCAAAGCTGCGTTGGCTCTAAGATCTTTCTGTTTCACCCAGCAATAGAACTAGCCTGGGAACTGAAGAGCAGCGGGATGCAGGGAACTATCAGCTATGAAAAATCCTGCAATTTATGGAACTTTTAAAAATAATAAACTGAAGCACCAAAAAGACAAAGGTTTCTGTTTTGTCAAATTTATTTTTTTAAAGAGGTTTCTGGTTTATCTTAATTTCTTCTGCAAATGAAATTTACCACAGAAAATGTAGCCCTTTTTCAGTTCATTGTAGGTTGACAAAAATGTGCTGACTTACTCACTGCTTTGCCCAAGTGCTCATTTTCTTTCATTCTGTAGAGTGCTGAGATCTTTCATTCCCCTAAAGGAAGGATTCTGGATCAGCTGGGATGAGATGTTCTCATGGAAATATTCAAATTTGCAACGATTATGTGATAAGTCCTTACATGTTCTCAGAGCTCGCTAAGTCATACGATACTCCGTTCTCCCATGGAAAAGCCAGCCTATAATCTTCCCTTCCCCTGTTTCGTGGGAGACTCTAAGAAGTCAGTTGAGATACATGCAAAGGGTGTGGGCAATTTAGGGATGAGGTAAGACGTTTTATAATTTATGCATTGCTGATTGGGAGTAAATTACGCCGGAAGGCTAGATCCTGTGGGTTTCTGGTAGTCACTGTCACGAACAAAATCCAGATACTTCATGGCAGTGTCTAGAGAAATGCAGCCACAGTCTCCCTGGTCTCTTTCCTCTGTCGAGGGGTGTACATGTGATGGTTAGGCCCTTGAAATTAAAGAGTTTTCAGATTCCCTGCAACCCTTTGGCTGTATGTCAGAGCAGGAGGGAAAAGACGGTCCTAGAGGGCAGCTGCACGTGTGAGTGTATCTCTCGTCTCTCCCATGAGGAGCAGCCTCCAAGCGCTTACAATTCCTGGAAATGCATGGATTTAGCAAACCTCTGGCACCTTCATCTGTAAAACCAGAAAACAACTCTGCCTCTTGTGTGTTACTAACAGGAATCCCCCATCTCATTCTTCCCCAAATTTCAAACCTTAGGCATATTCTGCCCCATAAGAGGCAGATGGGGACGTAATTGTCATTACCTATTGCAATGTCAATGTAACCGCTTTCTTTATCTCTGTGTACCATTAAAGTGACAGAAGAATGCCCAGGCCACGAAGTCTTTGCTTGTCCTTCTGCATTGCACAAGAAGGGAACCTAGTCTTGTAATCAAGCTTTATCAATGATATATTTTCACCTTTGCACCATTTCGCTGCTTAAAAAAGTGGTGACTGTGTCTACTTTTTTTTTGGGAAATACATAATTTGAAGTCAAGAACATATATATTGAAGATATATTAAGATTTAGGTGGCCTAATCTAAATATTCCATTATTTGACTATGATTTGAATCTTCTGGGTGATTTATATAATAGATAATACACAATGCAGCTCAGCACATCAATCATCACTAGACTCTTAAACTCCAGAGGGTCTCTGCCACTGGACTGACAACCAAAAAATTTCAACAAGAAAACTTTTCCAGGAGGATGTTATACAGAGATCTGAGGGACTATCAATTCCAGCAGAATATCCTCATGTTGTCAAGAAACTTTGGCCTAAGAATTATCATCCAGACTGCACAGAGGACACCTTAACTAGGGAAATTCATTTCAATGTTTTTGTACCACTAGCCCCTGGCATTTGCGTTGTAACAGGTCTCTTAATAAACCCTCTAATTAACTGCTTCATGCAGTTTGTAACAGCACTCCAGTATGTATTTATCTTATTTTATACCATGTGTCTCCTAAAAATTTTTTTCTTCTGTGGGGAAAAAAACCCACAACAACTCATAGAAGTACATTTAAAAAGTAGTTTCTAATCTTGCTTCTTAAGTGCACTTCTAAGTTCCACTGAATACAGACCGATATGATCAGAGTATTTTTTTGTTTGTTTGTAAAATGTCCATGGAGATATACACAGTGACTGTAACATGAAGGAGAAACCACAATGGTGTTATTCTGGCAAGAGAATCAACTTGGGGTGCTAAGTGGATATCAGGGGAAAAAAAAATGATTAAAAGTCGTTGTAAAAATCTCTTTTACAATGGAAATATTTTTTTCAATTTCTACTGCAGAAGAAATAATGTATCTCCAGTAATGCATGTTGAAAAGTTGTTGCTATGAAACTATGCAGGCCGAGAAAAAAAAACATATCTTTGTGGCTTGGCTTGGCTTATAGAGTTATACAAGGACAAAGAATATAGAAGGCACGTTTTTACCCTCTGTATCGCCTGTGCCTGTAAGAGGTTACAGCCCACGTGCGAAAGGAACTTCTTGGAAATGTTCCTTTCAGTCCTGTTTGAAAGGAGCAAGAAGGCGGTAGACCCTTGACTGCAATCACCCCCATTTCCCCAGGGCCAGGCTAAAGTAGATGCTATACATTGGCAGGAGCTGGCCTGGAGAAAAACTGTCCTCTCAGATAGCTCAGTAATAGCGGGATTTGGATAAACTCTTGTCTGTAACCATGTGCATAAGCTCCCTGCTGCTCGAAGAGATGAGTACAGTGGGTTCAGGAGTAACACATTTGGAGAGAAAGGTTGGTGTTAACCTGGAACTGCAGCATGGAAGGGGCTGTGCGAGCAATAGAGAAGGGTCCTGGTTTTGGGGGAGCGGCTCAACAGGAGAGGATGAAGATGGGTCCGCACAGAGAGGCTGGAGAGTGAATGTACTCCAAGGTGGATATTCTTAGTCTACACCTGGTGCCCTTGGTTTATCCTGTTGGGAAGTCTGCCAACTTCCTACGGGTTAGGCGTAGCCTACAGGTTGGTTTACTACTCTGCTTTGAAGGTGAACTTTCTAGCCATTAAAAACATGTTTCTAGTAGAGTGTGCCTGGCTGTGCAGTCAGATAGAGTGGGAGAGTTCATCTGGTTTAGACAGTATGCCTGGAGGTTTTTCATAGGGTGGGGGAGCGATTAGAGGAGGTAGCCAACATGTAAATTCACCTTCTCCATCACTTCTCATTGTACTACCTCTGGATTAGAGGTGTTCCTCAATGAAACGGATAATCAAAGTGGATTTTTTTAAAAAATTGACTTTTTCTGAAAAATAAACCTTTGGTTTTGTCTTGGAAATCTTTATTATTTGCTTGTTCTAAACATATGTGTATGTCTCAGTGATGCTGGTCCCCTTCCCCCATATAAGACTGTGAACTTTCTTTAACCTAGCCCTTCCCATTCACGAAAATGCCTCTTTGACCTGAGTTATAAAGCAGTTGACCTTTCCACCTCCACATCCCTCATTCACATGCAATTCTTCCAAGATATCTACATAACACAGGCCATCTTTATGGGTGAATACAAAGAGCAGTTAGACTTAACTACCTAACAACAAAGCCTGTGTTTTTAAAGCCCTCAACGTCTGAAATGTATTTTAGCATGTATAAAATGTGACATTGCTGGGCATCACTGCCTCTCGCTGTGGGTAGGCATACAGGGAACTGGGATGGCAGGCAGCCATCCTCACTTCTGGTTAGGTGAAAACTTTGGGGTGAAGACACATGCAGGATTGTGTCAAATATTTCTCCTAAAGAAGCAAACTTAAAAAAAAGAAAGTAGGCAAAGCATCCCACTGCCTCTGTATTTGTGTACTGTAAACTTTGTCCATTGATACAATCAAGAAACCCAAGAGACCAAAATTATGTTTAGTTTCCTTACAGTCTCCCCAGACGAAGAGCTATGGACACAGTACAATCCTGTCTTCCGAGCAGGAGACACATCTCGCTTAAGGCACCTCTAACACCGTCTGCTGCTTTTGGAAAGGGCTTTTTTCCTTCACTGCCATAACCCTTAGATAAACATATACTGCTTCTAAAAAAAGCATCTCAAAATGTCTGTGTTTTGTGAGTACAATATACTTGCTTTGCACAGATGTAAATAGCAAAGATACAAGAGAAGGGAAGAAGCTACTCAAATACCTTTTATTCTGAGTAATATAAAATTTGCTGCTACCAGCTGCTATACACCACGCAGGTTCCCTGTGATACATCCCAGAACCACCTTACACAGAAAAAATTATGGCACGAAATAGGCCAGCAAATAGCCCTAGTTCTCCTTTTGGCATCTGATATTTGGTGCCACCATATGTTGATCCCACATGCTGAGACTTATTTCCTTCATCTAACGCTACCTTTTTTACCCACTGTCACTTTTGTAGAAGATGAGAGATCTTAGTACAGTGGCTGCTTCCATTTGTTCTGCCGGGCTCTGCTTGCTGCAATGGCATCATTATACATCTCATTAAATAGTCAAGGTCAAACCATCAACTAACATCTCCTGTATGTGGTTCTCTGTGGGTGGCTAAACAAATGAAGATTTCAATAAATATTTGATGTCTTCCAAGAGATGAGAAGTAGCTTGCTTTGTTTTTACAGAAGGTCCTAGGCTAGCACCGATTTTTAAGGAAACGGCCAGCCCGCAAGATACGTCTATAGGCAATTGTCTTGAATCCTTATGCTACAACACTGTCAGACTTTCATTTAATGACCATGTTTTTGTTCATGTGATCTGTAGTTCCTGATTCATGAAGTAATCTTACTCTGACAGGAGCATTCCTCTTTGTCTGCAGAGGCAATATTCCCCACCCCCTCTGCTCCGTTTTCTACACATGCTCTTTCACGGCTGAGCATTAGCTCCTATTAGCACTCATATCATTAATAAGTAATATCTGCAAACAGTGGCAGACCTTTCTCCGACTAAAATCCCTGTGAAGACGTGTCCATCCTTATGGCATCCCCTTTCTGTCCTCAAGGACCCCAAGAGGAGCAATCAGTTATTTAAGAAATCCCTTGCCTTGAGGGAATTCCTGGATAACAGAGACCTGGCAAAATCTCATCTCTCCCACTCGGTCACAGGTTTTTCTCTGAGTAGGAGCCACTGTGGCCATGCCCAAGGAGTGACTGTGCCCACAGTCTTGCCATATATTAAAGTTTCTGATCATTATGTTTCGCATCATAGGGATTCAGTGTTGGCTGACAAAAGCTGGAGCCGTTTGGGACTGTCTGGATGTAGGTGTTGAATCAACCATGTGTCAAGGGAGTGAAAAGGCAGTATGCAGTCAGCTGGGATTTTGGGCGGGGGGATGACATTCCCCCATTCTCCCCCAGAATGCTTTATCCAGTCTCATAGATTCAATCTCTTAGGTCAGCTAGTGTCGCCCGTATCAAAATTTAGCCCTGATCCAGGATCTGGACTGAAGATTAGTTTATATTGTGTGATCGGTTGTGAAACAGAGCTCTCCGACATCTGCTTGTGTTTTCCTGATAGTCAGTGGCAAGGGGTGGCCCATAGTGTGTGTATGAGAACCTCAGGTGGAATCAGACTCCATAAGGCAAATAACTTCCCTTTCACCCTTCTCTACCCCGCAAAGATAATGGATGTAGAGGGTCTGTTACTGTCAGATTACCTACGGATAGCTGGATAGATGACAGAGCTGTCTTTAGGATGTAAATGTTCTAAGTTTTAGAACAGGACAAAAGATGTTAATTTGATTGAATGTGAGGTTGACCTTTGTAGATACTGCCTATAGGAGATAATAGGCTTTCTGAGGTCAATAAAAAGAATAATTAAAACACCAGACTGGGAGTATAGGGACCCCAAAAGTGTAACTCATGATGTAATGTGTATGACAAGACATACAACAAAATTTCAAAATATCTGAAGCATATTTATATGAATGCCCAATATGTTAGGAATTTAAAAACAAATGTAATGAGTGACACTAGAAAAACTTGCAGTGATTTAATGCTCTTTCTGTTTGTTTGAGCTGAAATCTGTAGTGTTGTTCCTTTCATTCCAAGATTAATCCATTTCTAGAAGTAGACATTTTTGTGCTGATTTACGTAAGACTTACAATTATATGGTGAGCTACTGTAGACAATATGGGCATGTATATCTTCTTTTATGTGCTAAATCAAAGAAGAAAAGTTGCATTGACAGTATCATGAAACGTAGGTAGCTGGTAATTGTCAGTTTTAGTAAATGAATATAATACGATGAGTGTTATTCTCTTGAAAATTGCAATAGCAGCTCTGTTTCACTCTGAACACGAGTACGATCCCTGTCATTAAAACACCGCCATTCCCTCTCACTCCTGCGGCTGGCAAAACTTTTCTATTCCAATGAACCATGGAGTTAGCGTCTCAGTCCTCTCTCTGGTGTATCCCTTATATTCTTCAGAAAATATTGCATGTCTGAACCTCCGTCTGGCAAAACCAAAATGAAATATTAGCATTATCAAAGTACTAAGCACTTCCAGAACTCTCTCATGGATCAATGTATCCCAGTAAATTCACTGTAAGCCATTGAGTGATGCTTTTGTTTATAACTGGACCAAAATGACTCCATATGGTTTGTATTCCTTCATGGAATCACAGATTTTTTCAGAGTTGGAAGGGACCTCTAGAGATCATCTAGTCCAACTCCCCTGCTAAGGCAGGGTTGCCTGGAGCACATTACTCAGGACTGCATCCAGGCGGGTCTTGAAAGTCTCCAGACTTATTCCGATTATGGGCAAAATCTTCATTTTGCCCATAATCAAAAGATCTACTTTGTTTGAAGCATGCAAAGAACAACCCTTTTTTCTTGCTCTAAAAACAGGTGAAAGGGTTATTATCATTAAAGAGCCGATTGCCTGGACTTAATAACAAAAAAAATAAAAATAATAATAATAAAAAACCCCTATGTAATGGTGTATGTTTTGGAGTTTTACTTGGAAAAAAATTGACAGAGGAAAAAAAAACCTACAAATTAAGTTTACCATACCGCTGAGTAAAGTTGCTATACCCTGGGATACTGTTAGCCAGGTCTCACTCAGCCTGATGGTTGTGATTTCTAGAGCTACTAATTCTAACAATCATTTTTACCACTGCTGCATATGAAAGATAATTAGAGAGAAATGCAGGCAAATACAGGCTCATCAGCCTTGGTTGGGGGTTTTGGTGTTTTGGATTTTTTAGTGTGTTTTTTTTTTTTTTTCCCTGTAACAAAATTAAGCAAATCCTTGGCAACATACCTGAGATTTTTAATGATTTCTGTAGTGATATATTTCTGAAAATTGCCACTCAACTTCAGGACTTGGAGACCGAGTGAACTGAAGTTGTTTCACAGCCTTCCTGGTGTGTAGGTTGCAAAAAAACTGTCTCTGCAAAAAGGAGGCTGAATCACAAGCAATACCAGGCAGCCTGCAACAGACCTTTAGAAACGAGAGACGTCTTGTACCATTTGCCAAACAGTGGGGAAAGCGTGAAGATGACTAAGATGATTCAAAGCCCTTTTAAAAGCCCTTGCGTGCCTCATCATGCTCAGTTTTACAGAGAGTAATTTACTCCCACCACAGCTTTTTGCTACATTCAAAGGAAAACCTGGAAACTGGTGTGAAGCTAGTGTAGTACTAGGGGAAGGTACTACACCTAATCTTGGAAAGCTTGACTTTCCATGAAGTTTGAATGGGGGAAAGGGTATTGGGAGAAATTGATTTTATGTTCACCTCAAGAAAGCAGGAGCTAACCATCTCTCTGTGTTCAGGCAGAGTGAGGACACAAGTCTACTTACTCTAATGAATTCTTGATTAGAAACCCAGGCTCTATCCCACCTCAGCAACTGTCACTCTAGATCTGAATTAATGTCGAACGCTCTTACAGATATCAGTCTACAGTGATGAAGAAGAGACTGCAAGACAGGAAGAAGAGAAAAACATGTTTTTTATTGCCTGTTTGGACAACAAACTATTTTTTCTCATCTTCCTGGTTTTTTCCATTTTCATTGGATTTAAGTTAGTAACTTTCAGCAGGGGCTACAAGACTCCATTGCTCGTGAGCAAACCCCAGTACAGCAGTTACTCCAGCCCATGCGTTTTCTAAAAGATAAGGACGAGAAGCATGGAAAAAAGTAGTTACTTTAAATGATAAATTACCTGTTTTGTTATCAGCTCGACACACTGGGCAATGTAATGCCATCTGGTTTTAGAACAGATTTCATACTGGAGGCAATGGCGACCTCTTAAAAACTGATAGCATACTAAGGTCCTTTGTACTTTTATTCTTGATTTCTGGGATGAACACCATCAAGAGGAACTGTTGAAACTTAGTGTCCTGAGTTTTTCAGAACACTGATAATGTTTTATCTTTATGGCCAAAAAGAATAATCTTAGGGTAGAAAATTTCCTGTCGGTTACCTTGAGAAAGTAATGCAGTTATTGCCATCTCTTTTTCTTTGGTTGGTTCCTCTGTGCCGTTTGCTATATTTAAGAGCTTTTATTGTATAACTGACATGTTTGAACATTTATATTTGTTTCTCTCTGGTCCATGTTACTCTTTTATTGCTTTCAGTGTGATAATGAAACTATGGCCTAGCCCATAATAAGCCTAGGCATGGAACATTAAACTGAAAAAAAAAAAGAGAAAACACATAATATCCCTTTAAAGTTTATAAACTCCAAGCTTTCTTCAGCACTTATTTATAGATGAACACTTGAAATATTTTAGCATCAGAAAGTATTAGGATTGACACTGTCATAGAGTCCCAATTAGAACAAGCTGCTCAGTTTGAACAGATAAAACATGAATGACTGAGTTTTCGTTGGGTGTTATGAACGTGTTGAAAAAAGCTTGAGTTTTATCCAAAAAAAAAAGGGGATAAAGAACATGACTTGTGGCACTTCACCTTCTATGAAATGAAACAAACAGCACATAAACAGTGACAGAAGACTTGCTGGTGGGTGATTACAGCTGCTGAGGTCCATAGCTTACACCATCTGGGTTACATTTGTCTCATGTTTATTTTGCCACCAGTGAATTTACCAGAGATTTTCTCTATCCAGAACAACCAAGAACAAAATATCAGGTAAATCTACTCCTGCCTGCCGTTCCCTTGGCAAACAGGTTTGAACTGGCTGCAGAGTATCTCTTTTTTTCTTCCTTTTCTTGATGCTGTAGTTGTAGGAAGAGTTTTAACTCAGTGGTCTGGATGTAGGACTCACTGATGACCAGTGAGGGTGGGTGGAAAAAAGCACCGAAAAAGATATTAAGAGACATCATTGACAGCACATCTCCTACCAGAACACCAGCAGGAGCGGGAGCAGACACAGAGCCACAATCATAAAATGGACTTTAAGGTGTATGCAATTCCTGGACCACCTTTTAAAGCCCAAACTCACCAGGCATCACAAACGGCTCTCTGTGAAGGAATTCTGTGGCACTGGCTGTTTATAGTCATGTGAAAAAGCCTAGATTTTGTGTGCAAAAACCCCTACGGAACTTGTAACTGGGGGAAGGGCTAAATAAAGGACCTTTGATTGAGACGTGGGAACGGAGGTAGACAGGATCTAATCTGGTCATAGCAATTTTATTTGGTGAAATTCCATTGCTACAAATCCCCTTTGTATGCCAGTTTTTACTGTTAAATCTATTTTTATGAACATGGAAAATGAAATGATCTCAAGGCCCTGGAGTAATCTGCTCAGTGTTTCAAATGCACATGCAATATTTTCACATTTGCTGAAAGAAAAATAATATGTACTTGTCTGGAACGCCCTCTTGCCTAGCTCCATCCTGCAGTGATTAATTACAGTTGCATTTTAGTCCCTTGGAATGGAGGATTTTCAATAGAATTACTGCACAGTGCGCCGCTTTTGTCAACTCTGCATATCCAGACCGGGCTTGTTGCAGCAGGTTTCGCTTACATCTTAAAATGCTTTGCGGGAGCCGAAGCTGTTGAGGATATTTTCAACCTTATAAGTCTGCAGAGATCTTGAGTCATAGTCTGCACGGGGCTGGTGGTACATAGAGCAGCATGCAGGAGAAAAGCTCCGTGGTGCAAAGCTGACTGCTTGAGCAGAAGCTGAATGAGCCGTGGTGCTGCTGCTATTTGGGTCTAACCCAGATTCCCTTGACTGCTTCAAAGGGCCGAGAGCCCTCATTCTCTCAAGCACGTCTCTTGCTCTTGCAATCAGTAGCTCATTTCTGACCACTGGGATGTAAGAATAGTCTCATAGTTAATGTATGAGCCTTGGGTTTTATTTCTGGTTGTACAGAGTATGACTTGGGCGACCACGTTTATTTCTGTGTTTGCTTCCTCCCTTGTAAAAAGCAGGTAATAAGCTGTTCCAAATGCTTTGATTTTATCCACACTGCTGCCCAGAGCACTAAAGCAACTCAGTTAGACAGGAAAACAGAAAGCACAGCAAAACAAAGGAGCAAGTTGCCATCCCTCAGCTGCTCTGACGTAGGTTGTCTCTATATTGGCAGTAGCTTTGTTCTTGTCACACGGAGTGCGACTGCTGTTTCACAGTGCCCTGGTTGTCCCGGGGTTTGGGTTGTCAAGATAGGGAACAAGAGATGGGAATCTATACTGAGAGTACGTGGTAGGTCTAGGTCACTGTACTGGGGTCCTAACTGGGGATGGAGGGAAAGTGAAGGTTGCTGTACGAGACTTGAAGTGAGGTGCAGGGAGGAAAGTGTCCGTGGTACCTGCTGAATGAATTCTGCGCTTGAATTTCAGTGACAGAGGGACGAAAGACCAAGAAGTGTGGGTGACAATTATCTGTCTCTTGAACACCTCTCTTCTATACTGGAATCTTAACATATAGTCAGCTTTAAGTGTGCCTCAGCAGTTTTTTTCATGCTAAATGAAAAGGAAGGTGCTGGAGGGTTTTCAGACTCCAAGCAGGACTGATGCTTTGATGGTGTCACTGCAGGTTGTGCACGTCAATAGGGTTTTCCTTTTGTGATGTTTTGCAGTGCTGCCAACATTCACAAATAATTTCTAGTTGAAAAATAATATATCTAAGAACCATCTCTTAAAAGGAAATTGTTATTTTCCCCTATCTTAAGATAGGGATTAAAAATGAAAATGTCCTAATATTCTCTTTATATTTGATTAGTTTTCTTTCTTTGCATTTACTTGTATGTCTTTAGTACTCTTTCCTTGGAGTGTTTAGACCAATGTAGGTCAAAATCGTCTTATTGATTAGCAGACATACTGTGAATGCACACCAATAACACTGGAGCTCCATGGAGGCATAAATATGTCTCCGTCTACGCTGCACTGCAGAAATAACAGGTTTAATCAGTTTTCCTTTTTCTCTCATTATTTTCTAGCTTCTGCTTACATGGTAGCATAAGTTTTAACACAATGCTAGATTTTCTTAGCTGGCAGAACAAGCAGAGAACAGGTTTTGAAACTGGATGGAAGAAGTGCAATAACCTTTTTGTATACCCATAATTAGCTAGGTCACAAGACGTGCATAAAGCATGTACCTATTTCTGTCAATACCCTGCTACCTTAAAGTTAGGCTCTTAAAGTTATTCCTGAGTCATTCATTAAATGCAGATTAGACTTGCTGTCTTACCTAATCAAGCTTGCAGGCTGTGAATTTCCTAAGAGTCTGGTGTCATTAGCTCTTCAGTCACTGGGAACACGATGACTAGGAGTGATGGCTGCCTGTGACAGGCCTGCTTTTTGCTTGGCTCCCTATCTCTCTTGGGCAATTAGCTTCATTTGAATCCTTGAAACATCCTCTAATAAAGCCTTTTATCAACCCTAGTGGGAATCCCTAGTTCCTGTAAGCAACCATAAGCCAATCTATGGTGTCTGAAACGCATGGTACTTTTTGCTGGAGCAGATGTATGACCCAGTTTTTCCCTATTATTAGTAGTAAACACTTCAAAAGGTACGGTTTTGATCAAAGTGTACAGGGTTGAAGACAAATATAAAGCAACTACTAACTAAATAAAAAATATTTTGTTTGCCTTGACGTGGATTATTTATTTTGGGTGATAATTGGTATACTGGTTTTATGTTTCATACCCTCTCTGAGACAAATGGTCTCAGAATGACAAAATTCAACACTGTTTCAAAGGTTTATATTACTGAAAGCACAATACGCTGAAGGAAGAAAAGCTTTTCCTTCTCATGAATTGGGATTGACATTGATCATGCAGCCAGATATATTGCAGTAGTTAGATAGGAGGCCCAGGGTCTAATAAACCATTATTCATATATTTTGTTATTATCGTATAACTTTATTAAACAGAGTGTGGTGGTTGCAGGACAGACCAGGTCATTATTACACTGACATAATTATTCCTCAGAATTAAAATCATCTCAATATTCCACAAGGATAGATATTTTTCCTCTTTACTATTTTTCTTTCTGAAAGGCAAAGATATTTTCACAGTCCCCTCTCTTCCTTTAACCTAGAGAGCTGCTCAGTGCTTGGAAAATCCTCTGAGAAATAAGAATGGGTTTTCACATGGGAATGATCTGACATTTCCATTTACCTGGGGACTTTACAAGGATTAGATAACTAGATGGAAACAGAACTTCATTGAACATAAATTAAGAGCTGGATCCTGCAAATCCCTTAAGAGCACGGTCAGATTTCTTTGCCTAAAGAGTCCCACCAGCCCAGCTTATTCCCCGTTTGGACAGAAATGGCTGGAGTGACAAATGGAGAAAGAACTTTCAGCAGGGCTACATGTACCCCATTAGCTGCTAGACTGTGAGCTTGTAAGATGTTTAGAAAGTCAAGGTCCTAGTATAGAGGTTGAGGCCCTGCAGAGACCATCCGTTATACAGCGCTTCTGTGGTGATCTCTGTTGACTCTACAGGGCACCCTGGCAGCCTTGAAAAGCAGGAGCTTGTATGGCTCATGGTTTTCTTGTCCTTTAGCCTCTACAATGGTTATAAACTCAAAACTGGCACTTGGCGTACAAGGCCTAAGAATAGCCCTCCATGCATGTGCTACAGTAATGGGACTAGCGCAGTCCTCGTTTCACGTTCGTGTCTTTGGGGAACCTCTGTGAAGCTGGAAAGAGGAGCTGTGAAGAGGAAAAATGAAGAGCAATTCCTCTAGCCACCTTCACTACAGGTGATTCCTCCATCTTATCCCCTCTCCACTATTCTGCAGGATAAATCCCTAAACTACAATCCAAAGGAACAGGGCACCTTGACCTTTCAGGTATTCAGTCTCCTAAATCCACTCCTCATGGAAGGAGAACGGCCTTTCTTGTGCAGTGAGTGTGGCAAGCCAATTGAACTTCAATTAATGGATGGGATTACTCATGTCAGTGGTTAGACACATCAGACTTTTCATGATCAGGCCCTAATTTTTTATATTGCTTCCCCCACACCCTTGGTGATGTGACGAGTACTTCTCCAGAGAGAGAAACGCAGAGCAGAACGTGATATTTAAGAAGTCACAGCAGGGGCATTTTACTCATTCTGGGATTGCTGCAGTCTTATCTGTAGGCTTTATCATTGATTGAGTGCTTGTTTATGCCTCTAAAATAGTTTAAAATTCTTCATTTTCAAAATGCCGCCTGGGTATGATTTCCATTACTAGTCAAAAAAGTCTAAGAGGGTCTGATGCACTTCTGCAGATAGTAGGAGGAAATTATGTTTACCACCCTCTTTTAAGCTGATCTGCAAAATGCTGTCCTTCCAAATGTCTCCCAGGAACACATTCTGAGTGAGGACAGTATTTTTTTCAAGCCTTGTTTTTATCTTTTTTTTCCCCTGCAAAATGCTGCTCTTGTTTTCTTTAATATTTCTATTTGCCTTTTTGAGCCATGGTTATTAATGACTAAAACAACCAAAAGACATGTTCAGTGCAAGTATCTAGAGACCTTTTGGGTTTGATTTTGATTCAAGGAATATATTATTTAAGACTGTCATTTGACAATAATTTAATTAGACTATTTATAGTGACTTTTGGAAGAAATACAATCAATAAAGTGGGGAAGAGATGCATCATCTGAATTAAAATATCCTACATCATCTGATGCGAGTCTCATCCTATTATATAGTCTCATGTTCTTCTTGTATCAAGTTCAAGTCAGCTGGTTGAAAAACTTAGACAGAGGAGAGGAGGTTCTCCCTTTTTCTTTGAGTAACTCAGAAAAAGTATTCTGCTGCTACACAGTTTTGCAAAACCAGGATCACTGGCTATCCTTCCTCCTCTTTTTCGGAAAGGGTCTTCCTTGCTTAGGTGCACCAGAGGAGGCTGTGGAGCACAGTGGGAGAGAAAGTCCCGTGAGTCCTTACATAGCCTGCTTTTTCCTCTATATATGGGGTGGCACATGATCAGCAAAGAGGATCCTTACTGGTCATGGCTTCCACTCCTCACACTGATGAACCCTGCAGGTCGAGTCCTCCCATCTTACTAGAATGAGCTGAACCTTTGGACCTGGCCTTTGGGCTAGTAGATCAGTGTCCAGAAGAGAGAGCTTAGCTCTGCTTTCTGAAAGCTGATGAAACTTGTCAGCCTTGGCATGTCTGTCCTGCCTCTTGAAGACACCCTTTGTGTAGCACTGCAGGCAGAGAAAGATTTCTGTCTGCATTATTCAAGGCAACAAAGTGCCACACAAACCCTTTTTCCCTGTTTGCTCTTGGGGCTTCCCAGACACAAGACAGCACCAAAGCCGGTTAAAGGGCTGGAAGGCATGTCCTATGAGGAGAAGCTAAGGACTTTGGGTTTGTCTAGTTTGGAGAAAAGGAGGCTGAGGGGTGACCTCATTGCTCTCTCCAGCTTCCTGAGGAGGGAAGTGGAGGAGGGAGGTGCTGAGCTCTTCTCCTGGGTATCCAGGGACAGGACTTGTGGGAATGGTTCAAGGCTGCACCAGGGGAGGTTTAGACTGGACTTTAGGAAGCATTTCTTTACCAAGAGGCTGGTCAAACTTTGCAACAGGCTTCCTAGAGGGGTGGTTGATGCCCCAAGCCTGTCAGCGTTTAAGAGGCATTTGGACAATGCCCTTAAAAACATGCTTTAACTTGTGGTCAGCCCTGAAGTGGTCAGGCAGTTGGACTAGATGGTCGTTGTAGGTCCCTTCCAACTGAAATAATGTATTCTATTCTAGTACTTTGCAGCAAATTTTCCAGGTCCTTGAATACTGAGTGATGTTAAAGGACTCATTAAAACCTACCCCTCAAGAAAAATACGTAGTTAATATCCACCTGTCTGTTCTAATCACTTGTTTATTGCATATTGTCTCAATGCATTTCTTCTCTGTTTCAGGGTGTGAGTTCAACGAAGTAGTGCCAGCCTCGTGTCACACAGTACCTCATACCACACAAGATTATGAAAACAGGCCTTTTTCAAAATGTCTTGAGGATATCTTTTTAATGTTTAATATGCTGCAGTGCATTCATATCCTCACTGGACAAAAGTGCCTCTCTTCTGGGGTTAGGAGCAACACAGCTACATCGAGCCCTGCTGAGAGTCTGGGTCCATCAGCTCAGGCTACATTGCTTTGAGCCCTGAACTAAAGTGAGCATCCTGAAGAGCTTAATCTTGGGTGAACATGAGAGCCTGGGGAATCACTACACTGTAATCCACACTGGGATGGGGACATCCCCAAAATGGCTTTGGTTTGTGGCTTAGATAAAAAAAAAAATAGTGAGACTTGTGGTCTAGAATTAAGCAGGGAACCCTGAAAAGTTTTGTCAACGTACCTCTCACTGTTTGGCATGGAGCCATGATGGCTTCGAACATGCATTCCTTGCACTCGTACCTTTAGGGAGTTGGTGGCAGGGGAGTCTCACAGCCTGAGTGAACCACCGAGGCCATCGAAGCAGCATGGCCTTTTACCATCATACTGAAAGAGGAAGGCGGGCAGCAGTGGAGTGTCCAGTTGCCAAATAGACTTAAAATATGTCAAACACTCAGTGTAAGCAACTGTCACCAGGTGCTACATGACTGTGTGAGACGCTGTGGTTTGGAAGAGGAAGTGGCTGACGTTAGAGGGTCCATGGGAATGTTTCGGTAAAGCCACTGCCTGTACTTTCATCACTGCTTGTTTCTACGATATGAGATTTGACACAGCTGTTGCTTGCAGGGCTTTTCTTTGAAGAGTTAGAAAATCCTAAAGCTGTCATTTAGTGAGTGATACTCTTCTATAAACTATCTGGACTTCTATAAATATTGCTGACTCCACGCAGGGCATTATTATCTAATCTCCCAGGGAACATCTCTAATCACAGTCTACCCGCCCATGTCAATCTAGGACACATCCAACCCTTAGAAATAGCAGTGGAGAAATCATAAAATGTTCTAACACATGGAGTTGGCAGACAAGTGCGAGACAAGATCACAAACTGTGCAAAATGAACAGTTTGCAAGTGAACAAGCTTCTCTCTTTCCCCCACCAAAGTGCTGGCTAAGTATCTTATGATGACTTCAAATTAACACACTAGCCTTCTTTCTTTTCTTTTTTTTTTTTTTTCTCCTAGATAGATTCAGCTTTAATCAGAGCTGTTGCTGGGTGTTGTTTTGAGTCTGCTGTGGAACAATTGCAAGACCAACCACTTCATATGAGCAAATAGTGAAGGAAAATAGATGTCAGGAAGAAGAACTGGATGGTTCTATTCACCTTTATCTTAATGGAACTCACCATTCAGGAAATGGATCATGAATGCCAGGGAAATTGTTTTCTTTATTTCTGGGTTGACCTTAATATATATGTCTTCCTCGAAAAGGCTATCATTAGTTAGACGAGAGTCTTACTGCAAAGTGTGAATTTGTGATAAGGTCATGTACCATTTTATGCTGGAGAGGGTTTTTTGTGAGAATTTTGATGGCTGGTTCTGTAAGTTTACTCACTTAAAAAGAAAGCAAAAAAAAAAACCAACAGTGTTCCCTGGTAGACCACACAGGTGAGACATACAGCAGGCTCTTCCTGTACACCATGTATATGACTTACGAACACCAGCTTGCATTGTCTGGCTGAATACAAAAAGTACTTCATATTCAGCAAAGGCAAACATATGGCACTGGCAACACTCCAGGTAAACAGGCTCGTGCAAACAAGATGATAAATTTATGGCTCATGTTGGTTGTCTTTGCGGTTACTTATTATTTATGGAGCAACCTTGGAGTGAGAGGCAGTATGAGTTATGGAACTTTTTATTGCAGCAGTGGTTTGAACTTCACAGGCATTTCCAAGTTTTTACCCTAGCCATCAGGCAGAAGTTCCCTTTCTTTGTCCCATACCACCCTGGATACTATTTAAGCTGTACACGTACCAATGAGATTACTACCTCTCAGAAAGTCTTATTACCTAGTAGTCAGGGTATCATAGTTGCCAAGATACAGGCTTAAAATTTGAAAATCTGGGGCTCTCATATTTTATTTTTTCATTTTAGGAGCACCATAACACGTAATCATTATGCAAAGAGTAGGGTTGCCACCTTTGAGAGCAAGTTCTGGCATACGTGCACAGTTCCGGGAAAGAGTTTGGTGTTTGTGACTGCAAACAAGCACTTTGCTTCAGCAAAGGGATGCTTCCACCTGAAAAAAATGGGTCATAAGCCTGTAAGTCTCCATTCTTGGAGATACTTAAAAGTCATCTGGGTATGGTCTTGGGCAACCTGCTTGGTGGCCCTGCTTGAGCAGAAGGGCTGCACCAGATGAGCTCCAGAGACCCCTTCCAACCTCAGACATCCTGTGATTCTGTAAGGTGTTTCCTCATGGCTTTGCTTCAGCAGCTTTAAGCCACAACGTGTTGGATCTGTAATTCTCGGTTTTGAGGTGTGACCTCCCTTGTATTGTTTAGGGGACACATGTGTAGCACTCAGGCCTGCGGGTGACACTTCCAAGTCAGGAAAGTATTCAAACCACTCAACATGAAGAACCTGAACTAGTCAGCACAGTACAGGAAGAGACAAGTACCTTCATAGCTCCATTGAGAAAAAGCTGACCTTAGAACAAATGACCTGCAGTAAAGGAACATTTTGTCTTTCTGTTCTGGTTTTGTTTTCTTTTTTTGGCAGGGTGGGGGGGTGTTTTAAACAGGTAAGCTTTGCAAAGAGGGAGATTTGACAGTTTTCTAAATATGCTTGCATGCACTCCAAAAATGCTTCATTCCCATCAAGATCCCAGGAGTTTCAGAACCTAGTCTGCCCACCTGATGTCGTATACATTACGAAGTGATCCCTGATGGGGTAAGAAGCTCATAATAAATTGCATGAAAAATTAGGACCAGAATCTAATGAGATGAGAGCTCTGAAGATGGCTTTTCTCACAACTGCCAGGAGCCTGAGAAGGAGGGTAGCCCCTTATAGAACTGTGTATTTATAACAGATTTATATTTAGGTATCTATTGCATATGTGTTCATGAAGACACAAGAACTCAGCTAGTAAGGATCCAGCAATGGAAGTTACTGGAAACTATTGTCTGCTCAGCAGTATTTCTGTTGAAAATTTTTTTCCATTGAAATAATTAATATGATATGATACTTTGAGGCAAAACCCCAAGCACTAGGGATATAGTCTTGAAAGATTTGGTCTAGTTGGAGAAACAGATTGAATAGATGCTCTGCATAAAGATGAGGCTTGTTGCTTTTGGGCTGATGCATAAGGGCAATGTTTAAGCACCTGGTTTGGAGAAGCCCATTCTTCAGTATGATTTTGTTCGAAATTCTTGTGAGGGGATCTTTAATTATGCAGTCAACTTTGATGATAATTTGTAGTGATTGCTCAAAACTAACAGTTCCTTCTGCTAACAGAGAGCTACTTAGAGAAAATTACCTAACATTTCCATACAGGTTTGCATCCATCTTCAGTGTCATTGAAGCCAATTCCCAACATAATGAGCAATGACACGAACAGATTAGTGACTCCTTTCCTGAATTAAAACAACAGCATGGAAGCAAAAATAGAAGTATAGATTTATTAGAGAAGTTATCTAAAATACAATATTATTTTCCTCTTTAAATTAGAGCATATATTATTTCAATGAAAAGATATTTTGTATTATTCCTATGGTAATAACAACTTTTAAAGATAATACTTAATTTAGGACATTTTTAATTAAAAAAATCCAACACTACCATTAAGACATAATCAAGGTTGTTGATAGCATGGGCAAAAGTGTAAAACGGTCTCAAAAATATTTACATGTCAGTTTCTTAAAATCTAAGTAGTCTAATTCTCAATATTGATTTTGCTTTACTGTCTCAAAATACTTTTTTTCCTAAATCATATCTAGATTCTGTATTCCTGTGCTTTTCACAAAGCTTCAAGTTATCGTTAGTTACGTGTACTATCACACCTGTGGATGAGGTTTCTTAAAATGGCTTGTTTCGCTATCACCATATCCTCTCCCAAGTAGCCAACATACTGTTTGTTATACCAAAGTGTCAGTCGCAGTAATAGTCACCAAAATGCACACAGCCACCACCACCACCCCCCCGCCCCAACCCCACACCTTAAGAACCCCTTCCTATTTGGCCAAAAGCCTTTCACATTTTATTAGCTGGCATTTTAGACAGAGAGTGAAAGAAAGAATGGATCTGGGAGACAAGATGTTGCCAGGGCACACACGGCAAAGGTTTGATTT
Organism: Larus michahellis; assembly: GCF_964199755.1. Taxonomy (NCBI): domain Eukaryota; kingdom Metazoa; phylum Chordata; class Aves; order Charadriiformes; family Laridae; genus Larus; species Larus michahellis. The sequence goes on along the minus strand of NC_133897.1, from coordinate 140,091,191 downwards.
GTGCTTAGCAAAAGGGGCTCCTCACAAACACAGCAGTTTCCAGCACGCTCGGCGCCGAGGTTACTGGAAGGAAGCTCTGACTTCTCTGCTCTTCAAAGGCTGACATGGGCGCCAGTTGTCCACCATGTGACACACGGGCTCATTCTCAGCACTGAAGCAAAGGCCACGGAGTTTGCACATCTGTGGAAAAAGGCACAAACATCCTCAAATCAAACGCGTACTCTAGTTTCAGCGGGACTATTTGAATTATCCACCTTGGGCCTGAGCCAGAGGTCCAACGCAAAGTTTCGCCAGCACTAATGGTCTAGAGATGCTGTCACCACCCATGTGTCTCTGCATTTCAGCCACACCGCTTCCTGCCCCTGACACAGGCTCTCCTGCCCACAAAATATCCTAGCAACAAGAACTCAGCAAGCACAGGAAACAAAGACCTAGGCCCACAATTTCTGAATTCTGTGCACAAAGAGCTGTTTGTCCTTGATCCAGATCTGGAGAGAATCCTTTGCAAGTTGTACTGGTTCGGCTCTTTTATAAATTGGGGTTTTTTGTGTCTAGTTGATATTAAAAAAAAAAGAAATTGATCTTACCCTTCAGTCAAATTAAAACAGCCGAATTAATTCAAGATATCTTGATTTCTTGATTTCCAAATGCTGTGAGAGAGAAAACTGTTCCACATCAATGGGAGCACACTGTGAGGTTTTAGTGCTTGCTCCTAAAGTAAAAGTGGTGTTTGCACAGTCTGATGTAATAAAAGCATCTTGATGTCTAAGTGGGCACCTCCAAAACTAAGAAAAAGACTGTCAAAATAATAACCCACCCCAAATGTGATGTCACACAGATAGCTGGAACTGCTGCCAGAAATATGTCGGTGGGACACAGGATTTTGTATGAGTCAGGCTGCAGGCCAGGCTTTCCCTCATTCAAGGGGGAAGGTTCCCAGCAGTGACCAGCCCAGGAGAGGACTTTAACTTCAGGATAAACCAGAACAAACTTCAGAGTTCAACCTCTGCCAGGAACTGCTGTGTCACTCCAGCACATGATAAACAGGCTCGGTACGCCCTGCTGTAATAGCCAGCTTTTATCTATCTTTGGAAAACCAATTCAACTTAAACCCAGTGTCAATACTCTATGGTTTCTTGTTTTGATCAGTTTTGGAATGAAAAGGCAAGCTGCCACACACACTGTTTTGATCTCAAACCCATCTTTGAAATGTCGATGGTAATATGGAGGGGTGTATGTGGGAGAAACAAGTGGTGTCTTTTACCGCTTGTAGGTGGTTAAAGTAGGTGTAGTAGGAAAAACAACTCTATTTTGGTGAATGTGCTCCTGCCCAAATATAAAACCATATTTGCAAACCTGGGATTACCAATAGCAATACCAGTAGTTTAAAACAAGTAAACAGTGTCAACTTTAATGCTCCCCTGCAGTTTGTTATTGGTAAACATTGCTGTAATGTTTATTTCCAATAGTTCTTCCTTAACATAATAAAAGATAGAATAAATGACAAGTCCCACAACAGCACTTCATTTTTCCTCACATCAGCTGAATAAACCCCATATTGTTAGCATGTCTGCCATTCATAAAAGGGATTTAAGAGTCTGAAGGGTAAAATAAAGTCCTTCAGGACTAGTTTGTATTTATAGGCTCTAGATTCTATTTATATCTCCCACTTACACAGATGCAAACCAGAGGATGGAATCTTCCCTCTATGTAATTTCATTAATGAATGGTATAGAAAGCTAGGGCCAGCAGTGATTTAATCTGCACAAGCTCCTTCCTACTAGGAAGACTCTATCCTCCTCAAGCTGCTCAACGGAATAGAGGACTTTTTTTTTTAGGCATCAGACTTCTGGAATCTGCAAGTTTTGCCTCTTGCAAACAACGCAGTTTTGTTAGGATTGTCACAATTCTGTGTGGGATTTCCCAGTCTGTTCTGTGCTGAATAGAACTTGTGAAATGAGCTCTGTGTCCTGGAAATGATGGAAGATCAACAAACCAGATCTACTGTGTGAGACTGCAGATGCAGAATACGTGCTCTTCAGATGCTTGGTAAACCCGGTATTTTCAGGGCAAGTATACCCAGATACGTGATGTGTACATGTACAGCAAACCTGCCGATGCTCACAATACATGCTAGATGAACTCTGTGTGAGCAAATGGTCCTTTCATGTATGCTACAAGTTTCCCACATTTTTACCACATGGCAGCTCTAATCATGTATCTGGAAAGCCTGATAAATTTTTTTAGAACTCCCAAACTCTACTTCCACGCATAGAAGTGGAGTCCTGCCAGAAGAGGATAACTACTGCAGATATATATTTTTGACGTGTAATGCTAGCTAACGCCCTGTATAGCTCTGCAGCAACATAAGCTGCCATTTCACACATCAGCAGGAGGGCAGAACCTAAGCAATCCATACTACTCCAGTACGCATCTACTGGCACCACCCATTGGAGACCTACCTGCTCAGGGCTGACAGTGATGGGCTCCTTCAGAACGTGCCAGACGACACATTCGAGCAGTGGGGGAGTGGTCAGTGAGCCGGGGTACGTCCAGTAGTCTCTGCAGGCAGGAAGCAGTCCAGTGGGGTCAAAGTTTGTGAAGGCAGCTTGCTTCCCCTACAATAAAGAAAGTAGGTGGGCTAACGTCAGGGGAGAGACCACAGACACGTGGTGGGCTTGCGGTAATAAAGTCTCCTAAGGGAAACACCATGTTTGGAGAAAGGCAGAAATGGAGTTTCAACCCAGCTACCTTTGGGTTGAAGGCTTTCAGCAATATATTTCTTACATTATTAAACTTGCAAGACATTGTTTCTCATTTCAAATGTTGAATTTATGTTCCTTGCTCCTAGAGATATGATTTGACCCTGCTTGAACAAACAATGAGTTTTCAGATGCCATGTACACCGATTGCACTGGAAATAGAGAACCCGGGAGATCTGCTGGAAATCCAGTTGCAGTAAATGGCAATACTCATTTACCCCAAAGGCAGCCTGATGGCAAAGATGGCAGTGTAGTCTCATTCTTTACTTTTCCTGCCCACATTTTTCATCAGCACAGGCCTTTACCCACTATGAAGGCACCTAATTACTCAGGAAGTACTTCTCATTTCTCATTAAGATCCCATACAAACTTCACACAATTTTAAATTACAGAAAGGCTTTTTTTCCTCCCAGAGTTATATATCCTGATCAAACTTCTTATCTGGACTCCCTCTAGAACCAGCCAAGAGCAGCATGCCCTCTTGGAGGAAGGAAATACATCCCAGATGCAGAGACGAGGGGAAGTGCCTTTTGCGTCTGTCACCACTGGCTAGAAAGGGCACCTAGAAGAGTAGTTTAGATTAGGAAGATGAATCCTACCCTATAGCTTTAAATTCAGTTAAAGGACAGAGAGGCACAGTCACAGAGATAAAAAATGAGCACCGTTCCTAGTATTCCCTGCCCTGTACTGAAACTTCATTTGAATCTTTTGCATTTAAAATTACAGGAACATTAGCGCTGATGCAGGAAGGTTTGTTTTACTTTTGTACATGTAGCAGACAGGGAAGTAGTAAATAATCTGCTCTCTGGAGAAGATAACAGTGCAGTTGTGATTGGTGCCAATCAACACAGACAGCAAATATTACCTTGGTTTGAATAGAGTTCAGAGCATCCACGACTTTCTGTATTTCAGGCTTGGCATTTCCTACCTGTAATACAAACCATATGAAAAGAAAATAATCGTGCACTCTCATGATACCTTTAGTTTTCTGTTACATTCCTCAAGGAAGCATTTTATAGTACATTTTGCCAGCACCACTTCATTACATAACAAAAGAATTAAAGCAAAAGTGACTGTAACTATAAAAAGTCACTGTAAAATCATGCAAGTTGACAGTCAGCACAAATAGGTCAGCCAAGGACACTGGGCAGAATAAAGTTATTTTCATTTATGGTGTGTGGATTTATTTTTGGCCTTGAGCTGTTCTTTTTTTCACAGAAGTCACCCTCCTAATAAAATACAGCGAGGCCAGGAGAGACCACACACTGCTGGGGAGCAATCACCTTCTCCAACTAGCTGTGAAGACAATTCAACTATGACAAAATGCTCTGGAAATTTAACAGTGACCAGAAAAGGAAAACAGGTGTTATTTCAGCTGGTCCTGCTGCAGATTCGTGCACACACAATTTTGTCAGTGGTAAGAGTTATGGCAGTGTCACTGTTGCGGTGAAGGCAAGTATGCTGCTATAGGGCCACCATAGTGATGGATGGCAGCCATACTCCATTGCTGGTGTACAAGTTTTATAGGTAGATGTCCTGGTTTGAGGACAGTAGAGAAAGCCAAGAATTTGGAGCACCATCTAGTTTGCTATGGGTTTATGCGGTATAGCATAATGCTGGCTTATTCTATCATTTAGGCTCTTAGGTCACCCCGCAACACAACGAACATAGAGGACTCATCCAAATAATACAGAAGAAAAAAATAATTAACTAACCTTCATGAAGATGCCTACCACAGCCAAACCATCAGGATGCTTCACAGCTTCAGCAAATTTACCATATTTTACATTCCAGTGAACTATATGGAGCTAGGAGCAAGAAAACAAGAAGCATTATGAAGATGATATTCCATCCACAAGATTTTACAAGTGAGGATGCAGGGAAGTAATTTATTAAACATTAAAAGCAGATGGTGTTTTACTGCTGAGATTTAAGAACTTTTGTGTACAGTTAAGAATTTGTTGAATCATTCATCTACTTGCAAGTTTCATTTATGCAAGGAGATTTCTGTCATGCATTTTATTTTGCTTTTTGCTCTTATTCCCAGATGAGTTTTAAACACAAATTGGCTGTATCATTCCATTTTTAGTTTGGTGAGTGAAACTCCTGTTAGCTTCAGCAAGAGTTTTTTCCCCGGATGCAGCCTGCAGGATTTTGATGCAGGATTTTAATGCTATATATCCTGGAGTTCTTATCAGCACTGAAAGACACGATTGTCCAGTGTGAGGGAGAAGAGGCATTAACTACAGATTTGACCTGCAATCTAGAGATTTTTTAAAGAACTGTCCTGTCTTTTTTTGGAAAGCCTTTTGAACAAACATGAAATTAATCTCCAGGTCACGTTAGCCAGGACGTTGCTTTATTTTTGATTTCTGAGTTATTTCTAATTGAAGTTCATCTGGCTGTTTTCCCCATAACTGCACGTCAAGTTGAGCAAGTAATTATGGTACTGCGAACAGAAATAAGGCAATGGCAAGTTTCTCAGTTAAGACAAAGGCTACTTTATCTCATGAAAAAGCAGAGCCAATGAATTTGTGGAGCCATTTCTTTTATCTGTCAACACAAATCATAGGTTTGTTCAGTCAATGTGCGTTTATGAAAGGGTTAAAAAAGTCTGTGGCAGCATCCAGAGGTAGTTTTCTAAACAGGGCACAAGGAAAGGTAGGATGCAAAGCACTAAAGTCACTCCATTTCTGTAATGAGACTGTAATACGGAGTCTTAAGCGGTCCAAGGGACATCTGGAGTCTTAAGGATACATTACAAATAGTGCCTGCAAGGTCTCACTTTTCTACCTGCCCTCTGCACAGCTCCCTTTGTTTCTTTGCTACCAGAAGATGAAAGGGTCAGCCAGAAGATTAGTCTATTGCTTATCTGTCTCTGATGTTAAAAATTTAAACCAGGAAAAGGGGATGTGTGTGTACAGAGGTGCTGTAATGCTATTTCTTCATAATTTCCATAAGCCATTGAGAAAGCGAGGGAAAAAACCCAGGGATAGTTAAGGTGTGTTTTTCTGCTTCTGTAGTCTCTTTCATGTGAAGTAGCTGGAAAAAAAGAAAATTACAAGAGTCCTCCAATTCTAATCTCTGCTACTGCAGGGAGTAGGTCCTGGGGTGGCATTGTACCAATATCTTCTACGGTAACCCCTACAATCTCTTGTCCTATGAAGATTTGTAGAGAAGCTGTTACCAGCAGTGGAAAACAATAACAAAAAAAATAAAATTCATTATACACAAGAGACAGGAACAGGAGAAGGTAACGCATATCCTACCTCTGCATCATACTTCACACCATCCACTGTGTGCTCGGACCCTTGGCCCTCACAGGATCCCCAGTGAATGTGAAACTGTGCCAGCCTGTAGACTCCATCCAGCGCTCCTCCTTGCAGCACTGCAAAGCAAAGAGCCTCCATTAGCATCTCCTATAACCTTTGCTATCGAGTCTCACTTCGGGCTGGAACGCCCATCTCAAGTCCTCCAAGTGAATGAGAGTTCATTGCTCTGCATGCTGCCATGCTACTCCAGATCATCCTCAATGGTACATTCCTGCAATATGCCCAAATCAATAATAAACGTATAAAACCCGAAGTGACTTTACAGTGAGTGTCTTATCAGCAATTTTAACAGGCATGCTAATATTACAGGTGACGAGAGGAGAGCTAATGATGTAACTTTTCTGTCACCAAATAAATAAAAGGCCAAGAACAGCCTTTATAAGAAGCCCACATAGAATTATTCTATGAAAGTACACTTGAAGACCAAACCACATTTCACTTACTAACATACTCTGTCCCTTCATTTTAGATGCTTTATCCATTTAGGCCTTAATCCTGCGGTGGATTGGATTGAGTAAAATGCTTTTTGTTCCAAATTAAACCCAAACACCTGTTCGCTGCAGGCTACAGCAAGGTAAAGCGCCAGGCAAGGCATTGCAGAGCTGTGAATCCAAGTCTCCTGTCCCTCCCCATCCTTTGCTCCTCAAGAATGAGTTTTAAGAAAATGGTGGTGAGAATGGCAACGCCTGCAGAGGCAGATTATTTTTAAAAGGTGGATTGGAAGTGAGGCGGTTCCTTATGCTCTCCGCTATTGCCATTACTCCTGCTCTGGGACCGCTGAAGTGGAGGGCACAGCCACGCTTTCAATTACACAGGAGCAATTTCCCCTGAGCTCCCTTATTCTGCTTGTTCGTTTTAACCTTGTATTTAAACTGTGACCAATCACCATTATGATATGCAGGATCAAGCCCTATTACTGCAAAATGCTCAAGGCACAGGCAACGTCTCCTCCAGCACAGCATAAAGCACAGAACAATAACAAATAGTTCCATTAAATAGAGCTATTTATCTAAGTTATTAGAGAAAGGTTTCACACTGGTTTGTGGTTTGGTCTTTTTTCTTTTTTTTTTTTTTTTTTGCTAAGCGTCTCAAATTCACAATTAAACATTTAAGATGTAAATATTTAAAATTAGAAAAATATTTTAAAATTTAACTTGAAGTGTTATGTATCTTAGATCAATTTCTCTATATATATACACACACATACATATATATAAAATAAAGTGACAGAAGAGTGTTGACATCAGATATTACATATAAGTGTGCTCTGTGTATGTGCCACAAACAAAATGGTTCTGTGGAATAAAGATGGTTTCCTTTCAGTCTGCAATTAGCCTTGACACTACCACAATACGTGCATGTGTGGAAAATATACATCAAAGGCAGATAAGAAAAGGTCACTGTCTGTTCAGGTTTGAATAATTCCAATTATATGCAAGCATGGACAACAATGGCTGTGGATACTTGGCAATGGGGAACTCAAAGTGGTGAGAAGGATTTGACTAAAAAACTGGAATACATGAAAATTAACTATAAGATTTTATATAAAACACATTAGTTTCCACTGGCGTGCCTTTCACATGCAAAATTTGGGTTCAGTGGACAAATTTAGCATTTGCCTGGGGCTCCTTCTTTGGTAAGTATATTTAGAAGTCTCCCAACATGTATTTCTGTTTGAAAAATGTAAATATATGTTCCACTGCAGTCTTTGTAATTTCCGATACTGTAGCCAACACTGAACAGCCAAGAGACCAAGACTTGCCCTACCTATTGCCAAGCTATGTGATACAAAGAAGAACGGCTACTTAAAATAATTAAACAGGAACATATCTTATTCTACTTTCATGTTTCTGCATGTGCTAGTTGCCAAGAAGCAGAACTGTTTCAAGCACTGGACTACAAATCAGAATCCTTTTTTTCAGAACGGCGACCGTGAATGTGCACTAGCTCCTTCTGAAAATGAAGTAATTGGTTGCTATGTCTTTACAGATGCAAAAAATCATTTAAGCCACACAATATCACGTTTCATTTAAAAATGATGCCACGGAGCTGCAATGTTTCAGTTTCAGTTCCTTTAGCTGATGGACTTGCTGCTCGTTGCAGGTACAAATGGACTGAGATTCCACCATTCCTCAACCTCAAAGCACTAGCGCAGCACAGGTTAATTCGCCATTATTAATCGATGGAAAGCATGCTGAAAAGCAGAACCATGCAATCTTCTTAAATCCATTTGCAGTGTTATTTCTCTACTGTTTGCTATAGTCTTGTAAAACTCAAAAGATGCACAAAAAAATATCTTTGCAGTTTTTGCTTACTTTTCTCATTCTGTGGTTCTCAAATCCAGCACTAGCTTATTTTGACTCACAGCAGAGCATTCAAAGAAAGTAATAATTAGATTAGTGTAAATGAATACAAATTCAGCAGGCTTAATTACAGAACAGCCCTTCTTGTTCTAGCTTACATTAAGCAGTTATTTTTTTTAATACTTCTCAGGCTTTCCAAACAAATAAAATTTAAAATTAAAACTTAAAAGGCAAAGTAGAAGTGTTAGAGCGTCATTTTTTTTTTCTTCCAGTGCAAGCTTTTTAAACCACAAATGCTACCACCTTTTGCAAAGTAAGAGTTCAAGAATCAGAGCAACATTCACAGCTGGAACTTCCCTGTCCCGTGAACATCGATTCAGGTTACACTGATGGTAGTCCAACCTTTCCACCCCCTTTTTTTGAGGGATAGGGAAATACTCATCCATGTTTGAGCATCTCATCACTACCTCCCTTCCTTTTGAAATTAGTGTTAGTGTACACCACCCTGGAAATACACAGGTAGCTGTGCTCCCTGTTGCTATATAGCACAGCTTCAGATGCCAGGCCAAGCCAGCACCAGCCAACCTGGAAAACACGTTCTTTTCCTACAGGTTCATCCTACTCAACACAGTCTACATCAATAACCTGGTCTCCATACATCTGTAACAGCCTAAGAGATCACAGCTTGAAAATGCAACATTTTTTCCCTATTTGACAGTTATTTGAAGTGTTACAGTGAGACAAATTTGAAGCTATTTTGCTTAGATTAAGAAGTGGTAACTGTTTTCAACCTTCTGCCATTTACTGGAAGTTACACTAGTAACATCCAGTAATTATATCGCACTGTTATTAAGTGATCTCATAACATTTTTTAAATTAGGTGAATATAAGTATTAGCAGCGCTCAATTGGAAAGTCAAACAATCACACAAACTGTTCCATTTATGTCTGTGGGGTTTCTTGGATAAAGAAGGTGAATTGGATTTGTCTCTATCACCCTTTCTCAGGATATTTGCAAACACACAGATATCCAAGGCCATTTTGCCGCATCTGGGACATCCGTTTACTGAGGCCACACAACTTCACTGGTCTAAGTCAGGACAAGTCACCAGGTAGTTACCTTTCCCATGTAGAACAGAATAGCTCTGTAAAAAAAATACTGTGGACCACTTCATACCTTTCTTCAGGGAGCATCAGCATCCACATCTGAATTGCAAAAATGCTGTTATTTAGTTACCGACTACGGGATATTCTCTCTACACAGAGCAGGAGACTAATAAATCTCATCAGCCTATCAAAGAAATAACCAAAATGGCTGAACTACAAGATCATTTCATGAGTTAGAACAAAGCCCTTCCTGTCATACAAATCAGCATGTTAAGAAAAATACTACTGTAAAGTTTGTTACTCTGAGAAAATGCAGAATGAGAAAGTGTTCAAGTGGAAATCACTGACAGCAAAGCCCCTTCCAGTAGCTGAAATAATGGGTCCACTACAGCCCGATGGATGGACAGAGCTCAAATCTTCGGAAGTTTAGTTCTAATTGAGATTCCACCAAACAAAAGCCTAGCAGCAGGTCATTGCAAGCATCTGCCTCTGAGGACAGCCCTCTTGCACACACGTTGTTTTGGCATAAAGGAAGCCATGATTTTGTAACAGCCTACAGTAGCCGTGCAGGTGTATATGACCTTGTAGATATGCGTATATGTCAATATATGCATAGTATATACATTAATGTTAATGTTCTGCAAGCTTTTGTGTATACACAGACATCTATATGATAGAAAACAGGCCTTGAGGAGACAATGTAGATGAAGTATTACTTCAGAAAAAAATAATCTTGAGCACCATGCACTATTAATGGCACAAAAAAGGCTCTTATGACGATGCTCAGGGATTAGCCTCATGTTCTTATGCAAGGATGGGCTTCCCTGTCTGACAGACTAAAGAGTTCAGTTAGGGTAAGCTGTCGCTTCTGTGAAACGTGGAGTACAGAGCGTCACATTTTGTGAGATTCTTCCTTCTTTATGTTATCTCTTTCAGACATTCCTCCTAGGACACTGTATCATGACACTCAAGAGAGCAAGACAGCACGCAAGCATCTGACTGTAGGGATCATACTTGCAGAAAACATCTGTAATAGGTTTCACCAAGAGAAAAACTACGTAATTGGTATCTCATAAGAAAAAACCCAACCCTACTCTGACCTTGCTAGAGGGTTAGTCTGATAAGGCAGCAGGGATGTTCCACAGAGATAGACCAGAATGAAACATCTGCCAAAATGCAGCAGGTCTGCAGACGTGTGTATCAGCAGTGGGTCAGTGATTCCGATTCACCTCATCTGAACTATTTCATCCAGACTGGGTAGCAGCCAGAGAGACTCTGACCTGCTTAAGGATACAAAGTCATTTAGATTCTTAACTTTCCTCCCACCCCCTGGGACCAGTGGAGTTTAGTTCTCATGTAGTCTCTTAAATGGAGATTGAGAGTCATGAGGTGCTGTACTGAGACCCGGAGCAGCCTTCAGTCCTCATGTTTCACACCATATAAGCTGACAACAGAGTTGGAAGTATTAAAATTTTAAAAGTAACAATTGTTTTAATTTCTGATGGTAATAGCTATAATACTAGTCTCAGTGACTGCTTACAGTACTGAAAATTGTGTATTGGACATGGTGCTCATACTACGTTGAGGTCTAATGAAGGATGAACAGACTTAAGGTGTGAACGTTGCCTCTAAGTACGCAGCTGTCCCTCATGCCTGTAAGTAATTGAACAAATACATCAGCTGGGAAGAGCAGTCATGGTGACATCTGGCACACAGCTTCATTATGTCTTAAAAATCAACTTTTCCAAGCGGCCCTAGCTGATAACAACTGACTAGTTTCTCCTGGTTTTGCACTAAATGCACCTCTAGAGGAGGGATTTGGAAGAAGGGAAGGAAGTTGCCAGGATTCTTAAACACACAATCCATGCCAAATTTCTGCTCAGAAGTTGCATGTTAAAAAAAAAAAGCTGATGTTAAGTGAAGAAGGGCAGTTTTGGGCTCTGTAAAGAAACGAAGGCTTGAAACATGCAGGACTGATCTGAAGCCCTCTCTTCTTCCCTTCCAGTTCCTGGAAGCACTAGAACTATTCTTAAGTCACCTGCTTTCGTAGCCTTTGCAGCTTCTGGTGATCCCAGTTCACTAGAGAAATGACTTAATGATCAGACAGCCTCTGGGACCTCTGACTTTCTAGTCAAGCAGTGCACAAAAGTACTTGTGACACATGGGCAGATGTCTGAATACTATAATCTATAAGCAGTCAGTTCCCTGACTTATGATTCAGAAGGGCCAGCACGTTATTTAGGCTACACTGCACTGTGGACCTTCAATCCATGACTGTATACTGCTAACATGCGATAATGTTCTGGTATAGCTAATGTTACATCTTCTGAGCTGGGAAGCCTAAAAATAGCCCAGCGACCTGGATTAAAAGTTGTGCCTTAAGGACAACTGACCTGCGTGTTTCTTCCTCAGTTTACCTGCTGGGGCAGAAGTGTAGGAGAAGAGCAACAGTGGCAGAACTTTCAGAGCTAACACACTGCCAACCAAGCAGTGCTAACGATGCACTGGCTGTTGAATAACAAATCTAACAAAATAAATTTGTTTGTTTACAGCAAGTCATAATTCAAGACAGTTGAAGCTTCCTCATTCATATTTACAGTTATATTTGGCAATGTATTTGATTACAACTACTGAAAGTCTCCCAGGGGGTGGATAATTCCAAGGTCAATACAGTATTTCCATTTCCCTAGGTCTCCCCATAATTTTAAGTCCTACTATGACTGAATATCTGCAAAAAGTGTCAGATTTCTTTGGTACTCTGTCTTGGATATCAGTATTATCTTTAGCTTAGCAGCAATGAAGGAAAAGGAAATAATTAAGAGACTCGTCCACCAGCAGAAATTATCAGGATACTTACTAATGTCTCTAGAGCTTTACACCATAGTTGCAATTCACGTCTGTCAGGCTCTACAGCTAAAATATATTTTAATATTCTTGTTATGAAATAAATTAATTGCTGATTGACTTACAATCATAGAATCATTTAGGTTGGAAAAGACCTTTAAGATCACCAAGTCCAACTGTTAACCTGGCACTGACAAGTTACCACTAAGCCATGTCCCTTCAGCACCACATCTTCCTGTCTTTTAAATACCTCCAGGGATGGTGACTCAACAATTTCCTTGGGCAGCCTGTTCCAATGCTTAATAACCCTTTCAGTGTAAAAATTTTTCCTAATATCCAATCTAAACCTCCCCTGGTGCAGCTTGAGGCCATTTCCTCTTGTCCTATCACCTGTTACTTGGGAGAAGAGACAGACCCCCACCTGGCTACAACCTCCTTTCAGGTAGTTGTAGAGCGTGATATGGTCTCCCCTCAGCCTCCTTTTCTCCATGCTGAACAACCCCAGCTCCCTCAGCCGCTCCTCAGAAGACTTGTTCTCCAGACCCCTCACCAGCTTCATTGCGCTTCTCTGGACATGCTCCAGCACCTCAGTGTCTTTCTTGTAGTGAGGGGCCCAAAACTGGACACAGTACTTGAGGTGGGGCCTCACCAGTGCCGAGTACAGGGGGACGATCACTTCCCTAGTCCTCCTGGCCACACCACTTCTGATACAAGCCAGGACATTATTGGCCTTCTTGGCCATCTGGGCACACCGCCGGCTCATATTCAGCTGGCTGTTGACCAACACCCCCAGGTCCTTTTCCACCAGGCAGCTTTTCCACCACTCTTCGACAAGCCTGTAGCACTGCATGGTGTTGTTGTGACCCTACTGCAGGACCCAGCACCTGGCCTTGTTGAACCTTATACCATTGGCCTCAGCCCATTGATCCACCCTTTCCAGATCCCTCTGTAGGCGCTTCCTACCCTCAAGCAGATCAACATTCCTGCCCAACTTGTTGCCATCTACAAACTTACTGAGGGTGCACTAAATCCCCTCATCCAGATCATTGATAAAGATATGAATCAGAACCAGCCCCAATACTGAGCCCTGGATAACACCACTTGTGACCAGCCACCAACTGGATTTAACTCCATTCACCATCTGGACAGGTTTTTTTACCCAGAGTACACCCACCCAAAATATGAACAGCCAGTTCTTCCTTTTTTAAGCTGATCATACACGTGACCAGAAAATACTGATACAGCCCTTACTGCTGTGAGAGCTCCCCGTTGGAATTTCAGGTTTTCGGTGAATTCTTGAAAGTTTTCCATGAAATTTACATAGAGAACACATTGTAAGTATGTTGCAAAATCTTGGGCTCTTGAGGCTTTCTTGATGCAAGTCACTTCCTGTGGTTTTACAGCTCTGAGAAGCTGCTGTTTACTTCTGTCTTTTAAAGCGAGTGAAACTATACGCTTGCCCTTACAGCAGACTATAATATGAAGTGTTTAATATGATAAAATTAGTACCCTTAATGAGGATATTTGCTATAAAGTTCCTAAAATAAGGTCCATTGTTATAATTTAACAGTTATCATCAGCACCATTCGCTTCACTCATACATGGAAGGTCAGATCCCAGGATACAAGAGTGGATGAACTTGCATTTGTAGTTTTATTCCTGGTGACACTCTTATCGTAACGAATTTTTGCTTTTATTTAAGTTATAGAAATTTTAAAGATGAATGCTAAAGGTAAATACTTGAACTTTCACCACTTTAAAAGACAGTAGACACGACAACTAAGAAAGCAACTGCATGAACTGAAGGAGAAGAGAACCTAAGTAACAACTGGAAGAGGAAGTTCACTGTTTGCTTTCTCCATACAAGTCTAAGAAAACATTCCAAGAGACTTGAAGGAAACAAGACAGAAGACATCCTTTTATCTAAGAGAAAACCCTGGAATTTCAGCAAATGAAAAAATTGTTCATAAACATGGCAATGCTGGCTTGTGAATTTTCTTTCAGTACACCATTTCTACCAACTAGCAACTGTGAAATACAAAGGGGATTCACTTTGGGAACTGACTGAGCCTTTAGAGACGTATTCTGGAATATAACAGCTGTCACGTAGCCCAAGAAATTCAAAGGTTGTAGTACAAGAACTGAAATTTCTATTTGGGAGTATTGGGTATAGTTGCTTAGGAAGAGGTTTTTTCTAAGGATGCTTAGTAACATCTAAGCATATCTAATAAAATTAACAAGGAAGTAAAACCAAGTCAGCTACTAAAGCTATCACAAAGACTTTAACATCCTTTCTCTATTAAGACATCATTGTAAGAGAAAACTGTACAGGTCACAGGCATAATTACAAACCAAATCAAGAGTTATGTCTATAAAGCTCCACCTATTAGTAAAGGGATCTTTTAAGAGCAGAGAAGAAAGCATTTTCTTCCGTGAAGATATATTAGTCACATAAATTGCTCATAGATTACTTTTGTTTAAAAAGTTAAACTTTTATTTTACAGCCTTACTATGGTAAAGAATATAGATGAGATATCATTTTAGGAAATCCTGTTTTTTTTTCCTTTTAGGTTTTTAGGCAGAAGGTATGGGCAGAAGCTTTATGTCACACATTCTTGTAGGCACACAAATAACGTAACAAAGGAAGAGGAAGAAACTTTTATTTGGGGGAAAAATATTTTACATCAAAGTTTTGATTATTCTGATATCTACTTCTTGTTAATTGTGACCAACAGTATTCACGTTACATATTTTCTGAATCAAGGAAATAAGGAACAGCTACTTTCAAAGAGTTTTATCCAAACATGTATTTTGGCTTTTTTACCTGTTTTTACTATACTATTACTACCTGTATTTTTTATTACAAGAACTCATTTTGCATACCCTGCAGAGCAAGGAGTCATCAAACAGCCAATACTACCTAGAACTGCTGTTCAATTTACTTAAGTGTCATTAGTTATGAGCCTGAAGATTCTTAATGAATGGATCTACTTCTTTGTTTGCGAATAATCTTCAAGACATGAGTAATTGCACACAATGATCTTATTACTTCATTTTGCGCCTACTACCACAGATAATTCATTACTGCATATGGGATAGCTCATAGGAGCAGGCACTAAACCCTGTGGGAAGTATTTACAGGCTTTTGTTGCATTGTCTTCTGTAAAACATACCAGCACATCACATTATTTCCCATAGCTTCTCCTTCTGACGGTGCATGATGTCTAACCAAGAATTTGGTACACACGCTATAGTCGCAAATTCAGAAATAGGAGTGAATCAAGCACAGTCAAGTCAGACAGCTCTATTTTGTGTAAGGAAAGTAGGTTACCTAGTTAACTGCATACAAATGAAGCCATTAAGCATGCTGCCAGGTAGATTCTATGCATTTTAATTTTCAATAGTAAGTGTGATCCTGAAGGATCCACCCTTACCTGGCCTCAGAGAGATCTGCTTAATGCTTTTTTTTTTCCCTAAAGAATAATCAGTTTCTGATTCACTAGTAGAGCTACTGAGAATGTTTCTACTTGCATCTCCTATCCTCCCACTCCGAAAGCTGTGTCACTGCATATCTGTCAGAGGATCCCTGTCACAGATGTTCTGGTTCTGCACCGACTTTCCTCATAAAAAGCATTCTTCCTACAGGCGTTTCTTTAGATTATTACTTTCCTGCCATTTTTTCCTCCCAAGTTACCACATACAACCTAGTTTTCACAGTCTTTCCAAACTTATGCACATGCAAAGTGAACACATAATAGTTTTGTTACACCAGGAGGGTCTGAACCTGTTTCCTTAGAGCTCAGCGAGAGCAGATTCGCATGTAGCTGGTGAAAAGATAATCCCTTTTTCTGTACTCTGAATCATTCACCTTATTCCCCATGACACTCTTAAATGAACGTGCATTCAGCTCCTTCAGCTTCTCAGTGCTGAAAATGCCCTGAGAAAAATAAACACTAAGAAGCCAGACTATCTTTTTCCTTTTTTTCTTTAAACCGTACAAATACTAATATGGATGCTCTGCCTAAATTATACATGGACCTACGTGCATTTATATGCTTGTGAACACTTTTAGCTGACCGCCTAACATTGTTCAGTATAAAGACTGTAATTAAAATACAAAGTCAAATTCTTAGTGCAATGCTGAATGTCTGTTATACTGTTATATTACATTACCTGCAACCCCTCCACATTTTTAGTAGGCATGGATTATTTGTTTTCAGCACCATTCCCTAAATGGCGTTGCCAACAAAATGCTTAGGAAAAACAGGGCACTTGCTCAAGGAAGTTAAATCAGGCAGTGCCTTACAATGGGATTGTTTTTGCTGTCTAAATTAAAAATAGAGGCACATTCATTGTAGCAGGGTGATGATTTCTGCAAATTCAGCCAGCTGAAAAGCTACAATCAAAGACAAGCTACAAAACCCTTGTTGCAACTGTCCATCAGTGCGGCCGTTCCTTTCAGTAAGGATTAGTAAAAGGTTTGCAGGATTCAGTGTTTAATTTCACCATACAGTAGGATGAACAGTAAGACGCTGTGGAACGACTGCCTGCTAGCGAACTTTGTAGGAATGTGTCAAACATATTATCTTTATCTAGGAAGTCCAGCGTCAAGAAATGTCAGGGATAATACTTGTTTAAATTACAAAAGAACAAAGAGGTATTTTCTAATCATTCCTTTTGTTTCTCTACTAACCTGGGAGCATACTGGCTTCAGAAATATGGGATAATATTTTGATAACCAAAGAAACTATTTCCAAACTATTTCCACTTCAAGTTGTGAACTGTAATCCTTTGTTATTCTAAGGACAATTTCTTCCTATGATGTACTTTGCCTCTTCTTTTAACCATTTGGTCGGTAGCTTGTGATGAGCTCTGCCTGAAATTGTTCTTGTCAAATAGCCTTTTTTTTTTACTGCACAGCTGAGCCCTTATCTAAATCATAAAGAAACATAAACAAACAAAAAGACAGCAAATAACTTCTCTGGAGTTTAGAGCAGGGCAACTCCAAACTGCCCAGATAGGCTTAGTTTTCTTCTAACGGGAGCTCAGCTTTCTTCTAGTGTAAAGGAGCTGAACGGGATGCTGAATCCTTACGGGCTGAATCCCGACCTTAGTGAAGCCAAAACACTTTGGACTTTTTTGTCTTTAAAAAAAACCTATGACCTCAGTAGACATTTTAGCAGCAGTTTCTTCCACCTCTACCCGTGCACACAAAGATGAGGTCTCACCTGACTTGTCGGAAGAATCATCAAACTCCACGTTGAAGGAATGCCCGTTGTTGACGATGCTCCGAGCCGTGCCGGCGTCATAACTGAAGCTGAGAGGCTTCAGCGAGGAGTCGTACTTGGCCGCCTTGCTGCTGATGGCAATGGGGGACTGGCGCTCTCCATTGGCGATGGGGAAGTGTTCGTGCCAGTGAGCGGGCCCTGCAAGACAGCGTTAGGAAGCTCAGTGGGAAAAGACGTGAAGCTCGGGGGACATAAGTGATAACCCTCACTCTAGAAATCGGGATGTTTTAACACCAGCACCATAATGTACATCATAACATACATCATAATGCACCACCTGTGCGGGCTGCCGGTGCCCGCAACGGAGACGAGGGGAAGTCCCACCTGGGGACCAAGGCAGGGACCCGGCAGCCCCTGAGCCTTGAAGGCTAAGGCTGGGGTTTTACGGGGGCGTCCTTCTAGACGGCCACCCCGTCCTGCTAGAGCAGCGCCCCGTCCTCCCCTCTTCCTTGCTCCGTGACCGAAGTAAAGGAACGACAGCAGGAAACCAAGAGATGCTCCAGGCAAAACCGCGCGGCGCGCCGGGCTCGCTGCTCGGGCGCAGGTGGCATCTCAAGGTTAAAAGGAAAAAAAAAAAAAAAAAAAAAAAAAAAAAAAGCGCCACCGAGCTCATTCGCGCTCCGGGCAAGGGCTCGGTGCGGGGCGCAGCGGGCAGGTCCCGGGCGCTGCTCCCGGAGACCTGCCGGCAGGTGTCCCGCACCGCGCCGGGCACTCACCGTCCTGGCTGCCGTACCCCCAGTGGTGGGACATGGTGCGCGGCCCGGCTCCCTCCGCGGAGGCTGTCGCAGCGCCGTGGCCCCGGCGCGCTCTCAGGGGCTTTTATAGGCTCCCGCCAACTCCATGCCTTTCTCCGCGGCCGAAGGAAGGGGTGGGGAGCGCGGACGGGGGCGGAGGGAGACTCCGCTGGGGGCGGAGAGAACCCTCCCTTAATAATCCGCGTTCGGCCGCGGCCGCGGAGCTGCGGCGGGCCCGGCCGGCAGCGCCCCCGGCAGCCGGGCGGTGCGGAGCGGCGGCAGGGGCCCCCCTCCCTCCGCTGCCTTCCCCCCCCCGCCCCGCATTGCGCACCTGCGGGCGCTGCACGGAGCGCCGCGGAGCGCCGTGACCTTGGGGAGGTGCCGGTGCCGGTGCCGGTGCCGGGCGGCGGGTACGCGGGTGCGTGGGGCTGTGTGTGTGTGTGCGCGTACGTGCGTGTGCGGGGCCGGGCACGGCGATCTCCTGCTGCTCCCTGCTGGGGCTGGGGGGAAAGGCTCGGCAGCCAGCGCAGCTCCCGCCGGGGGCGGGGGGGGGGCGGCGGGGTTTGATGGGGAAACGGCCGGTTTTTGTCGTAGGTGCCGGGTTTTGGAAGGGATTAACGGGGATTTAGAGGCGGAGGTCGACGCGCTTTGCCGAGGGGAGCTGCGGTCACGCTTCGGGAGCACGAGAACGTTGTTGCTTGTTACTTCATGGTGTATTTTTTCTGATGGCTTTGGGAGGGGACAGCAGGTAGAGCTCTGCTTGTGTTCGCTTCTTAGCGTTTAGGAAAGACACACCGTGAGAGCGACTCGGCTACCGCTCCCGAGGATGGACTTGCGAGAATAAAATTGAGCAATACATATTTCAGATGCTTTTATATTGCACAACGCTCCGGTGTTTTATCGCCGGACAGGAGGGCTCAGACCCTTTTGCAAAGGGCTGCAGTCAGTCGTGTGCCGGGTCCCCTCGTCCCCACGCTGGCAGGCCCCGTGAAGCGACTCGTACCCGAGTGGGTTTGCAGATGATCCCTTTGGAATGCTTTCCTGTGTCCTCTTGCTCCGAGCAATTTTTGGTATGGGAATGACATTGTAAATGTAATATTAGTTTATCCTATATTCTTAGTAAGAGGGTTTATTCAAATATGGTTTTAATTCTATTCTGTTGTGGTTCAACCTCAGAGGTCCAAATGCTGTTGTCAGAGAGGTCATTGTTAAGTCTAGAACAACAACATCAGAATGACTCCATCATTTACATTCAGCATTGTAAAATGTGTGTCACTTGTTTTTATTTGTTAAGAGTGTGTATGGGGGGGAAAGTCTATTCATACAATGTGGTTACTGTTGCTAATAGCAAAAGAAACCAGCTGGGAAATTGCTTATAAAAATTAAAGGCATTTCTCAGACCTCTTCAACTATAAGCAGAAAATATTTAAAGCTTATTACTGATTAACACAGTGTGTGTCCTCTCACATTTGCATGCCTCTACTCAAGATGATTTAGCGACCACAAAATGGAAATGTGAAGGCAAAACTGTATACACAGAAGTTATTTAGAAGTGGCTGTAGTGTATGCGATGTAGAACAGCAAATGGAAATGCACATGTTAGAAATTTATTACGAATTCCTTGTTTGCTCATTATAGATACTTTCTGGCAATTGCTTTTACATCTGCTGATTGTGCTGTCCGAGTGTATTGACAGTCTCTCATAAACACACAGATATACAAATCCATACAGGTAGGAATCCTTGAAGAATAAAGCAGAAAACTTCTCTCAATGTTACAGGAAGGAATAAGATTTCGGTACATTTCGGAAGGTTTCCTTCCGTTTAATCTTACTATAAAAAAATCAATTCTGCCTGATTCCTCTGCACTCTCATATGTCGAGCTTCCACTGACGTCAAAGGGTAAGTACCATATAAAGGACAAGAACAGGATTAAGCACGACACAATGTTTGGCATGGTAGGCTTCCTCAAAGATCTACTTAGGGTTCTTAGCAGGGAAATGAAGTCAATCAGCAGCAGCACCGAGGGACTGGGATTTTAATTACCTGAATCTTTGTTTTATCACATTATTTCTATCCGTAGGTATGTGGTACATGCTAAGCACACACAGACATACATCCACAAATAGAAGGTCCATTGTTTTTAAGATCAAAGACCCATTTTCTTTGATCATTCAGCAGTTAGTACTTGCAGGCTTGAGCCCACACAAAGAAGCTGCTATTGAGAGCCTCCCATTGACTTGGGCTCGTTGATTCCAGCCTCCTCCTTTTCTGTCACCTGCCCGCATCAAACTCCTCTAATCTGTGACTATGGTTTTATGGCAGAATGCAACATCTCAAAGAAAGCCATAAGCCTGCCTTGAGAAGAAGTTGGTTACTGGAAACAGTCCAGTCTGGATAACACTGCACACTGGTGAAGCTGCTTAGCAGTGACAAAAAGCAAGGCATGTTAGCAACAGCAAAAGGACATAATACACGTCAGCACGGTACCTGCACTAACTCGAGCATCTCGCATAAATCCATACTGTGCTCCATAAACCTGCCCCTCGCTGCCACAGTTCTGCTGAAATCGGTGGAATGACGCATACCAGTAAGGCCCACTTGCACGTACAGAATGTGTAGGAGCAGTTCCTAAAGCAAGTGTTCACAAATCCTATGGCGACAGAAGCATTATAAATACATTTCAAGCAATACAAATACAGGGAACAGATTAGATAATTAATGTAGCCATTTGATTACTCATGAATCTGACATTAACATTTTGGGCAGAAAAGATGCCAGTATAATCTTGTCTCCCATTTCTGGTCTCATTACTGGTGCCACATACTATGAGGGTGTTTAGAAACTAATAAAAACAGGTGCCTTTCTTCATCTCTCCTCTGTTTCTTAGTGTTAAATGACACCTGAATATGATAAACAAGTAGGTGTTTCTAGATTTGATGGTACTTTAAAATCATATTAGTAAATACAAATAGAAGCAGTTTTAGTAAGTGCAAACTGTTCATTCACTCGGATACCTCCACACCGTTTATGGTACTCATTCCCAGGCAAAGGACAGTGCAAAGCCTGTACATCATTCAGGCCCCGTTTGAATCCTGCCTTGAAAGCTTATGTGTCACAGCACATTTTTTGATTTTTTGCAGAGGAAGGAAAGCATCCCGTTTGTGTATGTTTTATGAAGTTTCCTGAAATATATTCTTGTGATCATTATTATTATTTGTGAGGCACCGCAAATGTCAGTACAGCTGGGAAAGTGGCACTGAGCCTTCCATATCAAAGGGTTTGTCTCCTTAGTAGTCAATTGCCAAATAGGAGGAGTATTCTGGCTGCAGGAGTAATGACACGTCAAACATATGTCAAACATGCATCAACCTGCAAGACGGTTTCAGCAGAAGTGCATGCAACGAACGTGTTGTAAATCCACCTTTTAATTTTCATGGTGGATTTTCAACTTTGTCTGCAAATCTGTTTGCAGTCATTTTTTTTACATCTTTGTCTGTGTTTCTGTTCAGGGCTGAGCAAGATCTGGAAGAACCCTGCATCATTCTGATTCATTCTAGCTATTCTGTGACTGTTAAATGCAATTATGAAAATAATTTTGTGGTCCTTCAGTGAGGTGAGGTTAGAGCCCACCCTTGTATTACAAAAATGATGCTTTACTACTAATTTCTGATGAGAGCATAATACAAATATCGACAATGCAAGCTTCATGATGTATCAGTGCAGGAGAAAGAGTCTGCCTCTCTGCTGACTTCTGGCCATCGCTGATACAAGCTACTTTGAAACACACATTTTGATACTCTTTGAAATATACCCTATTTAAGTAATCTGCTATGTAAAAATAAACAAGCTTGACTACACGAATAAGCTCAGTTTCCAAACTGAACCTGTCATGATTCAATGATATCATGTCCACATGATAAAGCACTATGCAGTGTAAATCTAGTGTCAGCAAGGGCATTTTCGTCTTTGTTTTAGTTAACTCCTGCAACTTTAGGGAAATGCTTGTGTACATGCCTTCTTGTTCCAGGCTAATGTACTGATTCACCAACTGTATTCCATGAAGTTTTGAACTGTCTCACAACCTGGCCTTTACTTGTCTGGTCTTTACAGCTGCAGAGGCTGTTTCCCTGTTTATGTGCTAGCGTTCCTTCCTCTTTACGCATGAATGTGTCAGTGGCCGTCATCCTGACTTCGCACTTATGTATCTATCTTTTTGCAAATATGCTCCATTAGTCTTGCAAACTGCCTTCTTGTGACTTGTGCAATTGGCGTTGCACCATGTAGTAAACTTGTAGCAACTCACATGGGAAGTCTGTATATCAGGACACACATAAGAGTATTGCAAGGCAACGGCACCAGAAGTTCACCAGCACAACGCAGTACAACAGTGCACAAGCAAAGGATTTAAAAGCAGTTTATAAACTAATCAAAGCCATCAGCTTCCAGCTGGTCACGAGGCAAGTCACTTCCTATTCCTCTGAGGATAAAACCTTGGCAGGAGATGCCAACACTGTTGGGAAGATACAGGAGATAACCCCCATGGTCACTCTAGAATTCCTGTCCACCAAGGTCAGCAAGTTAGAGATTTCTCTTTTTAGAAAGTTCCCAGCAGCCAAAAGGTTCTTGCTTCTGAGGTCCTCAGTGAGTTCACCTGGCTCAATGCAGAGCCCACACATTGAGGAGGCCATGCAGAACACTGTCATCAGTCAGCTTTTGAGGCAGAACAGATTCTGGAAATTCCAGCTTCATGTTGTTCTCTATACCCAGTCTGCAGAGACGATAATGCACCTAACACGGTGGTCAGCTGGGATTTTTTCACAGAGAAGAACTATATATAAATGCCATGCCTTGGCTCTAGCAGAGAGAAGGAGGCTTCTGTCAGCAATTGATGCAGTCTGGGAATCCCAAACTCACAGAGCTTTTCTCTGGCCCCAGAATAATCATCCACAAGGTGCAAGTGCCTCAGCAGTGCTATCTCCTGGATCATATTCCTCATATGATCACTTTAATCTTCTTTTCTGTCAGCTTTTTAGATACTTCTTGTGTTCCTACAATAGTAGATAATGGATATCCGACATGTGAGCAGTATTAGATGCTTCTTTGTCCAAACATCACAATATGGCCATGGTCAGACTTTATAGGGTGAGCTGGTCCTGCACAGGACTGTGAGATGTCTGTTGCATGACCATTTCAGAGGAAAATCAATTATGTGAAAATAATGAACCACGTTGAGGTAACAAGTAGCTTTTTCATAGAATCATAGAATGTGTTGGGTTGGAAAGGACCTTTAAAGGTCATCTAGTCCAACCCCCCTGCAGTAAGCAGGGACATCTTCAACTAGATCAGGTTGCTCAGAGCCTCATCAAGCCTGGCCTTGAATGTCTCCAGGGATGGGGCCTCCACCACCTCTCTGGGCAACCTGTTCCAGTGTCCCACCACCCTCATTGTAAAGAACTTCTTCCTAATGTCTAATCTAAACCTGCCCTGCTCTAGTTTAAAACCATTGCCCCTCATCCTATGGCTACATCTCCTTGCAAACAGCCCCTCCCCAGCTTTCCTGTAGGTCCCCTTCAGGTACTGGAAGGCTGCTATAAGGTCTCCCCAGAGCTTTCTCCAGGCTGAACAACCCCAACTCTCTCAGCCTGTCTTCATAGGAGAGGTGCTCCAGCCCTTGGATCATCTTCGTGGCCCTCCGCTGGACCCATTCCAACAGGTCCATGTCCTTCTTGTGCTGCATGCACTTATGAAACTGTTGTCTCCAAACTCCTAATTCAATGTTTTCTTCTTCAAAATAAACCTGTTCATGTCACCAAAATCCTCAATTACATACATTATCCTGGATTGGGAAAATATGCTTACACTGATCGGAATCAAGAACAGAACCAAATTGCAAGGGAGGATTCAGGTAGAGACAATATTAATACCTAAATCAAAACATCATTAGATAATTACCTCTATACAGAACTCCAAAGCTGTGAACATCTGGACCAAAAAATTACATCCTGTTAGAACACAAAACATTTTTATTGTACTGGTACACTGTCTAAGTGTTGACAAAGGGAAAGGTGGGAAATCAGTTTACAAAACTGAACTACAGAGGAGAGAAACAAAAACAAAAAGAGAGGAGTACCTAAGAATAAATGCTAAGACATAGGTGTGGGGAAAGGATCTAACCTTATCTCTAAGTACAGCTGGAAGAAATAATGTTAGAGAAAACGGAAGATATGTTTCATGAGAAATTTTAGTGTTTACCTTGTATCAACTATTATCATACAAGTGTTCATACACTTGAGTAATTTTATGTATGTGAATAATTCCATTGGATTCTCTGAGTTTGTTAATGCCATCTGCCCTGCTAAATGTAAATCAACTAAATCACCTGCACTTAAAAAAAACCCAAAACCCAAACAACAACCATATCCCTTTCACCTTCATTGCAGGTAAAAATGTAAAATATAGGAAGGCATGAGATTTGAACTTCTGTGACAACTTCTTACTTTTCACAGAATCACAGAATTGATTTTTTTTTATTTCATATCTAAAAAACCACACTGTGAGTTATTCTATTTTTGTTATTAGAACCCATGGCATGCTCTGCTTTTGTTTGCTGAACGTATGAAGCAAAGACACTGAAAATGGTATTCAACGAGATACCCCTATTAATGGGCATTCTAAAATTTACTTTATATGAGATCCTATACTAAGCTCTTAATTTGAACACAGGAATGTTGCTCCTCAGGGTAAGAGAGAATGGTGACATGCTCCTCTTTTACTCTTTGAAAGAACTTTGTACACCAGTTACAAACAGTGTCATGAAAATGCTCATGGATTGGGAAAAACAATAGCGGGTACACAAAGGTACCGCATACTGTGACTGCTGTGTGTAGAGCAAAGGCCAGGGAGAGGTTGCACAGGAGCTCCGTGAGTTGCCAACAGGACAGGAGTTAGGATGGAAAGCCATAGCTTTCAGAAACAGCTTGTGCTGGTACAGAGGTGGATGGTGGCTGAGCACCAATGACTGCGGTGTGCAAAACTGCCAAGTGTCACGTCACAAGGTAATAAATACCCTGTTGATTTTTGTTAGTTTCGCTTGCTAAAGTTTCACACCCAAATGAGCAGGAAGTTGCAGAGCAAAACCTATTAATAACAACAGACCTTCACCTAGCTTTGTCCAAAAGCCATTCACATGAATCTGTGATTTTTGCCATTGGTGGGTGTAAACAAGAATGATGGATATGAACCCTACCTGCCTTCGATCCAAAGCCTACAGCTGAGGCCTCCAATTCTAATGAAAAATTGCAAATTGGATCGGGCAATCCTAGCAGTTGTGTGAATCTGTCACTGAATTGGATGTAGTTTCAAAGTAGTAATGAAACCTGCCAAGGTTTGCAAATACTTAATAAATCAATGAAATAGCCAAATAATACATACCTCTTTTTTATTTCCTGGGAAAATAATTAAGCTTTGTTTTGATAAAAAGTTTGTTGGTTTGTTTCCGTTTCGGTCTAGGAGTAACTTACAGTAAGATACTGAGAAATCTATTTTGCTGTATATTTCTAGGTCAAGCTGACACTAAATGACAGCTTCTGCAATTCCCAAGAAATTCTCTGATAGGCTGACTTATTGGGCAAAGACCTTCAGATTTTTTAGAGTTAAGTAAAACTCTGGATTGCAACAGGAACTAAACCTCAAGCTTGTGTCTCAGAACTCATCATTGCACTCCCAGCAAATGATTAAAACACACTAGGGACAGAAGTTAGCTTTGTCACAGCTTTTCTGTGGAAAAGATGGTTTTAGGTAAAGTGAAGTTGGCTACCTGCTGCTATCAGAGGAAAACGGTAATTATCTCCAGAAACAAGCAGTGGGGTGACAACATTTTCAAACAGCATAGGAAAATGTAGGAAAAAACACGATTGTTCATGGCTTTTCATGTTTTTAGCATTTTAAGATGTTTACTTTGGGTATGTGAGTTAACACCCATTGAAAATAATGAAAAGATTAATGTTAGAAGCTTATCAGAGTTTCAGACACTCTACGAAGTCAGGGAGTGTAAACTGCTTCTACAAAATTCCTTTTGTTCTTCATATCTGCACAAACCATGCGTTTTTATTTTTCAGAGGAAGCAGAAAATGGAGGGAAATTAAGAATTATTACAAAATTCATCTCTGGTGTACAGCCAGAGGAAGACCCTACTTGTAGGTGGGATGCAAGGACTTGGTCTTCTACAAGAATGAATACAAAGAAGAGCTTTTGAATTTAGATTGATCCAAACTAATCAAAATTGAAAATTAAAATGTTATCTGAATGCTTCTAATTTATCGTATTTTAATTTATGACATTTTGCACAAAATGAACTGTAAAATTCAGTACAATTACATAATTCAGTAGTGTAGATACTATTTTCATATTTCATCATTTTTAATGATACTTCTCACATGCAGCTCTGAAAATTTCTATCCAGTAAGCATTAGCATTACTCAGTCTTCTTAAGGATTCTGATCGGATTAGTGTGCTCCCAGGATTGATATACTACACAAAACTGGTTTGATAATGCAGCTCATTGTAAAAAGCCTTTCAAAATGTACAGTAACTGTACATTGTGTACCAAATTGTCTGCTATTACAGATACCAACTGCAAATAAATAATGAGCAGCTACCACCTATTTTATATCAAAATATTACATAAACTATGTTTGCCTTTAAATTCTAAGTGTCTTTCTATATGGGACTGGCAGCAGGATATAAACTCTTTCCCACCACTTGTTGTAAGACCACAATATTCTTCAAAGCATGGAACTCAAACTGAATTCAGACTGTAGGAATTAATTGCATCTCATTGCCAGAGTTCAGAGGAGAAATAGTCCTGATCCCCTGAAAGAAAACATACGGATTTCTCAGAAATAGATTACTAGCACTGAGAACAGCTGTACCTTCATATTCTTGGTCTTGTTGTTTACAAAAGCTGATTTCCCCATTTCATTCCATTATCAAGAACATGACTTTTGGTAGTCGTGATTTTGTCCGTCAGCAATTCCCTGGGAAACAGGCTTGGCTGACCACTTAAACTATGTGTGTGGTTTTGTCAGAATGTGCAGCTGACATTTTTAGAATAAGTTTAATTTTAACATGCAAATTATTGGTTACAAAAATGGTGAAAAAAACCCTATATAATAAGTTCACAGCAGTGGAGACACTTAGCACAGTGATGTATTGACCCAGAAAAAGGTCCATGTTAGTGCTGTACAAGCCATTATCGCTCTTTCAGTGGGAGCGATGTGTTGCAGTTGCCAGTGCTGGGGAGAAATTCTGTAGAAAGGGTTGAAGGCAGAAGGGTGGTAATGTGAGGATCAAGTTGTGTACAGCCAGCCTAGAATACAAGGTGGTGTAACAAAATTAATAAAAAGACAACAGCACTGTTTTGTGACTTCTTATCTTTGTACGTCACAATAACTTCGTATTGTGAATTAGGACCACCGATCCACCTTCTGCAATGGGAAAGAAATAAAAATGGTTTGTTTTCCTGGAAGACATCACATGCTGTGTCTGCTGAACCCTTCCTTGCTGTGGTCAAAACCAAACATTATGGCAGTAAATTACAGCTATCATTGGAAATTTCTATATGCAGAGGAGAAAATTATGAAACGCCTTCCAGAGTGCAAAGTAACACTGAAGGGCAACTGACATAGCTGCTGCACTGAATAAAAATAGCGAGGGAGGTTGACTGGGCAAAGTGATACAGGCTATGCTTTGTTTGAAGAAAGCCTCAGACGAGGTTTGTCATTTAGCGCAGGGACGGTTTTACAATATGAAGTGGAAGCATCCGAGCTGATTTGCTGGCAGTAATAAGGCAAGTCAGCTTCTGTTTGAAGAGGAAAGCAGCACTCCTCAGAATGCGTTATCTTGGTCAGACATACCTGCTGACAGACTGGGTTAAAGTCTATTTGTCAATGAATCCAGATCAAGTTGTATGAAATGAAAGATCTCTGTGGTAGAGCACCAGTGTTACTGTTTTCATATGCTGCCAGTACTTATTTTAAGAAATCAAAAAGCAGTTTTCAGGCAACAATGGAACAATTTGCACAGCATTTGTCACTATACAAAGGCAGGAAAAGGAAGAAGTAAAACCTAGACTTTTACATAGCCTCCATGAGCTTAATAAAACATCTGATGCAATCAGAAACCCAGACTTTGAAGATTCTTGGAAGGTCTCTTCTGTTCAAGAGCAGCTATTCATTTTGAAACATCTCCATGATGAGATGCAAGGCAGAGTAAAGGTCAGCCAAGCCTTTTCAAGCACTTTGTTGTTACAAGGAACATCAGAAGAGGATACATCTTACAGCATGTCTGGCTTGTCCTGCTTAGCACGCGAAGCATGATGATCTGCAACCTCCAAAACAGGTCCTCAGACTCAATTCAGACTGCAAAAGTTTGGGGTTTTTTTCATACAGCTTTGTAGAGGGATTATTAGGAACTGTTCATGCTAATGATTTCCTTATTGATGGCCTACTTGGAGCAACATTTTACGCCTATACTTGCTTTGAACACCTCTGAACAAATCACTGAGACTGCTCCTCATCAAGTTCTGCAAAAGAGTGTACCTCTCTTTTTGTATCCGTCAACAGAACTGAATTTTAAGTCATTAATGAGTTCACTTAATTTACAAGCACCTTGAATGACAATGTCATTAGAGACACACAGGCGATCTCCTGCAAAAGGAAAGAACTCTCATTTCTGCAAACTCTCACAGCGATTATATGGTCAACACAGGATCAAGCTCTCTACTAAAGCTGTACCAAGTTGTTGTACCTGCCTCTCTGCCAGACAAGTCTGAAACCTGGCTTTTTAACAGAAGAAAACTTTTTTTGACAACCAGCATGGACTAATTTATAAGGTGATACAACAACCTGATCTATGATGAAACCTGTAGCATACTGACTGCATTGTCATCAAGACAACATCGACAATAGTTCCACCATGACAGGCAAAACACATAACACATTTTGATGCTTGAAGGACTAGGCAGATTTTGTTAGGGAAAGCAAGAATGTGAAAAGATCTGTAGCTGATAAGAGCGAGCTCCAAGAATCTGTGAGCCACAACCCAAAACTTCATTTGACTAGTCATGAGACATGTACCAGATCCTTTGAAAAGCTGAGGGAGGGAAGAATTCTGAGGGTAGTTCACGTGTGACAGCAGCTTCTCACTGTGGACAGGGCCAGGCTGTGCTTGCTGCATGCACACCAAGCGCTGGTGTGACTAGCTGGATTCATCAGCTTGTACTAGCTTGCTTCTTCCCACAGCTAGGGGCTACTCATGAGATCTTGTGCTAGCATAGACTCATTGTCAGTCAAACGTCACACTCTTCTAGTGTGGAAGCTGTGCTTGAATCGCTTGCAGGTTACAAGGAACTTACATGCCAAAGCAGAGCCATCTCTGTCCCAAAAGACACATTTGACTAGGTGCAGTTAACATCAATTCATGCCAATTATTTGCTGCACAGAGTAATGGAGACCAGGAGAAGGCAAAGCCCCCCTGAGCAGGAACAGCTTGCT
This sequence comes from Larus michahellis, assembly GCF_964199755.1. NCBI lineage: Eukaryota > Metazoa > Chordata > Aves > Charadriiformes > Laridae > Larus > Larus michahellis. The sequence continues at coordinate 140,061,268 of NC_133897.1, read as the reverse complement.
TTTGGACTGGAAAGCACACAAGACAAAGGACCGATCAATAGCGTCAGCAGAAACAACAGCTGCAAACAGAAGAGCTCTGAACATCGTTGCACGTTGTGCAATACAGGATGTTTATTGCGCATAGACCTGCACAGTCATTTGTACACTCGCTGACCTTGTTAACTCACCTCTCTGCTTCATGATCATTCTTTACATATGATGTACAACAACAACAGTCTGACATTTCTCCACAATAAGCATTCTGGGGAAAAGGTTACCCAGGATCCACTGTGTAGTTAAACTATTCCAGACCTAAGAAGCTACTACTAAACTAAAAGACACTCTGGACAGTAACTATATGGTGCTTCACTAACAAATTGCTATATTGTCAAATTGTATAATTTACCCAGATACAATAATATTCCAGTGGCAGCATCAGACCTATACAAGTAGTGAACTGTCTTTTTCATTACTTGTAGAAGAATCTGTAATTGTGCTTACCAAAGAACTGCAACGGTGCTAAGTTCAGAATCCATGGATGTTTTTAATGTGTCTATTATATAATGAAAATACAGTCTATACTGTATTAAGGGCAAAAACATACAGTGACATTTGAAAGCCTAAACAGTCTTGTATGCAAGGTGTTTTAAGACTACCTCTTTGAACATTTTTATCAGAATAAACCTAAGTTTAAATGAGGCTTAATTCAACATTCTCTGAACTTTCTGCTTGAATATATTTTTATGTATTACCTGTACAGTTTTTGCCAATATAGTCCTTTAGCTGATAATCAAACTGAACTTTCTCTGAAAGAATCACTCATCTCCTTTCCAGGAGAACAATAACTGACATCACCCTTAAATCCCTCCCACTTCTGTGTTTGACTTCACCTTACGCAAGAACAAGGTAGTGGGTGTGGATAGCTCAGAACTAGGTATATGGGATAATCATATCTTGGTCTTCATTAAAATTCTACACACTGAATGGGGTTAGCACTTGAAAAGTAGATTTTAATCAATAGCTCGAGTGTAGGCATTTCATATAAATTTGTGTCCTTTTGCTTGGCAGAGTTAGGAAATGTGACGCTGACTTACCTTGCCAGCCTTAGGTTTGGCCAGAACTAAGACAGGACTCAGGAAGGGAATTTGTATTATCAACGTTTATCTGCTCTACCTGTTCTACAGCCTGCATATTAATATTTCCATGCCAGCATCAAACCTATGTAAGTGCTATGCTGTATTTATCCATCATTACATACCAGGAAGAGTTTATACAATGGTAGCAGCACATGACTGCAACGACCTAATTAAAAAGGATTTTTGTTCCTTAAGAAGACAGATCAGAGAAAACAGTATGTCCTTTAGTGTTAATGAAATGCTAAATAAACTTGACTGCATGGGATTTGGCTCTGAAACAATCTAAATGTTTTGTTTGATTACAAGGCAGGTAGTAGCTTGTGGATGTAGTATTGATCTGAGACATCTTCTATTTTACGCTAATATTCATGCAGGGGATGAGCTGGGGTTTTAAGCGTCCTTAATATAAGAGTCAGGATGGTTAAAGTAATAGCATAGACACACAATATAACATTTATTACCTTTTCTTTTAACTGGCTCCTACCTTAATTTCCAGGATTCATGAACTACTGACTTTCTCATAATATATGCTGGTATTAGTATTTCTTTTGCTTATAAATTATCTTTACTCCTGTAAACACTATTTTCCCCCCAAAATATCTACATTTCTTCTGAAGTATCTCATTCGCTATCTTGGTCCCGCTCTTGATTCAGTCTTTCTGAACTCCTGATGTGTTTTGTCTTCATTCTACAATCTAGAAGGACCAATTTTGGAGCAGACATTTTCCTTTCTGCAAATTCTCCAGGACGTTGTTATCTCTCTCCCTTAAGAATGTTTCTCTTTCCTTTCCCACTTCAACTCTCCCTCTGTGGCTAATTCATCCAAATCATCCAACCTTTTTGTCTCTTTCTGCAAACATTCAGCAGTTCATCTTGCTCTGTTCTTCACTGTGATTTGATGCATTTCTGATAATATCAGTTCATGCCTTATTTTTCAAGCATTTTAGCTTGGCTTTTGATCTTCCTGGTTGTTTGCCAGAGAGGTCAGTTAGAACTAAATGTGCCTTTCTACCTCATTTCTCCCTTACATTTTCCATAGTGCACACGCAGCTTTTGAATCTTCTGGGAGAACATCTAAACTCTTCAAATAAAAGACTTGTCTACATTGCAAGCACTTGTCCTGTTAAGTAACATCTATACTCCATTCCCACAACTAAGATTTCAAAGCCTTTATATGTCTCTTGATAGCAGTCTGAGTTAGCAGGCTTACCGTATGAGATAACAACATATGAATTAGCAAAATATTCGCATGAGAATATATCTGAGTTAGAAAATTAAAACCTGCTCTTTTTTTTTTTCCTATAATTTCTCAGGTTAAATGTAACAGAGACTTGAGTAACCAGGATCAGGAAGACTGTTCACATTTCTGTGTCTCCCAGGCCTTGTACAAACTAGATATTCATTTCCCCCAACACCCAAAAACTGTACAGCCACACCATACTGCTAGTTCACCTTTGTTTTTCCTCAGAGACTTTCATCATTAATTTTAATTCTTGCCTTCTCAAATCGACTCCCAACCTGAAACTCACTGACGCTGGAAGTATCCTGGATTTCTAGTAGGTAGATGGGAAGAACAGCCCTGGAAGGATGACATTAGCAGAATCTCCAGGCATTGTTGTGCCATGACCTTGCACCCCTGGGTACAGTTGAGTATCTACAGGTTGCTCTATCAGTGATATTAGCAGAGCAACATGCAGAAGCATGAGGCTAAGGATGTCAGTCAAATGTCTCTTACACACATCATGAGCCCTACTACAACTTTTCAGTAAGGTCCTATCCAGTGCATGGAGCACAAAACCATCTCAGGAGGGTCTGATTTACAAGAGGAGGATGTTTCCGAACAGCAGACTACAATCATGTGAGATCAGAGTGCACCTAACCAGGAACAATATGCTTAGTAATTTTTTGCCAATATTCTGATCCAAAATGGGCATCTTACAACTTTTTTGGGGGGAGAACTGAAATTAGAGATGATCTGGGAGAGGAAGAACCACAAGACTGTGAAAGCTCCATAAGCTGTAGCAATAATGGAGTCAAGCTTCCTCCTTTCTGTTGTCTGCAACTGTACAAAGTTTTTGAAACAAAAGGGATGAGGGCATAGTTAATGGCTATTTTCATCAAGGTTATTGCTTCCCAATTTTAGTTAAGAGGAAAAGACAGGTTAAGTACCTTCCCATGCTTGTTTTCCTTTCCTTACCCTGCTGATCTGCACTAAGCTATATGCTTTCCTACCAGAAAGTGAAAGTGAAAAAAATTTCAGTGCCCAAGGCTCGTATTATAACACCACTGCATTATAATACCACTGTTGCAATTTCATATGAATAAGCACTTTGTAGGTGAAGGCAATCATTTTCTAAAACTACTGAAAGCCAGTGGGTGCAGAAAACCTCAGACCATGACATGTAAGTCCGTTTAATGTGTCGGTTTTCAGTCCTACAGTTACCATGCACCACAGCCTTGAGTTGCATGGAAAATGTCCAGGAGGACAGGATGAGCAGAAGCAAGATAGTGTTTATGAAGTGGGTTCCAAACTCATAAATCACCATGGCTGAAATGCTCTTTGTGACCTACTCGTATGAAATCTGAGTTCTACAGTCTGCAGGTTTCGCTCCTTGTTCCTTTTTGCAGTCCAAGTACCGTGGCGTTTCAGCCCTAAGACCACTCCAGACCACGCAGACATTACCACATACTGAGAAGTACAGGACTTGGACGCCCCTGGGGTTGCTGGGTAACCAGAAATTCCAGGCATTTGGGGAAGGGAGGTACAAACAGCGAAAAAATGAGCTCATGTGCTCAAGGCCCTGCTGTGCTATGCAAGGTGTGCTAAACATTTTATCAGGGGGTTAAAAAAAGAGAAAGGCTCTGCAGAGAGACAACAAATTACTGCTATTATGTAACTGCTATTAGACAGGCTGCCTGCAAGCCTCCCTTGAACCTCAGTTGCATGAACTTAGCGTTAATTGTTTCACTTTTGAAATTATTAGTATGTCCTGCTCTGCTTCTGTTATTTCAGTGGCTACTCTTGCTATATTTATTTGCTTAATATTTTGTGTTTCCTCGTATAGTTTTAAGCTTACAAAGAAATAAATATCAATACTTAAGGATAAGAGTGTCATCAAAATTTAAGGAAACATCAGTGCCTTGGAATATAAATCTAGACGTACCTCCATTACACAAACTCTGTAAGAGGATTCAACACAAATTGATGTGAACAGAAAAAAAACAACAATATGGAGACACAAAAAGCAAGGAAGTCTTTTCTTTTTTTCCCATAGGAATGCAGATATACCTAGTCACAGTTACAGCAGCTCCATTTTCTAGGCTTCCTACATAACTTGAAAACCAAGCAACGTACAGATAAAATAACATATCAGATATCCATTGTCAATACAAACACACATGTATTTGCATTCAGCCACTCACCGACTTCACCTTGTGCTGACACCTCTGATGTTCCATGTCTCTGTTCCTTTGCTATTAACAAGTGTTGAATAGTATAGGATATCTTGGTGCACTCCCAAAAACTATTGGTGTACAGACCTCAGCAAATCAGATACCTCAAAAGTAACAGAGCATAGATTCTCTTCTCATAGACAAGGAAGGAGAAACGGTGATAATAAGGTCACTGAGGGAAAAAGTCACAGATTTAGGGAGACAGGGAAGACATTGTATAGGTTAAAAAATCATCCATAAGAAATCATGCTGTATGAAAAATAGGAATTAAATGCAACATTAGAAAAAGTGTGCAGAGTTCCAACTCTTAAATTTTATGGCATGTTGATCTAGGCTCCTGATGACAGAAAAAAGCAGTGACTTGGCCAGCCCTGGGCACAGTCTGGCTCGCTCTCGTTTTCCTCCTGCCTGCCCGCCCTGAGAGAGAGCTCACGAAGCGGGAGCAGGGTTGGCCATTTCTGCCCTGGCTGTGCAAAGGTCCCGTGAGGAGAGCTGCTGTAATCACCTGCACTGCTGCCGGGGCCTGCGGGAAGCAATGGGAGGGAAACTCTTCCTACAGCCTTACTAGGGGCACTCCTTTATTTAGATCAAGTTTGAGTCAACCCATATTATGCAAAGGAGATGACTCAGAATTATTCCTGAAGTTATAGAGAATATGACCTATGTAATAGAAATCATTCATCCAGTATTTGGGGATTCATCTTGATTCCTTTTTCCCTCCTTAGATGAAAGGATTTAGATAAATGTGGCAGGATACAACCACCTCTTTACTCCCTGAAACACAGCAGAACATGCCATACCAGACTGCACCTCTGGAAGCCTGGCCCTGCTGGACCTACAGCTGAGTGTCAGAACCATTGCAAGTCCATGACTTTTTGGCCCTTCAAGCTGTACCAGAGAAGACTTAGAATCATAGAATCATAGAATTGTTAGGGTTGGAAGGGACCTTAAAGATCATCTAGTTCCAACCCCCCTGCCACAGGCAGGGACATCTCCCGCTAGATCAGGTAGCTCAGAGCCCCGTCCAGCCTGGCCTTAAAAACTTCCGGGGATGGGGCTTCCACCACCTCTCTGGGCAATCTCTGGGCAACTTGACAGCTCTTCTGCTGATTAAGGCATTATATTTCAATCCCTGCCATCTAACAACAATGAAACTTACTCCTGCCTCTGACAGGGTTTATAAGGTTTGTTTCTGGTTTCATCATGAAATTTAATTACTTGGATACATTGTGCATAGCACAGGGCATACAGATTAGGAGAGAGCATCTGAAGGGCTACAGGAAAATGCACAATAGAACTGACCCAAGAAGACCCCAAAACAATGGAACTGAAAAACACAGCATATTCAGAAGGCACAAGCTCAGCTGCATTTGCCTGTGGGCTGGCTGTATTATGACAGTAATTCAGATGTGCATAAAAACATGGTTTATATTCTGTCTCTATTGCCGTGGTTCTGTATGGAGTGACTATGACTGTATGGAGTTGCATAAATGACGATACCTCTGTAGTGATGAGAAGTTTCTTTGAAAGGTGAAGGCAAAGGACTATATTTGTGCAATTAAATCCAACTTGCACTTAGACAGGGGAGGAAAGATTAGATCAAACGTGAATGCATTGCAAAAGCCTGTACACATCCCCTACAATTCCCTCTGCAGTGAGTTCAAATCCCCGTTAATCTGCTCCCTGCTTTCAGCTCACAACTCCACCACATCTCCCTGCGCCCCGCATTTCTCAGCCCCTGCGCTCGGCCCTGCCGTAGCGGACGCTCAGGTGCGACCAGGGCCTGCTCCGCTCCCTGCTCCAAGGCTGGGCTGGTGGGAGAGGGCAGGGGCCGGGGTTACGTTCGCTCACTGCAGGGAAACAGCAGAGCTTGGCATCAGGGAACCCATGACATGCAAAGAGAACTGATACAAGCACGGGGTACAAAGCATTTTTGTGCCTAAAATTGCCAGTTCCTGCATTCACTTAGAATCATAGAATCGTAGAATTGCCTAGGTTGGAAGGGACCTTTCAGATCATCGAGTCCAACCATCAACCTAACTCTGACAAAAACCATCACTAAACGCTAGCACCACATCTACCTGTCTTTTAAATACCTCCAGGGGTGGTGACTCCACCACTTCCCTGCGCAGCCTGTTCCAATGCTTGATAAACTTTTCTGTAGAGAAATTTCTCCTATTATCCAGCCTAAACCTCCCCTGGTGCAACTTGAGGCCATTTCCTTTTGTCCTATCACCCATTACTTGGGGGAAGAGACCGATCCCACCTGGCTACACCCTCCTTTCAGGTAGTTGTAGAGAGTGATAAGGTCTCCCCTCAGCCTCCTTTTCTCCAGGCTGAACAACCCCAGCTCCCTCAGCCACTCCTCCTAAGACTTGTGCTGTAGCTTCGTTGTCCTCCTCTGGACTAGACAATTTATACTTCTCCCTATAAATTAAAACATACTATAACAACGGGCAGCTGGTGCTGTTTGCCAGCAGGGCTGCCAGGGCAAGCCAGAACAACCGCAGGCTTTGCTGTAGCGCCTAAGTTAGGGCGGCCGGTGCGCGACGGAGGCCGGCGACGCCCGCCCCAACGGCCGCCTCAGCGGGACGGCGGCGGGGCGCCGCGGGCAGCGAGCCCAGCCCAGCCCAGCCCAGCCGAGAAGAGAAGAGCCGAGCAGAGCCGAGCGGAGCCGAGCCCAGACGAGCAGAGGGGCGGAGCCGCCCGCCGCCGTCGGGCCGCTGCTGCCGCTTGGCGGGCAAAGGGCCGCCGGCTGGTTCGCGCCCGCGCTGGTTCTCAGGCGCTGGCTCTGAGCGTTGGGACATCAACATGGAAACGGGACGTGACAGGAAACCTCCTGCAGTTCCGTTTTAAACAAAGCTAGATCATTTTACCTTCTTTCTGCTGACAAGCTCTTCCATTGTTCAAGTCATGTAAGGGAGTCTGCCACACTTTCTGCAGTGACCGGAGGCAAAGCTACAGGCACCTAAGATGAAAATGTAGAAGTCAACAGGCACCACGGGACGCCCTGGAGCATGAACCTACTGATTGCCAAATGTCTACCTTAGCTCTTAAAAGCAGATCACTTGGATTGGTTTGCGTTATCCCCATTTTGCACAGTCCCCTGGCCCAAAATAGACTTCATGAAGCTCTGATGAAGCAGGAGCTCAGCTCAACTTTTCTGCAGTGGACAGCTTCTAACAGGATGGCTCTAGTGAGATCACGGCACAAAGTGCAAAGGGAAACCTCCATCAGCCTTATCATTAACTTCTGCAGAGCTGCAGACTGGTGACCTTGCTTGTCCCTTCACCCCAGGATTTTAGTCCACAGCAAGAATGAAGTCCTTTCTTAAAAGACGCAAATGCACAGGACCTTCTCTGAAGAGGACCAGCTGTTTTTCGCTTTTGTCAGTAACGTAACACTCTTACTTCCCAGTCCACACTTACCTGCTTTGTTTCTGTTCCAGAGGCACAAGTTTGGGGCGTTCAGGGCCACTTGAGAAACAATCTTTCCATTTTTTCTTACTACGTATCATTCTGGGGAAAAAACCCACAAGAGATCTAATGCCAGGAAGAGCCACAGCAGCCGCGGAGTCTGTTTCTGCTGGGTCCTGTGTCTACAGTGGTGAGGGTTATGCCTCAGCACAGGAATTTCTAGCTGAGAGAAGGAAAACCACGGCTTATGCAGACACAAGCACCTGCCTGCTTTGTTGCTGTTCGCCTCATAGTAGACACTGGAGCATATTTCATTCCCGCTCCCAGTGAGGAGGAGATCTTATACATTTCAGCCTCAGCTTTGCACCAGAAACTATAATTCTATGCACGAGACATTGTCACAGTGTTTGTGGACCTGACATACCTCTCCTGTTTCTGCTTCCACCAATGTATGGTGGAATCCTGCTCCTTGGAGGAGGATGAGCAGCGAGGGTGTTGTATCCAGAAGTGTTTCTGCATCTGCTTCTCCTGCATGCCATTTTGCTCTTCCAAGTGCAGCTCTAGAAAGCAAAGGCATGTGCTCTGAAGTGACTTCTTGGGACTGAAAAATAACTAAAGAAAAACCCACCTGAAGCCCTATACCAGTTTTATTCTTTGCCCTCTCATGCTCTGTTTTCCACCATGTCTGCTGTGCGGAATGGAAATGATTAGGAAAAGGATATCTCAGTCAGTAGGTTTCGGAAGTCAGTTGAGGCCCTCAGGCGTGACCTCATCCTGAAGTGTAAACCATTCATGCCCTGAGAGGCAGTGACCAGGGGCCACGGGACAAGCGGGGCTGACAGAACAGTCTTGTGTCCAGCCCCACCAGAAGTGATAATGAGGTAAGACCATCACTCTCAAAACATATGCTTGATGTGCAAGTGAAGGGCAGATGCAGGAGGCCGTGTGGTTTGCTTTTTGAATCCTGCCACTCTGAATGTGTGGGAAGCCTTCCAATAGGAAAGCACCTCTGTCAAATCTTGAGCACTCAGCAGCTCTATTTGCACAGATGACCACCAGGAATACACTAAAGAATAGGACCAGAAGCCTCAGCCTGTGACAGTCCTCAGTCCATCCTCATACCTGTGGAGCTGTCGACGGGTGTCACTGATGGTGTAGCTGAAGGCCTCGAAAGGCCACACATCTCCTCCCCAAAGATTTCCCTGCAGTTCTCAATAAGAAACTCCATGAGGCCCATCACCTGCACACATTGAAACATGGGTTTCAACCCAGGTGGCTGAAAACATATCAAACAGCATTTCCTATTCCTGACCCTTGCTTTTGCGCAGAATGCTGCAGCTGGGGGGGCTGCTCTTTCAGGCAGCTGCTCCACAAGCATTTGTTCAAGAGAGAAGGCAGCAAGGTACCTCTGAGGAGCAAAGCTCTAATGAGCCTGGAAGGCTGTAACCAGCTGGTAAGTACAGCATACCTTGCCAGTCACCTCCACTAGCACTTCCAGCAGGAGCAGGTTGTCCTCCACTGGGCTCAGCATATTCGGCCCAGTGTGGACGGCCAGATTGCTGGAGTCCGTCCTGCTCCAAAACTGGCGTAACAGTTTTGGCTGATGTGGTGGAGCCGGGAGAGTAACCATGTGAGCAGGAGGAAGCTGGCTGCAGGCAACGTGTTGCCACTCTGAGGGAATGGGAACATAATAAAGTAGACTTTGCTTACGCATGTCACCCGGGATTGCCTAGGGCACCTGGAAGCCAGTGGCTGCGTTGTGTAGCTTTCCAGGTGCTCTCAGCCAGCTTTCAACACTCTTGCGTGTCAGGAAGGAGGCACAACATTGCTTCCCAGCTCCCAATTTCAGCCAAGTCCACTGAAGGGAAGGCTCCCCTGGCACATGTGCTCTACAGCAGAGGGATGACCTTTACCAAGATACTGCCACCTCTCTCACCTTCTGACACAAGTCGCTTCATGGAGTGATCTCCAATGCCTTCAGGAAGTGCTCTAACTACAGAAATGCTTCTCTGTGCCAATTTCCCCCAAAATCCAACTGCAGAGCAGCAATCGTGAGCTGGCAGAAAACACAGCTTTTGCAAGGAGACAATTGCTTTGCAGGCAATTCCCTGGCCTCCACCGGTCCCTCCAGAGCAGGTAAAGCACTTGCCACACTTACTTTTTCAGTTCTGCCACTTTCTCCTGCTTGCTTAGCTTCTGCACACAGGTCAGCCGAGAGGAGCGTGGAGAGGATGTTTTGGAGGAAGTTCTGCAATGCCAAGGGCTGCAGGTGAGGCTTTGAACACTCCTGCCAGCACCACAAGGAGCAATGCTGGGATTCTGGCTCATCAGGAGGCAGATGGGTTTTGGCTACTTTCTCTCACAGGTGCCCATCAGCACTGACAGGGGCGGACCTGCTGGGCTTCAGGCTAAGCAAACTCTGGACCTTGCTCTCCTCTGCCTTCTGGTTGCCCCTAAATCTCCACGTGTATCCCTGAGGGTGCTGCAGAGGAGGAAAAGGACATGAATTTTCCAAGGGCATGACAGAAACCAGAGGCAGAACAGGAACAGAAAAGAAGACAGGACAGAGAAACACCCTGTGCAGAACTCAAAGTCTGACAACCAGAGCTGAGCTATGCTGTGGCTTTAGCTTGGAGTCCCAGTGAGGCCAAATGCCACCACAGAAGTGGTCCCCAGCAAAAGCCACCACAGAAGTGGTCCCCGGCAGGCCAGCAAGGAGCTATTGTAGCTCCAGATCAGAGGCATTCACCTTCAAAATGACTGCCAGCAGATGTGCAGGCTGACTTCCCAGGTGGGCATCCCCTTCACTATCAAGGGCCACCCTCAGTTCCCAAACGGCTCTCTTGCTGTCTGTCTCTCCCAACCGCCTCAGCACCTGCTTGGCAAACCAAGCCTCCCTCCCTCTTGGCATTCTTCCCACTTCCAGGAACTGCACAGAGGGCAGAGGCAATTCAGAAGATGGCAGGCGCATGTTCAGGAACCTCTCCTGCCCCTTGCCACCCCCTGACCGGAGCTGCCAGAGGACAGGAGGCAATCATCATGCTGCAACACCTAGCCTTGCCATGGGATGGGGATGTGGCACTAAGATTCTCCAGAAACTGGCGACACAGGACCAGATGAGGACAAGGGCATTGAGACTCACCAGAAAGTGGCAACGCAGGAGCAGATGAGGATGAGGGATTTGCTGTCCTCAGTGGTGCCTTAATCCTCCTCCTCTTCATCCCTGGCTGCCTCCAGCTTCCCCAGGGCTAGTCAGAGCTGTGGGTGCAAGGTGATGCCACGTCTGCAGAGAGGAGCGGCAGGGAGTGACCTCAAAGTGGCCTCCTTGGGGGCCCCAGGGGAGTCCTGCCTGGCAGAGGCCCCCAGGCTCTGGTGGCAGCAACTACCCATGGGCACTGCCCCTTGGGCACACACTGGCTGCTAGGAGCCCAGTTGCTCACCTCTACCATATGTCTGCCACTGGTGCAGACAGTGCATCCAGCACCAAGGTCAGGCTGCTCCCAGCGTGTCCCTGTCCTGATCTCTGGGACATGGCTTGGGAAGAGGAAGCTGTGGCCTGAGAGTCTTTAACTTGGTGATAAGCAGTGACTCCCTGAAGAGGAGAAGATGCCTGTCCCTCATCATGTGGGTCATCCACATGCCCTCACTGAGCATCAGCTCAGAGCTGCCATCAGGTAATGCTGAGATGGGTGTTTGTAGCTCCATGGGGCCAGACCCTCCCTGCAGAGCAGATGGGGCAGGCATGAGAAGCTCTGCTGCTGCAGGACCTGACTGTGATAGTGTGTCCCTGAGCCACAGGGAGAGCCCACCTGGAGCCACAGCAGCCATTCACCATGCCCATCCTGCTGAGATCAGGACTGTCCCATGGGACACACTCGCAGAGCTCAGGACAGTGCCCTGCTGGCCCAAGCAAGGCTGGGAAGTGGGCTGCTGCTGCCGGGCAGTGCTGCTCAGTCACAGCCTGCCTTTCCCCAGCGCTGCTCCACGTCAGCTCGGTGATGTCCCTGCAGGCACTGGGGTCATGGCTGGGGCCAGTGTCGGGTCAACAGAGCAACATTTCTAACCCCAGCAGTTGTGCTGAGGGTCCTATCTTCCAGTGTTCATCAGGGATGGTCCTCACTTTTCTGTCAGCAATTTATTGATGAAGCTGTGGCCTGGGTTTCAGATCAGCAGGAATGTGGTGTTGCCATATGCTTAGCAAGGAGGTCCCTAAGCCACTGTGTTTTGTTCATGAGTATGTGCAGCTTTCCCTGAGTTCTTCATGCCCATACCTGTGCCATCCACCATCAGTCCCACTCTTTTGCTGCAGGTTTCCCTGTGCCACTGCCATAAGGATCAGAAGTGCATGTTGTCTCTAGCCAAAGCAGCGGCCCAAAGAGAAAGGCTATCTCTTGTTATGGGACAGGGAGAGAGGGTGAACCTCGGTGACAGAGTCCAGAGATAGAGTTTTCACAGAACTCCATATGTATCTTTTTTCCTTAACTCCACTGTTTCAACGCCAACTCTGTACTTCTTCATATAACATCCAGGTACAAGGTAGTGGTAGGCACTTTCATGAACAAGAGAGAAGTTTGCCTTTGCTGGGTGCCAAAGAAATAGCAGCTGCCTCCTTGAGCGAGCAGCTGTCTGCAGAACCCCAGTGTCTAAAACATGAGGTGGTGGGAAACTAAGGAGCAAAGCAGGCCCAAGCAGAGCAGCCCCAGGGGCTGCAGACATGTCCTACACGTTTCCCACCCTTCCTGGGATGCCTTATGGGGTCGGCAGAGACAAAAAGCAGTCCCTCTGCCTGCTCAAGCCAACCTGGTTGTCTCTTCAGCTCAGAATTTATTAAGCACCGTAAGAAGTCAATGTTGCATCATATACTTTGCCCTGAAACTATCCTAGAAAGCAGTTACTATAAAATTTGCCTGGCAGACACACTACCTGCTATGCTGTCTGATTAAATATGAATGTATTGATTCACATGCTTCTGGGATTTCAGTGTTTGATACCAATGTCTGTGTAAACGGTGAAAGGCAGGGAAGAGCAGAGACATGTTACTGGTCAGAAATCAGGGTTGTACCAATCAGTATGTCACAGCAATGACGTTGCTGATTTCTATGACCTGAGACTCTGGGACACTATTTGGAAGGCTCTGCCCTGGTGAAATGCCTGTCCCAAGGAAGATTGCCATGGTTGCCCCAGGAAAGCAACCTAGATATCAGTCCCTCCTCTGACTGCAGATGTGGCACAACCTTCTGGCTGAAGCACAGGGTATGTCTCTGAGAGCTGGGGAAGGGTAGCAGCAAGAAGGCAGTCTGTGGGCTCCCCTAACAGGAGAGAAGACGACATAACCTTTGCAGAGACGCGGTCCTCCAGGATGCTTTGTCCTGTGTCTGTGACTTTCCCCACAGGTGAGTGGAAGGGTCTGTGACTGTCCCACAGGTTAGTAGCAATGGGGTATGATGCTACTTCTCCTTTTCTTTGAGGTCCTGGGAGCATGAATGAGCTGTAGCTGAGTGCAATTCTCAGCTGTCTTTCCGGGCAATTGAACCTGTGGTGCCGATGTTGGAGCCCCATACTGCCTAATGCAGCCGGAAGACCCAGCAACTGGATCAGTCTGAGACGAGGCACCTGCAGCTGGTCCCCCTTTGTCCTGGTCACTGTTCCCTGCCACATTCTGCAGCATGAGCTGCTTTGCTGGGTAATGTCAGGAGACAAGCTGACACTGGCTGGTCTCTGCTCAAGGCTGGATCGAGTGTTTCCTGTTTCAAAACTTTTCTGTGTCCTGGATTTCAAATAAGTACGTACCATAAATGTACAGTCAGTGTTTACTGACACCCTCCAGGTCTTAATGAGGAAAAAATGTTAGTACCAGATAGAGATCATTAATTAACAGGGACTGTGGTCATCAGTTAAAAGTGGAGTCTAGGTCAGTATCTAGAGCTCCCCCCCGGGAGGCTGAACAAGTGCATCTATGTAGATTTAAGTCCATCAGGCTGCAGTTCTGGAATCATGGACTACACTGGTTTAATGTAGCATGAAGACAGAATAAGATTGCTTTTCAAGTGGTTTTGGTAATGAGGGTACAATAATCTGTGTTTTTCCAGGCGTAGGGAGTGCATTTTTTCAGGTGGCTGCTGAGTGTTTCATTTGGTTTGATATGGACTGCCACAAAGCCTGAAGCAGAAGTACAGGAGCAGAAATACAGGAGCACAGTTATCTGTGCACTGGAAACCTCACTTCACTCCCAGAAAGCGTGATGGAGCTGTGCTGCAGCAGAAAGAGATTTACCTCCAGAGAAGGACCGAGCCTGTGCCAAGAGAAGTGCATAAACCAACCCCTTCTCAAATGCTTGTATTTAATTACAGGATATTGAGAAAAATTAGATGTATAATTTTGACTAGACACTGACCTTCCATGAAAGTAAAGGGGGAAAACGGGAATCCAGCAACCCAGTTGCTGTCAAATGAGGTTAAGCCTCCTCACTACCAAAGGCCCCGTGTTTGAAGCACAGCATCTGAGGAGCGCTTGGGTGCTACACTAGACATTGTGTATCTGCTGTTGACACACAGGCATGGCAGAATTCACAAAACAAAGCTTAACGCTAGGGACAATTAATTCGACTGTCCTTTAGGACGATGCAGAGCACTTAAGACAAAATTTCATTACAGGTTGATCTTAAGGGGCACTCCACAGCCATTGTAGGGATACTGAAATGGTTGATATTTTGTTAAATTCAACTTCTGGCAATTGTTTCTCTTATTCGGATAATTCTTGTCCAGTGAAATTTGCAGTACGTAAGTGCTCAAAATTTGAACATTCTGGCTGGTATATGAACTGAAACTTCCATTTCTTTCAGTTAAAAGATGTTTTATATGCTTTTGTATTATCATATATAAAACATTATGTCTCATGATGATTAATGGGTACTGTACAAATAAGTTAGGGTTAGCATTTTTGCCACTGAGTAAAAATCTTAGCTCACATTATTATGCCATACAAATATGTCTGCTTATTTTTTTATGAAAAATGGATGACAATGATATCACTTGAATGCAAATGTGATGGGAACCATAGTCCTTAGGGTAAAGTTAACACAAGCTATTGCACAGCTGTGCTAAAATGTCAGTATTCACCTAGCTCATTTGAATGTAGAGCTGCTTGGAAGGCATTTCTCTGAAGCTATTTGATATTTGGAAACTTGTCTTTGCATGCAGGTGTGATCTCATTAGTTTCTGGCTGCAAAACACAGATCTGTTTTGAGCCTTATTTCTGACTCAGCTATCTACGTTGCATAGCATCAGCTACAGATTTATCTGTGGCTCAGACGAAAGCAGAGTCATTACTGAGTCACTGTTCCTCAGGGACAAAAATGTCAACATCCTGTCATCGTGCCCACCTTAGTATATTCATTTTAGTGTGAAATTAATTTAGGATACAATAGGTAAGTGCTGACTCATTGGTCCAATTTTCTGCAGCATGTTTTCGACCTCATCTGGAATTCAGGTAGCGCTCTTTTTTCAGTATGACCATTAGTAGGTTTGAAAGAGGAACAGATCATTCATCTGGTAGCTGGCCAGAGTTGTGCATAGTGTTCAGAAGAACACGTGGCCTGACACAGAGAGGAAAGCGACCACTTTCATAGAATCATAGAATGGTTTGGGTGTAAAGGGACCTTAAAGACCACCTAGTTCCACCCCCCCGCCACTGGCAGGGACTCACTTCACTAGACCAGGTTGCTCAAAGCCCCATCCAGCCTGGCCTTGAACACTTACAAGGATGGGGCATCCACAGCTTCTTTGGGCAACGTGTTTCAGTGTCTCATCACCCTCATCACAGTAAAGAATTTTTTCCTAATATCTAATCTAAATCTCTCGTCTTTCAGTTTAAAACTGTTACCCCTCTTCCTATGACTACACTCCCTGATAAAGGGTCCCTCCCCATCTCTCCTGTAGGCCCCCTTTAGGTACTGGAAGGCTGCTATAAGGTCTCCCTGGAGCCTTCTCTTCTCCAGGCTGAACAACCCCAACTCTCTCAGCCTGTCTTTATAGGAGAAGTGCTCCAGCCCTCTGATCGTCTTTGTGGCCCTTCTGGACCCACTCCAACAGGTCCATGTCCTTATGTTGGGAGCCCTGTACTGAATGCAGTACTCCGTGTGGGGTCTCCCCAGAGCAGAGTAGAGGGGCAGGACCACCTCCCTCGACCTGCTGGCCACAATTCTTTTGACACAGACCAGGATAGGGTTGGCCTTCTGGGCTGCGAGTGCGCATTGCCAGATCGTGTTGAGCTTCTCATTCACCAACACTCCCAAGTCCTTCTCCTCAGGGCTGCTCTCAATCCGTTCTCTGCCCAGCCTGTATTTGGGCCTGGGATTGCCCTGGTCCATGTGCGGGACCTTGCACTTGGCCTGGTTGAACTTCATGCGGTTTACTCGGGCCCATCTCTCAAGCCTGTCATGGTCCTTCTGGATGGCAGAATAATGAATATCCCTTTGCTGGATATTTAATAAATGTAGCTGTCACTGTCACATTTCTTTGGAGTTTCGTTATGTGATAGACAGCTACTATCATTCATATACTCATTTACTTGTATGGAGGCAACACCTTCAATCATGAGGCGTAACCCAGCTGTGGTAGGTACTCAGGTACTGTAAACACATGAAATAATTATACAGTCCTTGTCCTTAAAGGATTTACTATCTAATGCCAGGCCTTCCTGTCAGCACACTTATTTGTGTGCTGACATGTTGCATTTGAGACACCCAGGCCTCGCTATTTGCAATGCAGGCAGCGGCGAGAGGCAGAATTCGCTACAGATTCGGCCCAAAGCAGAGTCACCCGTGGCTGTCAGCTGGGCAGCCCGCGCTTCCCTCCGCCGGAGATGGAACTGCAGGAGGTTTCCTGTCACGTCCCGTTTCCATGTTGATGTCCCAACGCTCAGAGCCAGCGCCTGAGAACCAGCGCGGGCGCGAACCAGCCGGCGGCCCTTTGCCCGCCAAGCGGCAGCAGCGGCCCGACGGCGGCGGGCGGCTCCGCCCCTCTGCTCGGCTCCGCTCGTCTGGGCTCGGCTCCGCTCGGCTCCGCTCGGCTCTTCTCTTCTCGGCTGGGCTGGGCTGGGCTGGGCTCGCTGCCCGCGGCGCCCCGCCGCCGTCCCGCTGAGGCGGCCGTTGGGGCGGGCGTCGCCTCCCTCCCTCGCGCACCGGCCGCCCTAACGCAATTTTTATGGCATGTCAGTGTTTGCTGGTGCTGACAGAAAAAAAACAGTAACTTGGCCAGCCCCGGGCGCAGTCTGGCTCGCTCTCGTTTTCCTCCTGCCTGCCCTGAGAGAGCTCGCGAAACGGGAGCAGAGTTGACCATTTCTGCCCTGGCTGTGCAAAGGTCCCGTGAGGAGAGCTGCTGTAATCACCTGCACTGCTGGCGGAGCCTGCGGGGAGCAATGGGAGGGAAACTCTTCCTACAGCTTTAGAATCATAGAATCAAGGAATGTGTTAGGTTGGAAGGGACCTTTAAAGGTCATCTAGTCCAACCCCCCTGCAGTAAGCAGGGACATCTTCAACTAGATCAGGTTGCTCAGAGCCTCATCAAGCCTGGCCTTGAATGTCTCCAGGGATGGGGCCTCCACCACCTCTCTGGGCAACCTGTCCCAGTGTCTCACCACCCTCATTGTAAAGAACTTCTTCCTAATGTCTAATCTAAACCTGCCCTGCTCTAGTTTAAAACCATTGCCCCTCATCCTATGGCTACCTGCCCTTGCAAACAGCCCCTCCCCAGCTTTCTTGTGGGCCCCCTTCAGGTACTGCAAGGCCACTGTAAGGTCTCTTGGAGCCTCATCGATTTAGATCAAGTTTGAATCAATCTATGTAATGCAAAGGACATGTTGACTCAGAATTATTCCAGAAGTTGTAGAGAATGTCACCTAACAGAAATTGTTCATGCAGTATTTGGGGATTCGTCTTAATGTTTCCACAGATGGGGGCATTCATCACCTCTCTGGGCAACCTATTCCAGTGTTTCACCACCCTCGTGGTAAAAAATGTGTTTCTCATATACATCCTGAATCTGCCCTCTTTTAGTTTAAAACCATTACCTCTTGTCCTACTGCTACAGGCCCTACTTAAAATTCTGTCCCCATCTTTCTTATAAGACCACCTTTAAGTATTGAAAAGCCACAATACGGTTTCTCCAGAGCTTTTTCTTCTCAATATTGGCTTTGTCACTGCCTTTACGGACATAGCTGGACTCCAGATCACAGGATCAAATAGCTATGACAGCACGTGTCAGCCCAGCAGGAGTGGAGGAAGGGTTGGTCTGTGGCCCCTTGCAAGGGCTCAACCCACACAAATCTGGGAATCTACCCCAGAGTGTTAAGAGAAGTGGCTGACATTGTCGCAAGGCCACTGTCCATAATCTTTCAAAAGTCTTGGAGATCAGGGGATATCCCTGATGACTGGAAGAGGCAAATATCATGGCATCTACAAGAAGAGCCAAAAAGAGGACCCAGGAAACTACAGTCCTATTAGTCTTACTGTAGTCCACGGTAAAGTAATGAACGAGTTCTCCTAGGAACTATCACAAACCAAATGAAGCAGGTGATTGGAAAAAGGCAACACTGATTTACTGAAGGCCTGACAAAACTGATCACTGTCTGCAACAAAATAACATCTTCTGTTTGCATGGGGACAGCAGTGAGTGTTTTTTACTTGGACTTCAGCAAAGTGTTTGACATCGTTTTCCATATCCTTTTCCTGGACAAACTGGACAAGTACAGACTGGACAGGCGGTCTGTGAGATGGGTAGGAACTGGCTTACAGAGGGTGGTCATCAATGTTTTTTTACTCAGGCTGGTAGCTTGTCACAAGTGGTGTCGCCCAGGGATTGAACAGCCCCTTGCTGTTCAATTTCTTCATAAATTATCTCGACAATGGGATTGAAAGCACCCTCAAGTTTGCTGATGACAGAAAAGTGGGCGGTGAGGTGGACACATCAGAAGGGAGAGCCATCTTAGAGAGAGACCTGGAGAGGGGGAAGAGTGGGCTGTCAAGAACGGTATGAAGTTTAACAAAGAAAAGTGAAGAGTCCTGCACCTGGGATAAAATAAACAAAGAACTCAGTACAGGATAGGATCCTGTCCCTGAGACATGACATGTGAAGGTATCAAGTTAAAAGCATCCTTTGTCCTGCCTTTGCTAACCTTTTTGTCTCAGACAATGACAAAGGAAATGTTATTTGGCAATTTCCTGTGAGCCAGACAACCTTCTGTTGTTCATTGCCCTCATATTCCCCAGCATCCACAATTATTGCATAAGTGATTTTATAAGGCACATTCCTGCTTCGTCCTTCCATTATCCCTTTATAGACTTTCTGTCCATGAATTTGTCTAAGTCCCGTGGCAACACTTTCCAGAAGTTATGAATATTCATAGAATTTTACATAGATCAACAAGAAATACAAACAAATAATTACATAGTGAGATTAGCAGTGTTTCTGATGGTAAAATAATGACAAATTTCACTTTGGACCATCTGTTACTTTGCAAAATCAAGACCTGTTTCTCTTGCATAGTTCATTCCAGTCACGATGTGATCAGTAGTATGATCTGCAAAGAAAAACAACAAAAATAAAGCTAACGCAGCTTACAGGTTTTGAGATGGGCCCACCATAATGAAGTTGTTTTCCGAGCATCTGGGTGAAGCACTTGAGGTAGAAGAAAATAATGTTTCCAAAAAAAGGATTAATTAAGGTTTGGCAGTGGTAGAAGGATGTTAAGCATAGACATGAAAATCTGTGCCTGTCCTTACAAGAAATTATTAAAACTTCATCAGACCCCAGTTCTGCAGACTGAGGTGATAGCCCACAGTTTAAACTAAACACCACGATTCTTCAACGTATAAAATGTCGTCTTTGCACTGCTACTTTGCAATATGAAAAAGGAGGTGCAGAGTTTAAAAAATATGTTACTTACTTAGGTACAATTAAAATCTAGAAATGAATAAGCGTTTGTCTCACCACAGTCCTGTTGTAATAATGAACACTTAGGGGCACTTTGTCTCCCAAAGTTATTATAAAAAATAGATAGTAAAGGTAAAGTAACTTGAAATGTCAAAGGAGCTACGAAATGCAATTCTACATGTTCCACTTGTTCAATATGGCCCGAGCTGCACTGGGATCATAATTTACCGAAGCAGCAACAAAGGTTCATAATTCACCTTGTCATTGAAATGAACACATGACCTCGTGTACTGTGGTGGTGGGGTGCCACTGATCACATGCAAGCAAATGATAGAAAGGACTAGTTAGATATAAATTTCACTGTTGATAACAAGTCCAAACAATGATACAATTATTTGTGTGGTTAATCATTTCGCATATGTGTTTACTCACTCCTCATGAGCTCCTATTTAATTTTTTTTTTAGACAGAAGCAATAAAGATTTACTTGTGACTTTGTGACCTGTTTTCAAGAGTAATGCTTTGCTTGGCTATGAAACACCAAAATCCCTTATTACAAACTTGGCTTTGGTGTTACATTATGCCATGTTGTTTTATAGCTTTATAATTATTGTTTCACAGGTTATTAACATTGCACATGGATTCCAAGTAGTTCAGACTGATGAGGAAGAACTGGAAATTGCACGTATCTCACTAGAGCACTGGTGGTCCAGCATACTTGTCATCATATCCCCAGATGTGCCCAATTTCTGACATATGAGGGGGGAAAAAGCAAAAATATCATATCAAGTTAGTGAGATACAAATAATCTACAGGGTTGGGGTTTTTTTTGGTTTGTTTTTTTTTTTTTTTCTGGAGAAAAAAGAATTATTGCTCACAGCTAGCTGGGAGGTGCTGTTCCTGCCTCAACGTAGGGGCAGGGAGATGAAGCTGAAGATTTACATCCTACAGAGCTTTCAACTGTAGCCCATGAGGAAGATGCTGGAACCACAGTGTGTTCCCAAGAGCTGCCAGTGATGAACCACCTTGTCAGTTGTGCCTAGAATTAAAAAAAATATTTTTTTTTTCTTCTAGCCCCCAAAGCCAAAATGTTGTGTTCCTGCAGTAAAATTCTTGATCTTAGTACAAAGCTCAACAGAAAACCATATAATCTGAAAAACATGAAAAGTTTCCTCAAACACACACAGTCCAAGGCTAGAAGGAGTCTCTCAAAAATATACGTGCAGGCACACCAAGGCAAAGGCACCCACACACATACAAATGCTGCTGATAGAATTTTTCAAGCAAATGGAATTATATAAATTATTTTAAATAAATGATGACAAACTTAGCCATGCTTAAAAACAATAATCACAAAATCATTTAAGTTGGAAGGGATTTCTTCAGAGCATCTACTCCAAACCCCCTGCTCAAGCAGGATCAGCTAGAACAGCTTGGCCAGGACCACATCTAGTCAGGTTTTGAATGTCTCCAAGGATGGAGACTCCACAACATTTCTGAGAAACCTGTCCCAGGGTTATATCACCCTCACAGTAAAAATTTTCTTGTGTTCGAATAGAATTGCTTGTGTTTTAATTTGTGTCCATTGCCTCTTGCCCTGTCAGTCTGCACTAGTGAGAAGAGCCTGTCTCCCTCTACCTATCAGGTATTTGTACACATGGATGAGATTCTCCCCAAGCTTTCTTTTCTCTAGGCTGAAGAGTCCCAGCTCCCTCAGCCTCTTCGCATACGGAAGATGCTCTAGGCCTATGATTAGCCCTAATGCAAACTCTAACCCAAACATTAAAACTAGACCCTGGGCTGGCTGACCCTTGCTAGGTAACCCAACATTAGTCCAGGTGAAAAAACAACAGATCAAAAACTCTTATTGCAGCCTACTTCTTCCATTTGCAGCTTCTTTGCAGCTCCTGTCCAATGGCATTTTTGCACTTTATCTCCTTCCCAGCCACAGCCGTAGAAGCTGTCAGATCTCCAGCCAAAGCCCAGGTGGAAAAGTTCATGAGGGAGAACCTGTTTTACAGCTAAAACAGTGGCTTAGCACAAAAGACGCAAAAAGTCTTTTCCCTATGAAAGTAGGTCTCCTCAGTGAACTTTTTCACCTGGGCTATGTATAGTGGAGTTTTTGCTCAGTCAAAGACAAAGTCTAGGGTTAAGGTTAGGGATAGGTTTGGGACAGAAACAAAGTATAGAGCAGCTGTTGGAGGAAGGCTGCAAAAGGACTGCCAATGGAACAAGCAAGCCACAAAATATTTCTCCCTGGAGATCTTTCCCTCCTAGGCTGTGCCTCAGTGTCTTCATCTAAAAGCTCAGATGAGACCCAAGTCTAGGGTTAGGGTTAAGATTAGAGCTGGGGCAGAGAGAGACAAAGCATGGAGCTCACTTCGGAGTGGAGCTGCAAAGACGCTGCCAATGGAAGGGGATGATAGGCCACAAAAAGATGTCTTGTGGATTACTTTTTCAGGAGGGCCATCTTTAGCAGTCTGGGTCAAAGATCAGCTGTGGCAAAGGTCTAGAGTTAGGGTTAGGAAACACATTACATCTGGAGTTGCAGTGTTCCCCTTCCAGTGGTAGACCCTTTACAGCCCCTTTCCAATGGCAGATCTACCCTTTGTTTCTCTTTCATGCCTAAACCTTGCCCTAAGCCATGTTTCTCCTGACAGCCTGCTCTTCCAAGTCTACTCTTTCTGTCTCCAGGCTCTCACCATCCCAGGCATGCAGGTGGTGGTTCAGAGCAGCTGGCTGTGTGCCCTGGGCTCTGCTGGGAGGTCTCCTCAGGTTTCCAACATCTTGTCTCTGCTCAGAGTCACAGTCAGTGACACTGCAGTGGGAGAGAGACAAAGCTAGACAACTAGAGGGCAGAACAGTCCACGGGAATTCAGGGGCAAAGCCCGAGGACAGGGGGGTAGAAAGTCGCTGATATTCCATATCACAAAAATATTAATGACACTGAACTGGGCTTTCTTCACGTGCTTCACAAGAGATGTCTGTTCTTTTTTAAGGTCTGGTCAAATCTCTGAAGCGAGGCCCCTTCCAGAAGGAGGAGGTGTTCGTTGGGACTGATGCCACAGAAAGTGAGGTAGAAAATGAGCATTTACAGGACAGTGATGAAAGGAGTCGCTGAATGGCCAGAATGTGTGCCTCTGGAACCGAGACAAAGGAGACAAGTGTGGACTGGGAAGTAAGAGTGTCATGTTACTGACACAAGCGAGAAACAGCTGGTCCTCTTCAGAGAAGGTCCTGTGCATTTGCGTCTTTTAAGAAAGGACTTCATTCTTGCTGTGGACTAAAATCCTGGGGTGAAGGGACAAGCAAGGTCACCAGTCTGCAGCTCTGCAGAAGTTAATGATAAGGCTGATGGAGGTTTCCCTTTGCACTTTGTGCCGTGATCCCACTAGAGCCATCCTGTTAGAAGCTGTCCACTGCAGAAAAGTTGAGCTGAGCTCCTGCTTCATCAGAGCTTCATGAAGTCTATTTTGGGTCAGGGGACTGTGCAAAATGGGGATAACGCAAACCAATCCAAGTGATCTGCTTTTAAGAGCTAAGGTAGACATTTGGCAATCAGTAGGTTCCTGCTCCAGGGCGTCCTGTGGTGCCTGTTGACTTCTACATTTTCATCTTAGGTGCCTGTAGCTTTGCCTCCGGTCACTGCAGAAAGTGTGGCAGACTCCCTTACATGACTTGAACAATGGAAGAGCTTGTCAGCAGAAAGAAGGTAAAATGATCTAGCTTTCATTAAAATGAGACTTGACTCAAGTTTACCATGGCTTTACTTATCTAATTGTACTGTTGAATGGAAAGGTCTGCGGGCTCTTCCCAGGAAGATGAAAACCGCAGAAACAGAAAGGGAAAACAGAGCTGTAAAGAGGGGAGTGACAGCAAACCAGGAAAGAAGAGGAGAAAGAGAGAAAAGGAGCTTTCAAGGATTAGCAGTTGTGAAAACACCCAAGAAGGTTGAGAAGACCAAGGAGCCCAGGTGTGTAAGAAGCTCTGCTGTCCATCCCTCAACACTTTGAACACTGCTCTAAGTATATGAATTATTTCTGTGATGCACAAGATGGCCCCAGGTCATCAGCTTGCTCCTGCGCTTGGAAGAAAATGTATGTCAGGAGAAAAATACCACTGCAAATTTTGCAGTTTTAATTTTGTACTTGTTGAAGCTCTGTTCGTGCAAGGCCATAAAAATCACGGAGCTGTGAAGAGGGGAGTGAAAGCAAATCATAAATGAAGAGGACAAAGAGAGAAAAAGAGCTTTCAGGGATCAGCAATTAAAATTGAAAGGGCAAAAAAATCCTGCTTCTTCCTGCCTTTATGGGTTTATCAGTTCTTTCTGACTCTTATCACTGTAGGTGACAATTTATTTTTATTGGCTAGATTTCCCAGCTGAGCCATGACTCCTGGGCTAGTAGAGGCATGATGCGGCCCCGGCACTGTTTTGGCAGAGGCGAGGCGAGGCAAGGTGAGGTGTCCGTGCTCTGCTGCTCTTGCCGGTGGATTTCATTCATACAAGACTGAACCATAATGAAAAAGGCCACTGCAGGGCACCTGCCCACTGGCCGCTGCAGCCGAGTGCTCCCCACACCAGCTTCAGACCCATCCATGTGTGAACGGAAAAAACTCCCCCATTTAACACTTGAGGTGCAAAGCACTGAAGTCTGTGGTGCTTGTCCCCTGCCTTTCGCTGGGGGTGCAGAGGGTGCAAGAGGCACCCTGCCCCTGGTAGGAGGCTTTGCTGGCTGGTTCATCAGCTCCATGAGCAGATGAGACAGCTCCATCACCAAACTGCAGCTTCCCAAAGTCCAGGTTAATAATGTCCTACCAAAAATAGTATGATTCCTTCACCCATTGGCATTTTTCAACATAAAATAAAGAGAGATAAAACTAACAACATTTATAATAAAAATACTAATGAAGAAATATTTTCCATCAGATAAGAGGAATATCTCCAGTCTTTTTATCAGGGCCTGCCAACTAATCTATGATGGAAGAAGATTTTTTCATGTGCCAAACCGTTTTCTCACTAATCTTGTTTTAAGAAAAGCAACATAATGAGGATGTATTTGGGGCGCTTTGTATGCTTTTCTTGAAGCCAGACAAAAAAGGAAATCTGGTATTTGTTTTATTGCTAGTGTAGTGCTTTTTCTGACAGCTTGATGTGAGAGCAGACATGAGAGTGTAGCTCATTTGTCTGTGTATAAGATACTCATCCTCAAGGATCACAAAACAATTTTATTCTCAAACACAGTCCAATTGGCCGGCATGGATCCTCTGAAAGGTTTGGAAATGCTGCTCTTGTAGCAGGGCAGTATTTTTTGTCTGAAATCTACTTCTAAATGTTTTTATTAGCTAGCTCTAGGTTGTTTGTTTTTTTTTTCTTTTCTAGGTTGTTTAATAAATCTGTGAAAACTCTCCAGCTTCAAATTCCCTCTCCTGACAGAGTGACCAAAGAAAAGCAATGCGGCTTGAGTGGCATTTGAGCAAGCTACTGCCCCGGAAAAATAAAAAATGCTTTATGAGTGTATCTCACAGTTTTGGAGCTGGGTATTTAGGCAGAGTTTTGAAATCAGTGAGTGGACAATGACCCATGGGGTTGCCAGGATGGCTCTGAGAGTGTTGTGTTGTGATCCCTATCACAGGCTGGATCACATTAAGGGCTGCAAAGCGGTACGTGCTCTGATATTCAATCAGAGTATTCAGACATAACGTTAGATATGAGAAATGCCTTTCTGAATTCAGGGAGGTAACTCATGAAGTGCCAATTAATGCTTTTTGACTTGGGATCACAACATTCAAAAACTTGTGATCCCAGTGACAAAAGCAAGGTTTTTGTTATCCCTTCCCTGATAAACACCAGAAGAAAAACACTAGGTACAGATAATAGGCCACTGGAGGGGCCATAAAAATGCTGCAGTGGTGAGGAATTTGTTAAAAAGCAACTTTGACATTTTGACAAAATGATAAAGTTCACTGATTGCATTTTTCTTTTTTACCTGAAATGTCTTAAGTTTTGTGTATTCCAAATGTCAGGTATATTAGATAGGTTTCCCGAAACCCCAGAGCAAAATGATAAGCTGTCAGATTCCCTCTTCATCATATGTTTGCATAAGGTCTTTTTCCCAGCTGATCTCCACTAGAGTTACTGGTTTCTTTACTTTCAGCTGGAGTTACTCCTGTGAAGTCTTTATGTAGTTCTGTAGTATGATTATGAAATGTTCAGGCTTTTTTCTTTTTCTTCACCACAGATTTGTTGAGGGGATACTACTCCTGCAACATTAGGGTTTGTCTTCTGATGTCCCAGCACGCTGCTGACATCCCAGGTAATCCCAGTGTCTTGCCTTCTCCCAGCTCCTTGGCCCCCTGTGCCAGGCACCACTGCCTGCCTGGGGCAGGGGAGAGGGTATCCCACTCTGCCGCATGGTCACGGCCACCTTCTCCTCGCCAGCAGCCTCCCCAGCTCACAGCAGCCTCATGCCTGTCTCTGTGGGAATGGGTCTGGGTAGGTGTGTGCAAGTGAGAGGAGTCAGAGAGGCTGGGATTGCATGAAATGGAAAATATTTAGACAAATTAATGAGCAGTTCCTACAAGTAAGTCACCCAAGTATGCATGCTGTCACAGAGTGTGATCTGTATTCCGCTGAGGAACTGGCTATTTGAAGCGCAAATCTCTAAGCTTTTCCAATGACACCCCTTAGCCTTATATTGTCCTGCAGCAATCCGCTTGTGTCCTCCAGCCATTGTTTGTGAGTCCCATGCCTTCCTGCAGGAGAGCCCAACCTCCGCTTGGGGATTTGCAGGAGCCCGCTCCACTCTATGAATCCACCAGCAGATCTGTGGGAGCACTGGGGCCACACCAAGTGCTGGGGAAATCTGGGGTAATTAGGGAAGTCATGCACAACCCTCAGGCCTGATCCAGAGTTTCCTGAAGTCAATGGGAGTCACTCCATGGACCTGCCTGGCCACGTACCTCTGGGGCAATATGGGTCCCAATGGGCTGCTTGCATGAAAACAACTCCACCTTCATGGGGCGCATGGCAGGACCAACTGCTTTTCTTCTGTTGCTACTACATTTTAGTGGCAAGTATTCAGAGAGGAAAAAAAAGCCTGCCTGGATTGTTACAGGTCTGGGACAGTACTTTTTGAATGGCACGTTAGCTACAATTCAGTTTACCACACAGCAGATGGAATTTTCGGTTTTGAAATGCAACAACTTTCTGTCAGAGAAATGAGAGATGGCGTAAACCCAACCAAAACACCAGCGCCAAGCACCCATGAAAGTTGCCTTCTGGATCCAAGTGTTGGAGAGCTCTGGCAGGCCCACCTATCGCAGAAACAGATGCGAGTAATTAATAACTGACTCAAGCTAGCTGCCCCATCCTAGATAACGCTTGAAGATTAATCATAAGGTTCTGAATCACTTTTTTTTTTTTTTTTTTTTTACTGCCACCCTGAAGTGTTTGGTGATGAGACTGGTAATGATTAGGGGTCAAAGTGGCACAACAACAGGTCTGTACTTGGACAGATTACATGGGCAAAAAAATCAAGAGTTAATTAATTGTTTTATGTGTTCCAATATAAGAATCAGTAATAGTGCTACTAATTGGTCCCAGGCAGGTTCATACATGCCCAAACCTCTCCGTTCATCATTCAAGTCTGTCTCATTTTCCTCCAGGTTTCAATCAGTTTTTTAGCCGATCTTGCAGACAGCTGTTCACCTATGGCTGAATGTCAGTGCCCATGAAACAAAGAATCATTGCATCCTTCAGTCGTGTATGTAAGTGTAGATCCTCTGAAACCACTCAAACTGAAACGGAGTTACAACAGCCAAATATTCAAGCTACAAAGCACATTGGCATCATTGGGATGCAAAGTGCTGCTGAAAGATAATTTGTTATCGGCACATTGCAATGCTCCTGGCCAATTGGTTACTGTTAGATATCTCTAAAAGTAAGTTAGTCTCATAGAATATACAGTATTAGATTTTGTGTGTGTTTTAAAAATACAGTGAGAGTGGGTTAAAATTTCACTATAACCATGTCTTGTTCTGGTGCCCTGGGAATTTTGCATCAGTTCAAGATGACTTCTCTTCTGCTTAAGCTTTACAGTCTCCATAAAGAGACTGTATTTGTTGTGGAAGGGAACCCTGTTACTAATTACTAGCAAAAAAATACTAGCAAAATCTTGCAATCACAATTGCAAACACTAGCAATGTTGCAATCACAACATATGTAATGATCCCCTAAGCCCCAGACAGGAGAACGGCAATGTGCTGAAGAGTTTCTCTCTTACTAACTTGCTCCTTACTTACCTGTTTCATTAACATTTGTTGAACTATCTGCCCCCAGGTGCCAGTACTTTTTAATGTTTAATAAGATTCCATTAAAACCACCATTAAACGAGTGGTGAGGCTGCAAGGTAAAGCACTCACTAGTATGTGGTGTCAAAGGCAAGTTTGCCCGTACAAAGCTTTGCGCTTTGCATTTGAGAGGCTGGACTACAGTCCTCCACAGCAGGACATAATCACACGCCAGGTTTCATTCACAGCATCTAGCCAGAACAAACACAAGGGCAAAACTGTTTGTGCTCAGTGACCAAAGTGGTCTCCAGCAGTCACTTTCATCCCCTTTGTCCAATACCCAGTGACATGGCTCTCAAGCATGTGCAGACTCAGGAAAATTGGGGAAAGCTGGGGAAAATCCCAAGCGAGCTGGATGGGGAGTACCACTTCATTTATCTGCTAGGGCCCACGCTAAGCACAATGAGCCCCTGTCAGGGCATCAGCCAGGGCAAACCACCCACCATTCGTGGTGCTGGTGAGGCAGAAATGCTGATATACCAGTTTCACTCCCTCCACACTCTCCAGTGGACTGTCTGAGCTAATTAACGCTCCGGAGAAGTGTCCCTTAGGCCTGACACGCTGAAGAAAGTGGCAGTCCATATATTTGTGGATGGCTCACTGTTTTATATCTTCAGCCTCCCAACCCAAGAGCTGCTGGTGTGCCCAGCTCCCCAGAGCCGGGGAAGAGGAGGGGGATGTGTGCTTTGGGAGAGCGCTGGGGCTGGGGCTGTGTGGTGCTCCTCCTTCTCTTGTAGAGCAGCATCCTTCTGCAGGCTGCACAGGAAGAGTTTGGGACTGCAAAGACAGCATAGGACACACTTTGGGAATACCATTGCTATAGTGCTGTGTATTTATTATTATCCAAAACATGCGATGATGAAGTAGCATCATCCTGCATTTCATAATTGACAAGGGTTTCCAGTAATTCCTCTCTTTTCAGAGTCAAAGGATGGTAACCCTCACCACAGGTGGCTGCAAGTTTAAACCATTTATTTGTACTACACTTGGGAGATATTTGAATCTGACTTCAGACACTCTGACCCTCCTGATCAAAATTCTGAATCTAACTATTATGAAGTGTAGGGTCCAGATAGTCAGTTGTACTGGTTTTGACTGTGATGGCGTGAATTTCTTCATAGCAGCTGGTATGGTGTTATGCTTTGGATTTGTGTTGATAGCACAGGGATGTTGTAGCTAGGGATGAGCAGTGCTGTCCAGGTGTCTGTGCAACACACCACTTACTAATACACCATTGGGGGCTGCCAAGCAACAGTTTTCGGACTAGCAGAGACAGCACCAGGATACACCCAGTGGTTCCCCCTGTCTCCGTGTGTAAGGAAGGGACACTGGATCCCATCTGCATGACTGTCCTTCCAGCCAGCTCAGAGAGCTGAGCCTGCTCTACTTCTCTGCTGGCTTTTCCTTTGAAATTTTG
This sequence comes from Larus michahellis, assembly GCF_964199755.1. Taxonomy (NCBI): domain Eukaryota; kingdom Metazoa; phylum Chordata; class Aves; order Charadriiformes; family Laridae; genus Larus; species Larus michahellis. The sequence continues at coordinate 140,031,589 of NC_133897.1, read as the reverse complement.
AATATAGCAGGCAGATGAGAACTATTATGCTTTCTTTCTCCTACTCCATTTTCCGATCCAGCTGCAGCAGATCCCTGATGATCATCCAAGGGAGTTCAGTCCTGCAACTTACATGTTGTTATAATTATCTGAGTTTGAATCTCCCTGCCTCCCTCCAAGTCTTCCTCCATCTCAGGATAAAGGATCTATAAATTAGAGAGGAAGGCAGGTGTAGCTGTTGCTTAATAGTTCGCTGTGTATCTGTGATTCTAAATAAGTAAATACAATTATTATAAAAGATACTAGAGACTTTAAAAATTCAGCAATTTCAATGAGAATACCTATGACCTTTAATGTGCATGTTTGTGTTTATATATATGTGTATTTACTTTTTTAATTGCAATCCACGTGGCCCACATGAAGTGAGATGACAAATGTGGCCATGCCAATGCGGTAATTCTGCTGGCAATAACCTGATCTCCCATTGCTATGTTGATAAGTGTCTGAGAAGAAAATTTATGTCTGGGGTTTGTTATGCCATGCACTATATAAATCACTGTACATGTCAGTACCAGGTGAAAAAAAAGACAGAATTATAGTTAAACACTTATTTGATCTCATTCTTTTCCATCTGGTGATCACAGAAATGCTTTTCTACATATATATATTTTTTTTTTAAATGAATGCAAGCAATATATAACCGGCACCATACATTTGTTACCCCTACTGTTATACCTGCCCCTATCCTCTGGAGCACGGATCTTTGTATTCTGTCTATTGGTGAACCTTTGCATCCCCTGTTTCTGGTCGTTCCATAGTGACACTGAATATATGCAAGTCCTTACACATTTTTAGGAACAAGTATCTAGCTTCTCCATATTATTTTCAGAAAGCTTATAAATTGCTTATAGCAAAGGAAAGTATATAAGTATTCCATAAGGAAAGTTAACCATTTTTAGGTACTGCATATTACAGAAACTCTCTAAGCCCATGTCCCCAGTTTTTGCCTAGGAATCTTTTATCTGAAAATTCACCTTCTCCCAGCAGTGCAGATTGGCTTTCTCATGTTTTGCAGATTGCACCTATCAGCATTTTCTAACATAAAAGAAAACTAATGGGAGAAGAGGTGAAATGGGCTGTGTGGAGCAGAAACACATCAGAACAGTATGGGGTGGAGTGATCTAGAGCTAAACAGTCTGGCCAGAAGGTGATAGTGTCCACTTAAAACACTGGAAGTCAAGTACTGAGGAGCCCTGAGGTACTTGTGGATGTTCCTCCACTTTTTTACTTTATGTACAGCCTCTGCCTATGGATGAGTCTCTGGGTGCTTTACCATGAAAGCAAAGAATGCAAACTAGGCAAAACATTTCCTCAAAGATAGACTTTGTGAAATGCTTGATATACACTTAGTAAGACCTAAGGAACGTTTACAGATGTTGAGGGGAAAAAAAACAGACAGTGTGTCAGTAATCCCCAACCTTTCTATAAGAAGTGTTGCACTTCATTTGTAATTGCTTCCTTTAAAACAAAAGCCTGCAGAGCTTGTGCACAGTGTGTACTCTCTCTTTCCTTAGGTGATTATTGCCATGCTCTCTTATGGACTCTCTTGAATGCTGCGCTTGCTGAAACTCCAGGCTCCAGTCAAGAATGACAACCTGATCAGAGCTGTCTGGGCAAATATGTTCTGGCACAGCCTGCTTGGAGCAAGCCAGGAATGAAAGTTTGACCTAAGCTTGTTTGTTTTTATCAACTCCTGACTCAGTCACTGTGAAATTCCTTCGGATTGGTGAGTCTCCTCTCTCAAGGCAAAGCTTAAGTTTGACAGATACTGACCTTCAGTTGTAGTCTGAAGGGAATACAGAGTCACACTGCAACAGCTCGAAGAAGGGAAATAGAAAATGAGGGATGCAAAGAACTGGGATGAAACTTCAAGGCCAGGAGTGCAAGCAAGGCTGTCACTCCTTCACAGTCCTTAGCACCAACTTAATTGTCAAATCAGGCTTAAGATCATGATGCTTACTGAGACTAATAGAAAAATAGCTTTTTCTAAACTTAAGAAATGATCACAAATACTAATCTATTCCTATGATTTACCAGTATCTGTATTTTCTGTCAGAGGGAGTGTATCTGGTAATTTTCAGAGCGACGCCTGTTAGGAGGCATATAGAATTTATATGCAAACGTAAAAGTAACCTTTTTTAGAATAGTATGCCAATTCCTGTGTCCTCCCTACCTTTTTGAATGCGGAAGGCTGAAATATACCAGAACTGAGACAGTTCTAGAATAGCTGGTAGTAAGAAAGTGAATCCACATTCCCTACTTGCTATGGAAAACCACTCAATGTAATGCGCTCCTGAAGAGCCTAAGAACAGAAGAGCAAAAACCCAGCATTTCTACAGGTGAAACTATCCACTGTATGTGTTATCGTTACAGAGAAGCCATTTTAGACAAGTTATCACAGTGTGGATATGCTTGAAATTCATTGCACATTCAGAGTTTGCCACTGGAGCATGGAGGAGAACACTCCCAGAAACCCTGAAATGGCCTGAAATGGCTATTCTGCTTAAAGGCCTTCTCTTGGACTGTGCTCAGGAAACAGGGGTTGTAGGCCACTAAGCAACTGGGTGCTAATATCTAGATTTTATTCATCTTCATGGTGCAAACAATTATAAATGCACATCTCACCTAGACACAGAGGCCGTAAGATCCATAAACTAAGAGCTTGTTGTAGCTTGAAACAAATACAATTGCAATTCCAGTGAGTAAGGAGAGATCGTTTCCAGTCAGCTCAAAGATAAATTTTCTTCTCATATACTTGTTCTATATACCTAAACACCACAGAAAACTGAGTCAAACATAGGTGCCTAAGTAGAAAATTTAAATAAAAAGAATGCTGCAAAGCAAATAGAGAGGCCTTCATATCTGGACTGACAGTTACCTTGACACCTAAAATTTCAAGAGAGTGCAAATGAATATACATATTCCAGGCTCAGAATTTTGCCATATTTCTTGCTTGACCCAAGAAGAAGCCACATAGTAAGCATTGTGCACCTAATAAAAAGTGCAGAACAAAACCTTCTCCAAATGCAGATTTTGCCGCTGTCCTTTAAAAGGATTGCTGGGACACTGTGCACGTATGAGACCTCGCGGTTGTCCAGCCAGAGGGTGTCCAGACTAAGAACTTTCATCAGCCAAGGTTAATATGCTAATAACTTGGTCCTGGGAGATTCTTTGTCCTCCAAGAATTGAAGCTGCTGAGTTCCTGAAGAAAAATTTGAAGTAGAGAGAGAGGGGAGAAAAGGAAGCTCAACTCCCCCATGAGGACAAGTAGCTCACCTGTTGGGAATTTCACATGGATATGAGGAGACCCATGTCGCAGTTCCCAGGGATGCTGCGTTCATTATGCTCAATGGCTGCTTATCATAAGTCATTCCTTGGGCCAAGCGTTGGCATGACTCTAGATGCCTTCTCCTGGGAGAAGTTTCTGTGTTCCAGCTTCCAGATGAAAAGAAGAACCTGCCAAAGGCCATGAAGTACCTTAGTGGCTTGAGCCATTGGACTCTACTGTTAGGGTGAATAATTTTGCAATGCAAGACTGATATCAATGTTAGGCTGAGGACTATGTTACACTCCGTAACGATACTGTAGGAAACGCATCCTGGCCTGGCTGGACAGAGCGAGACATTGAAGTATCTGAGGTGAAACTCATCTGTATCTCTTCCTAGGTCTGCCAGAATAAACAAAGGAATATATGTCAATTATGTGGCTTGTATGTAGAGCAAATATACACTTAATCTTCTAGTGAATCACCTTTTTCACACAAAGATCAGAAGTGATCCCTAGCAGAACAGCTGCTCAGACACATTCGGCTCTGGCCTCAGAAACCTCCCACACCAATGTCATGAGTAAAAAGCTATAAAAGAGCTGGTCTGACAGACTGGAGGGTCAGATAGCAGCCTGTAAGTGCTTGTAAAAGGGGAGAGCGTGGCTACTGATATTCATTCCTCTTTCTTAATGGCCTTACGCAGAAGTAAATAGTTAGGAGAAAAATTTTTATGAGAAAGTAAAAAATAGGTGACCTTCACAAGAAACAAATCATTTCCATCACACTTGCTCTTTCATATCGCTGTAGTATGTGCCTCAGCTAAGAATTTGCCTTGATTTTATTATTATTTGTTATGAAAACAATATATATTGGAAAGTGTCAGTTCCCAAAACACTGATCTAGAAATATCTGCCTATTATCAGAGGCTCTTCTAAAGAATCTCATTATTTTTATTTCCTTACAAGAGAACCAAGCAGGGGGTAAATGAGAGTGATTTAAAAATCTCAATAGCAAATAACAGGAACTTACCAGTTTCAAACAAGAATCACTAACTAAAACAAGCTCACTCTTTATTATAAGCCATTGACTAAATGCATTATTTTGTGCTTTGTCTTCAGCTTATATCTACAGAAGTCATATAATTACAATTTGAATTCATAAATTTTAGCAAAACAGTAAGCCCACAGAAGTAGTGACTTTATCACCTTATAAGAGATAGAAGCATTTTTGCGATCATGAAATTTCATGGGGACTGGCTCATATTTCTCTGTTCTTATAATGGCCATTTTGATCTTTAAGGCCTGACAAATGAAGTTGCTTTGTTTACCAAAACAAAATGTCCTTGTGCATATCCATATGTGCGTGTATCTGGCAGTCGGCTCCTCCTAGATCTGTTTGAATCTATTGGACAAATTTGATAAAGGAAGAAGTTGTTTCAAAGTTTTTATTTCCTGCAGGTTGCATGGAGCAGTCAAGAAGAAGGGGAGACTCATGTATGTCCCCTCTGGGGAAGGGCTACAAACAGTTCTTGGAGTTCAGGGAATCCACCGAGGGATCGCACCTCCAGGCGCGGCTGTGGAGGACACAAAGCTTCAATGGTTTTGCTGCTCAGTCATTTGTTTCAAAGACAGGCCAGAAGCAGTCATTTCCACCGACAATTCTCACAAGTCACAGAGGCTCCTGAAATTTCTGCATAGTGGATTTTACCCTGATTCACTGCAAAATGAATTATTCATAAATGGCCCAACAGTGTTATCCTTCACCTGAGATGTACAAAAAAGTAATCAGTACCAAAGCAGTAAGGAAGCGTGTAAGAGTGGGTTGGTCACCATGGGGCAGCACTGGCAGAGTGTTTGGCTGTTTGTCTGTTTCTCTGGTTTTGTCTTTATCATTGAATGGGTAAAATAAAGACACGACACTTTTAACTGTATATACAGGTACCTACAGTATTTTTCCTCGGGTATCTCTGCAAGTATCTCTTCAGATACTCTTTCTGAAGCTTATTATAAATTATTTTTGAACTGAGACCTACTTTACCCACTTTTAATGAAGACTATTAGGAATACCGACACACATGCCAAATTGCTGCAGGAGGGAGCTATCATAAGCTGAGTGACCAAACTAGTCAATTTAAGTAGAAACTAGATAGGTCAAGAGGTCACAGTTACTCTGCAGCCCTTTGCTTGTTTCATTAAAACCATCAAGGATTTCAAGCAGCCAGTTTTCTAATAAGGCAACTTCCAGAAGAAACATGATAGCAAAGGTCAGAGCATTTCAAGGAGGAAGAGCATCACTGCTAGAAGGTTTATGAACTTTCAACTAAGTAATTGACTTATCTCCCACTGTTTCAGGTCCAGACACATGACAGTCATTAAAGAAAGTAGCCCCTTCTCAACTAACAGTATTTCTATGTCCTTAGCATTTGAATGGGAAAGAAGGCAGAAATAATTGAGTTGAGATTTGCAAAACTGGCTAAATGAACTTGCAATTTTGAATATTCCTCCTATATGTGATTTGTCTGGGAATACAAACGAAGGCAGTGGAACAGGAAAGACAGAGTAAGGATTTCTGCCTCCAACAGGAGATGATGCTTAAGAACATGATCCCATACAGTAATGCCGAGTGGTAACACCCCAAGAAATGTGGTCTGAAGGTGCGATAAGATTTAGTTTGAGAGAACAACAAAATCTAACCGAAGGACAGGTTGGGACTGTTAGAAGAGAAGCTAAAATTAAAAAAAAAAAAAAAAAAAAGTAAGAAGAGCAATTCTGAAATGAAATGGAGCAAGGAAAACAGCAGCATTGGTATTTAGATCTGAAAACATTGGAAATTTTGATATTCCTTTTCTGCTGTTCGTTTTAAAATGAAAACCCAACATAATAACCATCTGATCACAACCAGGTTAGGTTGAATAAAGGTTAAATATGGAGCTTTACTTCACATAAACTGTATTTGCATAATGATCATAAAGATTTTGATGATATAACATAAAACGTGATTTGAGGAGTCTTTTTTTTTTGCCTGACAGATTTATGTCAAAATATTGTAAATACAAGTGACATGAAAAATCAGGTGATTTATTGCTAATGTGATATCTTGTCTCTGAAGAAATTTCGTTTGGAGATGTTCATCTCCTCTCTGCACGTGCAAGATACCAAAGCAGGTGTGCGTGTCAGGCACATTAAATGCTTGCAGTAGCTCTTGCACTTATCTGCAACACAAAGCAAAGTCCTCCATACACAGGGCAACCATGTGCACCACTTCTGTCACTTTGAAAAGGAAACTGTTTAGCCAGAGTTAAGACTCGCTCATGTCCCCTGCTTCTGTGAATATTCTTGCCTGACATTAGCTTACAAAGAAGGAAATTTGGAACTACTTAGCTTTTCAAGGGTTGTGTTGAGCAAACACACAGCGTCCTCCTCAGATGCTTGATGCTGATCTTGACGGTACTTCTCTGTATATTAGTTCAGATGTAACAAGATAATGTTGTACCACCTCATCTGATCTGTTTATCTCTAAAGATCAGGTAATGTTCTAATGGGATATAACACAGGCAAAAACAGAGGCAATATTTTAAGAATTAATGGGGCATAGCACCTTCCCACATCACAGTTTCGAAATGTCATTAGCCCCGCTGAAGATAATGGGGCTTCGCACTTGAATGAGACAGGGAGGATATGGACTTGTGAATTTTATTTAAACATCTTGGCCCAGAAAAGAATATGAGGGGATGGAAAATTACTACTGTACATATGAGGAAAGCTACAACTTTTTGTTGTTTTAAGATACCTAGCGTTTATATGAGTACGAACGAGGTATGTCGCACTGTGTCAGGCCGCGAACTGCCATCACCAAGGTATCAGGTTATAGCAAAAAACTCACATGCGTGCCAAACTATGGAAAATATCACAGACATGTATGGAAACCCCAGCAACAGCCAAATACTTTCTGGAAGATCTGCCAGAGCAAAAAGAACTCAAGTCTGGTTCTGCAGGGCCTGTCTGCAGAAGCGTTGTTAGCTTTCCACCATAACTACCTGAGAAATATCTGACTGTGTATTTCCTTGCTTTTTTCTCCTTTCTGCGGCACGTTGAAAGGTAACACCCAAACACCCAAAGGTAACACCTAACACCCAAAAACTCTGGAGTGGGCCTCTTAATATTGTAGATCTAACAAGACCTAAAGATGCTGTTAGTATGGATGCTGTGACATTAATATATGTCATTGATGAGACTATTCTCAGTTCAGTTAGGCAAGTGAAAATTCAGATGCTCAGCACTATGTTGTCATGCACCAGATGAACGCTGGTGAGTAAAAATCCTGTACCAGCAGAGAAATTCTGTTATTATCAGAATAAAATAAACACGGCACCAGTGCTGATCTGTCTTCGTCTGTAAAATGAATCAGTTCAACACATTATAGAACTTCCATGTTGTGTGTAACCACATTGGTTACATACAAACAACATTTAATGCCAGGAACTCCAAGACTATTACAGTTTTACTAAAGTAATTCACTTGCTGTGAAATTCAAATCTTTGCCCAGGAATGGGAATCTGAATCTGTATCTCTTTTTAAACATTCAGATACAGTCTAACTGGAAAAAAAATAATCGAGAATAGAAATTTTACTATTTGATTATAAAAATTCAGGTTGCATCTATTGTGAGCTTTCTTCAGACTGATATTTTTTCTCTTGTGAGATATGTTTGATCTTGACCCTGAAAGCCTAGAGCTGATGTTCAGTCTCGGGCCCAGAACACAAGAATATTCAAACACCTGAAGTTAGTTCTAATAAAACCAAAGAAATAGTGTGGTAGGTCCAATAAGATCTAAAGAACCAAAGCTTCTGTCGGAAGACAGTATCAACGTGACAGCAGGAGAAAAGTCTTAACCTGGCAGCACAGCTACAGATGAGGAAATATTTGCCTCTTACCAATGAAAGTCAGTCAAAGATAAGATAAATATGGGATAATGCACAACAGTGAATACTGCCTTAGCTGAGATTTTTAGAAGTTAATTGCTCTGCTTCCTTTTCAAAACCAGTAAGTACTGCGTTGGCAAGAGCAGCAGCGCTCCTTATGGTCTTCTTCCACTGGATATTCTCCTATTCTCCTTTATATTTGCCTGGAAGGAGAAACTATCTCCAAGAAGGCCAGGAAGACATACTTCCTGTGGTACCCACTCCTGCATAAGGCAACTAATGCTATCCATGCATCTGTATGAAATTTTGTCCTTATCCAGTTCCATGTGTCGCTTTTCTTGGAAATTCCAGAAAACTTCAAGAGTCCAGAAGAAGTACTACTGAGAACCACCCCTATTTGAAACATTCACATACTGTCAGGAATAAATACAGAGAAATGCTTGGCCTCTCAATGGACATTCCTGTCTTGTATTTCACACCATCTGACCATTTGATGGGCTCCCACCAGAAACTACCATGCTCTACCATCAACCGTGCACAGATACAGAGAATATACCTTTATTTCGTATGCGGTAAATAAGTATCAAATAAAAGAACACACTGTAATTTTGACTGGCAGTAAAACTATCATAACAGGAGGAAAAAAATTGCAAAGAAGTATGTATACTCCTGTCTATCTCCCACGCTCACATTCAGATTAAAAGTTTGACCAAACAGACTTGTTCTGGGTAAATGGAAGGACATTCAGGCTAGCTATTAGAAAAAAAATCTTTCTCTCTTGATCCTAAGGGAAGCTTTCACAACAAATGTACCAATTTCTCCAGGTATACACAAAAGACCACAGTTCAGAAATGCCATTCTCTGGTGGTAAAATGATTATTAGGAATTAATAAGCATAAATGAACAGTATCACGGAACAGGGTAGATATATACCCTACCAAAAATAAAGCCATCAAACACACATAACGTACCATGAATTAGTATCAGAAAAGACAGTTAATATATTAAGATCATCACATTTTTATTATTTCTGGTGAATTATATACAATGGTCAGACCATTTTGGACATGAAAAAGAATGATAAATTAAAGGTCTTTTACTATCACTTCTGGGTAACGTGGCCGATCTAAGAATTTTTAAGAATTAGATTTTCTTCTGTTGATACACTGAGTATAAAGAAGGTATATATAGTTCTAAAAGCTTTTCTACAAACCTCATGGCTCTTTTTCATGTTTATATTGAACACATTTTCCTTATTTCCTACCTAGCATTTCTTGTGTGTGTTGTTGTCAAGTACTGCTGGCTACTCAGAAAATATATGGCTATAGATTTTTGAAGTACAAACCATCTGTACTTCCCCAAGGAGTTATTCAGATGAAAAAACAGACCAACACGTCTTTTTCATTGCAAAACTGCCAAATAAACAAACAAAAAAAACCCCAGGACTACACAGAAAACCACACGATTTAACTTGTGTTTATTAGTCCTCAGTAAAGAGATCTCCTGTGATTTGTCCCTTGGAAGACGCTCTTTATCTCCTCCAGCCTCTGTAAGGGGCTTCTTGAAACTCTCTAGCCTTTTCCCCTTTCCTTCTCCCTTACACACCTCTCATATATGCAAATCCAATTATTATCTCTAAATATCCATTCAGATGGATAATCTTCATGCAGGCATGTCTTCTGGCCAAACAAAAATCTTGTCCTGTTGCCAGATTTCTGACTACTACCTTCAAGGTCAGCATGGGAAAAATGGTATTTTAACACCATCCTTGGCTTAAGAGGGCTAATACCAGTTACCATTAATAATTCAGGCCTATGATCCAAGGCCTTATCCAAGCTACATGTAAATCTTTCCAGTTCCTTCTGTTAGATACTAGGGCGCAGAGCCTATTCATCCAACCAGCTAAAAATGAATTGAGGCTCCCAGTGTCTCTCACCCCCTTGCTGCAGTGTCCTTTCCTCCAGCGCTGACAAACACAACCTTTCCACAGTTTGCTAAGATTATTTTCTTGTTCTGTCTTTGAGATTGTGTCATCACCTCTTTGAAACCCAAGTGTCTTCTTTGTCACATTAAACACACACTTTGCTTTGATTTTCACGGTCCTTTCCTCTTTCTCCTGACCTGTTAGCTGAAACTGGGAACAAAAGTGCCAGCTCGTGTCTCTGATCAGCATGTGTCCATTTATGTTTTCAGGCAAGCATGAATTTAGGCATCCCTTCATGCCTGGGAGAAGATCTACAAAAACCATTCAGAAAATTCCTTGAAACTGGCCTTAAATGAAGCTTATAGGCTTCTCTTTTCTGATTCTGCAGCCGATTCTGATGGCTAACGCTGTCCGTTGTCTTCTTTCACGTCTTCGCTGTCTCTCATTTTAAATGTACCATGATTCGATAGTTTTTATTTTAGATGAGGAATTATCTTCTCCTTCCCTGTGTTTCTACATAGTTTAACACAACAACTTTCTGGTCTGTGACAGGGCTTTTACGCTATGTCTAGGTTAGAAAGTAGCGTGAACCAGTAGGAGCTGATATGGCCAGTGGAATCTGTAGCTGCCCTCCTGCCAGGCAGGTTCGCTCCAGCTTTCACCTAAAACGACTCCACAATCGCAGCCAAGGAGCAGTAAACGGGAATGGCATGGAGATTCATTTAAAAATGACATTCCTGGTCTGAAGTACACAATTAACGTAGACACATCCTTAATGTCACAGGAAAAAGAAAAAAAGTATGTTACAATCTATGCACGTGGGAAGTTGACTGCTCAGTCATGAAGGCCTATTGTTTTGGGGTGATTATTCTCTCACATATAAATTTGTGTTGCTAAATAATGCATTGAATAAACAGGGAATTTTGGGAAGATAGCAGAAGCTACACTACTCATTAATTCTACAATAAAAAACTTTTGAATAAACTACAGGAAGCATACTCCACTTGCACACAAGTATTGTTCTAATGTCTGGATTATTTGAAGACTACTGCAATCCTCATATTTTTGTGTTTTTTCTGTAGTATCAGCATCTTATTATTTGAATCATGTCTCAGAGCTCCTTCTCTAGCAGACTTTAAACATTTGGGGAACCATAAGCCAGCACATAACTGGAATACATAATAAATGAATAGAGTTTTAACAACTGAAAGTATCATTATCTTCTTTGTAGTAGTTTTTTTTGTAATAATGTCAAATCTCAATGAGTAATAATGACTGTGAATCTCTCTGCTGCTGGTATGCGGAAGTTGACTTGAGGACTTCTAGAGCACTAGAGTTGACTTGAGCACTTGTGTCAGACTTCATAAAGGAAAACCCCACCCAAGCTACAGAGATCCCAAGTGGGATCGTTACCCTAATCAGCGTCAGGCACCTCTGGGAATCCCTAGTTCTGGCTAAGGGAACAATGCTCCCCTCTGACGACAGCATAAATCTGTGGCATATCAGACGTGCTAAACGGTCTCACTCCCTGACATCCAGGGCTTTTGTCAATGCTTTTGAAGCTGTGATTAGTAAGTGCCCTAAGGGGAACTATTTTAATCCTCCCTGCTTCTCTTAACTAAGAATTGTTTTTCAGCAGCCTTTACTACAATAAAGACATAAAAGGAATCATCTTCACATATTTTATCAGAAAGTCCTCCAGAACTATTATCTGAAAGCCAGCAGCAACATTTCACAATAGCAAGGTTGATGGTAAAAAAAAATAAATTAAACGTACAGAATCCTAGAGGTGTTTCTCATTAGGCGGGCTGACAACCTGGTCCTTCTTTCTTTCATACAGTGTTCTCGGCAATTACAACACCATTAAGTTATACAACTGTCTCTTCAATTAACAAAGACTAATATTTCAGTCCACATCCTAGTTAGAGTTATAGATCCTTGAATTTTTGGATATGAGGATTAGCAGCCCTACTACTGATGGGATGGATAGAGAATCTGACCAAATGTGGCGTTGGCTTTTGGGCCATAACCATGTGCTTTCCTTTGCTATCAGGCAGGACCACCGTGGAGACTATCTGCAGCTGCTCATACCTTATTCAAGAATGTATACATACCTTGTATACAAATTGGCTGCACAGCCTTTGAGAATCACCTCCTGGAGAAGGGAAGAAACAAGTTTTAATTTTATTTTGGGGCATGTACCAGTTGTTGCAAGGCCACTTCTGCGTCTTTGGAGTTGAGGCCGTGAATTTCCATCTTGGTGAAAAATTGCTTATCATCCTCTGTTCAGGCATGCATGATCAGGGCTGTTCTTCATTCAGAGGCCAAAAGCTGTCCTTCTATAGTTCTAAAGTCGATGTCAAGTTTCTGATTCATGAGAAGTACAATACTTACTGTAAAATTTAGTGTGAAATGGAGTTAAATGCTCTCCTGAACTTACGTGGCAAGTTTATGGTGTGAGAGGAAGAAGAGTTCTGAAATCAAATGATTAACTTAAAGCCATTGATGAAAACTTCATATCAGTGATAGTTCACAGGTTGTTGGGCAGCATTTGGTTTGTCAGAACTTCAAGTGTGGCCTCTGTCCCAAGGTTCAACACCTAATATATGTGCTGCTGGATAATCTAAAGCCTAGTCTGTGAAAGGAAGTAAAGCAGAAGGCTCTGTTGGGATCGATACACCCATTAACCTCTTATTCTCCAGTATTACGTGTATACCATGGTGCCTAGGCTCAAGAAAGTTGTCCTCCTCTTCTCTCAAGTAAACAATTTCATAGATTGACAGTAACCAAAAAATCAACATAACTTTGCAAAAAACCCTTTTGTCTATTTCCTATTGCATGTCCCAGTTTATTGGCTGTATCCACAGAGATAGCGTATTGTCCTTCAGCATTCTGATACTCACAATGATCACCCATTTTGAAAGTAAAAGCTTTCTTATTTTTGGAAAGCCACAAAAACGATCTAATCATTCACTGTGAACTGCAATAATTGCAAGGCCTCCCTACCATATCCCATAATCCTTGAAATATTGTCCAATGCAGAAAATATGGGGGCTAGAGCTTTCCGAGTGTTTCCAGTGGAGACTCGCTGACGTGGTTCCACAGATCTCCGCTGCCATTCTCTGCATCTTCTTTAGGTAAAGAATCACAAGCTCTAGACAACGCTCAGCCCCGCTACTGAGGAGCAGAACACATATACTGGCATTATGAGAAGGAAACCCAGGAAAAATGACCCTACCTTTTACACACACCTCTTCCCACAGGAATACAAGGCGAAAATGCAGGACTAATTAATCACCTAATGAACAACACTCTCTGCCTCATTATAAAATGTGTATTTCAGCCAGCCACGGGCACTGTGCAACTAGGGGACCACCTCGTCTATTTAGATAAGTATGAGTGTTAATCCAAGCTGCCCTGTGCCTGCACGTGGGACCACAAAGTCTTCATCTTGCTGTGGCATATAAAGAATGAGAGGCGCAGCTTAGCCTGATTTGCTCAGGTTCCCTCAAGTGGTCTTTAATCAGTCCCATGCCATCGGTACAGCCATGCCACCGCCTACCAATGAGGTACATTCCTGCTTTTCAAGAGACAGAATTTGACCGTTTCATGGTTCAGGAATCCTCACCACCTTCACCAAACAGTGAATTCTGCCTTTGCATCAGTTCTGCACATCACACTGGTCACCTGTAACTGTTTGCTATCTGCCCAGTCTTCGCCAGCTCTTCCCTGAGGCCTTCCACCCATGCGGTTCTTCATTGCCCTCCTTCTTGTATGAGCAGCAGGATCTAATTCTGCGTCTTTGCCTGTCCACACAGCTCTTTCAAAGTTAACACTGCAGTTTGTAGGCTGGAAAGCTGACGTGGTAATTAATGGCCCCAGTGACCTCAGAAAGAAGAAAAGCTGCTCCAAGCTGATGAGTTTCTTTTGTTCTTGGAAAAGGAGAGAAAGGGAGTTGTTTCCTCAGCTGCTTTATTCTGGAGGACAGCCAGGTGTGGTGGCAGCCAGCCAGCCAGAGGCAGGTTTGGTAAACGCAAGACTAACTTCACTAGAAGGATGTTTTTTCTCCTATGAGTCTGAAATTAGTTGTAATTTCAGTCAAAATGCTTACCCACAGTAACAGAATGTGTATTTAGACAGCACGTATGTGTTTTGTGTATGTATTGATACATATATATTTACTCCTCTACTCCGCTCTGGTGACACCCCACCTGGAGTACTGCATCCAGCTTTGGAGCCCTCAGCACAAGGAGGACATGGACCTGTTGGAACAGGTCCAGCAGAGGGCCAAGAAGATGATCAGAGGGCTGGAGCACCTCTGCTATGAAGACAGGCTGAGAGAGTTAGTGTTGTTCAGCCTGGAGACGAGAAGGCTCCAGGGAGACCCTATAGTGGCCTTCCAGCACCTAAAGGGGGCTTACAGGAAAGATGGGTAGGGACCCTTTATCAGGGAGTGTAGTGAATGGATGAGGAGCAATGGTTTAAAACTGAAAGGGGGTAGATTTAGATTAGAAATCAGGAAGAAATTTTTCACTACAAGGGTGATGAGACACTGTAACAGGTTGCCCAGGGAGGTTGTGGCTGCCCCATCCCTGGAAGCGTTCAAGGCCAGGCTGGATGTGGCTTTGAGCAGCCTGGTCATGTGGGAGGTGTCCCTGCCCATGGCAGGGGGGGTTGGAACTACATGATCTTTAAGGACCCTTCCAACCCAAACCCGTCTATGATTCTATGATCCTATGATTCTATATAGACAGACAGTAAGCTATAGAAACACAGAGGCACCCGTCTATTCAATGGGAAAAAGGCTTCGAGGCAAGGGAGTGAAACATCCAAAATGAGCCAGACTTCAGCATGTTCCGTTAGAGGCATGATGTGTCCTCTAATGACCACGGCTAGGGATTAGCTGCGTGTCCTTCTCAAGGGATGGCTTTCCCCAGCTGACAGACGGGAGAGTTCAGCCCCAGCGAGGCATCACTGCTGCCACACGGGCAGCAGACAGGACAGAGCGTCTGTGCCAATCTTTTCTTGTGATCCCAAATATTCCCCACAGGATGCAATATTTTCTTGTGATCCCAAATATTCCCCACAGGATGCTTTATTACAAGGAGCAGAAAAATGCATGGCGACCTGATTCTAGCCGTAAGGACTACGGTTTTGATGAAACCTCTCCTTTTTCTTTCAGCAAAACAACACAACCCCCCCCAGAATTTGGGGAGTGAAGTTAGCAAGTCCTATTTTGCAGCATTGCTTCGGACATTACTGTATAGTCACATTTGTTTAAATTGCCAAGATTCCTTCACCGTGAGGAGAAATTGGAACTTTTTTTCTTTTTTCAATTAAATCTGAAATTTGGGCAAAATAATTCAGAATTCTTCTCATGGTCTTAACAGCCATGCGCATAGTTTGCAAAATACTGTCTTATTTAATATAAAAGAAGGGCTCTAAAGATCTGCCCATTTTTGTATAGATGACTGTAATGAAATTTCCAAAGCATAAATTTGAATACAGAATAAATCACATTTAATCAAATGCAGTCCTGATCTAAAGCAGACTTGAGGAGCCTAAATTCTTCAAAAATATCTATCACCTGAATGATTTTGACTCTTCTTCCCTACTAAAATCCACATCTATTCTTATATAAAATTTCAGATTGATACTACATCTAACTCCTCTCGCCTGCCTTAGAGACCTTCGTAAAGCAAGACTCCTAGTTGATCATGCTCAGCTGCACACAGGTAGTTAACCCCAGGATCCCAACAAGCAACATGAGAAAATGGACTTCCCACACATTTACCATGGATATCTTTTAGTCTGACCAAGTTTAGACGGTTTAGATCTTACCTAAAATTGACGGTAATTCATTTTCACTGTTGATGAGCACAATCATGTCTCTAGTGCTATGGCAGCTCCTATTTCATTCCACATGCACCTTCTTTCTCACATCCAAGACTGCCAGTGATGTAGAAACAGGTACAGCCATCCCTTTAAAATGTTTCATGTTTCGGGAGGACTCACAGCACCACAGAGCTAGGCCAAGTTGAATTATTTTTGACATCTGCAGCAGATGAAAAGTAACTTGGAGAAGAGGCTGTCAACGAGCCGTGCAAAGTGGCTGCACGTCTCAGGTCTGCGTTTCTGTTTCAGAGGGACTGCTCCTAATTAGCACTCATATCACCAGGTATAGCCAGGCATACATGGTGTGTAAAGCCAAATATAGTAGTAACTCTTTGTTTGCTACCCCACCCAGATGAAAATTTGATGTCTTCCCTTTTTACCAGGTACTTCTGAAGCCAGGGCTCCCTGCTCTCGCTCTGCGTTGAACACACAGTGGAAATGTGCAGGTAGAAGGGAGGTGTGTGGGATGTTATTACTACAGTGACCTGCAGTGACCTGAATTCAGTCACACCAGTGATTAATTTTTCTTGTACTTAGAGAAAGCTGCAAGCTAAAAGCAAGGGGGAACCTCTGTCAAATAACAATAAACGCAGCCAGAGAGAAAAGAAAATTGCATCAGACACAAACACCTTCTAATGCTGACCCACACCACCCTACACTTTCTCCCCTGCTGCTTTCAAAACGTTCCCTGATCTCCTCACACTTTCAGCTTACAGCTCAATTTACAGTGCCCCTGAAGTGCCCCCCCATTCTTTGCCTCTTTGTTTTCTTTCTACTCCTACACTTTCCATTTTTTTCCAATGCCTGCTGTACCATTTTTTTCTCGAGCCGTCATTGTTGCTTCAGGCAGTCCCTTAAACATTGGAAGGGGGTCTGTAAAACAACAGCCAAAACCCATCTTCACACACTTTCTCCTATCTGCAACTGAGTCAACACAGACCAGACTCTAATTTATTCTACCTTTTCCTAATTCTAAATACAGATATTATGCAACCAACTGCATGAAAAAGTCAAATGTCACTTTCTTTAGAAAGATTACTTCAAGTTTAGAAGTTAATAAACATGGCTCTAGAGGATGAGGCTGAGCTCAGCTTCATTTCCAAACCCCAGACAGCTCCTTTGCAATGTGTGACCGGGAAACCACGATATCGCTAAAAACCCCCTGAGATTACAGCTCCCAGTTTTGCAATATCATAAATTGTAAGAAAGATAAAGCCTGCTCTAAGCTCTACGATATACAATTTATTTTAATAAAGCCCATTATAAAATAACTTACATTGTAATTCTCAGCAAATTACATATTTAAGAAAAATAATTTTTGCTTCAAAATTCCTTTTTCTAATGAAGCAACGTATAAGCAAATAGATATGTACTGCAGAACTGACTGGAGAAAAGCAAGTAGAAAGCAGGAAGGTGTTTATAACATTGTTTTCTTGTATTTTCACACATCAGGAAATTGTCGTTTTCACCTGAAGGCAAGAAGCACTGGGTAGTCTATCGGAACCCCGTCCTGCCTGGTCAATGATGTTCTGTGACTTGCATTCCTGTTCAGAATAACATCAGTTACCAGATACAGAATACTTCCTGATGTTGTTTTGCATACTTACTTAGAAGTTTATGAGATAAAGAAATGTTGATTGATTAAACCTTCCTCTAAAGTATAAAGCACAATCCAGCAGCTTATTCTTATCCCTACAGCTAACACTGCTGGGTACTGACGGTCAAACGCAAAGCTATGCTTTGAACGGTCCTGGAACGACCCATCGGGGAAGAAATTACATTTAATGAAGTATTTTAAAAAATATATGTTTTCAAACATAGGGCTCTGCATAGGCTTTACTGGTGTAAGTCATCCATCTGAGTAAGTGAAAGTATGTACATGTAAGATGATCTGTGCTGAAGTCAGCAATGCGTGACTGCAATGCAAACAGGTGTGAACTCATCTGAATCATTTCACAATGTGGCTACAAACGAAAAGTGCAAACGCAAACAGCACAATGCCATCTGTTTGGGAAATTTAGTTGGGAAATACTAACAATGACTATGTGAAATTTCCCAGGCAAAACACTACCTATTTGAAGGAAGAAAGCAAAGTGAGGACACGGTACAGAACCTGTCACAGTGGGGAACCTGCGGACAGGGAATATACCCTCTGTCTCATCACCAAGCTCAGCAACATCTTCCTGCCCTACAGCATGGTAGAGAAGAGTCCGGTCACTGCTAGAGCAGCAGCTGCTCTGTATTTCCAGAGCCCAATGTAAATTACCATTCAGATTAATTGTTTTAGATTGAATTTCTCCACTGTGCAATCAACTTGGGAAGGAGTTGATTCATGTGACACTACAAGGAAGCCTCTGTCGGAATAGGGTGATCTCACTAAAAGAATAGATGTGGATGTCTCAATGATGTCGCATATTTAAGATGCTATTTCCTTGCTTGCGGTCACATGAAATATTATCAGTATTCTGGTAGTTCAAACATCTGAAAAAGATACCATCCATCATCAGTTTCCATGGAGGTGTATTATAGAGGACATTGACAAGTCTTTCTTTAAAATTCTGTTATTTTTACATGTTTCTACAATTGGAAAAAAAACATACAGAACAAAAATTCTTAAGTAAATGTATTTATTATTGTCAGAGTTTTGATGCAGAAATACTGTTATTTCAAGTATAGACTTAGAATTCCGTTTCATTGTTCTTTATGCCAAAACAAGGGACAAGAACACCCTGGTCAACTGCATTTTGATCAGGAGGGTCAAGTTGTGGTTTCAGATATTTACGCACAAATCTCATTGACGGTAGGATCAATTATTTGCACATGAAGTGAGAATCTGCCTCAAAAAAACCCACTAAAAAGATTAAGAACTCTTGCTGTCTTAACACCTTTTTACACAGAAAAGCCACTTACATACGTGGAGAAAACATATATTCAGGACAGGAGGCAAGTTCTCAAAATCCATGTCATTTTCATTGCTACGATATTAAAATGCAAATCAGTCTTTTAATATGGACAACCATTTGTGACACAAACCGAAGAAACAGCTCTTCCCCCATTCCATAGTTTTAACGTCATATAACTCAGTGAATACAATTTTCAGAATAGACCTCTGTTTCACCTGTCCATTGTTTTGAGAAGCTAAAAGCTTAGTTCTTTATCAATGGTAATGAAGCAAGTTTCTGTCTTTTCATATGTTATGTGAGCATCAAATACCAAAAGAGTGATCTCATTTATTTCCAAGAACGCCTTGTGCATTAACTGGTGCAGCTCAGAGCAGGATATGGATAATGCTGAAAACAACTACTGAAAAATAAGGTTTTATGCTGAAAACAATTACTTCTCTTAACCGCAACCTCTTTAGCATGGGAAAAGGCAAGCATCAAGGGACATGTGGGCAATAGGAAATGGTTTTGTAGTTGTTAGTAGCATCTTCTTTCTTCCTTTGTACTACGAACAAAAGCTAATGTTAAAGAAGTTATGAAGAGAAAAACAGATTACTTCTATTTTAATGATAGGATTTGCCTAAGTAAATGTTATCTTCTGAAAGTGAAATTCCCATTTCACGATTCAAAGTTTCAGCCTCTAGACCTACAGCTTGAGTTCTGTCTAAATGCAACAGAGGACACAAAGCAAAACCATCTCTTAGTTCTAGAGGTCATCGCACTCAAGGACACCCAACCCAAGCCAGGTCCTAGAGGAATGATGCGCTCACCATCCTGAAATACCGAGGCTGAGTCGGGCGCCAGTTATCAACCAGAGGGAGATCAGGTTCATTCTCAGCATTCTTGGATAGGCTGCGGAGCTTCGCCATCTGCAGGAGAGCAAAAATCAAGGTGTCCTGATGGAAATCCCTTGGGATCAAATCCACAGCCCAACAATTAAACCAAGAAGGCTGGTCCAGCTGGGGAGAAAGCCTCCTTCAAAGTTGTCAAGATGTCCTTCACCCCATCACCACCAGAACTGTACTCATGTTCTTTTCCTATCAGTAATATTATTAGAAATAGTCAAGATGGAAAAAATGGGTCCTAGCTGAACAGAATTGTGAAAAGTACTGTCATTTATGTCTACAGAACTGCGTATAGCCACAGAAGCTGTGGGAAGTCCTCAGAAAATGCAAATAGAACAGTCTATGCCCTAATAAACCCCTCCTACTCTAACCCTGCCTTAGTATCTGATTGTTAAGAAGCCTCTGGAATGGCAAGGTGTAAGGATATATTCTGCTGCAGTCACACAAAAAAGTCCATTATTAATAACAGAAATGTAACTCTGGGTAATGACTTGGTCCCGGTTTTAATCTGTTTGTAAACAGGGTCTGCAGCTTGACTCACTTTGGCAATGTTTTTTTAACCAAGGTATGTTTTTTTGATGGATGCCATAAGAAGAGTTCTGCCCATACTCTTAAAAACTGTATAATGTTCTTCCTGTATTGCTTTCTGATTTTCAAAGGATGCAACACATATACCCACTTACAGATACATTATGTTCATTTGTGGTCACTGCCATGCACAACATTAGTCAGAAAGCGTATCCCCTGTGATTCAGACACTTGACATTTCCCTGTTTGAATGGCTTCCCATGAAAAGGATGCACATGTTTTCCCTTGAAAATGTAGCCCCACGCATGGCACTCATCAACTTTGTTCGCAACTAGCTTCAATACACTAATATAACTACCTTTTATGGTACAGAGTTCAAGTCCAACAGAAGCAGAACTTCTGTCAGGGCTGTAAAAGCTGGGTTCACTGTGACCGTACTAATTCCAGTTTACGGACTGAGCTATCTCAGGCTTCTCAACATTGCTCTTCGCTACACAGCACAGAAGAGCCAGCTATCTCGGTCTGCCTGAACAATGATGAGGTCGCATTTATAACCTGTATAGTATGCATCTGAAATTAAATTTCAGTTTTCAGATGAGGAATAATTTGTATGGGAACAGTAGGAAATGAGAATAGTTTGTCAATTTTTTTAATACTGATAAAGTACTGTTAGAGAAGAGATTGCTGGTTTTTATTATTATTTGTGGAAGATCTGCCCTGCTCGGTGAAAAAAAAAAGGGTGCATATATTCAGGCTATAGCTACATAAAGGTGAAAAAATTAGTCTGCAATGGGATAGAGTCACTCCACAGCTAAATTCCTACCATTTCATTAAAAGTAATCTGAGCAGCTAGGCCACCCACTCTACATCTCACTGGGATTTCTGGTGAATTGATTTTTCCTGCAGAGTACTGATTCGCAGTGACTGCACTTATCCTTGTGGCTAACATACTATTACCATCTGGCTGCAAAAGCATCCAAGCGATCCACTGTAAATGCACATGCACTCAAAATAATTACTATTAATGAGGCTGCCATGGTAGTACACTTTCTAGGATTAGAAATAATTGGTAACACAATCCTCTTTTATGAATACACTATTAAGACTGCAGACACTCTGGAGTGAGGAAAGTCTTTCTATTGCATTTGTATAGAGTACCTCACATACGCTGCCAATTCTGCCTGAAAAGCAGTTATCTCAGGATAAGAGCCAATGTCCCATCTATATGTAGTAATTTCTGTTTTACTTTAAATGCTCCATTTTTTCTACAGTAGGGCCAGTTAGAGGACATTGTCCACGCTTCCCAAAACTCACTAACTTTAGATAAGGTGAAAAAAAGGCCATGACCCAAATACAGAAATGATCAAAAAAATCTTTTCATGAAGCTGGTTCAACGATGTGATTAGTTATTCCTTTAAAAACACATTTTAAATCAGACATGCTCAGTAATGACTACACTTTTCCCAACAAAATCTGTAGTCGATCTTCTGTAATATAAACTTCTAAGCAGATTTATGTTGTGGAAACCAGTCAAACCATATTTGCACCAGCTTCAAAATAGCCCACATATTTTAATTTTCAGATGGGCAAGGAAACAGGAAGCAGATCAATTCAATAAGCTGTGAAAATTAAGCTGTAAATTATACGAATACATTACCATATTTCATCTCTTGCCAGCTAAGGTTCCCATCATACCTGAGTTCTATTCTTTAAAAGATAAAGAGCCACATAAATACAATGTACTAGAAGATCAATACAATGAAACACCTTATCACCTTGAGAACCTAAAATGAAAAGTTGTGTTTCTATATATAATATCTACGTAGGATATCAGTCACTTGATTAATGTTCATGTTCTCACTATCCTGGAGTTATGAAATTTGTGATTATCGTATCATTATAGTCTGCTGAGCAGAGGAATAACCTCAGATAAGAAAACTGACTTGTGTAGCACAAGTAGAATCATAGGCTGAAATGTGATGAAAGAGGGCCTTTACATTTTTATAAATGGGACTGGCAGGGAATACGGATTAACACGAAATACTTCTTCGTGGTAAGTGACCAGAGAAGGCTTTCAAATTAACACGAAATTATAGTTATCTTATGCTGCTCCTGTTTGTGAAAATGTTGCTGGTATACCTTCTACAAACATGGGTATCAAGCACCTGACACAACACTTCCATAATTTTCTTGGTTATGTGATGCCACCTAGAAGGTGGGGCAGACAGAATCACCAATCCCACTGAATTTGTGTTCTGCTAAAAGATGTTTTTGAAAAAAGCATACTATAAGAGACACGTTTTCAAAGCAGAATGTTGAAGAGTTGGAAATGACTCCTGCTTCATTCGGTGTGCAATGTAGTTAAGGTATCTGAAGGTCCCACTGCATTTCGTTGCAGGTGGTCACTTTTTCACATCAGCTTTATTTCATAATTTTCCCAGTAATTACTCTCAAACATTCATCATGATAAGCAATGAACACTTTATATGAGGAAGCTTGACACAATATAAATTGTTGTAAAAATCCTACATGATCAAAGTTGTTGGTGCAAACCTAACACAAGCTTTAGCTAAATGTGTCAATGTTCTGATTTAAACGCTTGCAGAAGAATACAAGTTAATGGCTTGCGATTTCCTACATGGGCTCTTGGTGTAATGCAGCGCTTTGAGCTCTGTGTAAAATAAAAGGTATGACCCACATCCAGCTCCATCCTTTCCTACTAGGAAGAGTTAATATCGTGGGAACACAAGGACTGGGAAACAAAAAGAGAACTGCTCTTTCCTTCAGTTGATGTTGCAAGAGGTCTCTTGCCCAAGGGAGCAAGAACTCTTAAATATAGTAACTCCTGCTTGCTGTGTCACACTCCAAACTGCTACGAACTCTTGCCATCTACACTGTGATTTATATGATTTTACTGATTTATAAAGCTCTCTGTTGTCTGTGGATTTGAAACACCATGATGCCTAACATGGGCTAGGAAACAATGAGCAGTTCCACGCAGAGCAGGTCATCAGCCCTGCCCAATTAGTTGATGTAGGAGTCATGCAGAGGCAGATAAAGATGTGTGTCTAATAAGTTGATTGATTGTAGACTGCAGTTCTTTGAAAATTTGTACAGGTTCCCTGTGGAGTCCCAAGGTATTCAGTTATAGTCTAAGGCATTCAGTTCTTCACTGTCCTTTTAATTACGCAATTTCTCACAGAATCCAATGAGCATTTTCCTTGTCAAAAGATAAGATCAGGTTATGGCGTGTAACTAAGAAGAAGTGGGTAAAATAGCATCTATTTGAAGTTTACCTGGTCTGAGCTGACTATGATAGGTTCTCTAAGAATAATCCAGGTGATGCACTCTTCACAAGGTGGAGTAGTGAAAGACCCATGGTATGTCCAGTAGTCACGAGATTTCGGGAAAAGAACTGAAGGATCAAAGTTGGGAAAAGGAGCTGCTTTCCCCTGAAAAAAACCCACAACAAAACTAAACAGAAAACTCTTCAACAGCTGTAGTCAAGATTAAGTAGAGATGTAGCTCTGGTATTTTAAGAAACAGCGAGTGACTCCAGTACTTCAAAGGTACAAACTAAGGAAACTGAGCACATATCTACACAATACATAATGATGCAGTGTAAACATAAGTGGACTGAATGACCCTCACAGATGGGCCCCGAGAAGCACGACAGGGCATACAACGCCATAATGCTACTTCTTGTACCTGACCCTAACTCATGTGAAGTGGCATCCAGTACCAATGTGCTTCACTCACTTCTGTGCAGAAATACTCCTCCTTCTGGCCTCCTTTCTTACGGAAATTCTGCCTATCTATTGAATATTGGATTACGTCACCGTATAATAAAGTGAGACAGGTACTCTAGATTTATAATATTTGTGCTAATAGCAAACAAGACAACCTATGAACTATACATTGATGGTGAGACTCTTATCACGTAATGTTATCTGAGACACAGGTGTCTAGTCAGTGGCATTTCCAAGTTCCATAAAGCAGCAAATTTCAAGACCGAAATGTCCAAAGGTGCCTTTCTTTTATCACTGACCACTGAGGGAATAAGACTCCATGCCTAATTTTTAGATGAGTGAAGTTTGGTGAGATGACTCTCATTTTCACAAAATTGTAAGGCCCTCTACAGCCAAAGAAGGCTCATGTGTAAATGGAAGAAAGGACTTTCCTTGTTAAGGAGAAGCTACCCATGGTTTTATTCACAACTATATTCTGGCAATGTTGCAGAGCAGAATTTGGAAACTGGAAAGTTGCGCCTCTTGATTTTTTCTTGTCTTGAGAATTTGCAGCTATCTCCCTACAATGAAACGCCCAACATCGTTACCTTTGTTTTGATAGCATTTATTTCTTCAAGAATTCTCTTCATCTCTGGTTTGGGAGTTTTCCCTACCTGCAAAGAAGAAAGCATGAGCTTACCAAAGAGTTCTGCTTAATCACGGAATCATGGAATCATGAAATTTTTCAGAGTTGGAAGGGACCTCTAGAGATCATCTAGTCCAACTCCCCTGCTAGAGCAGGATTGCCTAGAGCACATTACTCAGGACTGCATCCAGCTGGGTCTTGAAAATCTCCAGGGAAGGGGACTCCACAACCTCCCTGGGCAGCCTGTTCCTGTGCTCGGTCACCCTCACCGTAAAGAACTTTTTTCTCATATTTGATCGGAACTTCCTATGTTCCAGCTTGTGCCCGTTACCCCTCGTCCTGTTACTGGGAACCACTGAAAAGAGTCTGGCTCCATCCTCCTTAAACCCACCCTTTAGATACTTACAAACATTAATAAGGTCCCACCTCAGCCTTCTCCAGGCTAAAGAGACCCAGCTCTCTCAGCCTTTCCTCATAAGGGAGATGCTCCAATCCCTCAGTCATCTTTGTTGCCCTACGCTGGACTCTCTCCAGTAGTTCCCTGTCTCTCTTGAACTGGGGAGCCCAGAACTGGACACAGTATTCCAGTTGTGGCCTCACCAGTGCAGAGTAGAGGGGGAGAATGACCTCCCTTGACCTGCTGGCCACACTCTTCCCTAGACAGCCCAGAATTCTGTTGGCCTTCTTGGCAACAAGGGCACATTGCTTGCTCATTGATAGTTTACTGTCTACCAAGACCCCCAGATCCTTTTCTTCAGAGCTGCTTTCCAGCAGGTCCACCCCTAACCTATATTGGTGCCTGACATTCTTCCTCCCCAGGTGCAGGACCCTACACTTGCTTTTGTTGAACCTCATTAGGTTCTTCTCTGCCCAGCTCTCCAGCCTGTCCAGGTCACGCTGGATGGCAGCACGGCCCTCTGGGGTGTCAGCCCCCCCACCAATTTTCTTCTTTATCCTATTTTTTTATATGAGCATCTAAATATATATCAACTATAAAACTACAATGCATTAACCCAACCTGTCACCCCTACCAGCTTAGTAAGCTATGTCTTCTGTCTGTACCTTCTGTCTGTACCCCAACAGATATTACGATCCAAATGAGGAAGTTATATCAGTTTAGAAACTCAGCATCACAAGTAATTTCACAATACAACTATTCCTGTTGACATTGAATTTTAGCCTAATAAAGATAAAAAACTCTTCAGACACAAGTACAGAATTTGGAAAAACTTTCATTCTAGTTTAAAATATAGATTTCATGGGCAGATCTACTGTTTGCAATTGCTGATCTCAACACGGATGTCCATCTTTCTGTCTCTAGTGAATATTATTAAACAAGAGAGAGCAAAGGCCAATATTTCAGGCTAAGACTGCATGTCCCCAAAAGAATTTTAAAAAAGAATGAGTTATATATATTGTTGGTGAGTTAGTTTTGCCTGGGAGAAAATTCATGAAAAGCCTAGGAGTGGTATCTGTCCTTGAAATCAGTCCATGATTATCACAGAAGACAGCTGACTGCCATTGGTCAGAGGGCCACTACTGACATCGTGTCCCCAGAACAGGGGCAAATACATCTGGATTTACAGCTTCCACCCACCACATAGTGACACAATGGTTGCTGGGACAAGCGTCTGTAATTTGAAATAACATGACTCATGCTCCATAACTTGAAAAGCATGCATTACTGAAAGTCAAGCCCTTCAATGTGGTATGATCCCTAGAAAACAAATTCAGAGGGTTTTGCTTTTTTAACCCTGTAAGAATAGAAAACTCCATGGTAGCAGTACAAAGAAGGATTGCATGTTTCTACTTACTTGCAAAAATATGGCCAAAACAGCTATTCCATCAGTTCTTCTCACAGCATCAAGGTAATTACTGTAGTTGGGATTCCAGTGTAACAAATGTAGCTGGAAACAAAGAAAAACATGCTAAAAAAAAATCCATTATCGAATAACAAGCCATCAGATGCTGAATTTAGAATTCTGCATATACATGGGAGAGTTTGGGGCAAAAAAGAATAAGGGCTAGGCCTTCAAAAAAAAAAGAAAAAAGGGACAGCAATTCATATATGAGTTACATCAGCCATATACTACCATTTAGACTTGTATTTGCATTAAAATAAACTATAAACATCTTAATATGGAAATTGCAAAAAAGAACAGAAATCTCATCTGAAAGCTGAAGAACACAGATAAGATGCTTAAGTAAGCAGGCAGGACATGCAGTTCAGAAGTCACCTACTGATAAGCGATTCACTTCTGTTTGGCTTTCAAATTACAGCAATTCTAGCAAAGAATCCATATGAATGTAAGCTCTGTATGTTATTAGTCTACAGTTCTCATCTTTCCTTACAATCCTGTAGTGGTAGAAGATCAAGGTACCACATGCTTCCTCCTTTCTGTTGCTACAATTTTATACTTCTGCTATAATGCTATACTTTCACAATACTGTTTTAGTAAGTTTGCACTGCTTCTCAGTAATTCAGGCGTGTTGTCCTAGGTTGCAAGCCACATTGGTTTGAGAACATGGAAACTTTTGTTTCACATACTATTCTTCTATTCTTCTGCTGTGAGAATTACTTCAACCTGATACACATTTGTAAGGATTGATGGGAGTAAGAAGAAAATGTCACAGACAAATAAATAGAAAGAACTCCTTGACAAGTAGACAAATGACAAATTTTGTCCCACCTGAAAATGACTAATGTTTCTTTACACCCTATTTTAAAGTAAAAAGTGGTGAGTCTTACCTCTCCTGCATATCTCACTCCATTCACAACGTGCTCAGAGCCATGGTCGTCAGATGAACCCCAATGAAAGTGAAGCTGACGCAGCCTGTAGACTCCTGGAAGTGGCCCACCTCTCAGCACTGCAATTGATAATCTGCATCAGCATTAGACTCGGGTATCTTCCGATTTTTTACAAAGAAATACATATCTCTCTCTCTCTCTATCTCAAAAATATGTACATACATATTTACATATTTACTGTACAGATGTTCTACGTTCTGAGAGTACTGAGTACCTCTTAGAAATCTGCATTGATTTTAGCAGCACTTCAGGCAATCATCTTCAGCTATATCCACCTACAGGCAGATGAAAATATTTTGTGTCCAGGTTTCCATTATAGTCAATAGAAATCATTGGTTTAATACAGCTGCATAAATGTGTATCTAGTACCTTCTGGGATATGTCAAAGACACATACGCAGGACTGGAATATCTGATACGAGATCTGTAGAACAACTGGATTTTTCTAAAGCAGTATCTGGAGGCAGGGTGAAATACATTAGGTTATCAAAAATGGCATGTTTGGGTAACTGAAGTAAGACCTTAATTAGAACAGTCAAGCCTCGGGTACTTCTGCTTGTCTTAAGGTAGACACTCAACAGATGGTGACCTGAATTGCCCCTTCAACTCCATTGATTAATTATGACTCCATCTCTGTTGACTAGAATGGGAGTTTAGAGACATAATCCACCTACATTTAAAAGTCCACATAAACCACATAAATTTAGGTGTCTTAATCTCTCCCTGAATTCCTTCTAATATCTACCTATATCAAAGCCCACAAAAATAGCCATTATTAAGATGAACTGCGGAAGTGCTGGACGATAAACAAATTCCCACAAAATGCTACAAATTTTGTCTCTTACTGCAGGCTATGACTTATTTGGTTAAAAACCTATGAAATTACTGATGTTGCTTCTGCTATAACAGCTGCTCCCTCTGGCTATGGAAGAGGAGAAAGAAAACAGCAAATGAGCCAGAAAAGCAATCACTGAGAATACAAACTTATTTTCCTAAAAGAAAAGTTCAGCCTGTGATGAACAATACCCTTTATTCTAAATAATCTTAACATTTTTACATTATGTACCGAATGAAGGTGGTGTATTTGAAAGGATCTCACAATAAAAAGGGAAGAACTTTTTCACATTCACCAAATGCTAACTAACATTAAATTCTCATTCACTTTATTTGGAGGTAGAAGTTATAGCATTACTATAAACCATTCAGCAGTTCTCAAGAACAGGTCTTTATACGCTAGAGAAAAATATCCTTAAATCTGAAAAGGAATGAAATCCATGATCATCTCAAGAAATAAAGTACTAATAGTATTCTTTACTGAACATTAAAAGCAAGGTATTACTTTCAACAAATTCCTTGTGCTTGTTTCCACAGACATTCAGTCCTGTGGCCGATGCAGGCACCGTAACAGTAGTAGCTGCCAAGACCACCAATTCTTCATTAAAATAGATCTGTAAGACCAAATAATCCAGTTTAAGGTAAAAATGTGTCATTATTTCCACTGATGGGCCATCAGCAGACATTTTCGACTGGGCGTTAGGTGAAGCTCTGCATCACCTTGTGCCAACACATTCCTACTTCACTCATCTATAAATAGACAGTAGCTTTTACTTAACACACTTCAAGCAGACAGAATGATGCAAAGACTAAGATGACTATAAACCAACACCTCCTGGAGGACAAAAAGGTGTTTTCTTTCTTTTAATTGCAAGTGTGCAGTATAAAACATAGAAATACATAAAATGACAGTGTAAGAAAAGGAAATTTCCCTATGCTTTAAAAAAGTAAAGTAAATGAAACAGTAACAAGAATTAAGTTCTCCAACATCTGAAACATAAAAAATCCCAAACTATGTCCACAAGCTCAAAGTTGGTAAAAAAAAAATAAATCTTTATTTTTTTAAACATGTGGCTTGGAACCTATATTCTAAAGGTATCTTTATCCTTTTGGGTTTTTGTTTTCAGAAAACACTAACACACCTATATACCACTTAGAAAAAGAATATGAGGTAAAAGTTTATAAAAGAAACTATCGTATCTTTAAGTTGTTTTTCAGTGGCGTTAAAATACAGGTTTAATTTTTATATATTTACATATTTATATGTAACAGGGAATTATTCTAACTATTACATAGGAAATGTTCACCTTAAATATATGAAACTCCCGGTTTTGAGGCTGCGATAGCTATTTTCCTACCACAAAACACTTACGAAAGGATGCTTTTTTAGAAGGCCCCATGACTCACTATGAGCTTCTTCCTATGACACTGCATGAAATGAAAAGTGAGAGCTTTAAAAAAGGAGCCTGCGGGCTCACTCCCCGATATATGAGTAGCCAGCCTTTCTCTTAGCCCTCTGAAATACTGCATAATCCCTTTCACATGGCTAGCTGAATGGCTGGACTTACTTCTGATTATTGGAAAAGCGGCATTTCTGTTCTTGTTTCTGCTCTACAGGAAGTAACAGGACAGTCACAGGTGACTTACCAAAATGTAACTCCCTTGAACTTGCTGTCATTAAAGTAACACGGCCCAGCTGCAGGAATATACAAACCAGGCCAGGAACACAAGGGAGAAACGTATTTACTCCTTTTTGGTGCCTTATCATCGCAAACTCTCATCCCATTTCTCAGTGACTGACTCTTTATATGTGTTTGCACATCACCCTCCACCAGCCTGATGCAAGACATAAAAATGTTACGTCAGTCTGAAGCGCTTGCTCAAATTCCGTGTCCCTCCATCCACGTTGAAGAACGGTCTATCACAAAGCAGTCCTGCATGGACACTCACTCAGTTCCAGTAAAAACGCTCACCTTTTTTCTGATCTATCATAAACCGAGCAGCATGAGACAGAACTGGCTAATAAAAGAATGTTTTTTCCCACTCCACTTTACCTTAGTTAGCAGGGTGTCATTAACAACAGAAACGTGACAAGAAGGTTTTGAAACAAGTCCATCCACTCGCTGAGCATCTTAGATAGGGGTCTGGTTGTTAATCTGTGCTAATGTCAATTGTCATCAATCCTCAGTAAAGTAAAACTAACAAAGTTATGCCTACACAAACGCCTACCCCATTTGCTGTGAAGGTATTCTGTGAAAGTCAGGTGGAAAAACACAAGGAGCACTAAACAGACTCATGAGGTGAGCTGTGCTTATAAACACGAGAAGAACTAACTGTTCTCACAAGATTTATGATCCTCACATACTGCCAAATCCATAAAATGAACCGGTAAACCGCAATGAAATTAAATTAGTATGGTATTACTGTATGACAATTGAAAAAGATACATTACCTTTCTTAAGCTGCTTTATAAAAGAATCTAACAGTGCAGTATAAAACCCAAAGCTTTTAATATCAATGCCGCATTTTAGATGTTATAAAAAAGCCTCTGCTCACAAGAGGATGTCTGTACTGAAGCACTCTGGCCAACTGCAGGGATAAAATGTATTTCCTAAAAGCGTTTGGAACATTTTACACAGTTCTCAATGAAATTTTCTTTAGGCAAACACTGACCACATATGAAGAAGAACTACTTTTGTTTGCATTTTGAACTTTGTACTCTTACAGGGCCAGATAGGGAAAAAGACAAGTGTCTGACAAATCAGCGTGCCACCCACCCTCACCTGCACTTCAACACACCTTTTCCAGTTTCATGCCTATTGATCAGAGCCTGTTCATCAGTGAGCTCCCACATCATCTGTGCCTGTGATCTATGCTAGGGCTGAAAATCCCCATCCCATCACTGCTTGATCTAAACAAGTATCTGAGTTGCCGTTCAGGCCAAAAACCATAGCAGTGGTAGGCTGCCAAAGTACCCAAGTTCTGGTATGGGTTTTATTGCGGCCATCACAAGGTGGCACAACTACCTAGGAGGTTTTGATTTCAGCTCCCAGATCTTTCCTGGATTTTGAGACTCTGGCTGCAAGGATTTTACAGTGCTTAAGGTCCTTCTTCCACATAGATATGCTAAGACAGGCAACTGAGTTCACAACAATATGTTAACTTGCACAGAAAGGTAGCTGAGGCATGACACAGCTCCCAAAGCAAGTATCTGTCATCAAAGCCTTCAATCATACAGCAGATTCTTAAAGTCGAGCAGACTTTATAAATAGCTAGAGATAAATTCTCCAATTCCTTCCACTAGACTAACTCCAAAGATAACAGCAATAAGGCCTTTTTCAACGCAATATGTGAATTACATTGGATGGCACTTTTCCTGGAAGCTTCTCTCTAATCATTTGAGTTTAAGAAACTATCCAAATCATGAATATTCAAAGTATTCCTGGCAGAGAAGACGCAATGGAAGTAAAACTCTGAGACATAAAAAGTAATTAATTTTATCACTCACCTTTGCAATTTATTCAGCAATCTATTTCATCTACCACTAATGAAAATCTAGATATAACTACAGATATGGGTATGACTACCCTAACTGAAAAAGTTAGGAAAATACAGGAAGCCTGTAGTTTTCTGGTTAACTCATAAATAATTCAGATAGACAGACAGACTAATAGATAGACAGACAGACAGAATGTCTTTGCTCTAAAGGAACAAAAGCTTCATTCCTATATGATTGCTATTACATAGGTATGTATTATGCAGCAGGTGTTCCTTTACACAAAAAATAAGTCACTGTACATATCCTAAAAAACTTAAAACATGCTCAAGTCAGTAGGATTATGCACAGTGGAATCTGTCCTGCAATTCGCATTATGTTAGAAAAGGAATACCACCCACAGACTCTGCAGGCAATGGTATAACAAAGGAGACATAACAATAAATACTGAATGTTTCTTGCCTTCAAGGAGTTGAGAAATACACCTACTTTTTTTCCAGTGAGTCACTTTTTATTTCTGAGATCAGAATACAACAGTTACTGAGCAGTTCATCTGGAAAAAAATTCAGAACATTCCAAAACTTCCTGCTCTTTGCAGCCACAGTGCTGCATCCATGCTGTAGGTTGCTGTGACCATATACTCCCTCGCATGCAAAATCTGAGTAATTATAACAATAATTACTTTGATACTTATGCAGAAGACACAACCATTGATATGTCTGATGCTGTTCCAACAAATAAGAGAGATGGTAAAAAATGGTAAGTAATGGTTATGGAGGTCTTCTCATATGCCAAAGCTACATCTCCTTACTGATGTATTGTTATCAGACATTAATAATATTTTTATTCAAATAACACTAAAGATTCCCACTTTGCTAGAAAAGTAACCAAACTCTTGACTACATAGTCATTTGTGAGTTCTGGTAGTGTATTAACTAGTCCAGCTTACATACATTTTGATCCTCAGTTTTCATGAAACCCAAGTCATTCATTAAAAATCCATTACGTTAAATACATGCTTGTAGATATTTAAGATCTCAACCTATTAGTAAAATTCCTCCTACTAATTATAGCTGTCAATCCCAGTTATATTGTAATAGAAACTGGAACTTTTAATGCAGTTAAGAAATAAGTCTGTACACTGTGGAAGACAGACTTTTCAGTATTTTACTGAAATTGACATTTCTTTTTCCTTTTCTTACCATCTCATGTACTATAAATAATAACATAATTCTGTTGACCTTGATACAAGAATAAAGAGTGAGGTATGCATTTGATTTTTCCTTTTTATCTCAGTACTAATGCAATTTCAAACTTCTTTCAGTAATGTTTTTTCCTTTGAAATCTAGCCAACAGTATTAACATGAAATGTCAGTGGTTCTGCCAACATAAACTAAATATTTCTAGCACCTGTTACACAAAACAGACATATCTCTTCAAAATATATAACCACACTAACTCTTAAAAGCTATGCATTTTACATGCAGCACATTGTATGCGGTCGTAAATATGAGTGGATAAAAGATTTTGGACATTAAAGCTGAAACAATGGAATTTTTCAGCCCTATAAGCCTCATCAAGACAAAATCTCCCAAATGCCGAAGGGAGTTTTAACTGATTAAATACCATGACTTTGTGGCAACATCTGGTTCATTATTTCATTTATCAGAGATTATATGCATACAGTTTTCAAATATTGTACCTTCAGCCACATACACAGTTAAAGATGTTCTGCTGGGCATCTCAGATAGCCTTGAATGGACGAATGCAGCCCTCACAGACAAAGCCTGGACTCCATGCTCCTGGAAAACACCACAACTGCAATGGCTTTTGCAAGTGCAGAAATTTACCTTACACCTTAATTCATCCTGCACCAAGCTTCTTTGCAGCTCTCTCCATCCCCTAGGATTTTACCTATGGACTTTAGAAGTAGTCACAGGCCTTTCCCCTCAGTTGTGCAGGGCAGTGGAGTCACAGAAACCTGTACATCACATGCAGGCTGTACACAAAGACCTTCTGACAGCCATGAGCTCTCAGAGCCCACTCTGTCTTTCAACAGTCACTGATACATAATGACAGCTTGAGATGAAAACGAAACTAACCTGATCTATCGAAAGAATCATCAAATACAACTCTGCAGGTTTTCCCATTATTGAGGATGGTCTTAGCTGCACCGGGATCATAACTAGCAAACCATGGTAGCAGGGAGGGATCGTAATGCACTTCTTTGTTATTGATTTCAATAGGTGACTGGTGGCGTCCTTTGGCAATCGGGTAATTTTTGTGCCACTGATCCGGTCCTAGAAAACATCCAGAGAAATATATTGAAAACCTTTTCCAGATAGGAGTGAATTATACTTGATTACAATAAATGCAAGCTTAGCTTTGCTTAGCTATAGAACATCAATAAAATGAATTAATAGGTAGGTTACTAATCACCTGGTTGTTAGTCACGACCTATCAAGAGTCTCATTGTATAAAAAGCAATTAGATCATTGTAGTTGGAATATTAGACACTGAAAGTCATTGGGCTGAACCTAACTCTCACAGCAACCCCAGGACTTTACCTAGGAGGAGACTGACACTACACCAAGGAAGGAAACCGGAGGTATATACTCCAAGTCCAGCAACAGCTAGAAATAGGATGCGATATACCCAAATATGCTTTGAGCAGCCTGGTCTAGTGGGAGGTGTCCCTGCCCAGGGCACAGGGCTGGAACTAGGTGATCTTTAAGGTCCCTTCCAACCCAAACCATTCTAATGAATCAACTGTGGCACCATCTACCCATCCGGAGATAGAAAAGGCCACTGACAAAGAAGACGGAATGTGGATTTAATTATCGTCATGGTTTTATCAGGAACTCCACGTGGAAAAAGCCTGGAATAAGAGGCTGTGCTGTTCTGAGGAACAGGCCGCCCGGGCGTCCCACCTCTGCTGCGTCAGAGGCTGGCCTAAAGCTGGATTTTAAAGCTCTGTCACATTTTAAGTTATATTAGCGGCGGGGAAACTGACTTCATTTCACTTGGAGACCTCCGCCACCGCCTCCCCTTCCACCAGCTTCCCCTCTTTCCCACCGGCGAGTGGCCACCACCCGGCCGTGCCACCCGGCCGCGCCGCACCGACCCCGGCCCGCCGGGACCCCGTCTTCCCCTCCGGAAGAGGGGCCTTCCGTTCTGCCTGGGGTTTTGCTCCCGGAGCCGCTGCGGAGGGGGGAGCCGGGCCGGGCTCCACTCACCGTTGTCGCCGTCGTAGCCCCACGGGTAATAGTTGGGGTTGATCATGGTGGTGGAGCCGCCGTTCCCCGCCGCCGCCGCGCCTCAGCCTCTCCCGGCGGCTCTGGCAGGACGGTGGCCTCGTCTCACGGCGGCTTTTTATAGACTCCCGCCAACTCCATGCCGAGAGGGACGGCAGGGCCCCGGCCGCCGGGGGCGGGGAGAGCCGCGCTCCCTCACGCCGCCCGCCGCTGTGAGGCGACCCCGCCGTCGGCCCGCCGCCCCGGCGCCTCCGGCCGCCGGCTGCGGGGAGCTTCTCCTCAGAGGTGCCCGCCGGGGGACGAGGGGTGCGGGGACCCCGCTGTGTGTGTGTGGGGATGCAGGGGGTGATCCCGGTGTGGGAGACCCAGCATGGCTCCCCGGCTGTCCTGGGGCTGCAGGGAATGGAGCCCAGCCGAGACGGTGCTGGGGAGGCCTGGTGAGGCGTGTGGACCAAACTCCCTAAGGCGTACTCGGGTACGTGCTCGATAAATGGCCCTGCGAGTTCATTGAACGCGACCGGACCGAAAGTGCATCGTGCTGTTGTGCATCCGTAATCGTGGCAGTTTAATACAGTGAACGCAACCGGACCTGTAAGTGCCGAATTGAGCATCACTCAGAATCGAAGCCCAGCCGCCCCCAGCCCCTCTGGTACCTGAGGATAAGCTGGAACGCAAGGGGGTTTATTTTCTGCCAAATTCTGTTAACCTTTAACCCAACAGGGGAAAGGGGCTGCTGAAAAGGGGGTATGGAAAAGCATGAATGAACTAGATAGATACATAGAATCATAGAATCATGGAATCTTCATGGTTGGAAAGGACCTTTGAGATCATCATACAGGCGATGCGGGACTATTTTTCAAATTCAAATAAGGTATGTGTACATATACACAGAGATGGATGTACACATAAACCAGGAAGCTTAACCTGGCTGGTTAGGAGTTTAAATTTACAGGTCACAGACAGGGTGGCTGGGCTTTTTATGGTTGTTTAGAGAAAGCCTGATCGCCCTACGACTGCATCGGGTTAGGAGAGGCTGGGGAGTCCACCATGGCAATGTGTTTCCCCCACGATGCCCGGCACAGCCCTGCTCCAGAGGTCAGCTGGGGATGAGGGGATGCATCCAACAGCTTCTGCCTGCGAACGGCTATCACAGGTTCACACCCTTCCCTATGAAATTCCCACATGTGCCCTTGGGCTCCAGCACTGCTCCCTGCTGCGCCGTCTCCCATTGCCTTCATAAACAGCTTCCCTGCAAAAATTCGGTAGCGTTAATTGCCCCAGGCCTTTAAAAAGGTGCTGTTTCCTACTGCAAGGATTCTTGGAAATTGGAAACCATTAAACTAGCTGAAGATCCAGTTCCTGCCAGCTCCAGATAAAATCTTTTTTATCAAATTAAGCATAGGATCTGTTTGTTTTGCTTCAGCTCTAATTCTCCTTTCATTTAGCAGGGTGTTATGCATCGAATTGCACTTAAAATTGTAAGCATACTTGTGATCGTGCACACATTCCTTATGTGGCTCACATGTGATACACAGAAATCAACTGACTTCTAAAATATATTTGTTGTTCTGACACATAGGGCATTATCACGTGAGTTACAGAAGACAGACGTTGGCACCAGTGGTGTAAAACAGATGAAGGACTGACTAAGCAGAAGGCAAGACATTGGACTGAAAGGTGAATTATTGTGATTTGAATTTTAGTAGACTTTCTGAATAAAAAGAAGTGAGATTATTTTATTTGATAGTAATGAAGTGGGGACAAAAGTACAAGATGGTTAAAGAAAAATGCAAATGGCACAGGCTGGAAGTGTGGGGTTGTCAGAAAAGTCCAGTACCCCTGAATGCTGTGTGAACTACAGTGGGTGAAATTTAGTAGCAGAAAGTGCAACATGGTGATCCTGCACCATGGTGTTGTCTGATATATTTTTTCTGATCTGAAGTGGAAGTGAAAGGGAAGGAGGAAGAGTGGGATTCGTTGGTCATAAAATGTCAATAACCATTACCAAGCAGGAACTGCTCACAAAAAAACACACACAAACCATGGGCATGTCACTGGAGCTTGAGAGACTGGTATGACCTCCTCGGAAACAGGTCTGTTGTCCTTGTAAAGCTGAATTAGGATGAATTGGAACAGGTGCAGGGGAGACAAGGGAACTAAAGAGCCTCTTTTACAAGAGGAGACTATAAAAGCTTAGTGTGCTTTGCATAGCGAACAAATGGTAAGAAGCGAAGTGACAGCTGTCTGTACAAACACATCATCAGAGAGGTAAACACCAAAAAACAAGAAGAGTTATTGAAGCTAAAGAGCAATGTCAGCCAAGGAAAAACTACCCAAGGTATTCCAGTAACTTTGCAATATTAAAAGTGGAGACGTCGATAAGGTACACAGGAGCTATGTATTCATGCCCTACAGAGCACATACTATTTCCCACCTCTTCCTCAAATTTCACTGCCATTTCCCACCATCTTCTCACGGACAAATCTCCAGATCCAGAGCATCTCCCTGTGACTCAGTACACTTGCCACTGTTCCAGATGGAGCTATACTGGAAACATGACCGTAGCCTATCTGTAGTAACCCAGGACTATGCACCTCTATTTCCTGTCCCAGCATTTGCTCAGATGGAACCCAGCTCTCTTCACTTTTCCCAGTTTCTCAGTTTATTTTTATAAAAACAGCTTTGTCTTGCTCTTGAAAACCAAATTAGTGTTAAGTCAGGAAAACCATAATGAGAAAAGAAGAAGAGAAGAGGAAAAGAAATAAGAAACAGTTCTAGTCCCTTCTCTGCTCATGCACTGAAGTTGATCAGTTGATCTCGCCTGCCACATATAAAGCTTCACCACTCTCTCCATTTTTCCAATATGTGTCCTGCTCCCACGAAAAGAACCTCCTTGTCTAGCCTGAAGGAGGACGGCAAGAAGACAAACCCCTGGGCAATCTCATCTCATCTCATCTCATCTCATCTCATCTCATCTCATCTCATCTCATCTCATCTCATCTCATCTCATCTCATCATCTTCCATAAAATCAAAGATTTTATGAATATATCACAGAATCATTAAAACTCCCCCAAATCAAATGTGAAGGCACAATTTCACACCCACAGCAGGATAGGAATCATGCCGGTGACACATCAACCACAAGGCAGGTAGTTTATAAGCCTGGCAGGACATAAGCCAGTTTTGTGCATAAAGGTGTCACTTATATGTGCCAAATCCTAGAAGACTCCCATATGGAGGAGAGGCATCAGTACCAACAAGATCTGCAATGGAGGGAATATGGAAACCAGCAAACATCATGGATAAGCAAAGACAGGGATTAGAGCATTTTGAAATAAAAGTAGTAATGATCTGAACTAAGCTGGGGCTCAGCATGGACTATTTTAATATGTTACCTTAGCTACCAAGATTGTTTTCGGTATTGGTGCTAATTCATTTAAAGCTAGTCTCCTTTAACACTCTTTCCACTGTCTGTAATTGCACTCAAAGAAGCAACACTGATAGTTACTTATCCACACTTGAAAATGAATATTTTGATGATAAGAATAATATTAAAGAAAGAAAGAGGGGGGAAAAAAGAAACAAACCCACGATAGATGTTTACTTTCATTGTTTTAGAGCCATTAGTCATTTCTAAGGAACAAGCTATAGCCTCACCCAGTTTTCTTAATGAATAGTCTAATGTAAAGCACTGTATCTTTTACACCTACAAGGACAAATTTGAGGTTGTACTTTACTGCCTGGGTACAAAGAGACTCAGTAGATACTGAAATTCTGGTCCAGAGCTCTAAGACACATAGAGCATTTTTCCGGAGTTACTGTTTGTTTTGAACTCCCTGGCATTTAAATGTCCTAAAAGGGACTGTGGAAGGAAGAAGCAATCTAAGAAGTTTTAACCTTATACACTTTAACAGAGGCCTTTAAATCAAATAAGTAAATTACTTCAGAGTAAAAAAAAAGATATCCTTTGTGTACCTGCTTTCACTGAGCTCTTTTTCTGTGGGACTTGAGAGTCACCAAGAGTACCAAATGAGACATGCAGCCTCCTCCTGTCTTCTTCCTTTATGATCCTCTACCCCTTTCATCTGGATTTCCCTCCTTTCCCCACCTGAGTACACTGTGTCCTTCAACACTTCTCTCCAGGTAAAATGCTCACTCACTTCCTTCTCAGAAAGACCTTTAATAAAAGCACTGGCCTTACCAGTGGGAGATCTCCATGGCCTAAGTTCCCTGCATGTTATAGATAAGAGAAGTGCTTTAAGCAAATATACAGGTGGTGTAGAAGACAACAGTCAAAATTAAATTTGGTCTAAAGTGGAGGTTGAAATAAAAAAGCTTTCACAGACCAAAGTGATATTCGCTATTGGATGACAACATATCTGCCACAAACCACATCACGGTATACTCAGCTATGTTTCCAATTTGGAGACTACTGCATTCAATGAAATACATTTTCAGGCAATATGTCAATAAATGCTTTGAAAGTATGGATAAGATCTGGGAGAAAAATAAGCAAATACATTGTATATATTAACATGTTTTCTGTTTGATCTTTAAGGCACTTGAACAAATGTTTTCCCCTCAAATACTGATTTTTCAATGAGCAAAATGCTCAGATATGTGTCTTCCCTGTGAAATTCTGCGTAGTCATTCAGGTTTCTTATTCCTATACCACAGATTTTCTCTATATGCATTGCTAAGACTAGCATTTCTTCATAATTTTTAAAAAGGACGATGCTTTTTAATTTGACAATAAAATTCCTTTGGATCCCAATGAGGCTCCTAATTTCTTTTGAAAATGTGTATTATCCACACATATACTTATGGGATGTATTACATCGTAGAGTTATTACTGTTGGTAATTGCTCTTTATAATAGTAGCAGTCAGAGCACCTATCCTGCTAGATATTGTACAAATTTTTAATAAGGCCTTCTTCAAAGGCCTGAGAGACAGATGGGAAGCAGGTAGGCAGTCAGAAGCACTGAGAGTAGCTCATAATTATGAAGCAGAATAATAAGACAGTTAGAAATAGGATTCCTGTATACCTGATGATTCATCCCATGCACAAAATCACTAGAACTTTGACTTCCAAAAATTTTTGTTGTCCTAATTTCTTGATGAGATACAGAAATTTATTTCAGGGCAGACTACAGGTGTCAGTTTGGTGGGTCCCATCTGTGTGTTGCAACTAATAAATCTACTGCTGCTTTGGACAATGGCAAAATCAGATTTACAAAAAAACATAAGACGGACTTGGTGTCTAATTTAAAATCAATTTTAAGAATAATAGTTGAGTTCAGAGATGAAAAGCAGTCAAGAAGTAAGGTTAAAATTCACCAGACAACGCCTATCCATTAAAAAAATAAACAGGTAAATTCAACACACAGAATCCTATCAACTTTCTAGTTAGATAGCCATTACCGTGTTACTGTAAGTATTACCCAGGTGGCGTATATGCTGACATGTAAGTCTCCATTCAAGAGTGGAGCAATCTGCTCATGCGTGCTCTGGCACTGAGGCTTAGAACAGTAAGAATTTGACCTCATCTCTTCCTAAAAGCAAAATCTGAGCATGTCTGCTGTGAAATTCCCACAAGTTGGTGGTTCCTCTCCACTAATGTATAGTTTGTATTTATATTTAGTTTACATTGACCTTCAACTAAGTCTAAAGTGAAAAGGATTAGTCAAATGTTAAACAGGTGATTAAGTTTATTGGGATGTTTTTCTAAATCTTATACAAACCCTTTATTCTCAGTCCTTGGTATTAACTGATCTGATAAAATTCTTACTCTTAGGATTCAAATACATATAAGGAAAATCTGGAATGCACACTCTTTATAAACTTAAACAGCCATCCCACTTCCCAGTCTAAAATGCCCCAGCTCTCACTCTTTCTCTGACCGTGTTCACTGTAGCTTGTCTTTATCAGTAGACATTTATGGTTCAAATGCCTTTAAATATTCTATTAAATGGTTTAGATGTAAGACTAACCTAAGCAGTTTTAGAATTATGGTCCAGATGCTGCCCCTTACCTACCTTTTTAGAAGGACTGAAATATATCAAAACTGAAATTGTTCTACAGTTCTGCAATAGCTAGTGAGAGGCAAAGTCCTAGGACAGAAAGTGCAGCATGAATCCATGTTCCCTACATGTCATGGAGAAGCGCTCAACAAAAGCATCTTCTGTGTCAGTAAACTAAAAACTCTGAGGAGCATGGTGGGAGGGTAGATCTGCAATTGTGAGGATCCATCAGCCAAAGCCTTGATGCTACTGGTGGTGGTTGGGACAAAGATACAAAAATGACTTCCAGAAATAGATAAGAGGTTGTGTTTGCTCATGTTTCATAACCCACTTCCAGAGAGTGGAGGAGGTTGCCATTTCTATCAATCCTGACATAGCGATTCCTCCCAAATGACTTTATTTAGTCTTTGCTCAAGGGACCAGGAATCAGTGCAAGATCCTTGACTGATTAGCAAACTATCACCTCTAGATACTGTTTTCGTTCCTCATGGGTATTCACTTCTCCTTACAGATCTATAAGACAAAAGATCGTTAACCCAAGAGTGTGTAGTCTCATTTTGAACAAGTACAAGAATAATTCCAGTTCAAAGAGCCAAAGGCACATAGTTGGCCAAGAGATTTAGGCTGGGCAGTTATATTTACTTCTCATACATGTGCTTGGACTTTTCACTTCAGCTAGATATTTTTCCACATAATACTAATCACCATAGGGCTTTGTCAGGAGGGATGAAGAAAGGATTTGAAGCTTATTCTGAATTTAGGTCCGGGGTATGCAAAAAATGTTTTAATAAAAGGCTATGTACATTCAAAGTATCAATCTAAGATTTACTGTATTTTTCCGTAGCATAATTGTGTCTTCATTCTTGTATCTAGACATATGCATTTCCAGAACTCATCAAATCAGAATGTATAAATTTTGCTTTCATTGTAAATATAAAGGTATATTTATTCTTCCAAGTTATTTGCATATTTCACAGAAATCTCAGCAACTAAGATGCTTTCATCGCTAACTACCAAAATTTCCCATATTGCCATTTTGCTGAGAACATGAGAAATAAGCTATGAAGCTATGGCACTATGCAGCCACACAGAGGGTCAAATTATAGAGCCAGTTAAAAGACTTTTAATGTATAACCACAGAAATTAATGTAATTGCCAGCCTCCTTCTCTCATAACAAAAGATTAAAGCTTGTGAAATTTCTGTGGTGCTTTTGTAATTCCTGTTATGAGGTATAGGAAAAATCAGCTCCTGCTGCATTAGGTTATTACAGGATTCTTATCCAAAGAATCTTGTTCCTTGCATGTTGCATGTTTTCTTTTCAGAACTAAGTGAAGAAAGAAGTATAAAGAGTGCTTGAGAAAGTCCACTATTAAAACAGAAAAATTCCTTCTTCCATTACGAGGCAGATCAATGGCAATTACAATTAAGATCAGACTTAACTTTCATCACATGCTGCCACTTACATAGCATATCCCAGTCCCAGTTTTGGATTATTCATATAAATGCGGATACATACTGCATCTTCAATTCAAGCATTTTTTTCCAGGCAGTAATTATTTCCTTTTATCTTTGCCTCTTCCTCCTCATCCCTTTCGTGGAAGTGTTCAAGGCCAGGCTGGATGGGGCTTTGAGCAGCCTGGTCTAGTGGGAGGTGTCCCTGCCCATGGCAGGGGGTGGAAACTAGATGATCTTTAAGGTCCTTTCCAACCAAAACCGTTCTGTGATTCTATGATTCTATCCCTACATTGTTTGTACGAGGGAGAACAAGGCAATGGAAGAGCATTGCTTTTAAGAGCTGAACCTTTGCCAAAACAATATGCGAATATGCTTACTAAGACCATGCTTACTTCTCCAGGCTTATTATATTTGTAATACTGAATTGCTTCTGCAAGAGACTGAGATGCTAACTCACCCATTTACAACTGTTTCACCGCCCAAATAAACTTCTAATATAGTATTTACGCAATGGAAAATCACAACAAACAGAAGGAACAGATAAGAGACCTGTGGGAAAGTTATCAAACCTATCTGTGGTTCCCAAATTGACTATAGCAGGTGTTTCACACCATCTTCAGAGATTGCATCCAGAGCCTTTAAATGTGAAGTTTGGTAGCAAGGATACGTAACAGTTTAAGCAGAAAGAATTTGAGAGCTGAAGGTCCTCTGCTTCTAAAGAAAGCTGGCAAAGTTATCTATAATTTTACTTAGAGAAAAGAAAATGCACAAATACTTCACTTGTTTGACCTTTATTGAATATAACCCCACCCCAAATCTTGAAAATCAGCTGGTCACGCCTGAAAAAAGTACTTGGCTTAAGAAATATTAAGTAGAAAATATATTCCCTTTTGTAATTTCATCATTGTGGCTCAGCATAATGGTGTATTGATGTTAAAATGTAGGTAGAAATGATGCCATAAGGATTTCATATTTTATCTTCAAAAATAATCTGAAATATTGCTGCTGGCAATTACATGATCTTTTAAGGGAGTGAATGAGGCACTGCTTTTCAAAAGGATGTAGTCAGAAAGCGTCCTATTACTCTCATACCTATTAATGAAAAGAGTCCGAAGGGATAAAATCCCAGTATTTGTAGCTACAAGGAAAGCCCTCTTACTGAACTACAGGTGAGCTACAGTGCTACAGGTGTTTATACAGTAGGCATGTTATTCAGTAAATCTGAAAAATGCACATATGCAATATAATAAAAATATGAGGGAGACGTCTTGCTGAAAAAAGGGAGGCATTTTAGGACATACCACTTTATATATAAGCTTGTATAAAACTATCCTAGAAAGATCCAGCCTCAGAACTGCAGCACATTTCAAAAATGTGTTGGGATCGCCACCACATAAGCCAGTTGGCTAAGCATTATGACATCATCTTGGTGACATTTCTCTGTCTGTCTGCTTGGAAGTAATGCGATAACTATGGAACGGGTAGCACCGTAGCGCTCTGGCAGCTCAAATACCTCTGCACTTTTCTGCAGATCAAATAAACAGCCAGCTGGTCGCACCAGTTAATACCGTACTGCCCAGCTATAAACTGAGTGTTTTCCCTATTCATCTTCCCAATTAGGCATATTTATTGATAAATCACTGAGTGATTTATGGGCTGAGCAGAAAAAAAGAAGAGGGGAAAAAAGGGAAAAAGAGGGATACGAAGCTTCTATTGTGTGACAGAGAAAATAGCCGGGGCAAGGGACATATGGAGCCGTTGCTGTAAGGAGAATGGAGCCGAGTATGGGAAATGGATAACAGAGACTGATATAAATTCCTGGGACAAGCAGAAAAGTGAAAGGGGACTGAATAG
The DNA here is from genome assembly GCF_964199755.1 of Larus michahellis. Classification (NCBI taxonomy): domain Eukaryota; kingdom Metazoa; phylum Chordata; class Aves; order Charadriiformes; family Laridae; genus Larus; species Larus michahellis. The sequence continues at coordinate 139,987,131 of NC_133897.1, read as the reverse complement.
GAAGGGGCAGCAGTAAAGAAAAAGATGTAAAAAGATTCGTGGCATGAGAATTATTTGCATGATAGTAGATAGGCTGGTTGCCAGGACTCCATAAAACAGAAAGAAGAAAAGGAAGGCAGCTTACAATGTGTGTGTGTGGAGAAGTGAAAAGAGCTGATGGCAAGGTCCATAAATACGTCCAGTAAAAGCAGTAATGCATTGGTACACTCCTCCAGTATACACAGAGTCTCCACTATTGAAATTTTGTACATCTACGATCAAAAAGAAAGAGGCAAGTCAAAGAGATTGTGCTAATTTAAATGAAATTAAGGTGGCTACTTATTCAGATACTATGAACAAGATTTGGTCCAGTAGAGTATCCGTTATTGTCCTGGAGTGAAATTTCATTTGTTTTATCTACTGGCAGAACTTTAATGACCTGAATGGTAGCACAAAATACACCCTCAGCAAGTTCAAGGATGAAGTCACGGTGTGGTATCCAGAGGAACCCAGACAGGCTGGAGAAATGGGCCAAGCGGAGCCTCTCGCACATCATCAACGGCAGTGCAAAGTGCTGCACCTGGGGAGGAACAACCCTCCGTCAGCAGGACGTGCTGGGGGCTGCCTGGCCAGCGGGCAGCTTTGCACAAAAGGACATGGAGATCCTAATGGACAACAAATGGAACGTGCGTCAGTGGTGTCCTCTTGCTCCGGTACAGGCTGAGCTGCATTAGCAAGAGCGTAACCAGCAGGTCAATGGGAGTGATAATTTTCCTGTCTTCAACACGCCTGCAACTGGTTTGGGAGTCCAATTTTGAGCCCGCTGGTACAAGAAAGACATTGAATAAGTGTGGCGAGTGCACTGGGGGGCCAGCAAGACAGTTAGTGGGCTGAAGCCCACGACAGGCAAGGAGAAGCTGAGCGTGCTGGATTTGGTCAGTCAGTACAACAGGATGAGATATGCCTGCTTTCGTTCTGTTTCACCTCAGTGCCTGACTGCAGAACGATTGCACCATATCACAGAACAGGTTTGGAATGGTTGTTTTGTGCCTAGTAAAAACATTAATATAATATATCTACTATTTCAATTAGGAATTTGTGAAAAATAATGCAGTAAAAAAGAAGCTGCAGAAAGCACCATATTGTTTTGTAGCTGACTGGCAGCATGCAAAAGACATTCACACGGTGCTTTTCATTGAGCATGCCATAGTTGGTGTGACATGTCACAGCCAAGAAGCCAGTTTGTCATATGCCTTCCACTTCGCTGAAATTCGTGCCAGGCTATGGAAAACATGGTAGGCATGAATGGAAACCTGTCAACAGCCAGATCTTTGTCTGCCAAAATAAAAAGAGCAACATACCAAGTTAAATTATGTTGCTATTATGTCACAATCCCCATTTCTTTTTCCACAGTTTCTGTTGTCAAAGAGCAGAATCTGATACTTACAGAGTACAAGTAGATAGCTCTATAAGACATCTTTCTGTCAGGATTTATTCTATTTTTATTGCTACTGATCTACAAAATCCCATAGCTGCCACGGCACACTTCACTGCACCACTTACCTTGTTTAAAAGTCCACACGAAGAAAAGTCTATACTGAAACAAGAAAAAAATATAAATTTTATTAGTATCAGTAATTTGTCACATTCTTAGGTGAAGATTTTTATATGTGGATGAACTAGAAAAAAACCCAAGTAAACACAACTAGGTGAATGTTAAAAATGTGTTGGCACTCTCGGCTGGAATGCTGGGTGCAACACTCGCCGTATTTCAGCATATGTTCCTGTCTACCCACTTTGCAACGCAGTGCAGCTACAACACATAATTGTGAGCTCATTTGGAATACTTTCTGAATGCCGTCCAGCCATTTCTGTCGACCACATTGTTTTGCCTGCTACCTTTCAACTCCTTTCAAAGCCCTGGAAAATATTTGCTTCTGCATACGCTTGCGCACACACCCCCCCACCCACCCACCACCCATGTTTAATTTTCAGAGCCAACAGGTTTGCTTCATTGAAAATACAACAGGCTAGGTGGAACAACCAAAACATGCTTAAGAAGTATATTACTAGGTGGGCAGAGGACCACATTAGGTTCAGGATAACAGCTTGTATCACTACAGTAGCGGTGATGGTAATGCAAGATAATCCAGAAACATGCATTTCTATAGAAAGATCTCATCTGCAAAAGTCTACCTGGTGCTCATGAGATGGGTCAACCAGACTGCTGCCTAGTGCAGGGAGCTCATAAAGTGCTCCAACTCTTTGTCAGCTTGCTTGTACAAAAAATCTAACAAGTCCACGTTTGCTACGCCAGTACAGTTTGCAGCCTGTGGTGACCACGTCCCATAGAAAAAGAAGCATGCTTTCCTGGACCAGACATAGGTAAGCAAGAAAGCGTCACCAGGAGAAAGACTGATGTTGGAATGTTCCCCCAAAATCCTGCCAAAATTTAAAGAAAAAAAATAATCATGAGAGCAAACTCTAGAATGGAGCCTGCTGCTAGAGAGAGCCACAAGTTAAGCAGTAAGATAGATAGCCATTGAGGCAGACTGGCAAGATACTCTGTAGATCTTATCAAGTACATATAGATAGAGAAGCATGAGGAGGAACCATGTCCACAGCAAGACCTGATGCTGGATATGTGACACTGAGCCATAGATTATTTTTGGAAACATAAGCGAGAGGGGTTTCTGGGCTGTGGCCAGTGTAATTATGTATATGGAGTTGGATTTATAGCTTCTGTTATGGTGAAGGCTGTGCCATTTCCTTTCCCAGGTGCAACCCGGGGCATATTCCAAGTGGAGTAACTGTAAATAACAAAGTTACTTGTATGCTTTACAAATATAGTGATGGAAAAACAGAATCAGATCATGAATTCCAGCAAACACTAACAGGGTACATGAATTATACTGAGATTCCTAGTTACAAGGAGTAAATGGGAAAGCTTTCTGCAGGTAGTAGTGCCTTGTGCCAAATCCATCTGGGCTGTTTGGCAAAACTCCACATCCTAGTTTAAGATTATGTGAATGTTCTCACATACTCCCTCCACCAGTTCCAACTAGGGAAACTTGACATTTTTTGTTCATTAGACAGACCAGACAGTGAGTCAGAAGCTGAGGCAAGGAGACGTTCAACAGCTTGTCTTCTTCTGACTGGTTATAATCATGCATTGCTATGATGCTTATTTATCAGTTGCGAATTCTTCTCTATGCATGCATAAATGGAAGTCATCTACTCCCTTTCCTGCCACATAAGGTATTCTTGAGTTCCCTTGCTGACATGGAAGTACGTGCACTTAACATTCAGGATGTGTATTCAGGCAAGAAGTTTTACAGGATGTCTTTTACTCAACAGCTCAGTCACAGTAAATATTGCCAAGTGAAGATGCTACTCACTTGAACAGGTGCATTATGAACTGGACCTTACAATCATATAATATGAAGGTATAAATGCAAGTATTAAGAAATGGATCCACTGCTTAACTTGACGTTTTGTGGTTCTACGTGTAGTGTTGCCTAGACGTTACTGTGAGGTTGTTCCGGGCAAATATGAATCATGGGACTTCATTTCCTGATTAAAGACATCTCAATACAACAGGAAAAAAAAAAAAAGAAAACTGAAGAGAACTCTAATGTAGTGCCGCTTTTTGTTCAGCATTTAGAGAATTACAGAGCAAGAGAATACCAGAAAGCTATTCAAAAATGGCTAACCCTTCAGCCAGATCCTGTGACAAGCGAGCACCTTGCTTCCAGCATGGATGGCAGAGAATAACTAGGACAGTCGAGCTCAGCAGATTTTAAGGTTTCCAAAAATGACTATTGACTGGCAATGCTCATTTTTATTAAATTTAACTTAACATGATTTAAATGGTTTTATACTGTTAAATATTAACCATTAAAAGTTCAAATTGATTGGAATATAAAACAACAGAAAACAAAACTCAGTGTAACTCGGATCATAAGGTCACAATCAGGGTCCAACAAGAAGATGCTTTTATAAAGAACTGCCAGGCAAGATTCTCTGCATTATACCTTTGCTCCCCATCACCTCTAAGAGGAGGATGAGATGCCTGTATCCACAGCAAATATCATGATTTTTGGTTTTTAAGGCTGTGGGAAGCACATATAGGAGCTATGGTTGCAATGTTCAAAATATTTTATGGGACTTCTTGCAGTGGCATTGAAATAGTCTGATGATGGACACCAGTATAAGAACGTAATTATTTTCACTGTTAATTAATACTGTATTGTATTCTTTTTAACCTAAGCCCTAGCATAGTTACTACTTTAAAGGCAGAAGACATGTTCTGTATCCTCAACTTCATTTGGATTACACTGACTCCACGCCTTTTTCAGAATTTTTCAGTGGTGGAAGTTATAGCAAAGTGCTCTAAGACATTAGGCATGGAAAGTATTGTTTCTAAACTTGCATCCCTTACCTTTCCCAACACAGACAATGAAATCAGTGTTTCAATTATAGGTCTTTGTTGTTGGGCAACAAATCAACTTTATTCAAGGGTCAGTAGCATTTGTTTAGCTATAAATTTAGGTATGCTGCAGACACTGATGCCATCCATTGCTCAATGATGTCTGACAAGAAAAATTGTTCCTTGATTATACTCTTTCTCCAACAGAGATTTATTACACAGACAATGCACAACACTGTGGGAGCTCTTAAATTAGGGCCTAATGGGGAGCCGCCTGCAGTGTTAAGAAAGAAAAAAAAAATAAATCACTGTTCTCTGAAAGAAGTGAATTTTAATGGAAATGTCTTTGTTGGTTAATTCAGCGGAGAAATCATCATAACCATGAAGGATGATTGAGACGTCACGTGCAGCGAGAAAAGGGATATGTAGGCTGAAACAGCCAGGCAGACAGGCTATCACTAGTAGACAGAGCAATTTGTCCTGCAGTCCTGGTCTCATAATTACTCAAATCGGCAACCAATTTGGTGCATATCAGTGAGAGATTTTCATCTGTACCTCCTCTTATCTTGTGATAGCGTTCTTTGGGACTTTAGGAATGTGATTAGAGATCCTAGCTGAACTTTTCTCAGCCTACAGAAGCAAAAGCATTTAAATACAGAGGCTTTGCAAGTGTAAACATGCAGGCAAAACATGAAAGCTTTTTACATAGAAATGGATACCAGTCCGTTGTTATCAAAATTTATTTAAACGCAGGATCTTATAGCTCAAGAGTAAATTGGATAAACTGCATTCGTTTCGTTGTTTATTTAGTTTCCCCTGCTGGACTAGAGGAAGGTCTAGTTAGGTCTCCTGTTAGCTGCAAGTGGTGTCAGAAACGTGACTGTTGAGGAACTGGCTCCACCGTGTGGGCTATGGAAGATGAACATTACAAGTCCAGCAAGAAGAAGTATCCTTCACTTCAGTTTTCAGCAAGGATGTTTGCGTTGTCTGTGGGATAAAGGTAGGATGAATAGTGGGAATGTCAGTAAAAAAAGGAAAAAAAAATGCTGGAAGGAATTTGAATAATTAAAAAACTTAATCCAGTAAAGCTTTATTATTGCCACCATACAGTGGGTCTGAGAGAACTGGCCCATGGTCTCACTGGTCTAGCCCAGGGAGGAGGCTGGTCTAACTCCAGGAAGGAGTTTCGAGTTCTTCAACAGTTTTCTGAAAGATCTTCTGCAAGATATTAATAAAGGTAAAAGAGTGTCAGTGTGCTACTGAAATGCACCAAAGGCATATTTTCTTCTTACACCTGCTACGTGTTCTGCTTACCGATAGCATGACGGAATCGCAAAAGGATGAGTTAATGTAAACCTCTAGCTTGGAGAATTAGTGGCACAATCAGTGAGACTTCCTTTAAGAACTCCTGTACAGATACCATTCTGCATAAACACTCCTGCTTGTGCTAAGTCCGGTGTGGTTCAGTAGTACGACCACTTCTGCATACCTGATGGCATCATCACTTCCAACCTTCCTGTTGGATTTTCTCCTGGAAAGGCAGGATGCAATCTCCAGGGAGATCTTGTTAAATAGAGCTCTTAAGAGAAGGGTTGCAATTTGCTATGCCAATCTTTTCAGTTTTCTGAAGCAAGTCCTTCACCTGGATGGAGTTCGCTCTACTGTCGTGCTTAATTTACCATCTCACTTAATGATAATTTTCATTCTCATACATATATTCCTTCTTTGTTTGTGCCCATATTCTTCACAGTCATCCTTATTAAAACTGAGGTATTCAAACAGACCGTGGACTTAAGAGTATATTTGCCTCATCCTTATTGCATAGAGCTGCATTTCTTTCTTCTCATCTTCCCTTTCATGGCTGATTTTCCACCTATGTATTTTTTTCAAAAGGAAAAATCGACATGACTTCTGACTAAGTTCACTTTACTTATATGATCTCTGGCATCAAAGATATACTTTCCTCAGCTAATGATGTGTCTTTTCATTTCTTACTGTTACTTACTCCCAACAGCATTTTTGGCCTTTATTCATCAGCAAGTGCAGTGTTCCTTTTCCATGGTTTGCAATGTAAATTCCAGAGATTTCAGAGTTTTTTGCTTTAAAGAATAGCAAGTGTTTTCCTCATTTAAGTGCACGAACTGTTTCAGCTCACTTCACTTCATCGAGACGAAAGGCAGATAGGTGAGATGGAACACGCACTGTAGAGCTGCTTGCTTTGCTGAGGCATGGGACAAAATGCCTCAGGAAGAAATAGATGTTGTTTTGTTTTGCTAAACTCACTGACAATATGAACATTTTTTAACTCAGCAGAAAAACACCAGCAAGCAGAGCCAGGAGAGTCTTTCTTTAAGATACAGTAAAAATAATATGTATTCTTTTCCTTTTGTAGTAGAAATGCATAACCATAGCTGGTCGTACGCCAAGGCTCGTATCAGGAATTCACAGTTCAGTTATGAATTTACTCCTGACTGAAAGATGGCCACAGCTGGTGGGGAACTTGTTTCAGTTAATAAAAAAGCTTTGGAACTGTAGGAATAAGCTTTAATTTTCTAGTTACTGCTCTTGTGAGGTGTGGGAAGCTGGGAGGATTTCAGTGTCTGTCAAAACCTAATAGGTGGTAATTAATTTCAGTCATTTGCTTGCCCTGTTGAAATTAATATATACATTATATACATTAAAGTTGTCAGGGATTTAGTGCACCACACTGATTAGGGTTATTTTTACTTTTTTTAAAATTCATCAGCTCCCAGTGGCTTTTTTCTCTATTTAAGATAGATGAGGCATCAGGATTAGAGTCCACATAACATATTCTTAGTTTGTTACCAAGGTAATCAATACAAAGCTACACTATTCATCAAAAGGAGAAAGGCAATGGAACAAAACCATGTACGCGTTATTCTTCAAGAGAAAAACAAAAGTGTAAAGCGTATTTGCAATGAGGTTGACGCTTTTGTGTAGTAATAGTTTGAAGACAGAATGGAATCAGAGCAAAAGCATGAGAGAATAATATAAATTTTGGACTGTATTTTCCTTTGTGCCAACATACAAAGCATGTGTTTGCTGTTGGAACCAAAACTACTATGCCAGTAGTTGATAATATTCAGCCTATTCTGCCTTTCAAAAGCAGTAGAGGAACCATGCAAATAAAGCAAAGTACACCCAGTATCTGATTTCGTGGGAAATTAAGATATCATTTCACTTTAGGAAGGTTAATTTGTGTGCTTAAAAAGTATAAATTAATCAGGAAATTTCAGAATGATGTAACACTTCAGCTAAATGATCCATGTGTTTTTTGCAAGAAACCAAAATTCACATGCAAGTTAGTGATATTCAAGATCATACAGGAATGTATGAATTTTGGGAAGGTGTAAGAGAATGTTTGTGTCCAGGCAAGAAACAGACACCTTTTTTGTACCTGAAAACAGAGGACAAGTGCTACTGTTCCAATGTCTCATATTTTTGAGGATCTGTTTGATTGGATACACCAGGCTGAGATATTAAACTAAAGTAAAACAGTTAGAAAGGTGATTACTAGAGTGTCTGTCCACCCTTGTATTACAACCATATGTTTTAAAGGAAAGAGTAGCAAGGTTTTCTAGTAAGTTCTTACTACTTTCAGTCATCACTTAGCATGAGTAATAAAACCAGAAATCAATTTTTTATGTAAGTCAATTTATTGGTTCTCTGAAGACACAAAAGCTGTTATTTCAAGTGCAGGCAACTAATCTTGTTTTATTGCCCCAATAACAAGAGATTAAAACATCACAGTCAATGGCTTATAAAGTAGAAAGACTCAAACTCTTGTCTCAGTTATTTGTGTTGAAATTTTCTCAACACCAAGATCAACTGCATATGGATATGAGAAGAAATTTCACATGTAAGACATAGTACAGTAGAAAAAAAGGTTGCTTATGAGCTTTCTGTAGAAACATTTTTATGTGTTGAGAAGATGTACAGAGACTCTTAAAATCAATACCGTTGCAAGTGCTGCACTCGTAATATCAAAAGCTGATCTTCTGATAAGATTAAGCCAATGCCAAAGCATTTGTAAACAGGATTCAATCAATACTTTAGTTTCTGCTGACATTAAATCATTTTTTAAAATGAAACTGCTTTATACTAAGCAAAATACACGTCTAATAAACTAAAATATTAATTCTGAATGGGAATTCAGCAATTCTCCAATGAATACAAAGCATACCAAATTCTGCACTCAGTTTCATTCCTGAATTCTGACTGAATTGTGCTGGTAATAACAGCAGAATTTGTCCAATGTTGCCCATTCATTACTTCCCTGTTGAAGCACCGCTTTTCTAGTAACCGTGAAAAGTGAAATATTGAAGGAGAACTGGGAAATGCCAGTTCTAGCCATGTGTAACCCTGCTTTTTTCAGACGTTGACATATCCCTTATAAAAGTTGCTGTCAACATGTTTGTGGCAACATCTCCAGAAGAACGCCCTCTGCCACCTACTGATGAGTTAGAGGAATACAGAGAATCCAGAAGCTTCATTTGCAGCAGGCTTTATGCACCACCTTTGACCACCCAATCTCCTGTATGTACAATGCTCAATAATCACCCTGATGGAGGATATAACACAGCAGATCTTTACTCACATAGTCTGCATGTGGGTTCAACCTAGATGGTACTTGTGTTATGCTGTTTAGGAAGCATGCTGAAATGATAAAGTTTACATGATGAAGGACAGGGGAAGATGATTCAGAAGTTTCTGTCTGCCAGTGGTTCCTTGCTCAGATCATATATGCGAGCTGATGTGTCTCCCCAGAAAGTAACAGAGCTAAACAGACTCCACTTAGAGTCTTGACTACACAAAGTCACAATAAACAAACACTTAGGTGACTTAATCTGGATTTTTCAGTAGTGGGGAAGACAAATGACACATATGAATCATCCACAAAGACCCTCTCCGTATGCAACAAAATCCCTCATAGGTGAAATTATTAATATTCAGACTAAGACGTCAAAAATAAAAAAGCCAGGCAGAGCATCAAAACTAAAAATCCGTCATCCTGGGAGGCAACATAGTCAGAGCAGCAGAAGAAAGGCACTTCCCCCACTGCAATACTAAAGTTGCTATACTAAATGCAAGGCAACATGATACCAGCAGCACTCCACCGATGGATGGGTGAAATAAGAGCAGTCGTGAAAGGAAAAGATCAATGAGCAGCGGCAGGATATGGCAAAGAGAGCAAGCACTGAAATGACAGCAAGGTATCTTTTCTTCTTCGCACACAGAACCTGAGTGTGCCTGATTGTATTGCCAGAATACTAATCTAATCTTGGATAACAAACTATGAACAAGAGAGGGAGGGAAAAATCCAGTGTGTTAAAGAGGAACTTTTTCTTTGGATCTTCACACTGGAGGTGGGATATCTGAGGAAGATCACCACTAGAGATGCTGTAGGAGCTGGCATTATACATCCTGTTCATGTAATGTTGACCCACTGTTATTTCTGCTATCCTGAACTACTGGTTCATTTTTCTGCCTTTACTACATTTCCTTTCAAATTAATTTTAAATATTGAAACTGAGCCCATTTTTCTTCCAAGACCACACGGCAGAGAAGTGACACTAACACAAATGCTGTGGCATTTGGTGGTCAAGAATCATGTATATCTCACATTTCCTCATTAAGGTTAGTATTTGCATACAGTATTTTTTCTGCTTTCAAAATCAGATTCAGTTTTACCACTCAGAATTTCAAGCTGAGAAACACAGATCTGGATCCGGAGGAAAAGCAGTAGACAGCAAAAACTAACTACGCTTTGGGATGCAGGGATTTCCTCACTCAGGTTCAGCAGAGTGAGACTTGAGACTTCACTTGAATGAGGCTCTCACTATCCTGCCCTTCACAGGCTGAGGTGGGCGCCAGTTATCAACCAGTGGGTTCACAGGTTCGTTCTCACCATTTTTGGAAAGGCTACGGAGCCTCGCCATCTGCAAGGAAGAAAAATTACAGTGTCCATGTGAATTCACCTGGAAGCAGTGTGGACCTTGATGCCTAGAACAAACTCTGAGATGGAAAAGGAATTTTCTTATATAATGACAAGCATACTGGTAGAGATTATTGGTAGAGATCACTGTAGCCCAACAGCTAGCACTCTTTCTGTGGATCTTCACACTCTTCATCCACAGAACAGTGCATCATCTGACCCTTGCTTGGGCTTCTTTTGGAGTTTTCCCTGAGCCACGCTCGCAATGTGGAAAAAGAGTAGGGGCCTCCTGTGACCTGTCTGGAGCTGGATTGCAGTCAAATCACTTGTGAAAATATGGCTATCCATGAAGGAGGATGAACATCTAAGTTATTGCAAAGTATTCTGATAGAAAAATCTGGCCTGCAGAAGTTCATATTCTGTTCTCTACGGCAGAGAAATGTTATGCCAACTGGACTATTAGGTTCAGTCATGAATTCAGCACTTAGCCGTTGTTCTCCAAATTAAATTCTCCAAAGTGAATTCAGTGTTGCTTTGTTAATTGTTACCCTTTCATCAGAATGCAAAATAAATCTGTTCTGAAAACAGCCCAATCAGTAAAAAGGCTATACCCTAACTAGTACTGCTGAAGCAGAAAATATTATAAATAACTAAAAGTTTTAATGCAAGAACTAAAAAGAAAGTCACCTTATCCAGACCGGCTCTCTATTCTTTTCCCTGTGTAGATGCACATTTGAGCTGTATGAATACAATTAGTACATTAATTTTTATTAACATTTAGGTTTGCAGGTTCTAGCTAGTTTGATCCTTCTCACCAACAGCTTTTAGGAAGTCAAGATCCAGACCAGCAATTTCTTAAACTGGGAAACCAGCTAAATGCTGGTCTCAATGTTGAAGCACAGAGAATGAACTGAAGGTGCTGCAATGGCTGGATTTTGTGGCTCGGGGGCACTTCTGCCTATGCAGGTTTTCAGGATCCGAAGAACACTCCTGCTAAAGCCATTCCAGGAGGTGTCTAGGAAGAGACCCTGATTCTCAAGGTCAGTTTTACAGTCCATTTCAACAGCCCATTCTGCAGGCAATTTCAGCTAAATCTTTCCTCATCAAAAAATGCAAGGTAACATAGGGCTTGCAAATCATCACATCGACATATCGAGACACTGTTGGGAACTGGTAAAGGAGTAGCAGAACTAGCTGGAGTTTACCTGGTCTGAGCTGACTTCAATCGGCTCCCTCAAGAGAATCCAAGTGATGCACTCCTCACAGGGGGGTGTGGTGAATGAACCGTGGTAAGTCCAGTAGTCCCGAGATTTGGGGAAAAGAATTGAAGGATCAAAGTGCTGAAAAGGAGCCTCTTTTCCCTTAGAGAAACAAAAAATAATTATCTGCAGTAACCCTAGGGATATGCATCTTAAAAGACATCAGCATCTATGTTATTATAAAGGTAGTAATTAAATATCAAGATATATGCAAGAGATCAATCTTCTTCCTGTCAAGCATTTGCCCTGCAATTAATAATAACTGACACTGATTCCATTAATAAATTAAAAGAAATTACTAACTGAATTGTATGGGACCAAAGCAAATTCACAGTTACATTTTTCTATTTGGGAATTATCAAAATTTTGGTTTATTTTGTGTCACTTGGGATAAAAGTTAAAGACTGTGGCACTGCAGGTGCTGGTACCCTTTTTACGCAATCAAACAGTGGCCAGGAATTTATCCCAGATTCGTTACAGTCTTCTCTATCTGGAGGAATTTGAATCTGCATCTCTCTCCTCCCCAAACTGTGCTCTAATTACATTGTCACACTGTCTCAATCTTTTTGTTGGCACTATTACACTTAATGTAAAAAATTAAAATATTTCCTGGAAAAGTACTGGATCTTGAAAGTCTTAAAACTAAAGGTGATTATCACCAGACAAGGGAGAACAGCAGACACCAGACAACATTTCCTGAGAAGTTTTTCTTTTCCACCAAATAGGATTCTCAAGAGAATATCTCCACAGGACTGTGGTGGGATGTCCTTGTCCCCTCGGGGTGACAAGAATTAAACAAGAAGGTTCAGTTCCCTACTGGTATTTAGGATGTAGTTCTGGAAAGCAAAACCTGTTATTCCTAATTCCTTCTCCTATCATGGAGAATCTTCTCTGGATGGGAACAGAGTATTACCCTACCAGGTGCGACGGGAGGAGCTGAAATCTTTTCCACACATCCTTGCACAAAATGTGGGTAGAAAGAATAACATCAAGACTCCAAATATGTCTTCCTAACAAAATCATTCCGTAAGTTCAATATGAGTTTTCAAATAACTTCACAAAATTGTTCTTTTTCAGTAAATACAGTACAGCGTCCAAGAAACTCCTCTGCCTGTAATGCATCATAGTAATTGAAACTGCGTGGGCTATAAATACAACGGTGATACCATCCATTAATCTTTCCTGAAAAATAAGTAATCTTGGTAAAATGCCTGTGATGACAGGAAAGAAAATAAGTATACGAGATAAAATACAAGATGTGGTTGTTTGCATACGTGCCTATCTTTCTCTGCTTTTCTTCAACTGTTGCTTTTTCCAGAACCACTGCAGAGAATATCTGTATGTAGGAAATCAGACTACTTTTTTTTTTTTTTTTGCTGTTAGAAGTCATAAAATCTCCAGTTAGGCAGTCTCAGATAGAATGTAGTGGAGCAAATATCACTGCCATCGTGTCATCGTTGTATGACACAGTGTTTTATAGGGTGATTGATCAACCTTTTATGAACTGTGGCAGAACTCTTCTGCATGTAAATGGCCAAAAAATGGTACAGGCATTATGAGAGAAAGCTGAATCTGTATCAAGACAGATATCATTGACACAGCAGGGGAAGTAATATGTAGGGCAAAAAAATGACCTTCAGTTCCCTCGGCAGCAGGAACTGAATTGTATTGGAAGACTAAGAAGAGGTTGAAAAAATAAAATTAGTACGAGACTGAGTGAGGAGAGGGCAGGCTTCAGGCTCAGACCCACACATCAATGGCAGCACATACATACTTAAATTAAATTAAAGACATTCTGCCAAATTTAAAACAAAATGCTTACAAAATTTGTAAACTTCAGTCCTGGTGATCTGGTGGTATGTTCAATGTCAAATAAAAAAGGGACTTTTAGCATCATTAGAATCATGAAGCTTATCGTGAAGAAGAATTGCTAAAGTATACCTAGAGCTTAGGTTTATGTCAAATAATAATGTTAAATAACAATATATGCAGTATCACAATTCTCTGTGAAGAACTCCCTTCTGCAGTTGTACCTATGCAGTAAGTATGGACTTTGGTCCTTAGACCATTCATTAAACTGAAAAACAGTTTAGAATAGATTTGCAATGCTATTTGTGCTAGTGTCATAGGAACGCAGAACCCAGGACTCATGCAGAAACTGTACTGTGTAATCCCTTTCACAAATGAATTCAGTTCTATCTTAAAACTAATGAAGTCTTTAATCTCCCTTACACTGACTGGGAGCTTGCTCCATCGTTCCTATTAGTTTCTTCTCATTTCAGGCTAACTAAATTTCTGACTCAATTATATGCCTTTGTTTTGGCCACTGCTGTCCTCAAATTCAAAAAGCTTTTCATTTCTTCTTGATGTTTGCACGCTAGCAGATTCTGACAGAGCAGTATCAATAAGGCTATCAATTGTGCGTGCAAGGATTGATACTAAATTCTCTACAAGAATACTTACAAAAGTGAGGACTTATATGTTTACTTAAGTAAAAGAAAGAGTCCTGCTCCACAGTCCAACGTATCACCTCTGGTGCTACTGATAGATATTAGAATGATACCAAAAAGCAAATCTGAATTTCTGATCCCTGCTTCTGCTCCTCTTCAACTACATTATATCACAAAAATTGTTTTAATACCTTGGTCTTAATGTTATCAATTTCCTCAAGAATTCTCTTCATCTCTGGTTTGGGAGTTTTTCCAACCTGTAATGCAAAGCACAAGTACTGTATTTTTACATCATGTTCCACAGCATTAGAAAGAAATTCAGTACATCCCATCTGTCAAGTTAGGCAGCAGTACTCTCAGAGCATCCGGTACAGACTGACACAAAATTATGTGTGTTAAAAGAACATCCAGAATAGCAGACTCAAGTAACTGGCTTTGCAATTCAAAAATGTGTTGAAGGCCTCTACAAGGCATCTCCCACTGTCTGAGGAACAAACTGCGCGCTCAGACAGTGTCATCTACACCCTCCAGGGCCTAGTCCTTGGCTCCTGGCTTGAAAGCAACCCACAACCACTGTGGGACGTATGAGCAGTCAGCAAAGTGCTGATAGTCTGAAGAGCTGGAGTTCCTGCAGACAATTCAAATATTCTTCAGCACATATGCTGTCCGATCGGACTTGATATAAGACATATGACGAGCTTTATGTCATGACCTCCTCAAGCTACGGGGTCACTTGATTGCTTGCGTTCATGATGTTCAGCACCTCCAAAACCTTTGACGTGGCTCTGCATCCCAGAAGAGTGAAGATGGTATGCATAAGAGATGCTGTTATTGCCATGTCTTGCTCCAAAATAGATATTCAATCTCTATTTCAGTGATACCCAAACCCCCCACCATGGAATATGACAAACCCAGAGCAAAACAATGGCTCCTATGCCAAAGAGCAAGAAGGAAAGAGGGAAAGAAGGCCAGAGAAGATACAGTGATACATCTGACTTTTCTAGATCTTTTAGCTGACCTTAGCATGGTTAATAGGAATATAATGTTATACTCTATAAGTTGTGTTTTACAGGATAAAGCTTTAGCCTCAAATAGACCAAAAGAAATGACAAAGTAAGAATAATTGAAGGACACAGTCACAGGGGA
Organism: Larus michahellis; assembly: GCF_964199755.1. Classification (NCBI taxonomy): domain Eukaryota; kingdom Metazoa; phylum Chordata; class Aves; order Charadriiformes; family Laridae; genus Larus; species Larus michahellis. Next base: position 139,971,912 of record NC_133897.1, on the reverse strand, counting down.
GACTTGTTCAATACCACACGTGCTGTGTGCCACTGGTGTCACGAATGGTGTCAGTTGGCTCTGAATGGGTTAGTGCATGGAATCTGGAAGGGCCAAGAACATACGTGACTTCAGTCTGCACATCACTTTGAATGTTTTCCTGTAAAACAATACAGTGCAGGGAAAAACAATGGGAATTTTTCCCTGGCACTAGAGAATGATGAAAAATACAGAAAATTATAAAGAATGAATATTTGCCACTTACTTACTTTCAGAAAAATGCCCACAACGGCCACACCATCAGATTGTTTCAAAGCTCCGGCAAAATTTCCATGTTTTGGATTCCAGTGCACCATATGTAACTAAAAAACAATGACACCTCAGTTATAAATGCAAGAAATTTCCAACAGCACAATCTTACAAGCTTTTATCTTAAATTAATAAAAGTTTTCAGTACACAGTAGGTAAAGGAACGACATGAAAAAGAAAACTATTAGTAAATATTTCCTATTGCTGTTCCCCTGCTTCCATACGCTCACGCTTTCTATAAAGCATCACTTAGCATTTAATTGAAGCATAAAAGAAAGAAAATGGAGCTCACCACACAATACATTTAAAAATTAATCGAGTAATTCAACTATAAACAGTTTAACCCAAGCACGTGACATGCACACATGCAGGGCACAAAACACCTACTAACATGCACTTCGTCTCAAGCAGACTTTTAGATCTTCAGGTTATGCAGATAACAGCTCAAGGATTTATGCTGAGTTGTATGTAGTACATATGTTATTGCTTTGTATCTTTTACTACTCTCATCCTATTGTACTGGAAAGGAGTGGAGATAGTAACCTGACATTTCTTTCCCATTTCTACTTTCAACAATGCCGTATTTTCAGGATATATTCCAAGTTTTTACATCTTCTTCCAGAAAATCTCTGGCTCCTGCACATAGCTAGAAGTTCTGCAACCAACAGCGTGGAATCTCAAAATAAGTAGTCTCTGGAACATAGTGCCATACAAAAAAATAGAAGTCTGGTGCATATTTTGAATGCAAATTTTTAACTGTTTTGTTTTGTTTTGTTTTTAAGCACAGTAACAATTATTTAAAATAAGAACAAAATAATTTGTCCTGAATATAAGTTAATGTATTGCTCCCTGTTTCTTTTCTCATGAGGATAAGGATATCATTGCTAAGCATAAAGGTGGAGCAGCCATATATCTTCGGTTGCATTCTAGCACAATTTCATACATTCCAGGCTTTCTCCTCCTGCCAGTAAATATCTGATACTGCAAACAAAAGCAAAGTAAAAAGTCAGTGCTTGACCTAACCAAGAAATAGCTTGAGGAAGCAGAATTTGTCTGTTTAATCAGACAAAGAGAGTAGAACACCAACATAGGTTGTCTAAGGAATGGGGAAAAAAACCCCAAACCATCATGCACAGTCATCTCTGCAATGTTTGTGAATACTGACCCTGCAAAATATCTGCCTGAATTTTCTCCTATGACAGGTGGGCCAAGCCCCTGTAAGCTCTGCACCTTGAGGCGATAGGTGTAAGGCAAGAAAACACTGCTGCAGACTTTTTGTGGGCATAGGCATATATTTTGAGTCTATTCTCAAATAAGATGGAGGAAGGAGGTAACATTTGCTAGCAATTCACTAGCATCAATATTGAATTCACTTATATGTATTACTTGAAAAAGTCTTCAGGGCCTAGAGCAGCCATTAATTTTAGCAAATTTGGACAAGAGTCCAGTAATTTACATTTATAAAACAACCCCAAACATCTGTTTTCCACAGTTCTGAAAAATAAACACAGAGATTTTAAAGCACAGATGTTCAGAAACAGAAGATGCTCTTTACTACTCTGAATCAGTTTTAAGGTGGATCTAATTTGGAATATCAGTTTACCAAATGTGCTTTTAGTGAGTTTTTCTATTCATTAGTAATGCTTTCTGAAAATAACTTAGTAATTCAAGTTAAACCAAAAATGGCTCAAAGCCAAAAAACATCATCAGAAAACAGATCTTCCTATTTGTCAGTAACAGATTGCTTGGTCTCAAATATTTTTAAAACATTCTAAAATACCAGCAGAAACTCTTGCTTGAAGAAGCAAATTCCATGTTAGTATATACTTGCAAAAATACATTTGTTGGCAGATGTAACTTATCCCACTGCACGCTGACGAGTATTCACAAGTTTTAGACAGATTTTAGAGAAAAATCCGTAGCTAAATACTTAGAATCATAGAATCTTAGAATCATAGAATCTTCATGGTTGGAAAGGACCTTTGAGATCATCGAGTCCAACCATACACACACCAAAAAAAAAACCCCAAAAACCAAAAACACAAGCCACCACAAACAAACAACCTACAATCTCTGCCACTAGAGCATGCCCTGAAGTGCCAAAAAGGAGAATGGTTAATCTGTTCAGATGCACAATCAGTCCAATTCCAGTTAGTACCGAATACTGCTATGAAATAAGTCCTACCTCTGCTGCATATTTCACCCCATCTATAACATGCTCAGAGCCGTGGTCATCAGAGGAGCCCCAGTGCAAGTGAAGCTGACGCAGCCTGTAGGCTCCCAAGAGCGGCCCTCCTCTCAGCACTGCAATTGATAATCTGCATCAACACTAGCCTGCAAAACGCTGACATACCCGTTTATCGAACGGGGACCCGTCCTTTGAAGGTGTGGAACCCCTCTTCTAAATCCAGCTGATTGCGGTGGGGGTCACAACGCTCACCGGTTTGCAAGATTGGGGCTGAATTCTGTTATCACTCAGCAAGAGTCCTGTTTGATGTGAGAACTGTGGAAGCTGCTGTGAGTCAAGCACAGAATCAAACCCCAGAAGTCCAACTTGGCAAGTGGACACGCTATCGTTCCTGACGTGGAGAGAGAAGGAAGGTATTCACAGCTGACTCTTGTCACGAAAACCGTCTGTTGTGAAATGGTTGGGGATAGGACTGTGAAATTAACCCAAAGGTGTTTTGAAGTGCACCTCTAGTCCGTGACTGGCATACCTTTTACAGTTCAGATAACTAAACAATGGTTACAGCATAATTTGCTGCTTCTAAAAAAAAGGATCTATTTCTTGAAAGTGAAGGAAGAGAAAAGACTTTAGGTCAAATGGGTTAGAAAAGTGTTCTTGAGTAAGCAAAAGCTATATTCCACACTAACATTGCCACCAATGAAACAAATTAAGAAGCTACTATTTCTGATGTTCTCAGCCAAATAATGCTGACCACGCATCAGTCTGACAGTTTACATCAACTTGGACTTTCCAAACATCACGCCTGCTCTTTCAGTTTGGGGATTCTTTTGAGCAGGGACTGCTTAGAAGATAAGCTCTCAAATATATTTTTCATTCATTACCTAAGGCAGGAATGAGACGTGTTTCCTTACACAGAAAGCTGATAATGCAGTTCGCAACTGCAGTGCCAGAAGACCTTGTTTAAATAGCACTCGAGTTTGAACTTCTACCAATAGCTTTGAAGTTCAAAGTTAACATTGAAATAATATTTAAATCCTCTTGTGCCCAATGGTCTCAAATTAATTCTTGATATCATGTGTTTTGGAATACCTACGCAGAGCAAGAGGTTTCTTTTTGGTTGGTAGGTGTCATAGCCATTGGAGGGGGTGTGGGGGGCAGAAACAAAGCACTGTGTTGAGTTTTAGGCATGAAGTTCCTCTTATTTTTTGAGTTTGTTCATACATAAATAAATTATCATAACTAACTTAATACAGTATCGAGTAAGTCTTCTGTAGAAGACTTCAATGGAAAATACGTCACTATTTATTATCATTATTATTATCATTATTTCACTTTTGAATGTCAGAAAAATAAGACTCCAAAGCCCAAATCCTCACAAGTATTTGCTTGCCATTTCACACTGGAATCAGTGGGAGGCAGGAACTTTCAGGAGCTGAATTTATGTGATCTACCTACATTTACAAGCTAGATCAATATCAGAGTTGGAAATTCATTTAGCAGTCATTTCTTACACGTGGCCCTTTCCAGAGCTCAAATACTGTGCAGCATGTAGAAACAGCGCTTCATAACAGTAAAAAAAAAAAAAAAATATCTTTTTAACATTCAAAATCTTCCATGTGATTAGATCAAAAAAAGGCTGACTTCAAGCTAGATTTTTTTTTTCCAATTAAAATTGGATCTGACTACTACTTATCCTCAGCTGCTGCCACTGTGGAAGCCAACAAACAAAGGTAATAAAATGTTTATGAAAGGCTTTCTCGTGTGGTTTTCCAGAGCTGTCAATTGTATTTGATTCCAATCAGACACATCCCTGTGAAAGGCTTGAGCCCTAAACTAGTGCCCGGTAACCTGCAGAAAGTTAGTAACAGCAGCAGGGAGTGAATGTGCACACTGCGTGTCCAGGGGAACAGCAGAGATGATGGAGAGGGGAGAGGCAGGGAGGGAAGGGAGGGAAGATGATTTAGGGGAAGGGCTGCACCAAGGGCTGCGCTCTGCTTGGCCAAATCAGGGTCTTTCTCCAACACAGCTCCCTGGGCAGACATAGAATCATAGAATGGTTTGGGTTGGGAGGGACCTTAAAGATCATCTTGTTCCAACCCCCAACATGTTCTTAAGCAGCCTCTGTCTAAACATTTCAGCCTTTAGGAAGCTGCAAAGAAGACAGAGCAGAAGTGCCTTGTGAAAAGTTTCATAATCAATTTACTTCCCATGCTTTCACTCAAGGCATTGATTTTATGCAGCGCTTGTGGAAGAGCATTCTGTGTTGTAACAAAAGGGCAATTTCTGATTTGTCTGTTGCCACTGTGTAGAAACTGGAGTCATAAATGCTAAAGCACCACACAAATACAGAACAAAGAGATGGTCCTGTCCCAAATAGTTTAGATTCCAGCTGCGAGATGTGGAACAACAACAGGTAGCTGTAATGGTAAATAAAGGAGTTCAAGGAACCAATGAGCCCATCGGGATAAACAAGACAGATAGTGATCTTTCAATGTACTGCAGATGTATTTCATTAATTATATAGCTTACTAAGAACAAAATCCCAATACAAATGCCATCAAACCAGATGCAGAAAAACACAGTGGGAAATAACTGTTTTCCATTAATTAGATTGCTTTGTGTCTTCATAAAGGACTGATCAGTATTGCATGCTTTTGAGATGTCTTCACATTATATGGTATTGCGGATTTAGTATTCATTTTGACTGTTGCCTGTCTGCATTTGGAGCAAGACACTGATACAGCTCTGGAGTCATGTTTTGAAAAATTTGACTTTGAGAAGTGAGACTGCTCTCTCTCAATTAAATAACAAAACCATTTAATAGCTTTCCAGAAGCTATGAAATGCTGTTTTCATAAATGTTATTTTCATAGCTTTTTCAGGCTGTGGAGGATCTGGAGAATTCCCATCCAAACAGAAGAAATTAAGATCAGTGGGTGGAAACATATGAGTTTTGTGTTCACAAAACGCCTCAGAGAGGGCACTATACCCCTCTGGGTGATGCTCTCTCCCCTTAGACAAAACGTGAGGATGCTGCGTCTGCACTGAAGGAGGTGACTTGTGGAGAAGTCCACCTTCCAGCTGAGCCTGTATTTCAGGAATGCCCCATCAGTCTTGTCCCACCTGTGGTGGCCCTAAAAATGGATGGGTCCACCAGAATAAACTCCAGAACCACCTTTTTTACATACCCAAATGGCTTTTCTCTGCTAGCCTGTGTAGGCCGGGTACCAAAGGATGCGTTTCAATTCCCAGCGCTTTGCAAACCTCCCTTCCTAACAACCCCTAAAAGCCAAACCAAAAACTAACCTGATCGATCAAAAGTGTCATCGAAGACGACTCGGCAGGTGCGCCCATTGTTCAGGATGGTTTTCGCCGCCCCGGGATCATAGCTGGCGTGCCAAGGGCTGAGACAACTGTCGTACCGCACGTCCTTGCTGTTGATCTCAATGGGTGACTGATTGTCTCCCTTGGCCATGGGGTAGTTTTCATGCCAGCGCTCGGGTCCTGCAGGGGAAAGACAAGGAGAAGACGCCCTGGCTCGCCCCCAAGGGTCCCGGCGGCCACCCAACATCCCCACTCACCGTTGTCGCTGTCGTAGCCCCACACGGAGTGAGCCATGTCTGCCGCTGCCCTGAGTGCTGCGCTCCTCCTCCTCCTCCTCTTCCCTCCCTCTTTCTCTCTTTCCCTCCCGCCCCAGGGTGCCTTTTATAGACAGCTCCGCGGAGGGGTGGGCAGGGGGGTGGGCAGCCGAGGGGGCGGCTCCCCCCTCTCCGCCGGACGAGGCAGAGGGATGACAGCGGGACCCATCGGCTCCCCTCCCAGGAGTGGGAAGGAGGGGGCTGCGCAGCAGCTGGGGCCGAACCAGCGGCAGAAATGGTGGGAGCGACCTGCAGTCCCCCCCAGGGAGGGACACGGAGCCAGGGCTCGGGTGGAGGAGCCGCTGTGTGGGGGAGCCAGCCAGAAGGGAACTCAACACTCCAGCCGTGTGTTCCCCTCTGAGGGCTGTGCCGCAGGTGTGAAGTCCGCCTGGGATGGTTTTTGGGCGAGCTCCAAGGGCAGGAAGGCTCCAGAGCTCCAGCTTTGCTGCTCTCGCAAATGCTCCCGTTTAACTGCTCCAAAAGACATTTTGTCTGCCTGAAAGGAAATCTCATAACCTGCAAAACCATGCCGTTAGGCAAAACTAGCCTCCACCTGCCCCCAGTTCCTGGCTATTTGGTCAAATTCGGGTTTGACGTTGTCCAGTCGATTCTGCTTTGTGCAGGGAGCTTTACACCAAATGCGTTTCTCGTGTTAGGAAACTTAACAGTTGATATTTCGGTCAGGAAAACAGCTGTTTTTGAGTTGATGGAGAGTTAGTGATTGGTATGGTTGTGTTAGTTGGCTTTGACTCCACATCTATGTTGAATACTCAAAGCTTTTCTTTCAAATGCCAGCTTCACTGCAGTCTCCCTTGGCCTTGTCAGTCTGTGTTATCACTGCTGCAACTGTATCTACCTCGAGCTAAATACTACCTCAAACTACATACCTCGAGCTAAATAATACCCCAAGCTAAATATTTGGGAGTTAGCCAGGAAGCATGGTGAACCACAGAGATTTCCAACATAGTTGCAGTGAACCTGCTCAAATGCTCCTTGTACCCATCAGCACTGGAAAGTAGCATCGAAATAAATCTGCAGCTTCAAGAGGTTGTAAACCTTTTGTATTGGTGAGGTACAGGGAAAAGGTTGAGAAGCTGCAATATACAGAGCCTAAGGTTAATTTGGTCGTATTTCATGTCCCAAAACCAGCTGAAAGATAAAGGTTCCCCTTCTAGCTTACCTATATAGCTAGGCTAATAAGTAATAAAATATGGACTTTGTTTAGGGTAACTACAATGATTTCTTTAAACTTGTTCAGTAAATTCTTCTTGCTCTGAGGTTAATCATAAATAGACATTCCTCCTTTGAGAGAAAGGTAGGACAAGATCTCTCACTGAGAAATCTGCGTGCAAGAAGATTTATAGAGAAGTATGAAGTATCTTTATATAGAGAAGATATGTCAGATTAAAACTCACAAAACCTTAGAAACTTGCATGATATCATAAGAAGCATTCCTCTTACTATATTTAAAGATACAAAGATGTGCTCAATATCAAAGTGTCCTTCAGAAAATGTAGTTCCTCATATCTTCCTTAGGCAGAATTCAATTAAAAAAAAGACTAGGAGGTGATTCAGGTGCAATGGTATGGAAAATGACATCTTTTCACTTTCAAAAGAGAAATCTGAAAGAAAAGAAAATGCAATCTTTTACTCTGTCATCAATCAAAAGGTTAATGTCACGTTTGTTGCAAGGACAGGCATGTAAAATTGACACCTGTTGCAATTTTAATTCAGAAAGCTTAGACATTAATCCTTTGAAATGGTTTCTACCTCATCTTCCTAGAGAGAAACATTTGTGAGCTCATGAAATTCTAATTGGAGCAGCTCATTTTCTGTCTGTATAAACAGACAGCGTTAGTGGGCTTGTTTATTGAAGGCTTGGAGACACTTTTTATCTACTTTTTATACACAAGGAATGCTTATTGGAGCCATTGATGGAGGTAAGGGACGCAATTTGCATAACACAGAAAAAGGTGCAAGTCAGTTCTTTCCCTAGTGTTTCAATTCATGGCCCTACGTGAGAATTTACACAATCTTCTCCGTTAAGGATCTCCATGCCTAGAGCAAAAGTCTTCATATTTTAGCTTTCCAGTGAGCTGGTCCTGTTGCACCCGGAGGAGTGACTCTTTGTCACCTTCTGCATGTTGTGGCTTCAAGGCACTGACTTATGCGTAAGCGACGAATGCTAGGATGGATCGACAGTGTACTATTGAAGGTACTTGGAGTCAGCCCCAGGCGCTGAGTCATATCGCAGTGTCCCACTGACTTGGTGGGGGTGGTATTCTTTTCCTGTTGCTTTCATCATCAAAGGTAGAGCAAAAAGAGAATGTAGTAGCTTTATCTGCACTAAGAGATAATCACAATAAAATTATTTTTGCATCCCTTAGGACCTACCTTTGCATTTATCCTTTTCTTCTGATATTGGCTCAGAAATTCATTATCATCTAATTTGCATGACATTGCTTTCTCTAGAAAGTAAATTCTTCTGTTATGGAAAAGCCATTATAACTAAGAAAAGGCCACAGGTTTAAATATTAAGACGAGTGGTGTTACCTATTGTGTTCATAGCTGCATTGCAGTGGTTTGTTTCTATTTTTTAAAACTCTGACATGTTTAGAAAGGCAACAGCCACCAGGAATAGCAAAAGCGAGAGCATAACAAGATCAGCCTACATCATTCCTGAAAAACTTCAGGATTTCTGCGAGCCCAGCTGCAGTACCTTCACCCACAGTATCGCAGTATGCCACTAATCATCTTCGCAATATCTTTTGAAAAGAAATGATATTATACCATTGTTCAGATGTACGATTGATGTACAATATTTTTAAGGATTGCATTCATAAAAGTCATCCTACATCTCTTATACATATTGAAAAATCCTGGTTGTAATTGTTTGAGTAGGCAAGAAGACTGAAAAACAGCAGGGAATCCAATACAGCCCTCCTTACTCTATGCTTTAATCAGGTCATACTCGCTCAGGAACATATCTGCATGCAGTAATACTCAGTAGCACTGTAAGACGTAGCAAGCTGACATCTGTTTCATCAAAAAAATGTTTGAGAAATCACGGAAGGAAAGGTAAGAGGAAAACCGGGAAATTGAATCAAACTGACCAAAGTGATTTCAGCAGCTTCATTAATGGCTGAGGCTAAAAAGTATTAGTAAAGTCATTATCCGTGATTTTGGTTGCAGAAGAAAAGCTGTGCATTTGTTCATAGTGTTCTGATTTTGTCCTTAATGGTGGAAGTGATCTCAGTGCCAAATGGAGTTGCTGGGTGAAGTGCAGGCTGAATAAATACTAAATCTGGCATCTCTCAGACTGTCCTATTAGAATGATCCAACAATACAGCACATATAATGTAAGGACTTAAGTGAAAAGCAAATGACATAGTAGGGAAAGTGATGTCATTAAAGAACGCAGCTGAAGTTTCAGCTTTGAAAGGTACCAGCCAGAGAGCTTCCTACCCCTGCTGTATCTGTAAAAATGTCATACCAAAAAGTAGCATAACCCAAACCCAGTGGAAATAAACCAGGAGTCTTCATGGTAAGCTGCTTCTCTGTTATAGTAATAAAACCACCCATGTAAAGCGGACAAGGACATGCATCACACATGCCTGTAACTGAAAAGAAATGTGGTGGGATGAAATGAGACCGAAAGTGAGAGGTTTTAGCCTACATGGCCACGGCAGGCACGCTTTTGTCTGAAACTGGTACCCGATCACAGGATCACAGCTGGGCATCTCGTGAGAACAGTTTACTTTAAAAGCTCGACACTCTCTTTGAGAATGGAAAGCAGGAATAAGAGGAGTCTGGAAAATGGCTCAGAGCCATGGCTTTACCCAGAGCACGCACAGCACATACAGGAGAGAATGATGCATGGAAAAGTGACTTACAGCAGCCTTGGGCTCTGCCAGCCCTGAGTGGCTTGGTCAATGCCTTGACATAACTAGAACAACCAAAGCGCTGCTCCACCTCAGCACGCCAACTTCCAGCAGTCTCCAGAGGCCAGTGTGACGGCTAGGAATGGCTGACTGTAAGGAGACACACAGAAGTAAATATGCCAGCAGGATGCAATTCAAGAATTCTCCTGCTTGAAGCTAAGCTTTCCAGGTTCCACCATGCTCAGGGCTATTTCCCATGGGTGATTTCATGCAAAGGGCTCTACCGGAGCACAGAACATGCCCACAATGAGGACATTGTTAAATGAGCAAAAGAATTTACTCAATGCCTGTGGCCAATCTAAATATAATTTTTTTTCCACTATATTTAATAGCTTGTGGAAGAAAACAATGCAACAGAAAGGAATCTGATAACACACAATATGGAAGGGGCAGCAATGTGTTTTGACATATTGCACATTGCGTGCCAGGCAGTGCAAGAAAGGCATGTCACTCAGTGCTTTTGATTGAGGGATGCCAGGGTGGCATGCTGTAGCCAAAAAGCCAAATTGTCATATGCCTTCCACTTTACTGAGATGCCATGCTACGGAAAACATTGCAGGCATGAATGGAAACCCCCATTGACGGCCAGATCGATGTTGGAAGATCAGCCAAAGGCGAAAGAACAGCATATTTGGTCAGTTTTGTTGGTTTTATACATGATGAGTTCTTTAGCTACATTTATGTTATTTGATGAAAAGTAGAATGTAGCATATCTAGATAAACCTTAGGCAGACTTTTAATGCACCTTTCCATTTCAGAAGGCATATAACTCAGCAGTCTGCAGTTGGGACCCTAGGACCTTGCTTGCAAAATCCCATCATCCCCCACAATCTCCTGTTGTGGCTCGGAACCCACATTACCATTTGCAGAACTTAATATTCAGTCCATGAGGTACAATAAACATGGAAACAATAAGCCAGACTTCAGATTTAGCAAAACAAACTAAAAGGTAAACAAGTTTTCCTTGTGGCAATCTGTTAAAATGAGCATAGACTTAAGAGAGTATCAATAGCAAAAAAAAAAAAAAAAAATAAAAAAAATTAAATATCACATGCAGATCTGAGACTACAAAAATATACAGACTGTTTAAGATATATCTTCCAGATCTGAAAACCTAAACTGATAACTCTGCAGGAAGATGACTCTTCTCTTTTTCCCATAGGGATTTTCTTATTTGCTTGTATGGCATTCACACTGACATCCAAATCTGAGCTGGGCTGTCTCCTTTTATACACACTGGCACAGTCTGACTTGAAATAATCCAAGTATGAGAATCTGACCTATACTGTTTGCTTTTATAAGCTTTGGACGTGTCTGTTTGGAAATTCCAGCCTTTTGGCAAGTCTTTCATATCAAGGTAGAGTTTTATGTATGACCTTCATTTTGCATGATACTCTGGCATTAACATCTACCTGGGAACAGTCCTAACCACACCACAGAAATGTTAAGACAAGGCTAGAGGAGTTCATAAGAGCTTTACAAAAGACATCTCAATGATGTATGTCACATAGTTAATGATGCGGCAAATCAGAAATACTTCAGACATATTTTCCAGTGAGACACATCCTCCTGAAAGAGAATTTTATAAGAAAATCATTTGATGTGTTTCCAGCCCTTGAAATATGCCCTCTGCAGGCAGCTGAGTTTTCAACTCTAAATCATCTTCCAGAAATCTCTTAGGATGCCCGTCTCCCAAAGCCCTGAGAAAGTCCTTATGAACCCATACCATTTGGGCACTTTGAAAGGTCAGAGCACAGCATCCCATTTCTATCAACACCTGTGCTTCTCTTCACTTTAAGGGAGTCAAGATTTCACTCCGAGACCACAAAACAACTTTAAAAGCATCATCTGTAGGTCATAAAAAGATAATTTGATGTTTGGAAGTATAAACATTTGTATCTGTATAGCAAGTGTAAGAAGTATGTAAATAAAAAGGAGTCAGTATAAAGAATCCCATGCTTGTCAAATACACAGATTTCAGCAACACATATTGAAGAGCAGGTATTACCAGAAGAGATGGAAGAAGTACATAATAAAAAGCCTTCAGAAACTGAGAAACAATGTTGGCTGGAAGTGTTAGTATTCTCAAAAGAACAGTTTAAGAAATTAATAATATATCAAAAGGGGGTTTTTTGGTTTTTGTTTTGTTTTTTTTTTGTTTTGTTTGTTTGTTTTTTTAACAAACCCTGCAGAAGCAGACTAAAAAAATGATATGCAGTGATCCTAAAATGTAATCTTTAAAAATCCGTCTGAGAACACAGTAATAGAGCAGTACCTCATTTTGTAGTTGGTGGTATGTTACGGACGTTACGGACAAAATCCTCAGATTCCATCCTCTGCATTCTATGTCTCGTTTCTATGAATTTATACTGATGTGTCTCCATGGGCTCTTCTACAATGTTCATCTTTCTCTAGCATGACCACTTACAAGCTTGGGCTATGGATTCTACAACACTTCTGCTCTTTAAAGTTGCCAGCACAAGTAACTGAAATGCCGTTGGTCTGGCAGTTCCACGTGACGCAGCGCAGTGGCCTGTCCAGCACAAAAGATTTTGCTCCTTTCTCTCCCTCCATTCCTACCTTTCTGTGTCTTTCCGCTCCTCAGTCTCTTTCTTCAAATTTCTGCGGTGTTACTCTCCATTCTCTACAAATGTGTTGGTTACCCAATGCAACCTTTGCACTATGTATTTTGAAAAAAAAACCTCCTCTTGTCATCCTGAGTGGAGCCAAGACTTCATGACTGATTTTGATGATCGATGCTAGACGTGTTTCATGTGATCCAATCAAACTTTGCCATTCAAATCTCGTAGTCATTTCATTGACCTTATTCACATACCCACAGTAGTGCTGAGGTACAGAAATATGTTTGAAGTATGGAGCCAAAGTACTCAGGCCTTTTCAGAACTAAACTCTTGACTCTTGACCTTAAGAATGCTTCTGTGCTACCTATAAAAGCAGTAAAAAATATCAATGTAATACTTACCTTTTGGATATTTTAATTGAGTTTTTTTTATTAGTGAACCCTTTATGTCCCCGTGGAACTGTTCTTCCTAGACAAGGACAAAATATTTTCTGGCACAAACACTCCACATCTTCCTAACTTGTCTGCAAAGACCAGTGAGGGCCTTGATGTGATTGATAAGCTAGAGGTAAATAAGGACATGATGCTTCATGCTCACAATGAAGACAACGACCACTGTTAGATTGTGCTGCACTTCGCGCGCTTTTGGAATCAGTAACAGCATCATGCCAAGGAATGACACTGAGAGGTGCCCCTGGTGTTTGCTGCTTCTGCCACGACAGTGAGGGTCACGGGTTATAATCAGCAAATAAAAAGCTCAGTAATAGTCAACACTGAAACCCTTTTTGTTACCCTAGCTGGGACCCCTAACCCAGAGCGTGCAAGCACTGTCTGCCGGTACCCACACGTGTGAACTGGAACTACAGACTTTGGTTCTCCTAACAGCGGTGATTGTACATCCTCCCAACGCTGTCACAGGTCACAGGCAGAGATCCTAATCAGTGTCATCATAGAAAAACACAATTTTGGTTGTGGAAAGCACTTGAGAACGCAGATAATTCTCTTTGACTCTTCATATTTTCTTGGTGCTGCATTGCTGTCTTTCCCTCAGTTCTAGTGATTTCAAGAAACTTTCCTTTCTACATAGTCAAGCAATCATTCTAGACTTTAGAAATGCTTTTGGTTTGCTTAGAGTTAAGATCAATGAAACCTTTGTGTTCAGGATGCACACCGAGGCACGTTCTCTGAGAACACGAATGATGCACCAGTTCACTTCTACACAACCCGGATACAAAATGTAACCAACCTAATTCCTTAGTAGATCTTATTGGTTAGTTTAAAGCAATATGCTAGGCTGATACAGAGAAATGAGGACTAAATACATGATAATGAAGAATCACAGATTAGGAAATACCTATAAGAAATCTCAAGCCAGTTAATGCTAGTGGTTTATATAACCAAGCAGGATCTGCCAATTTCTCAAACACCCCACACGGATACAGCAAAGATTTCCCAGCTATTCAGAAAGCAAATTCCTCCAGGACAGCACAACTGTAGTGAAAGGGATATGACAAGAAATGAGAAGCTGTTAAATGTAGTCCTGTCTCTAACACTGATGTCCTCTGAGGACCTGTGGGTGGCAATCCCCGGCCAGTGTTCACATTACTGTAATTGTGCAGAGTGCAGCACCCTACTCACTGTCTCACAAGACTGTGTTAAAGATGAATAACATAATTACTGCCAACTCTTTTATTCATCAAAACAGCCGCACAAATGCTGGATGTTAGCTACCTACCTGCTACAGGAATACCTTTACTGAAGGGGGGAAATCTGGTGTGTTCTGGGTGTCCGCGCTGCACAGCATCACCAGTCTATTTCATTGTTTTCTTGTAGAGTTACACTCTGCAAGTAGCATGCTGGGTGGAAAGAACAGCAGATTGTAAACCCACAGCAACCTGAAATTTATGTTAGTATTTCTCAGTCTGCACCCCTAAACATTAGTGTTTGTAAAGCTAGTTTCACTATTCAGTCTTCTGGGTGCTTCTGGCTGGGCATTTTCCCAGCTTTAACTACGTGCTTTTTACAGAAGTTCTCTACAGAAATTATAGCAAAGTATTTTAAGGCATTAGACATGGAAAATATTTTTCTAACCTTGCATCACTATACCTTTCTTGACTGAGGCAATGAACCCAGTGTTTCAATTATAGGTCTTACACACACAATTGGGCAGCAAGC